>NW_024523648.1:16360476-17069882 GCF_017590135.1 Pyrgilauda ruficollis | reverse complement strand
CCCGCCGCGGCTCCTCCGGCCCCCCCGCCCGGCGGGGGCAGCGCCCGGCGGGGGCGGGGGGCGGCGGCGGCGGCTCCAGGGTGAAGTAGAGCCCCGCCGCCCTCTCGTCTGCCTCCTTCAGCCGCCGCACCGCTTCGTGGATTCGGCGCCGGTGGTGGGGCACGGCCACGCCGATGGCATCCAGGTCCGGGTCGCCGATCTGCTTGCAGACCTCCAGGTCGTCGTAGCCATTATCGACGAAGGACTCCGCGTACTGGGGGAGTTGCAGGGTCTTCAGCCACTCGTAGACTATGTTGGTGCACATGGTGGCTCCAAAATAATAACGATTGCAACTTTCAGCACTGAAGCCAGCCTCCCCCTCTCCGCTTCTCGCCAAAGGACATAAAGCCACAAAAACTGCGATGCAAGTAAGAGGTCTCAAAATCAAGGTCAAGAAAACATCCACCAGGAAAAGAAAAAAAAATCCTTAAAGCAGATCAGTAGGGCACCGCAAGCACTGCTGACCGAACCCCTTCTGCTTATTCCTCCTCTTGTACCGAGTTGTACCGCTTTCGCCACCGGAGAAGGGAGGCTCGGACTGGAGAGAAGCAAATTATAAGGGTGCACCCCCTAAAATCCTAGGTCGCTGCTGCACAACATCCACCCACTTTCTCTGGAAGTAATTCTCAGACGCTGTATTTTTTTTTTTTTTTCTTCCTTTCAGTGTTAGTTTCTGTTTCTGCTTCTGTCTCACCTTCCTGCGCTCTGTCGTATGATGAATCTGTTTGCTGTAAGTAGCTGCTTTGGTACACGATGGTGTCGGGGGAGAGCCGAGCGCAGGATCCCGCACCCTCGCCCAGCGTGGGCAGGGGTGCCGGTGTGCAGTGCGCTCCTCTCCCGTGCCTCTCCCAGCAGCGGGCGCACACGGCGGCTTTTGCTTTCCTTTTAAACGGCTCTTTTCGGATTAGGAGCAAAACAGAAAAAGGAAAAAAAAACAACAACAAAAAAAAAAAAAAAACCAAAAAAAAAAAAAAAACCAACAACAAATCCCACTCACTTTTCCGAGTTACTTTCCCAGTTTCCCTTCATCCCCGTAATGTTAAATGCGCTTCGCTGGCAGCGAGACCAGAAACTGCTTTCCAGACCCAATTTCTCGTCTCTGATGCCGGCAGTGCCCTCCTGCCCCAGCGGGGCACGCAGCCCTACGCCCGGCCCGTACAACTTTCCGCGCGATTCCCTATCTCTGCTGGCGCTCCCGCCGCTGTCCGCAGCTGCCCTGGGGAGGAGGCGGCGGCGGCGGGGCCGTGCGGGCGGCCGGCGCTTCGTGCATCCTCCGGCGGCGGCGGCGGATGAGCCGATCTGCGGCAGGTCGCCGGCGGTGCCCCCGCCTTCCCCGGATGCCGCCGGAGCTCTCCCTTCCCGGCCACCGGTACCGGAGAGGTGCTCCCCGCCCGGGTCCTCCCTCTCCTCTACCCCGGAGGCGCCTGATGCGCCGCCCGCAGATCTCCTCCGGCTCCTCCCGGTGCGGCTTTTCCCCGCTCCTCCTCCGCGCCCGCCACCCCGCTGCCAGCCCCCTGCCCCGGCTCTCCCCCAGGCCTTTCCAACTTTCCCTGCCGGCAGCCCGCGGTCTCTGCCGCCGGTCGCTCGCCTGCCCAGCCCGACCCGCCGGGGATGCGGGGAGGCGGCGTGCAGCCGGCCCGGCGGCAAGGCAGCCTGGCGGGGCAGCGGCTCGGGGCTGCCACCGCTCCGCGGGCTCTCCGCCGGGCTTGCCCGTCCCCGTTTTCCCCGCGGCAAGGGAACGCCGAGGGGGGCACGGCCCGGGGAGCTGCCCCCCAGCGCCCTTGGGACACCCGGACAGACGGCGGCGCCGGCTGTCCCGGGGGGGCAGCGACCCTTCGTAGGTCGGAGCGGCGCAGAGCGGTGCTGTCCCGGCAAGCGGCGCTGCCCCGGGAAGCGGCGCGGGCAGGCGGGAGCCGGCCCGGCCCGGCCCGGCCCTGCCGCTGCCCTCGGCTCCAACCCTGAGCCAGCCCTCAGGGGCTGAGGCGAGGACCCTCCTGACATTTTCATTCTAAACTGTTTGGAACTTGTTTTCCTGCCAAGATCCCTCCTCATACCGGCTGAGGGGAGCTCAGGGGAACAGGCAGTGGGGCACCCACCAGCCTCCCACAGCACAGGGGTACCGGAGGACGGGCACCCTCCTCCAGTTTAGTAATTTTGCAGGGGGGCATTATTCGTAACGGGAGGACTTTTTTTGAGCAGAGTTAGGCTCACATTTGTCCTCAGGCTTCGTGTAGCTCGCCACAGGATTGCGCAGCACAGCGGCGTTCTCGCAGAAAGCATTGCGCTGCAAGGTGTTTTGGAAAGGTTAGCTACTTACCAGCGGTTAAAATGCAGCCTCTGGGTATAAAGCCTAGGGATCACAGGTTCATCTGCCAAAGAGGGAGAAAAGGAGAAAGAGAATTTTACTCCTTTTAAAATCTCCTTCCATTCTTTTTTTTTTTTCTTTTTTTTCCCCCCTGAATCTTATTTTCCTTCCAGATCACATAATATGTCAAACTCTCTTCTCAGCCCACAGACAGATTGATGCAGCAATTATCTTCTCTTCACAGACCTGGTGAAAGACTGACAGCACCGGCAAAACTAGCAAGGAGGTTCTGTGATCTGGAGCTTGAACTGATGGTGTGAGAGGCAGGAAATCTGACTGACACAGGCCCTATTCATCAGTCTTATTGACAATACATACTGAATTACATTATTTTATGTGTGCATTTTGGAAGGGTCTTGAAAGGCTTTTAAGATATTGCAAATGTTATGATTCGGATGTGCTTGGTGAAAGGGTAAGACCCTTCTGGTGGGGCTGCAGGAGGAGAAGTGGTGCATTCCCATGGGACTGTGGAGGCTGGCAAGGTTGCAACATTGTCAGCCTCTCTGGTGGTTTGGCACTGATTTTGGTTTCACAAAATTAAGTCACCTGTCAGCAAATATAGTAAAGTTTTATGGGACTTTGAAACACAAAGGACTTTGTGGGACTTTGAAACAAAAATAAACAATAGAGAAAAAGAAAGACCATCAGAAGTCCAGGAAACAGAAGACTGGTCTACCTGACCTCAACCCCACAGAGAAATCTGGGGCAAGTCTTTGTGAGGATTTACATGAGATTTGGGTGGGTAGTTAGAAGGAATGTTCCTCAGAGTTGATACTAGTGCCAGCACTGTTCATCATTGTCACCGATGTTCCCAGTGCCAAGTTGGAATACATACTCAGGGAGTTCCCAGACAACACCAAATAGGTAGTTAATATGATGGGAAGGTAATTCAAGAGTAAAGAAGAAAGGTCAAAAAGAGGCAGAGCAGAAAACAGAGGCATGTTTTGATTGGTAATAGCAAATTCAGTTTGAAGAAGTCCTTTATGTGCTTTTTATTAACTGCAGTGATATTATTCAGGAACAGTTAGAGTTGTTTATTTTTTCTACATGCAAGATTTATTTATTTTTTGACTCATTAAGGAAGAAGCATGGGCATTTTCTCTGGATACCTGACTACTGTTCAGTGTTTTGAGTCATGCACTCACATATTTGATGGTCAAAAAAAACTAGACAAGAACACAAGCACTTAGAACTGAGTACTCACATAGTGGATGAATGAATGCAATTCCAACAAGATATTTGTAAAGGTGTTCAGGTAGAACAGGAAACTCAGATTTACACAAAGAATGAGTACTCCATGACTATGTTGCAAAAAATAATGTGCAATGAACGAGTGGAAACTAATATTTCTGTGATTTTTTTAAAAGAAGAGAGCCAGACTCTAAAATATTTCTCTAGGGTTTCCACTGGGGAACAAGGTGAATAATTCACTAGAACTCCTCATACACAATGGCAAATGTTTGCAGAACCAGGCTATTAGTTCAGGTAAATAGAGCTAGTTATACTTGTGTGTAAATGTTGCGATTATTTGACTGTATGTGGTATACATTGGCAAAGAGTCCAAAGGAAATAACAATGACTGTGAGAATTTTGAATCTATCCAACGTCTTACCCCAACCGTTAATCTTAAAAAACATATAGCAACATAACTCAGCTTCTAAAGGAAGATTTGGCCATGTAAACTCTGCAGAGAAATAAACTTAGAACTTCAAAAACTGGTATACATCATGTCAATTCCCACAGCTGTACTAACTAATGGAAAGTACTATCCATTAAGTGTTCTGGAGATTGACTTTTCCTCATTAAAGAATCAGATGGCCATTATTTAAAGTACTCCTTCATAGAAGATTAGGAAAATTTAGTTTGGAGAGGACCCCTGGGAGTCACCCAGTCCCATATCCCACTTGAGCAGACCTAATTGCAAACTCTGATCAGGTTGCAGACAGGTTTGCCCCATTGACTTTGAAAATCCACAGGAATGGAGGTTCCCCAGTCTTTCTGGGTGGTCTCCTCTAGCACTGACCTACACTTACCATGAAGAATTTCTTCCTCTTGTCTGGTGAAAGCAGTGGTGACCTTTGTCTCATGTTCTTTTGCTGAGCACTTCTAAGAGTGGTTTGGCTCTGTCTTCTCCATGGCTTTCCCCACAGGCAGTGAAAGACTGCAGTGTGATCCTCTTTGCCTTTTCATCTATAAGATAAACAAACCAAGTTCTCCTAGCCTCTTCTCATATTTTGGCAGCAGACAAAAACTTGAAAACATGTTTGTGAGGTATGTAAGTAAAAGTTTTATCACAGAAAAGACAAACAAAAAAAAGAAAACCAATGGGAACATTGCAATCAGGAATTTATATGAAATTTAAATGTAAAAATAGAACTGTTTACACAACAGATTTATCACTTAGAATTTTATATAAACAAAGCAATGTTTTAATTAGAAAGGAAATTTGAAAATATACAAAAACATGATCCCACTCTAAATTTACTCACTGTGTTTGTAATAACTTAATGCTCACTGAGACTATACAACAGGGTATGTGAAAAGATCTAATTGATTAAATATCCATTTTTCTTTGTTGTGAATATTAAATTAATTTGGATTTGAGAGTGTATTTTAAACAGAAGAATTACTTTATTTATTGTGATTCTCCTTTCCTGTAAAAATTTACAGGCATTGATTTCAGTTCTCTTTTTAATGAGGTAGATTTCATCAGAACAATTCCGTAACAAGAATTGTCTAAAAATGATCCTCTTTTTTCCGCAGTAACAGAAAGAAAATGTGTAACAGCCCAACTTCTTCCACAGCCTAGAAAATTCTCTATTAACCAGTCAACTTCAAACATTTTATTTTTGGTGTCACAGTCCATGAGAAGGTAAATGGGCTTGCACAAATTTTACCTTCTTGGCCTTTTGTAACAAAGACTCTAAGCTGAAAGAAAACAAACTTATCCTAAAGCAAAACAAAAATTTTGTGACTATTTTACCAGCTGCTAACAGACACCTATTTTCATAAAGCAATGGTTCCCTATAATAATTCAGGATGGGTTTGTCTTTACAAACATACACCACTGACCAACTCTCATTGCTACTAGCTTTGAGCCAGAAGGTAGTGCTGATATGGAGTGTGCATGGCTGAATTTTATCCAAACATTTTGCTTCACACTGAATGCTCTTTAAGTGAACTGCTTATGTAGATAAATATAAGAAGAAATCTTAAAATATTACTGATAGTTGCATTCTTACTACTCCATAAGTTGTGGAAATCCCTACTAATAGCAGCTGAATATCAATATGGTGGATAGAAAACTAATAAATATTTACACCCTCACAATTTACAATCTAGTGCTACCATATGATACTGTCTGGAAATCATAATGAAGAAAAAGCTTAAAGCTTTGCTCTCTCGGTCATTTATTTCCATTTCCTTTTTTCTATGAAGTTCTACTTACTCATCTTCATCAAGAAGAGCTTCTTCATAAGACACATTCATGAATCATGAAACAACAATCTTTTTGAGGATTTCAAGTTGGATTTTTTTTTCCCAGTGAGAAAGTTAATTTAAAGCATTGGCTAATGCCTAACAAAATTGAACTCACAGTCAGTATAGTTACATGCCTTAAACAAATATGTTGTGAAAATACACAAACATCAAGCACCTCGTTTCCAGGAAACCAAAGGGAAGAAAAGGATTTAATAAAATGGGCAAAAATAATTTGTAATTATTGTTATTTGTATTATTATTATCTGTAATTCCTGTGGAAGAGAAAGCATATGCCAGGGAAGGGGAGAACCCTTCAACCCCCCAGAAATTATCCTCTCCCTTCCAAAAGGGTCCTCTGGTGTCCTAAAACCTCAAGGTAGTATCCTGTCATGGTGGACAGCAGGGAAAGACCCCTGCCATTCAGTTCAGAGCAACTGAGCCTTCTGCGTGCTCCCAGAGCAGTGTCACCCATTCATCCTACAGAGCTTCATCAAAGCTGCCCTATGACAGACAGGTCCTAGTTTGTCCCATGTTTGTTTTTACTCTGGCTCTCTTCAGCAATTTATACACAAAGGCCCAGATTTAGAAAGTACTTAGGGGAAGACAGAAAATAATGAGATTTTCAAAATTACTCAAAACCCAGACTCTCTTAAGTAAATATGCATTACAACTGTGTCCTTAAACTTCTTTCTGTTAGGTACCTAGCTGATAGTAGACTGGTTGCTCCTATTACCTGCTGACATGTGTTAAGATTGCCTTTTTCCTATGGGCTCTTTCTCCATCTGCTCCATTCTTCCACCCTTCCTCCATATCTATTATCCACAGCAATTTTCTGCAGTTCTCTCTGCCTCATGGACTATGTTATTTCACCATCTCCTATTTCCAAAATTCCTCCCCTTTTCCTTCACAACATCCCTTCTGAATAGCTTTTTTGTTCACACTTCTCACTTTCAGTTATTTTCTCCTTCTCTTGCTGTGTCCAGATCTAATTCTTTCCCCCTACACCTCCAACAAAAATAGTTAAGTGAGAAAATTTCCTTGTAATGTTTTCCTTCTTCATGTATTTATTTTTTACTTAGGCACCTGCTACCTAGACAAAATATTGAGCTAGAGGAGCTTCAGATCTGATTCTGCGTGGCCATTTATAGGTATGGTTTTTGTGAAGAGTGAAAGCACCATCCTAGCTTTGCCTTTCTCTCTTAAACTCAGCTACTGTAGATGTTATAAACACACAGAACTTCCTGAGTGGTGCTTCAAACACAAGGTCTTAAAGCAGGAGCTGTGCAAGGTAGAACTCAGCAAGAGCAGAGAAGCAAATAGTTATTTTATTTCTTGAGGGTCATTGAACATAAAGCACTTCCTCAGAGGAAGAAGGTAAGATTATTACCCAGGTGGCTATCAGGTAAAAATTACGGAAGTCAAGCAGTACTGCATGTTAGCAGTCAGGATTTGTCCTCTTATGGACCTGAATCCATCACATCAGCAGGACTATAAGTCCTGGAGGAAGAGAAGGAACCAGCTGGCATGAAAACATGGGCTGTGTACGTTAGACCATCTGAAACAGCTAAGGATTTGGCTCCTGGCTTTGAAATAAAGAGTCCTGATGCTGCTGCAACTGTGAAGAACTTCCACCAAAAAATCAGAAAACTTCTGAGGTGCCATTTCAAAACAAAGACAGAATAAAATGTTTGGATTTGTGCAAAAGCTTTTCTCCAAATAATCAATGTTTGAAAGAATCAAATATTTCCCTAATTCCCCCCAGACATCCTGATTCTGGATGAGTAATGAGAAATTAATCATTCTGTCAAAATAGATGCTGTGAGACCTTTTAGTCATGCTCACCCCTCTCACCATAATAGATTTTTGTCAGTCATTCAACTAGGCATCCCAAAAGACAGTGCTGCATCTCAGCTCCTGCCTTTTGTATGGTCTTTTTTTTTTTTTCTGTCTAGGACTAATTCCAACATTGCTCGATATGTCAGGAGTTGATCACACATCACAGGAGCCCAACCCATTACACCCTCCTTGCCTCCACTGACTGCCACAGCAGCACACAGCACCAGCTCTTCATTAAGTCAGTGTTGATTCCAGCCTTCCTGCAGCTGATACCCAGGATCTTCCTGACACAAGCAGACACAGCTGGTGCATCTGTGGGGTTTTAACTTCTTAGATGCATAAACATAAGGCTAGCAGAATATAATAAGGCCAGGGAATTACGAAACAAGAATTCTCACAGTCATATGAGTTCATTTACACCACATATATTTCTGCTAAAGTTGATACAACTGTACAATTAGAAGTGTGAGTAAGAAAAAGGAAGACATAACTTGGGTTTACTCTTCCTCTGAGTCGTGATAACTAAAAGAACCTGGAGTTTTTCTGTAAAAACAAAATTGAGATGATGGATTTTATCTCTAGAGAACACATCCATTTTATATTTTTGATGTCTTAGATTTTAATTTTATTTTTTTTTTAACAGCCAGTACCTCAGCAGAAGTTTTTTTTATCTTTGTGTTACTGGGTCTTCATTTCTCAATATCCATTAATGTACAAACACTTTCATTGGCATGAACCATCATCTGTCTTTAATTATCAGTTTATATTTGAAGTGAAACCAGGAAGGCTGCTGAGGGGTAGAGAACTTGGCTGCAGAAAGAAAGACAGATCTGAGAGTTAGCCTCTGCACCTCTGGTAGGAGAAGACATGAGAAAAATGAGTTATAAAGCAAATAACTTTCAAATTTAAAAAATACCATATGTGCAAATCACTGATGCTTTGTAACCCTGGAAGTGTTGGTAGGGGGATGGGGGATGTTTTCTTTCCTTCCAGGCATCTGTAGACTTTCACATCTCACCCACTTCAGCTGAGTATGCAATACAGGAGTGTTGTGGAAGTGGAGAGGGGCTGCACACATGAGATAATCCAAGCTGTGACACCCACTCTGAACTAGATATGGGTCAAATCTAGCCCAGAAATAGCCTCATTGACAACGCCTTGGCATTTGTCAGCATCCTGATTTTTGTTGTCATTTCAGGTTGTGACATTCAGAAGACAGTTTTAAGTCTATAGCTCTGGTTTTTAAGTACGCAAGAAAGACTATCTCGGTTTAGTGGACCAGGGACATTTCTGTGCTCCTAGATTCTGTGCACGTAAATTCTCCAGCTGTGTCACAACATCTTACCAGAGTAGAATTTGGGGGGCATGTTAATTATCTTTGCAGTAACTCTTATGGTAAGAACAGCAGTCACACAGCCTGGAAGACAGCTATTGCTGATGTCAACCAAAACTTTAATTTGGATATTTGAGAGAACAGGAGTCCAAAATGTGTCATGAAACACACCCACCTTTCCATCTAGCAAGCCTCTGCAATCCTGCTAGTGATTTGGGACAGGTCAAATCATGTCCTCAAAATTCAAGACTCTAACTTGGAATTAAGAGTCAAGGTTTGATCTAAAGCTAACATAATGATGAATTAGCTTATTTTGGATTAATCAAATATTAGGGCAATTCCTCTTTCATTCAAGCCCAGTTAAAGACCATGTAGAAGATTAGTGCATCTTTGTCTCTGACCAGTGTTAGCCTTAAAAAACTATCATTGGTTCAGGCCGGTTAGCTGAAGTGTCAGAAGTATTCTGAGGAGATGTGCTGTAGTGAATAATTTTTCCTTTTTCCAGAAGATATAAAAAGCAAACTCTTTCTAGTCATGCCAGTCAATAAGTTTATGAGGCAATCTGTAGTCTACATTTCCATTAGCAGACATGTAAGATAGGGTTGTGGACATTCCCTGTCTTTTTACAATAAAAAAAATCACCTCTCTTACAGCTGCAAAAATCAAACCAAAGGAAGCTTCATCAGCTCCAGCCCAGGCAAAATGCCTTACCTTCAGTGAAAGGTTCATGGGTTTTGGGTTACAAGCTTTTAACAAAATCCCATTACACACAAATGAGCTCTTTTACTTTCAGAAAAAGACAGTCCTCTATGGATGTTTTCGATGAGGGCTTTTAAACTCTAAAGTCCCTATTTCATGGATGTTTTCTCCCTTAGTCACTGCTATGCTGAACTACCCACCACCTGTCTAGCGTAATTGTAAGAGGGATCATTGGAAGTGGTACATTTTAGAAGTAAGAGCAAGAGAGATGCTAAAGATTCTTGTGAATTAGATAAGGAATACAAAATGGAAGGTCCTATCAATGAGTTCAAAGAAAGCTGTAGAAGTGGGACATATATGTCTCTGTATTCAGCCTAATAATTCAATCTTAACCCTCGTGAATAGAAATTTTAAAACATAATTAATTAAATAAAAAAAAACTTAGGTAAAATTTTGAGGGTACTTTGTACAAAGTGTGTAGGTAAACCTTTGCTATGCTAGAAAACTTCACTGAACTTCTAAAGTAAACTGAATCTGAACACTGTCTCACTCCTAAGTGAGGTGCACATGAGTGAGTGTTCATGCATGCCAGACCAATGATGCTGGGGGCTTTCAGAGCTCCAAAACGTAAAGGCAGAACACCACATTATCTTCATTTTGCCCCTGCCTGAAGTACAAATAGGAAAATGTGTCTTCTTACTCTGCAAACTGAAAATATTCAATGCTTTTAATATTTTCTAATCTACCCTGTGTTCCAACAGTCTCCACAGTTCCCCTGAGACATAAGACCCCTAAAGCATTGCTGCAGTTGTCAGTCCAAGATGTGACCTCTAAAGTGCTAATTCTGATAGCTGTTTAAAGATATATTAATCTGCTAACATGTCACAATTGCTTGTCATCCTTGCTGGTTTATATGCTATAATAAATAAAAATAAGGAAATTTTGCTTTATTTACTTACCTTCCTATCAAGGAGTAGCAGACACCTCATACTTATGGCATTGCATATCCATTGGAAATTGTCATGCAGAAACAGCAGCAGTATATGCGGTCCCTCCTTATTTGCATTTAATGTAATCATATTACAAGTTTTCTATAGCAAGATCTTATTATAGCAAAAACAAACCAAACAGGAAACACATTGAGCAGGAATATATGCTATGTTTTTTGTCAGTGTACAGCTCAACTTAATTTTGAAGATTTTAATTTCATGAGGAAGAAAGTTAAACTTCCTTATTTCATCAGGCTTTTACTGCTAGAATAAGCAAGAAAGAGAGAGGTCTTGCAGCAATCATTCTTGACAGCAGAGCACTGTAAAAATGATAATAATATTTAGAAACTGGTAATGCCAATATCATTTTTATTTCATTTTACAACAGGAACACCACAAATGCATTTGCTCTGTTAATAGCAATGCTAGTGAACCAAAGCAAGTGGCTGAAGTGCAGATTCTGAAGATCACTAAAGTGAGTTAAGCATCATAAATCCAATTCTGTTTTGCTTCTGTTCTGTTATTTTCTCTCTCAAAAATATTTTTTCAAGTTTTTGAAAGGGTAACTAGCCAGTTTAGTTAATTTTAATTTCCTTTTTAGCTGCAGAACTAGCTCTTGTATATTGCACTGCCTAACCAATGCCATCAGCAAATTATCTCAAGTACATCTTGAGCAGTTTTGCATATTTCAGCACAAGCTTTCTTTGAAAAGATGACTTACGTAGATCCATCTGCAAGAAGAAGCTAATTTGGTAAGTTTGACTTCAACAGACTCTTAAGTGTTTTGCAAAATAGAGGCAGACTCTGAACCTGAAGTAATTTCCTTTTTGAATGCTGCTAGATGATTGTTATTGAGGAGAGAAGGAAGGAGGGGTAAAGCATGCCTGGAAAACATTGCTGGTCACTAGCCTGTACTGCTTTGAGAATTGTTCACTCATTTCAGCAGATATTTTTCTCCAACTATTCCAGAGATCATACAGATTTAAAGCACTTTCAGATCAAGTTTTTGCCTCTGTTTAGCCACCTCCATTTTTCCAATGTAACACTCAGACCACTACAGAGACCACAAATAATTATTCATAGCTTTGTGCAGTTGAAGACCAATTACTTGAGATTTAATTCCTTCAGTAAAATGCCTACTATTCTTTGCTTCTGTAGCGACCATTGTGTTTTCAATCCAGAATATTCAGAAATCATGAATTATTTGGACCTTTGATGTCATTCGTATCATTTTTCATGACAGCTGTTTTTTTTCAGGGGCAGCTTAGAGTGGGGAGGAGTTCCTTTTTTTTTTTTTTTTTTAAGAAAGAAAGAAAGATTTTCACAAAATCACTGGCTTTGGTGATTTAGAGTTTTAGTAAATTTTAGTAAACTTTGCACTGCCAGCAGTGCAGGTGGCATCTCAGCAAAGCAGAGTAGAGAGGCAGAATCACCTCCCTCAACCTCTTGAAGCATCCCAGGATACAGTTTGCATTCTATTATTGTAGTCACTGCAAACAGTAAGATATGACTATATTAGCCATTGCTTCTGACTTCATTGTTCCTCATTTGAATGCCAGAATAAATACCCAGAGATCCCAAATAACTGCAGGAGTGAAACTCTGAGGGATCTGCCCATGGTCGTGGCAGGCTGTGCTAAGCCAAGGCCACCACGTGGCTTCACCCCATGGGTGCCCAGCACAGACAAGGGGCTCTGTCTGTGTAGCTGTTCCTGGGAAAGGATAGAAATAAACATTACTGCTTCCCTGCCTTTCCTCCACCACAAACAGCCTGACAATCATCTGAGTAACAGGGACTTGTCATGCCTGCCTTCATCAATAAAAAAATTAAAATCTTGATTGCCATTAAAGAAGCTTTTTTTTTTTTTTTTCATTTTTTGCTAGGCTGTAACAAGCATTTCAACTGTTCATTTGTGTTAATGTTGCAAGATAGGGTGTAACCTGTAGACTAACTAATTAAATGCTCTTTGATTTTGAGTGAAGTGTTTGGTACAGTCTAGACAACAGAGTCTAATTAGCGCTGGATGTTTAATGGAACTAAAGACCCATGAAAAGCAAAAGGTGCTGAAATAAAAAGTCAGTGAGAGAGATGTGAAGATAAATGAGAGTGAAATAAGGAAAAAAAAAATAACCCTTTGCTATGCTAGAAATACCATTCCCTCAGAAAAAAACCCTCTATATTAATTATGAAAATTTGAAAAAATCCAATCAACTCCAATGTCCAGCTGTTGAGGGTAATATAATGGAGAATTATCCAAAACACATTATGTCAGCAAGGAACAAATTAAGGCATTTTACACTATCTCACTGCATTTCATTTCTTCCAGGCAACAAATTCACCCCAGTATTTTTACAATAGAATGAAAACTCCGTGTGCATTGCTTTGTGAGCTATGATTCACAGCCTCTCAGCAGGAAATTGAATGTTTGCCTTAAGAGTACCTTTCTCTATCTGTAAATGTAGCCAATTTGTGGTTTTCCTCAGCTGAGAAAAATGTGGATGCAACTCTCGATTCCTACATAGTTAAGTCCATTAAAAAAACACAACACAATACAACAAAAACCCAAAAAGAAACCCCAAAACCCCCTCAATAGATTGGTCAGCTTTAAACCAATAAACTTTTATTCAATGCATGTGTTCTCTCTAAGAAGGGATTAAGCTGGATGGGTTAGGAATAACAAAGCTAGATTGGCCCCCCAGCTCTGCACTAATTCCCTGGTACTTTCATCTGCTGGAGAGCTGGGAGCAAACTTTACCGAATCAAAGCCAAAAACTATGGCCCATTTAGTTCTTCAGCATCTCTCATTCCCAGGAACCACCTTGTTTTCCAAAGAGAAGTTAGTTTTAGTTTTAGGTTTGGTGGCACACTTGGTTTACCCCTGTTTTCTTTTAGGGTTTTTCAGTGTATTTTCAGTTTATTTATTCTGAAGGAAAGCAAGTGAACAAAGGAGTCAGGAAGCCAGTGATACACTGTATACTAACTGTATAAATAACAGTGTATAACACGGATAACAGTGATACACTGTATAACTAACACTAGTTCCTGAATAGGATGGTTTAGAAAAAAAAAAAACCAAACTAAAAACCCCCAACAAAACACAAACAAACTAAAAGAAAACAAACACCCATAGCAACTGCAATACAAAACCAGATCCTTTAATCCTGGTTATAAATCAGTAGATTTATAATCCAGCCCTTTCTTTCTAAGAAGTAACATTTGCCTAACGATGTACAGCATCCCTGCCTGAGGGATGCAGTAGGGCAAGGATCCCTCCAAGGGCAAAGCTTCCTGAGGAGGGATATGTGCTCTGTGGCAGACTGCTGGGGAGCAGAGCTGTGCTATGGGTCAGTGCAATGCAGAAGTGGCACCTGGCCCCTGTCACACATGAAGAACAGGAGCTTGAGCAGTTCAGACTTTGTTTAGCTGTCATGGGGCAGGAATAGAAATGGCTCAGTGGTTCTGGAAGCCCCTCCTTCCTCTAAGCTCTGTGGCTTTTTTCAGTGACAGATAATATTTGCCTTCTGCATAAAGCCACTGTACCCTCTCCCATCTCTCCAAAACATAGAAACCAGAATAATGTATTTCTGAGCTGGACTCCTGGGCACCACTGAGACCTGTTTTGTGGCAGAGGCCCCAATAACTCATAGCCAGGACAAACTTTGATAAACTTGGTAGAAATTAGCAAACGCTTGGTGGGCATCACAGTGCAGCCTTGGGGCACAAGAGTTGTTTTCCTTCTGGTAAAAAAAAAAAAAACCAAAAAAACCCGGAAAGTGTTCTAGAAATACATCAATTACTTAATCTGCATATTGGAGTTCATCCTCAGGGACCAGAATCAACCTATTTCAAAGCAGCCTTCCTGACTTGGGTGTAGCCTGAAAAGCAGATATTTAACTCTGAGTGTTTCTCACGACCAGTATCTTTCTATTACTATTTTCCAATGCAGCTGCAGCCACATTGCTCAGACGACGGGTTAAATGCTTTCACCTTCTCTACTTGTCAGTCCTGAAGCTACTGCTATTGCTGAGAAAAGGAAAGAACTGACTCAGCAGCCACAGCAGCAGGGTTTCATATAGATCAGCACAGCACACAAGGTGGCACCATATGTTCCTGCCCTTCAGCATCTAACAAATATCAATTAATTCCAGCAGGCACTAACACAGAAGCAAATACTAATTAGAGATTTGGAGAAAGTGGTGGTATTAGCAGTCTAAATATTGGGGGAAATTCATGCTATGCTTAGAGGCATTTGAAGAAGGACAAACTGAAGGTCATTTGCATATTTGCATTTTAAAAGCTGTGATAGCAACCATCCCCCACTCCCCACAACATGCTAAACCAGAGCTAGCTTGGTCAGAAGAGATTTGGAAAACAGGATAAGAAGTTCATATTGGGTACAAGGAAGAACAGGCTCTTGTGTGAGTGGCTAAGAGGGAGAAAATACTGAGTTAAAAGAAAGATACCTTACTCAGGAGTTTTGAGAGTGTCACAGAGCACCATGGTGCTGCTGATCCATAACTAAGTAACAGAATAAGAAACAATAATTTCTTCAAAAGTACAGATTTATGTAATTAAAATTATTTTTGGGATCTACCCCGGTTATAAAAAATACATTTTACTCAAACTTACTGCAGTTTTTATAAGGCATTTATTCTCTGTGACTGGGAATCTTGCATGATGACAAGGAAGAGGGGACTTAGGAGCTCCTATTCTATAGACAGTGACAAAGCAGAGATAGATCTTACTTACTTTCTTTTTTTTTTTTTTAATGGGATATTTATTACATCTACTAACAAAACCTGCTGTTTTCTTTAAAGTCTTTTAAGTACTGTGACTTGATGACAGGAGTCTACTGCCAGCAAGGGAGTGGAAGTTGCAGGTAGGGGCTCTGTTTAAGTGAGCTCTAGAAGTGGTTTGAAATACTGTGAGGTCAAAATTCAGCCTTAAGATTTTGTGCACCCAAACTCTTTCAAAGATTCCAGTCCAGAGGATTAGAATATCAGCAGCAATGACATAATCTTCAATCTGTGCAGTTGAGGAAAAATCCCACCAAAACCAACAAAAATAATCAAACTCAACACAGATTTACATGCAGGTCTGTATTTTGAAAGGCAGCAAGAGGAAGGAGGGCCAGAATGCCTAAAGCCATGGAAAAGTAGCTTTCATAACACTGACTACAACTTAACAGAGCCATTGACTCTTGTGAAATCCCACCCCACCACCTACAACCTGTCAAGACAATTTCTACTGCAATGTATGCTGGCAACCAGAACTATTTGCACAGAAACAAATAGAGTAGGGAACAATTATTGAGTTTCCAGGTGTATTTTCATAGAATTTAGAGATTTTCTTTTCCTCCAGTGCCAGGACAAACAAAGTCTCTGGAGATCAATATCCCAAGTATTTCTTTTGGAGCAGAGGAAAATCATACCACTGTTGGCTTGTCCTTGTCCATCAACTATTCTCTGTTTTCCAAGGTAGGTTAGTGCAGTCCTTTGTTTTTCTGCTTTGTTTTGGTTTCAATTTCTTTCTCTGTAGAAACTTTGTTAATGCTGGAGGTAAAATGACAAAGAGCTAGTGCAAGCTTAGAAGGTGAGAAATGTGGAAAACTTTATTCCAAGGCTGGTTTTCATGACTGATTAAGTAGAAACAACTGGAGCAACAAGACTACTGCAAGGTCTGCATGTCATCTGCTATTCACTTGAATTAGTGCTGAGAATGAAGAAATTAAATGGATGGAGCTCAGAAAGGTAGAGAGTATCCTGGAACACTGCTCATGGAATTATTTGAAATGAAACTCCTCAAATGTGAATTAATATCTGATGTTGGGTGTTTTCTGAAGTCACAGCTGTTTCTTTATGAGGAGGAAGGCAAGGGGAGGGAGATTTCAGCATTGCTGCTTGTGCTTGACTCACTGCAGCAATACCAGATCTCCAAAATGAAGTCACAGTCCCAAAGTATGGCCTTTTCACTGTCATCAGTTCACATTCCTTTGAAGACTGTGAGTGGCACAAGGTCACTCAACTTCAAAAAGCATACAAAAAGCCCATTAAATGCTTACAAGAGAGAAAGCACTGAGATTTGTGAGAGCAACTTTTGCACCAAGGACATGCACAAGAACAAGCCACCTTCTAATCCTGAAAAATTGAAAGGCATGTGAGACAAAATTTCAGGACAGTTTAGTGGTTAAACAAAAATGGAGACAAAATACTGAAACAAATTTTCATTATACCCATAACTGACTATAGTTTCCAGTGCATTTTTTTTCCTCTTTCCTTGCCTTTCTCAGCCAAGTGAAGGATTTACATATCAAATAATCTACCTTAAAGGCAGCTATGACCTGACTTTGTGCCACTGTCACCATCAGTAGTTTTCCTATTCACCCTAACAGACCCACTCTGATTTTCTTCTAGCTCAGGTCTTTCCTTTAATCCAAGGACTCTAAAATTCCCTGCACTAAGCTTTGCTGGACTTTTGAAAGAGCAGGTAATAGTCAGGTAATGTACTGACCATAGGCTTAAAGTCTGAAAGAAAACACAACATTCAGAGTATGGCCAGAGCCTGCTTTACATACCTAAGACCACTTTATTCATGACTCAGACCAAAGAAAAATCTGAATCCCTATTGGAAGGTTAAGTGCATAGACAGAGAGATTTGAGAGGCTCTGTGTGTCATGAAAAAAAACAAACACAAAAACTAGAAAACAGCAATGGAGGCTACCCATGCAGTACAAACCAGTAAGTATCCTTGCAGTCACACATTTTGGTATTCTAAACACCAAAAAAAAAAAGCCCCTCAGTGGGTTTTTAAAAAAACCTAGCCTCTAAGCCTGGCCTTCAGGTATGTTTCATTCCTGGTGGAAGACAATGGAGAAG
Source organism: Pyrgilauda ruficollis (assembly GCF_017590135.1). Taxonomy (NCBI): domain Eukaryota; kingdom Metazoa; phylum Chordata; class Aves; order Passeriformes; family Passeridae; genus Pyrgilauda; species Pyrgilauda ruficollis. Next base: position 17,052,266 of record NW_024523648.1, on the reverse strand, counting down.
CCTGAACAGTCAAAGGACTTTTAAACAATGAATGAAAAAAATCCATTTCTGTGGTTATCCTGCTCTCAGGAATGTGAAATTCAATAGTAGACAGTAAATAGTTTTTGCTTTTTTTTTCTGAAAAAACTCATAATTTGTGACAGAAACACTAAAATGCATAACCCTTATAAGATATGACTCTATGTTATTTGGTAAATATGTGATATGGAAAGAAATTACATTAGTGCTTTACTTGTCCATCAAAATTCTAAAGATACTCTTCAGGCTTTGAAAGAGTCTCATGGGAGAATTTGGTAGAAAGAAGGATGACAATTTTGTGATCCATCTGACAGCTGGAAAGGCAGCAGCAATTTTCCTGTTGAATTCAGGCTGCTGTATGATAAATGCTGTTTTAAATTGAAACCTTGATGTATGAATGTAAATTGTTTGCAACAAGAAAAGCATTGCTGACCAAAGGACGCGTGCTAGGCAGCACAGGTTATCAAAGCAGTACCACCCCAATTCTTCTGTCTTTAGCAATTCTATATGTAACTACAAATCAAAGGAAAGTTTTGATTCATCTTATTTTGTGAACAAGTTGTAACTTGTGTCTGTAGAGTCCAAATTTGGATTTTGGAATTGGGATCTGTAGCTGGATCAGAACAGTGAGCACTCAGCTCTGCTCAGTGGCACTGAGAGAACACCCATGTTTTGTTTCCTCTCAGCTGGTCCAGGGATTTGAGGTTTGTAGCTCACTACAAAATGACACTCAGATGACTAAAACATTTGCCATATTCAGAAATAAATACACAGGCCAATTTTTTGAGCTCTTTTCTGAAGAAAGAGGTAAATGAAACTTTTCCACACTCTGTGCAGTTCTGGGAGGTGCTACGATTTTAGTCACCTGTGTAAGGACCTCAATCAACAAATTGCAAGACAAAGGCAAAAAGGGAGGAAAAAGCCCTGCTGAGGCTGCACTCAAAGTGCTTTTACAACATAAATAACAAAAGCAATTTTACAGCTAGGTGACTGAAGTGACATAGCTGCATGGAGGAATTATTAAAGCAGACAAAAAGCGAATTTTCCCATGGGCCTCAGCCCACACCCATCACTGGGGCTGTGTGGAGTTCTGGGGTGGAGGAGGGAAAAGAGCACTTTATACCTGGCAGCAGGTTCTGGTAAAAGGAGGGCTCCTGATTTTAGAATGAGCCTTAACCCCTCTTCATAGTAATTAAAGTTAGAGAACACTGAGGGAATTAGTGAAAATCAAATAATTTTCTAAACCTTGTCTATTCAATTCTGCAAATGCTTATCAAGGATTGCTTATTTTCAGGCAGAAAATTATTGATTCAGGAGGATTAGCTGGGGCTGGGTAGTCAATGCCAGACTATGGAATGGGAGACAAAACGTGAATATAGCAAGATCTGAAGAAAGTCAGACTGGCAGAAAATATAAAAGTGACAGGGTAGGAAAGTAGAGAGGGAGCCGATTGCCCAAGAGGAGAGAGCAAAGCCTGGCAAGGATACAGATGCTGGGAAACTGGGGACAATCAGCAAAGCAGGGTTAATAGGATCCTATCTGGACCTTCTGGGCTTCTCCTAGCATAGAGAGATGAGTGCATGGCTGAGAGGGGTGAGGTGCTGTAGGGCAAAAGGAGCAGCTGGACAGGAGTGACGGGGACAGACTGCTCTGCCCGGACTGCAGTCCCCAGCAGTCCTCAGAGGCCAGCCCAGGCCACTGGGGTGGGCTGGGGAGCAGTGATGGGGCTGCACACTGGCTGGAAACCTGCTGTGTGGGAACAGGGGCAAGGAGAAAAAATTGCAACCAGAGTTGCTCCTACAACATATAAAGCAAGGCTATTTTGTCTTAAGTGGTTTACATTTTCACTTTTCAAGCTAGGAATCCAATCTATTCTGATCTGTTTGCCATGTTTCAGGTTAAACTAAAATACACAAATCTTACATGCATAAGAGATAAAGGACTAGCATAATGTAATACCTACAGCTTCCCATCATAGCTGTATGTATTTCTGTTCAACATTTGAAAGGAAAAGAAAAATCATTCTTTGTTTTAAGCTGGTATTTTTACCCTCTAAGGATTTCCTTCCGAATAAGCCATGCTGACCCATCTGCCCACAGATCTCTGTAGCCTGAACTGGATTTTCCACATGTCATTATGCCATCATTTACTTAATTTGCTAGAAATTTTTAAAAGTAGAGAAAAGGGAAATGGTAAATAGAAAACTTGCAAGCTCTTTTTCTGGATTAACAGATAGTGGGGAAAGTTTGATAGAAAATGGACAGTGGACATTGTTGTTCTATCAAGATGGTTTTCTGTTCCATGCAAACTGTTAAATTTGTTCTATTTAGAACAAATAAGGTCCAAGCTACAGATGTATACTCCTAAAAGAGTATATTAGAACAAGTGAAGGTCCAAGGTAAAGATGTACACTCTTAAAAGCTGAATTAATAATTATAAGCAAAATAAATAGTATGCAAGCTTGGGAATGGCAACCAGGTCAAAGGAACAGAAATTGATCAGAAGGACTGCAAACCCTTCAGCATGGCACAAAAGAGACTTCTCTGATGAGTGTGACAAGAAGGGTCATGGATGAAGTATGCTGGATCCAGGCTGCCTGTCTCCGTTTTGCAGAAATGTGAAGTAGCCTCACAGATGGAAAGCAAGAGGAAACAGTATGACCACCAGACTACTTTGAAGAAAACTCCAAGGAAAAAACCCCTCCTCATACAACCAACACGTTCAGCTCTTGGCTTATGAATACAAAGTGCAAAGCAGCTGTCTGAGACCCACATACCACTATGGGTTGACAAATTTTACTTACACTGGGGGAAACTCCATTTTTCAGGGTTGCACCTGTGAGAGACATAAGCACCAGCAGCGTACAGCATTTATAGCACCACACCACAGAGATCTTGCTCTGAAATGAAGGAAAAGCATTTATTAAAATATAAAGTGCCAGTACAGTCATTTTCCCAGAGTCACAAATAATTGCTTTGCTTGACATGAAGACTTAATGTAACGACTCACGTGCAGAGAAACAAAAGAACTGGGGGCTACAAAGCATCAGTGCTGGGATTTGTTTATGAAAAAAGTTCTGCCTTGCTTTTGCTTAATTCATTGCAGTTTTGATTTTTTTTTTTTCTTTGCTTTTAATGACAGTAATGTACCACAACAGGGAGAAAATCCAGACAGGTGTGGCATGGGCTGTGTTGTCCTTGACTGGTGGGGGAGGAGCTGGGCTGAGCTGATAGTGGCCCTGCCATTGCTTCCTGAGTGGGGTCCAGCCCTTCTTCCCTGCTCCCCTCCTCTATGCCTGCCCTTCTCCCCTCAGCCTCACCAAACCATCTCCCTCTACCATTTCAAACAGCAGCTGTGCTGGTGCTGCAGTTTAGTCTGCAATTAAATTGCAGGCTGAGATCTTTCATGAAAAATGCCATGGGATTATAAATTATCCCAAGCAATGAAAACAGAACATCTCTAGCACAAGAGGGCTGCTGCTGCTTGTTGGTGCATCAGGGAAATTGTTCAAGTAGTTCTCAGCTGTGATACCATTTACCTGTTGTGATTCAATGAGGTCATACCTCCACAGGCAGGAATCTTGGTCATGTGTAGATACCCAAGCACATGGATAGGTACCCGAAAGCAGTGCTCAACCCTGCAGGTTCACAGCTTTCTCAAGAAAAAAATTGGAGCTCAAGTGTTTCTGGAAATGCCCAAAGAAGCAAAGCTTTACAGGTAAGCATGGCCTGATTTCCACTTATTTCAAAGCTTACAGAGGATCTGCTTCTAACTGCTTTATAACTCCAGATTCCAGCATAAGATGGAGCCATACCCTAAGTTTGCACTGCTCTGGGTTTTCTTTAGCATTGACTGGTTCATTTACTGGAGTACAGAGGAGTGCTAGCAAACTCCAGAATGATTCCCATATGCCCAAATGTTTCAAAGACCACACTAGGATTGACTGGCACACTGCTCTCATTGTCCTCACAATTTGTTGTTGTAGAATTTGAAGAGTTTGAAATAATCACACTCTCTCACATCCTCATTTGAAGGGAAACATCTAGAACTTTTTTTAATGTTCTAAAGGAATTGAAACCAGCAAGTTGCTACTTCACAGCTGGTATTAATGAATCTATACCCTGTACATCTTCTACTGGCCAAGGAGCTCTGCCATAATGGACAAAAGTAAGGCTGGGGTTGCATAGGGTCATTGGAATAAAAGCACAAGCAGCTTTGTGAGAACATGGTCTGTTACTGTGTTAGTAAATGGGATCTGCAACCCAAATGAAATATCCGAGTAGACTGAAGCAAGAACGAAACATAATACAAACTCCACTTTTTTCCCAGGGGACAAAATGTGATTTGTTAACACCCACAGTAGCTGCTCATGGCAGAAATACGTCAATGAGTATTGCTCATACGGAAAGGCAGCAGAACTCCTGCTTCAGCAAAATCTTTTGAGAACAGGGTTTGTCATAAGCTGCTGATGTTACACAGTATCATATCCAAGGTGCTGAAAGACATAATTTTTTTTTTCTGTGGAATAACTGCCAGAGAAATACCTGATGGGTCAATGGCCTTGCTACGTGGGGGGAAAAATTCATGTGCATCTTTTGTCAGGAATGCATAAGTAATTATTTGCACTTGTTCATTCTGCAAGAGAGAAATAGTTTGCACGTGAGCAATAATAAATTAGGCACTTTAAACAGTTGATCCTCTGCTGTCAGAAAAATGTCAATACAAAGGCAGTTTCCAGTAGCTAAGATTTGTAATAGAAATTCAAGCCCTTTGTGCAAAGGGCATTCGATTTAAGGATCTCACCTTTTTCTGTAGTGGAAAAATAACTAAGAACCTTGTCTATTTAGGTGAATCTATACGCTTGATAAAAACTTTATAGGATTTTCAACTGGCTGTTAGATTTAGAATGAACCCATTTATACATTGTTATTCTTACTCTTATTCTTAGCTGAAATGCTGGATTTTGCTAATGCGTGTGGCTGGTTAATGGGGTCATTGCAGTATTGAAAGAATAATTGTCAGAAACAGGGTAAATTGTTTTCTTTGCAGTTTATTGTTACCATTACTCTTCTGAGATGTATATCAAACAAAGTTACCTAAATTGCCTCAGAGAACCTCATTGCAAAGTGATAGATTCCAACAATTTAGCTGAAAGGACAAGTTGCCTCATGGTCTTAACACACTGTTCTGTGAGCTGCCCCCTTCCCAGTTCAAGAGGCATTATGGTTTAGTTTCTGAAAAAAGAGTTACAGTTGTGCTACTTCACCTTCATTACATCATTGTGGCTATCACTACTTCAAGCAGACTTCCTATATATTTTTTAAAATTTCTCCGGGCAAGAATAATTATGCAGATTATAATCAATGTTTCCACAAAATGCATTGTAGCAACCCTTATGAAGAAGGCTCCATGCAAAATGGAATGAAAAGACATACGCAGGACTCGATCAAGTCGGCAGTATAAACTTAGAGGATATTTTTTCTGGAATGCAGTTACGTGAAAATGACTTCTGACTTCTGCCTGAATGGCTTCTTACAATATTCAGTCATATCTGCTTAGTTGTTTGACAGAAATTACTTTTATTGCCTCTTCCCCTTGAGATACAGTACGTACCAATGCCATTTTTCAAGTCTCCTTTCAGTACAGAACTCCCTCTTGCAGCCAGAAGGAGACAAAGACTCCAACAAGGCCTTTCAGCTCTCCTCTCCCCCTGCCTGGGCTCACGCACTAAAAGGATGGCCTTTCTCTAACATTTTTTGTTGTTGTTGTTGTACAATTTGTAATTTATTGCAAATATCCAGGGAGGTAAATTGACAGGCAGGTGAATGTTAGGGTGATATTTCTCTCCTGACAACACTAGATGGACCCAGACATAGGAAACAATGTGGTATCATGAGATATTTTTACTGAATACGACATTTCCAATTGAGCATCTTCAAGACTGCTTCAGCTTTGAATCTGAATTTGCCTGATACAACAAGGATTTGACATTGACCCTTCACCTGACAGTAATACATTTTTTATCTTTTAATAACATACAGTAATGCTGCTTTATGATTTCAGGGAGCTCTTTGAGTAAACAAATCATATTCATTGCCTGGAGACTAACATGCCTTTCCAGAGTCTATAAAGATGAGAGATAAGCTGAAAGGCAAGCTTGAAAAAGTTTTCAGCCATCTAACAGAATATTTTTAGGAGCACACTGCTGAACCAGTTAGAAATTACTACTTACTTTTACTTTTTTAAGGTACAGTTGTTTATATGATTTCTTGAATTGATTTCTCAGTACTGTCTGATCCAAATGCACTGAGGGTTTCAAACTGGGTCTTTATGTCAGTTTCTCAGAAAAACAAATGTTATGTGCTGTTATACTGTCTAGCTGCCTACGCTGAGCAAATAATTTTTGAACTCAAACGTCAACTTACAATTTCTCTTAAATTTCACATCACACTAGAAGCAATCCCCTCCAAATTCTGATTCACTCTCTGGTCATTAACTGTTAGAATGAGAAAAGCAGTCCCACTTGTACCATCACACCCACACCCCATGGCAGAAATGCTGAGGCCTGGAGAGTGTTTGGTCTGGCAGACATGAGTCAGCGTGGGAAAGATCAGTATTACAGTGAAATAAAGCTTTTAGACAGTGATGCTTTAAAACAGAAAATGAAGACGCTACCAATACAAATGAGAACTTTTGTTTAAAAGCATTCTTGCAATTTCCAGGGGACATCAGTGTGAAACCAAGAGAGCATCACGTGCTGCATGCACCCCTGGGTCCTCCCAGCAGAGCACAGCACAGACTTTCCTCCAGACCCAATTTTGCGTGACAGCTGCCACTTACAGGGAACTTCATTTGGCAGCTGGTGGTAGGAATGAAACGTGTCCAGAACAGTAGGATGACAAAAAATTAATTAACTGTGGTTTAGCTTGGAAAATTAGCTGGATGAAGGGAAGCAGCAAGATTTGTTTGAAGTTTGAGGAATAGCCTCAGCAAAGTATTTCAGAATGTAGAGGGGACACGTGAACATACTTGCAAACCAAGAAGAGTTTCCAAATATGTGTTTGGAAGGTGAAGGCAGAAAGACACAAACAGACACACGGAGGATGGAACATCACCCACATATATGTTTCAAAGTTCCTAATGAGGCTTTTGAAACTGTGTTCAAACTGGAAGGGAATATTTTTGTGTAGCACAGTGGAGAATAATTACTGACAGATTGAAGTGAATAGCACATGCATTGTACCATTTATTTTATCAAATGAATTCTATGACTTTTTCCTTATCCTACAGTCTTGTAATGGCATTAAGTGATAATTCTGTGCTACCATGGGTAATCAGAATGAAAATTAGCCTTTTCCAGTTGAATTAATTGTCTCTATTTATTCTGCTTCCAATTCAGTTTTTAGCCATTATTTGTGGTCTATTTTAAAAAGATTGCATCTCTTCTGCAAAATCACTGTCTTCAGCAAAACCACTGTCAGAAATAAGAGCAGTTTTACAAAAACTGAAATAATGCAGTGTTTCTCATTTCAGTTGGCTGTGCCTTCCATAGTTAGCTTTTGGCTTGAAAAGAAAGCCATTATATTCAGATAATAGTTTTTCCAGCCAAAAGCATGCACTCATATGGAAAAGATTGACTGTTAGACTATAGCAAAATCTGTAATCTACACACAATGACATTTTATAATAGCAGCCTAAGCTAAGTAAAGGCATTTTGTTTTTATTTTTAAAAAACTCCTGAGAAACCACAGGGCTGATGTCTCTGAATCCAGACCAGCAAGCAGCCTAGTACCCCACTGTGCTTTTGACAAAAGCTGATTTGTTCAGTTCCAGAAAAGACTGGGATGGTTCTATCAGTGTTTTTACAATATAGCAAAGGTTGCTGTCTGATACAGCTTTGTCTTGCACTGAGTCCCATAATTTGTCAAGTGCTATTGATCAACCATAATAATTGCTAAATCCCCCAAGGTTCACTTCATTGCCATCAGACCTATGTTAAAAATCCACACTGTTGCTTTCATTATGCATTTTGGGGTAAATTTTTCCTCTTGCTTTGCCTCTTGGCCCCCTCCAGGCAGGCAGTAATCACAAGTGTGTAAAGTATCCTCTGAGAAACAAGATTTCCTGGCAAACACAAATTAGAGGTGAGTAGGATTATACAGTGTGCAGCATATCCAAGTGTTTGATTTGGTCAGACTTTGGGTGACCCACAGACTGGTGCTGTTCTTCCTGTCCCTGGGAGATTTTCTCAGAACTTAAGAGAGGTGAAAGGTTGTGTGCACAGATGCTGCCTCTGTTGTACTCTGCTGGTTAGGGAACAAATTAAATTGAAGGGTAGTAGCATAAGGTGGAAGAGTCAGAGAAGCCAGACCACATCTCAGAGGTATCCAGGGATGCCCAGTGTTTGGTAAACATGACACTGGATCCCAGCAAGCCATCAGAGCAGCAACTCTCCCTACACAGAGCTTTTTCTTCCTGCCATCCTTGGCTTATACCCTCCACCTTTGAACTCACCAGCTGCACACAACACTCCTGTAGTGGCATTCCACAGGCTTTGCTTCTTCCCATCCCTCACTTGTCCAAAATACAGCTGCACCTTGCCTGGGCTCCAGCAGATCTGGCTGGGACCCTGCCAGCCCCTCCTACACTGGAAATTCTGTTCCCGAGCCCAGGTCCCTCTAAATACTCCCGTCCTGTGTACCCCAGTCCCTTGTGCAACCTGTCTAGCCCCAGGGGTCACCTCACCTGGGAGGGGGCACAAAGCAGGGGCAACAGCCCTGCAAAATCCCAAACTCTACACATCCCATCCTGCTGCCTCTCATTTCTCCTCCTCACGGTATAACAGTATCTTCTTCATGCACCTGATGGGAAAACTGTGGCTGCTGGAGAAATGACAAAGTCTTGGAGAGAAACCTTCCTAAAAAAAAAAAGGAAAGGTTTTCCTGTACCTTACACAGTGATAGGAAGAGTTAATATAAAAAGTAGCTGAGTGTGTGAATCTTTTAAGCGACTCGTTCAAAGTGGAAATTTGAGACTCATATTTTAGTTATACAGGAACTTTTAATGGGAAGTTTTACTACAGCACATACTAGTTACTGCATTACTCCCATGTGCAGAGGAGCAAGGGATAATGCTGTCAGAAGATATACAACTTCCCATTTCCTATGCAGTAAATCATCCTGTGTAGGAGAAGAGGAGTCTGCAATTTCAGTCATTCTTGATGCCCTATAACATACCAGCACAGCTTTTAATTAAAACTATGGAGCAGGAAGGGCTTTTATTTCACTCCAGAGCAGGATGGGTGGTAATGATGAGAAGGGGATGACTCTTTGCTTATTAACTTGCAGTATTACCAGTACTCCTCCCATGAAGAGCCATCTGGTGCCTGAGAACAACCCGACTTGTTATTACAGGGCACGTTCGCTGCCGAAGCTGTGAGGCTGTTGCAGATCCCACTCACAGAGACCTGGCAGTGAAGCTCAGAAACCTGGCATGCCCACGAAAGCCCTGTCTCACAAGTCTTTAGCCAAAATGTGACACTTCACTGAAAACTCTGAGAATGAATCAAGAAAAAATCTGCTCCTGTATCACGTGCATTGCCTGCAGGGAGCAAGTGTCCCAAGGCACAGCAGACCTACAGAACAGCAACTGTGAGGCCAAAAGAAAGTCTGCTCTGCAAATCAATTTCTTTGCACCAGAGGGTGTTTGCACCTGCAGTGTTCTTTGGACAGATGAGGCCACGTATCAGTTCACTGAAGTAAGCTGCAGATCTGCTTAACATTAAGAAACACTGCCAGTTAATTTGGCCTTGAGCAGTAGTGGGTAGGGGTCTTTTCTTAAAGAAAAAGAACTAAAAATCAAAGGCTGTATCTTCACATTCAGCTACAGCCACGGGAAATCTTGGTGGTCAGAACCCCAGTGTGAGAGTCAGAGAAGCCAGCAGAACCACACAAGGAGTGACTCACACATGGAGTCACCTCCCACCATCCACAAAGGACAAGAACCCCACTGGCATCACTTTGAGGGGGACAGAAATTCTGGTCTGCAGGCAGGGGCCAAGGCTGCAGTGTCAGACTCTGGCTCTCAGTTTCTCACCCCCAGCAGAAGAGCCTTGGGTTCAGTGTTCTCCTCATCCTGGCTGCCAGACAAATTTGAGGACAGTCACAAAACACAGGTCATCTCCAGGCGTGACTGGAAACACGTGGCCCATGTCTGATAGTGTCCATATGTGAAGTGATGCCTGGGATAACATAGGTCCTCTGGTCAAGCAGGTGTCCCTTCAAGCATTGTTTCCAGCTGCTTTCTCCAGGTGCTGACAATGGGGCTGCCTGCTGCCTCGTGGGACCTTTTCTGTGCCCCTCTCCTAAAGCAAATTCTGTTGTATACATCCCCAGGACAAAGCTTCATGCCAACACTCACTTAGATGCTCTGCTCCAGTTCTGACAAACACCACCCTACACAACACAGCCACAGAGGTAATTTCAGAGCTGGCTGTCAGGCTTTTGCTGCCTTCCCTCTTTTTGAGAGCAGCAAACACAAGCAACTTGTCTCCATGCCCATTGTCCTCTCAGCACCCTGTCCCCTCCAGAGCTATCATTGCTCCTTCAGTGGGATGCCAGGTCTCTCATGATCAGTGAATTATGCCTAATACTACCACTCTGGTTGGATTTTTCAAACAGTCCAACATCTCTTTTTCCATGCTGTTTATGTTAGGGAGCAGCTCCCTGTAAATACACAAACTGTCACTTTTTCTCATTTTAAATGCATTCTTGAAAGACTTTCTTTGGAACAATAGCTGCAAAAACATGTCAAGAAGGGAATCAGTGCTGTGCCAACCAGCTCAAGCCTCTTTCTTGTTTCTGCCTCTTTGCCTCTCTGAGCTATGTTGCAAATTCTTTTACCAGGCTGAAGCCTATGGGACCCAAGGCTCAGATCCACATTTTCCTCATGTTTTTACATTGCCTGGAACAATCAGGTAGTAGACCAACAGTAGTAGTTCAATGATAAAGCAAGACTTGCAACCCACACTCTTGACTGAGAGCAAATGACAACCTTATTGCTTATAGCACAAATATAAAGAAATTCCTTTAACACCTACAAGAAAAATTTTAGGCAATTGCTTCCCATCAGTTCAGTGGGGGAATAGAGCAAACCACCATTAGGCCTTGCCTTTTTCCCAGGTGAAATCAAAAGGAGTGGGGTTTTCAGGCTTGAAATTTGCTCTTCAGGACGTGGTCAATGTCTCCAGGACATAGCCAATCCCTGTCCCCTTATACTTTGAAAGATATCTTGATAGTCTGAGTTAAAACCCTTGCTAAACTCTGCATCCACTTCAGCCACCCCCACTCCTACTATGGAAATACACTGAAATAGTGAAAGGCCTCAGATGCAATACTGCAATACTAACAGATTTTCTATTGTTCCTTAGGCCATGATCTACTAAATACCTTCAAGTAGTTGTGATACTGGTGTTAGAGCCTCATAGCCCCAGCCATATTTAGATATTCTTCAGTTTTCTTTACCTGGAGGAAGTTTGCATTGGTGACTACAACCCACAGACTACTTGCCAAAACTGGTTCATGCAGCATGACTAGACTACTGGAGAGAAAGAAGCTGCTTACAGAAGAATCCTAAAAAGAGCAAGGCGTTGCATATCAGACAGAGAGCCAAACCAACTACTGGCCTTTTAGAACTGAGGGAAAGCTCTAGAAGCCAATGCAATTTCCATGGATCCTGTTCTGACTACAAATTATATTTAAAAAAGTGTAAAACCAAGTTTTCTGAAGGGGTTTAACTGAAACAGTAGATCAAGGAGCTAATTTCCAGAATGTCTTGAAAAAAATCTTGAAGTGGTTGGGAACTCTCAAACCCAAGCAATAACTGCTCTGCTAAGGACAAAAATGGGAGGTAAAAGGCCTCTAAGTTCACAGCTAGAATTGACTTTATATTCAATCATATTAAAAAGAAACCATGATGCAATGACCTTGATTAGTCCTTTTTCTAACCCTTTCATATTTAAAAAAGAAAAACACAACAGTTCTTCCTTCTGTAAATTAATATGAAGTTCTGCCATATATCTTGAACAACAGACATGCATACTCAGTCTGAAGACAGCAACTCTAAGGAAGAGAAGTCTCATGAGACCTTGGACCACTGTGCTGTGTTCTTGGAGATCCTGGAAGAAAAAGCACCACAGTCAGTACGTGACACACTCAGGTAAAAAGTACTTAACTCAAGTGGTGCTGAGAGTTGCAGGTGCACAGGAGAATTAGTGGATACCAGCTTGAAATTGTCTTCTGTTCACTCTGTCACGGGAGACTGCATTCCACATTATTCTTTCCAGGAGTGTCTTGCACCACAGAAACCAGAATTATATAAAATTTCTCATTATGTCTGCTTAATTAGGCAGAGGAGGTCCTAAATTTACCAAAACATACGCACAGTCTGACATTTTGATTGCAAACCCCTTCAAACACTCAACTGTCTAACAAGTCCTGCTCACACTGAGACTGTAGCAAGATACAAAAATGCAGTTACTTGCTCCAAAACACCTCAACCTTTCCATTTGTATCATGACTGTGGCTTTGCTAGAGTCCCCCATCAGCCCTTCTGAACAGTGTTGGAATCAAACCGCTCCAAAGGAGAGTCTGAGGCTAAAGGAGTGTTCCCCAGGTCTCAGCAGGGGCAGTGGCGATGAAGACAGCTTCCTCCTTCTGAGCAGCCTGTGCACAAGCCTTAGCCCAGATTGTCACCTGTGGCTGGCAAATACAGAAAGCTGTTTGCTACAGCAAGTGAGCAGAGCTCTGCTACTATAATGAGTTGCATATGCAAGCCCCCAAGCACTCACTGAGGGAACATTAATTACACATTTAAAAAATCAGCCAGCAAACTAGGAGGTGAGAAACTGGTGCTTGCTGCCATCCTGCTCTTGTGGGTTCACCTCAGAGCAGGACTGTGGGGGAAAACATCCCATTTCCTCAGGCCAGGCTGGAATGCTTCCTGCAAGAGGAAGCAGACAGTGCCTCTTGCTTGGCTGACCCAAGGCCAAGGGAGCAGTGCAGGCGCACAAGGCAGGAGGAGGGAGCAGCCAAGATCAGGGATACCACCGAGCACTCACAGGCCAGTGGGCAACAAGGAGGGGCCGGTTCAGTGACCCTGCCTGGATGAAAATTCCCAATTCAAAAAAATCAGGGTAAGAAAAGTGCTGATGGGCATACGATCATATGTCTGTAGGTCTCAAATGCATTTAATTTACAGTGCATTGGCACCAAAACTCTTGAAGCACATGATGTGCAAAGGAACCACGTTTTTAATATAGGCCTCATAAAATCCTGAATTTCACTAAATGAAAATGCTTCATTTTGCAACCTCACTGGCACTCCTCTCTTGTCAGTCCATTGGTGTGTGCAGTACCCATAGGAGGGAGCTACTTCTACTGTAGCTTTTTTACTTTTATTGGAGACTACCAGACCTAGTGAGTAGCTGGAGGCAGTGTGACAGCTCCAAATATTTTGAATCCAATTAAACTGAAGATAATTTTCTTTTTTAATTCCAATGCATTATCCTTTTTATAACTCCATGCACTGCAGAACTTCCAGTTCATTATGTGTAACCACCAGATATTAAAGAAAAAACAAGTAGTCTGGAACTAGCAGACTTTTCCCACAGATGAATCTGTATTCTCACATACTAAAACAACCAACAGTGAAATATTTCGCTATTTGACATCAAGAGATTCCAAAAATTTCTCCAAGGTACAGCAATTTCACTTCTCAGATTTACTGCCCAAGCCTCTCTTCGGATTCATTACTTCCCCACCATTGAGAGTATGTTTACAAAGCCAGGTTGTTTCTATTTCCCTCTCTCCCCAGCAACAAAAGACAGCAAATTTAATAAGACTGCAAGCTAGAAACTGCTTGGTGGCAAAGCTGAGCCTCAATGCAAGAAAATAATCCATCTGCTGTATTTAAATATGGCAAAGAAAAAAATACCAGTTTCATCTCTTCTCCCTTTACACACTGGATTCTTCATTTAATAGACACTGACAAAATGCAGCTACAGAAAATACTTTGCTTTACTGAGTCTGTACAGTGAATGCCGTTAACTTTTCTGGTAACTTAAAAAGGTAACAGGACTTCACATTGTCACCATCAGTATACACATTTCAGAACATTTTTAGATGTGCTTGGGGATACCACTGCAGATGAACCATTTCACACCTCTCGGGGTCCTTCAGGGCTACTCCTCATCAGCCAGGCTGCTCTGCTTGCTACAAAGCACAACTCACTCCTTCCTGCTGCTCCAGCCAGCAGAAAAGTAACTGGTCAGGAAGTAAAGAGTAAGCTAGACTTGTTTCAGGAGAGATTTGAATAGTTTATTTTGCCCAATCAAGAGCCCTTCAGCATAATGACACATTCATATACACATATATGAACATTTTTTTCTGAAACATTAATGTATAATACATTTTAAATTTAAAATACCAGCTGCACAGGTATTTTTTATTTACAAAAATATTCCATACTTAATTTTTTAACTTCATTATGATGACATAGTTCAGTCCAAATACATGTAGGTAAAATAACTCTATGCAATCTAACATAGCTGAGTTTGTAACAGTACAGTTTGCAGTTCATATGAAACTATATTTGTAGACAGATGGATTTGCAACCCTACCTAAAAATGCATATTCCAGTAATCATCCTCAGAAGAGCTAGTGGGGCTCAGCAAGACTTAACTGAAGAATAAGTTGCAATGAACATAAGGGAAAAAGAAAACACACATGTACACACTAACATATACAGAAACGAGAACTGCTACACATCAAGCATGCTTACCCAGGAGTGGGCAATGTTAGAAAAATTTACGGATGTATTTTTTTTCCCCCATGGTGCTGGTACAATGAAACAGCAGCATAACTAGAAAGCAGCATGTTTTCCTAGTTCTAACCACTACAGATAGCAGAGCTCAGGTCTAAAATAACACAGTACTGCTTATTTACAATTCTGTTTTAAAAGGGAATATTTAAAACATGTTCCCACCCCTCTCCCTTTCCATCACCTATGACTGAATGGTAGTGGTAATCCACATACAACTTCTTACATGTTTACAACTGAAACAGTTTAACTTCTGGTTATTTGCCTGGTGATATGGAACTTAGGTACTAACAGAAAAATACAAGTGTCAAAGTAACCTACAGCTGTAGGTTAGCTTAAATGTTTCTAGGTGCACATGGAACTACAAAAAGAAATACTGATTGACACCTTCCATTTGATTGCTTGGTCTTTCTGCCTCATTTATCTTCTTCCTTTTTTTCAACTTCTAAAAAATTAATGCCTACATCTTTAAGTCTAAACTTTATAAGTTGGAAAAGACCCCAGAAACACTCATCAGATTTGAAACAGTAATAAGGCAGATATATAGCACATCTTTATAATGGGCTTAAGAAGAAAAAATCAGCCCAGGTCAGATTTTCAGTGAAAACTGAAGTAAAATTGGTTTAACTGATTCACCTACAGTACACCCTTTTCCCCCCTGATTTTGTTCACTTCCACCCCTCAAGCATCATTAATTTCTGTCTACAGAGTATTTGAAGATTTTGTGGTAGTAGCAAAGCTATCAACATCCACCCAAAAAGACTCAAATAAATTACCCAGGAAATTGGCTGGCACAAGAGAAGATTCAAGTGACAAGTTGCCCTTCCACATGGAGAGGGAGGCAAGGCACTGCAGTCCCTCCCTCCCACACCAGACTGTCTGCAGTCAGTGCCTGCCCAGACATGTTAAACTACGAGCAAAAAGTAGTGGGCATTTCAGCCACAGACTCTTAAGTTTTCCAACACATGTTTCAGACACAAAAAAAACCCAACAAAACAAACCCACATAAAAACCAACCCTGATTTACATGTAAAGAGCTGATGTATAATCAAAATACACAGATTACTCAAAAGAAAATGTTTATTGGACATACCTCACTTCAGTTTTGGAGAATTTTAAAAATCCAAGAAATAGAGCTGAAAAAAGTCTCTCGTGTGTACCAGAAAAAAACCCAAACCATAGAAAACCAGTCAGCCATGGACTGCAGCTATTAAGAAAACTTGAATATTAGGCTAGTTCCCTATCTTCTTGCTCCATACTTGGAGAATTGTTCAAGGATGTTCATAATGGGAGGTAAAAATAACTGATTATTTTCTGCAAAGCAAAATGGGCTATTTGTTTTAATTGCTTAGAAATTGTATCATCTCGATATGAGATATGAATGTATTCATAAGCTTAAAACAACTTCTATGGATAATATACATACTTTAAGTACTTTGACTTAAAACTTGAACGTAAGTCTTTTTAAAATTAAAGGTAGAAGTGTACATATAAAAATTATTTAAAACTAAAAGTATATTCTTAAGCAGTATGTATAAATATAACAGATTTCTTTTGTATTATCTAGTAACAAATGTGAAAGTGTTGCAGTAATTTATAAACTGAATGCTGACACAGAATACGTGCCTTTCATTAGATTCTATATTGTATATACATATTTTGCTAAGAAAACACACATTCTAAATAAATCACATAATTAGCAAAGGTGCCTGAAAGTAATCTGTTCTAAAGTCTTTATTGAACATGTGTGTTTATATACAAATAATGAACCTGAACTGCACAAATGCAGAAACTAAATTAAGGAATAAAATACCATGATTGAATTAAAGTGCAGGAAAAATTCAAGTTTAAAAGTTCAGGTAAGATCAGTGCCATTAATTAAGCAAAAAAGAAAAAAAAAAAGAAACAAAACCAACCAAACAAAAATTCCCACCCCTCAAAAAAAACCAAAAAAACCCCCAAACCCAAACAAAAACACCACCAAAACCAAACCAAACTAAAAAAACCAAAACATAGAAAGGAAAATAAAAGGAAAACTAAAAGGAAAAAAAAAGAAAATGAACTTGCTTCCAAAAATCCTCCTTTGGACGTAGCTTTCCAATCACCTGCCATGCAAGTACCACCTCAGGCACAAAAACTTTGCATAAAGACAGACAAAGAACACAGCTATATATTACTCTACTTTATAACTGACTGTTTGCTGAAGAACAAATCACTGGAGATGCCTGTGGTGTAACACTTTCAGACTGATTTGGAATACACACATATTTACACATACCAGGATTCAAAAGTTACGATTTGGCAGGACTAAGGTGAAGAAAAGCTTCTTCAGTTTACAGTTCCCAGTGAGACACACTACATATAAACAGATAGGTAGCAGCAGGTAGTTTCTTACTTTCATTTAAAAAAAAAAGTAATAGCTCAATTGTATTTCATAGTTTTCCAGACACTCTAAAAAATGTCACACAACTAAAATGCTATTGAAAAAAAACAGAGGTGCTTCCCTGCAAGGATTTCAATACACTTTGCTGTACAAAAGGTGCACCACCAACAGCACAATAAGATGCAGAGATGTGTGTGTGATTGCCTTCCTTCCACTGGGAAGGAAAAAGTAACATTTTAGACTAAAATTTTACATAGCCCCTTTTATTGACCAAGAACCATTTGTGTCATTATCTCATGAGCAACCACATCATTAGTCTTCCTATCCGTGAACATAAGCAACAGAAGAGATTCAACTACAACAGATTCTGTAATACCAAATAAGCCACTACTCTTCTGGTACTGCCAGATGGTCTCTCATTGCCTCTTATTATTTTGCTTGCTGGTGGTTGTCAAATGCATCTTGATGAGAAAGTTAAGTATGTTTTCCTTTCAAGCCAAGGTCATCTTCCATTGAATGATACCATAATTTGTTGAAGAATACTTTTGTAATCCTCTCCCCCAGAGCCTGACTAGATTAACTTCCCAGGATTCTGTTGCCATGAAATGTACTTTACCTTCAGCAGGTCAAATAATAATGAGTCGACTCAATTTATAAATGTGAGACAAGGAAGAGGACAAGTGTCAGCTAGGGTGGGTTTTTTTGGATGTGGTATGGGTAGTGGTTTATTTCATTTTCTTCTACCTGGATGTCTCACAAAATGGTGTTAAATAGGCATTAATTAGACACTAAAAAATAAATTAACATGCAGAGGCAAATATTGCATGGCAAACTGAGTTAAGTAACTCAAGTAAGCATTGCCTCAGTAGCTATGGGACAGAACTATCAAGAAATCATAATACTGCTTTGAATTGTCACATTCTCATTTTTTAAGTCCTTTGAGCAGTGGACATAGTAGGGCACGCCCTTTTACTGGCAACACAATTCAATTGTCTTTTTAAAATGTTGCTCTGCCTAAAGTGAGAAAATTTATCAGTTTGTGTTTCAAAGCCCAAACATATTTGCCTGTCATTTGAGAAGTGATTTAAGAACCATAAGTAACTTCAATATTATACATGCTTGAGGTGTTTTGTAAGGTTGCCTTATCTGTGTACCTGCAACATCACTTGACAATACAAACATAACCAAGGTTTTGCTTTGGGAACATTCAGAAAGTTTGTGGAAAAAAGTACACAAAATGCAACGCTTGGAGAAGCAAACCTAAGTGATTAATTTCAGACAATGTAGACCTATCAGCTTCTAAGTACTCCCTTTTATAAAACAAAACCAGCCAATAACTATTCCTACTTTGATAAAAAAATCTAAAGTAATTTTTGCAATGCAAGCATTTATTTTAAGGAATCCTCTCTTTTAAAAAGAGCCCTGGTCATTCACACTGCTATAGCTTTAGTGCAGTAGCCATTAACTAGTTAGCTCAGCTGTATTATTTACCTCTCCCAAACAGAACATTAGTTCAGCAATTCCTAAAGTTTTTATGCACACTTTACCACTGCTTACAATGAAAACACTGCTTTAGAGATTAAGTCCAAACTTTAGGACGAGTGCCTTTAGTGCTGTGTGGGGCTGAGACAGGTACTTGTAAAATAGCACTACTGGCAGAACTTAGAGATTTGCTAAATAACATACTGACAATTATTAAGTATTAGATGCTTGCTTGCCATTATTCATGCATCAGCACCTCCATGGTGTGTGAAAGTTTGAAAACCTGAGTCCAAGGTTATCTGATTTCATAGTAAAGAACTAAAGGGGCATCTAGAACTTGAGTCTTGAGCAAAACTATCCCAGCTATTTCAATTAATGGCTGTAAAGATACATTCTGTTAAACATTTATAAAAACTCACAGCATGAATGGAACCCACAGCCAATTCTAAATGTTACACAACCTGAACCAATAACTATTTTTGGCAAAAATAATATTTAACTGAACAGAAGTTGAAGAATTCTTACCACAAGGAAGATGTTACCACATTTCACATTGCACGGCCATAACACAAACGAAAACTCCCAGCATGACACATTCCAGTCATATTATTCACTTGACTTTTTAATGCAAAAATTACGTATTCTTTTGTTTTGCACGTCACACAATATGATGTGAATAGAAGAATACTAGATCAGGGGTCCAAGAAAAGACTATGCACAGGTCAACTATGTATACAATTCTCAATAAGAAATCTTCCAAGCTTCCAGCTTTTAAAATGAATGAAGTGACAGGAAACTTCAGCTCTTCTTCAACAATAATGGTAAATATAGAGTCCTAGAGAGGGTAATTGTAAGTCAGCTACTGTCCAGCAAGACAAACAGCTTGATTCCAGCTCTTGGACCCCTGATTTATTGCCTCTCCTTACAGGAGGGTATAACACTGGCAGCAATTACAATAGCACAAAAACTTTTGGCATATGAAATATTAACACAGGATTGACCCTGCATTGCCCCTGCCCATCTCACCACGATTTCCCTTTACTCTCTTTTCCACATGTTCCAGCTACCTTCTCTGTTCCAACTTTATGCTAACCAACAGCTAAGAAACACTCGAGTTTCTTTTTTTGTGTGTGTTTCTTAGATATAAAGCTCCTCAGTTAAAGCCAGGACTGAGGTAAAACAGTGTGTCATTTGTGCTAGGAAACAACAGTATCCGATGGTGAATACTCCTTGAAATTTCAGTGGTCCTGCCAAAATTAATGAAAAAACAAGATTTTTTCATCAGGACAAAATTAAAGATGTGATTGATGAGAGTCATCAGAATTGGTACCACTTCTTGTCTTTGTACTTCAACATCATCTAAAAAAACAAAAAAAAATTTCTAATTACTGTTTCTGTAATGTAGCGAAATGTACAATGACACCAACAAATACTATGCTTTACAAAGCAGCATGAGAAAGAAGGATTTTAGCAAGACTTCTCAAAGTTGCAAACACATCGCTCAACACTGAGTGTTTAGCATGATGAATTTTCTAACGGTAGCGTCATTGCTGGTGATCTAGCCTCAAAAAAAGACATTTTTGGGAGAATGGGGAGATTGCACAGGAATTTGGGGTGTGGAAAGAAGTTGGCATTAAAATGGATGAGAACAGCCATTCTATGGTAGTCACTGAGGAAAAAAAAATGAAGTTGCCCTCAGAGGGTTTGCATAAAACAGGATCTTTCTTAAGGACAGCAGGAATCTGACATAAAACTTTACTCTTCTTATTAATTCAGTGACAATAAGTAACTTTTTTCACTAATGGGGATTAAGTTGCACATTTAGAAGCTTACATGCCACTCCAGCAGACTGCATGCTCTAGAGCAATGCGCCACAAGACAAGGCTGTTTACAATGAGTACGTAATTGTTAGGAGTGCCAAGTGATGGATCCTTTATCAATGACACTGCATGCCCTTTGGATACCTCTAACATGCCTTTGACAAGCTCAGTCACTTGCAGAATTTGCATTTATCTGACAATCAGTTTAATGTTCAGTTTAACATACTCACCTCGTGAGCGTGTTTTGAGAAAGAATCAGCACTGTAAAGCATAGCTGCAGTTTTTTCTTCCAGTTCTCCCAGTTTCTGTCCTCTTTCATCCAGTGCCAACCGGGCTCGTGCCAGTTCACCAACTACACCAGATGCTGCTCCTTTGACACCTTCGATACCCCCAGGTCCTGGAATATGCTGGGCAAGACTCCTTGATGCCTTCCCAGATGCTGATTCCCCAACTGGAGGCATTTGCAAAAGCAGAAAATACAGAATAGTAAGTTTTCCTGTCATTGTGACATAAATATCATTGCAACTAGTTTATATAGAGATGTAATTTCTTTGCATGGAGACCAAACAGCTTATTGTAGGTATAACTATGAGCAACACTCACTACTCTATGTTAGTAGATGTTTTTGCATTAGAACCGAGACATTCAAACATATTTTCAAGTCTCCAGGTAGGTTATAAAACTGTAAGCTCTTCACAGCTCAAGTGTGAAATTAAAATTCTGATGTTCATCAACAGAATTGTGAAAAAAACACTTCACCAGCACAATATAGCTTATTTCATGAGGAATGGTTTTGAGTTCAACAGACAAAGCAGGGTATTGAAATATTGAAAAGTTGTGGTTAGTTCTGGAAGTGCTTTGCTGCTATGTTAGCCAGCCAGTATGATTCCACCAGCAGAAGTTTTTTTTGATGACATTCAATTTCACATGCAGACACCTGAAGATTAGGTGTCAATGCTGCCATTATTGTAAAAACCTTGGGAAAAAAAAAAAAAAAAAAAAAAAAAAAAAAAAAGAGGAATGTAAAAAGACAGTATGGCTGTAAGAACAAATCAGCACAAATGGTCAGCTGAACAGCTCCAGACTCCAGTGATGGCACTGACTACATTGACTTTGCTCTTCATGGCACATCAGTCACCCAGTTCAATCTAGACACTTGATGTGCCAGTCTCAGGCAGAATTGTATAGACCACTGAAATCTGAGTATTTGTTTTAAACAGTGAAATATTGTTTAAATATTTTCCTTTTTTTTTTACTTCTAGGAACAATAATATTAACTGGTTAAATACATTTTGATGCAGTATTTCAAGACTCTCTGATTTGATTTTATGCTTCTATTAGGAATAATTTACATTTAAATTAGTACCATAAACATCTTTCTGTGAATTTGCAAAATAAGAGAAATAATTTCACTTATTACAGATTCTGCTGCAACCCTCATGGTAAATATGGCTACTTTAAAGATATTCTCAAATGTCTTTTGAATTGTCACTGAAGTCTCTGTCAGGCTTTTTTTATTCATTAGGATTTTTCTCTTCCATTCAATACTATTTTCCTTCTAAAGATCCAAGCCAAAACTTAACGGTGGAAACTTGCCACTATATAAAGAGATAGCTTCTAAAGTTACACAGTATTTTTCCCCTGTCTCAGTCATATTAAATTATAATTTGTGCACATAAATTTCTCTACTGGAATACTTGACCAACCTTCCATAGTATTACATATATATATATATATATATATATATATATATATATATATATATGTATATAAACACCCAAAAAAGAAATCTTTGACACAAAAAGTGACCTCTAAATATCTGATAGTTGCTCAAAATGTACAGGCACAAGTAATGAAGTCTAATTTTTATTCTGTAGAGATCAAAAGAACCACCCTAAAAGAAAGGATTGGCAGGGCACCTTGTCTATTTTGACAGATACATTTCACAGCAATAACAAAAAGGTTTTTAAAAAGAAGCTTGCATAATATGGTGCTGCATCTAGCAAATATCTAAATAAATAAATGGAAGCTATTTTCCTTAAATATATTGAAGTGCTTAATGCCACCACAGTAAAAAAAAAAATATAATAAAAAAGGAGAAAATTATAAAGCAATGAAAATTTTGCCAAATTTGCATTTTAATGTCCTATAAACAGAGGACTGAATTGAAATATCATACAGTTCTGCCCTTGCTGTCATTTCTAAGGCATATCTGCAAAGCAAAACAAGGAAAATCTGGCAAATAACCGAAGTAGAGTGAAATTTTTATTTTCTCACTGTGCAGAAGAGAATTCTCCAAAAGCAGTGCCTTTCAGTTTACCAGCATAAATAGAATCATGGTCAGTACTACACGCTTCATAAAGATGAATAAAAATAAGGTTATACAACAAGAAATGGTTTTAAAACAAAACCAAAATGTTATAAAACAAAACTCATCTACTGCATAAATAATAAATGAGCAAAAAGAACCTGTGAAAAAAACATACCAAGCTTTTCTGATCTTGTTGATAAGGTGTACAACACAAAATCTATGAAAAAATATGTGTCACTCCCTATTTTACTCCCCTCTTCATAAAGATAATGTTTTATGAACACAGGTAATATATTTACCAAGGATCACTATCTTTCTTGGGAAGAAATACCAGAAAAATAACAATTAATAATAACTTACAGAGTTCTTCTCTGTCAAGTGACTGTGCCCCACCTCCGAACAGGCCTTTGAAGAACCCCCTGTTTGGTGCTTCTGGTGTTTCTACAAGAGTGAAGAGCTCACCCAACATTTCCTTTGCAATGAAAAAGAGACAAAACATAAGGCATAAATTATTAAAAATAATGGAATATTTTTTCACTTTCAGGATTTGTTTAATGGATTTGAATTTCAAAAGAAACATGCTTTACTGGGCATCTGTCTTTGCAAGGTGATGTAGGAAATAGAAAAATAAAAATATATTAAGAAATTTGTCCAAACCACCCGCTTTTGACAGTTGCAAGCTTAGAGCTCATGGAATTCAGAAGAAAAGAAATGCATTCAAGTAAAGCTTATTTGCCCCTCTACAACTTGGGCAAGGCTTCTGACTTGGTTCTATTGAAACTGCATCTACAAACACTTATATCCACGTAGCAGCATGAAAGTAGAGCCTGCAACTCTGCTATTGCATTATTCTATACAACTAACCAACCTGAAGCATGACTGAGAATTTTTCAAGCTGTTAATACCCCTGAAACATAATAGCTTCCTTCAAATATCCTGAGTTGGCATTCCCCACTTGTGTCAGCAGGCACCTTCCCCAGTGTGAACTGATCAAGGGAATTTTAACTGCATGTTAAAGGAGGAAATTTCCTGTTGATCGAAATGGAATTAAGCAAGAAACTGATTCAGCTACAATAGGATGGATGGAAGAAAAATTTAAGGTAGAAATGATTCATTCAGAATCAGAGTCTACAATGAAGGAAAACAAAAGGGAAAAACAAAAATCAAAGCACAAAAGCCTAAATGCTCATCTCAGAATGTATCTAAGAAAAAAGTGATTTTTCAAAAAGAGTTCATTACCTGAAGATTTTCACATGTTTCTTGGCTGTAGGTGAGCCTCTGTATTTCAGTTGGTGAGACAAGATAGAGTGCTTGTCCATTATCAGTGAAGCAGAAAGTTCTGGCTATCCGCATATTGGTGAGTGGCAGGTAATATACATCCAACAATGGCCTTAAACTTGGCAAACTTAAGGAAAAGAATTAAACCCCCATTAAATATAGCAGAAATGTCTCTTATTGATCAAATGGCTGATTTTTAAACTGCAATACATAATTTTTTGTCTTCAACATTTGCATGACACCACATAAACAGGTATCATTTAATGACATTATAGAATCTCAAAACATCAGATTTTTTAAGGTAGCACCTCAAAAGTGAAATTTAAACATCTGCATCACAGATGCATTGAAAAGCAGTTTTTAAAATTATAATCTGAGCATGTATATCATAAATTCAGTATTTAATGAATTAGGCATTACTTAATAATTAGCAAGCTATTTTGATAAGTATCTACGAAGAGTTTACAACTAAACATCCTGTCTCTCCTCTCAAATTAATAATTTCTCATTGACTAAAAATACAAGTCTAAAAGATCTCTCCTCAAGAAAATTTAGAAATATAACACAAGTGTGCTGTCAAAGAAAAACTGAGTACAGTAGCCTCAACCAAGCTTATGAATTAAGTCTCCCTTTTTTCTCTGACTAGATGTTGAAGAGAAAGTCCTCTTAGAGCAAAGTTTGCTTACCTTGTATTTTCTGATTCTGTACATGTAACTGCAGAACTTACTGTATCAATCTACTGAAGAACAGACTGCACACTTGGGCTAGAACAATATTCCCCTTCCAAACATTCCCCTTCCTCAACAAGATAATAAATGCAAGGGACAAAACACCTAACTTCTTGACAAGTAGAAACCATAATAAACCACTGTCTCAAACATCCCCTGAGAAGTTCTTCTAAACAAAATTACAAAAGTTGTTAGCTGTCCCAATAATAAAATAAACAGCTTCTGCTGCAGACACCATCCACACAAGGTTATTAATTCTAGACACTAAAAAAGCAGCCAATGGGGAAAACTGAAGTTAAAACAAAAAAAAGATGTAGTAACCACAACAGTATCAGGCTGCCTTATTTTGTTTTTTTCTTTTTCTTTTTTTGCATGATGCTGATATTGCATTTGGAGGCAAGTTGCAAAAGTGAGAAATAAAAAGCCATATTCTCTTGTAAGCATATCACCCAGATATGACACCTCTGCCATGCATGTATCTAAAATAAGAATATTCCTAAGAGTCAGAAACAGGGAAGCGTTTTGCTTCAGATCAATGGGAGCACAAAACATTCTTACAACTTCAAAACACAAAAACATTAGATCAGATAGGAAAAGCATGATATCCATGAGAGTATTTTCATAATTTCTGTTACAGATTTGTTTGTTACTAAGTCCTATCTGAATTTATATCAGTAGTTAAGTATTGGGCATGCTGGTTATGATACAGTGCTCTGACAACTTCACATGAACTGCACATAAGGTCCATCCCCAGCAGCAATTCATGCTTATGAAATGGAGCTCAGTATTGGAATCCAACGTCCCCACACAAGGTAACAAATCAGCATTTATAATTTACCACATATGCAGAGTTCATTAGAGAACAATGTGAATCCTGAAGAAGACAGGATTTGTTTCAATATATGGTATCTGAACATTACTACGTTTAGTTTTAATTAGGAAAAAAAAAAGTTTGCCCTGCAAGGTGAGCAGCATTTTTTAGAGATGTTTAGAATACATAACAGATGAGATATACACCATTGGAGTTATAGACTTACATACTACAATTAAAAAAAAGTTTCAATTGTATCAGTTTTAGTTTTACTCCTAACAACTTCCTAAAGAAATATTTTTTACAGAATTTTCCAAGCTGAAAGCTTCTTTTGGCAACCTTAAAATAATCTTTTAGGAACTGTACTGGCAAAATTCCATAGGGCCACACGTTCCATATTCATCTTATCATCAGGCCACAGCTAAACTGCAGGTGCAAGGGTGTAAGTACATACACACTGCTGGTTCAGAATAAAATAGCACATAGAAACATTTAAGATAAAGGAGATGAAAATTACACAGGTGATCTGTATATTTAAACACTACTACTCCTACAACACATGTTTAAACTCATAACTTAAACCCCTTACCTTGACTTATTACTATACAACTGGCTGTTAATCTTGCCTTCATAGCCTGAGTTTAAGCCTTTAAGGCACAAGCACGCTACACAAGAAAATATTGAGGCATGAGTGTGATGCAAACAGCTGCACAAAAGTAGGCAGAGTTCTGGTCATGTGCAAGCTAAAGGTCTGACTCAAGGCAGTTTTCTCCATCAGGAAGTAAATTCAGTTTTTAGACAAACCTGAAGTCATGGACCTATATCACCTGTTTGTAACTATGTGTTGAATCAGTGTAGCTTGAGCTAAAGTGATAAACTTTTTCACGTGTTAAAGACATAATTAACAGGAATGTGCAATCAAAATTATTCAGGCTCAAGTATTAGAGAATCATCAACACTGAGTGAATGTAATTTTTTTTTTAAATTAATCATCCTGTGGAAAAGGAACCTTTCTTTGTAGCAGAGGACTATTTCTTTTTGTATTTAAGTTACTATCAAACAGGTCTTACCTAAAAGTCATAATATGTCCATTGGCACAAAAACATGCAAGGCAGATACTGTTACTCAACGACACTATGTCTCCACGAAGAACAAAAGAAGTCTCTGTTATATTTTGCTTATAAATACAGTTCTGGGATGGCAGTGAGATAACTTTTGCTTGCTTTTCTGAACATATCACTGCATATTGGTTTTCACTGATTTCCTGAGAGGGAGAAGGGGACACTGAGACAGGTCGTCGCTTTTTTGCTTTTTCTTTTTCATCTTTATCTTCATAGTGTTCTCTCCAGGTTTCATGTGCTGGTGGGACCAAAGATCCTGTGGTGTCCAAAAAAGCCATTCTCAAGATTGCCCCTTTTAGCCTCAGGATGGTTCCTAGGAAAGAGCAGTTGAGCACATTTCTAAAACAGTTCTCCTAAATTGCTTTCCAAGCTACAAAATATTCCTTTAAGAAGCTAGGAGAATGAAAAGAAAAGAACTTCAGTTTGCCTCCCTAGCCAAACAGACGTACACAAACCTTAGGCATTTATCTAAAAACCAATGAAGAACAAATGTAAGCAGGAAAATGTTAAACCAATTTTCAAGGGTAAAGTGGGTGCATACTCTTTCATAAACTTCAAAGGAAATCTTTGTATTTAAGTTCAGTGTCACAAATGCAACTCAATTCTCTCCTGATGAGTCAAAGGTGAGCACCACTTTTTCCTTCAACTGGTTTAGAGACAAGCACGTGTGTTTTTTTTATTTCTCCTCTGCAGTTCACGCTTGAATCCACTTCTCTAGCTTGAAATGAAAAGTTCCATCCTTACTGTTCAAATCACTGTCTCTGTAGGCCAGACCTTAAGTGAATAAATTTATTTTACTTTAATTCTTTCACACATAAGTAACATCATGAAATTTGCTAAGTCCAAAATATAAAGCAATATCTTTTAAGGATTATGCTGCAGATCCAAAGGGGAAACACACTGCCTAGCCTGCAGCATTGCCTTTATGACCAAATGTTACCAAATCTGACCACTGCTGCCAATCCCTGACTCGATGGGCACAAATCCCATATATGGTCTAAATGTCCACTCCTCATCATTCCTCAAATCAAATGGCATGGCAATTTGTATGTTTGATACCATCTGTGTAGCAAAATGGACTAGAGCAGCATGTTCTGCATGAGACCGTGGTAGCAGGAAAGCCAAATCTCTGACTAACAGTCTATCCAATAAACCATTAACACATAATCACAACAAAATCAGTTGCTGTGCATCAGCATAAAAAGATTCAAAACCTTTCACAGAAATTCAAAAGAATACATTTATCACTAATATTTCAAGCTAGTTGTTCAATTTACAGCCTTAGTTTGCACTCCCTTTTTTTGCTGCAGGAAAACTGATTGACTCTTACTTCATAACTAAAAAACAGTAATAAACTGAGCATTTGATACTATTCATGTTTTCTGCTATCTCTGTTTAACAGTGA
Organism: Pyrgilauda ruficollis; assembly: GCF_017590135.1. Taxonomy (NCBI): domain Eukaryota; kingdom Metazoa; phylum Chordata; class Aves; order Passeriformes; family Passeridae; genus Pyrgilauda; species Pyrgilauda ruficollis. The sequence continues at coordinate 17,024,033 of NW_024523648.1, read as the reverse complement.
CATATGCTTTCTCAGCAAGTGAACACTGAAGTAATATTTTTTATGAAATTGTCCTTTCCACTTTTCCAGTTTGAGAAACTTTGGTAGTGAAGTAACCAGTCTAGCTTATCTTAAACTTATCAGCTAAATCAATGCAATATATATTTTAAATTAATCAATCATTGAAAAGAAAACCCCAAACCCCAAGTTTCTTGAAAAATATGAAGAATGACATCAATACTTTATCAAAGCGTACTTTAGTCTGTCTGCTTTGTACATACCACTAGGAGAAACAATTACTGGCTGAAGAAGTCTTTGCTCTCCTCCTGGGGGTAAGTTCAGTACAATGACAAGCACTGTACCCAGCGTGGTCCCAACCCACAGGCATGGGGAAGGTGATGTATCAGCCTTTCTTGTGAAAGTCTCACAAAAATGAAGAGCTGAAATTGCCTCGCGTGACTCTTTATCAATGCTAGTTACACTAGAACTCCGGGATCGACTGAAAGAGTTGTCTTTGACATCTGAAAATAAATCAGTATTTATTAAAAAGAATGGCAAATTGGAGGGATTAAGAGAATTTTTTTTGTTGTTGTTCTTTAGCATCAACTGTTTACTAACTATAATACTGTTGATTTTTGTACCCCTATTCTTCATAAGCCATATCTCCTTATTCCCCAATTTCCAGCTGCTTCTTGAGCAATGCACCCAATATTTGTTGCAGAGGTTGTCATTAGGTAATTATCATGAACAATTTGAAGGCGTATTTCTGTCATCTAGAGCCAGAGAATAACAGTCACCAAGTGGTACTCCTTTAAAAAGCTGAATTGAACCTCTGCCAATTTACTTCATTGAGCAGATGAAAAAATGTTGGCTCCCATGGAACACAGTAAACTAATCTTAGAAAGGTACAACTATTTTACTTTAGGAAATGCAGTGACATCTGCACAGCGTGATAGCACGGAACCTGTAATGACTCAGAATATTGCTCCACTTTAGGAAACTGTGTGTAGGAGATCTAACAGGCTATTTACACACCCCCAAACTTTTAGTAAGAGAAAAACAAATGCTACCAAATGCCATCTGGTACTGCTATGCAAATCTGAAGATTTCCACTGGGAATGCTGTAGCATAGTGCCAGTAATAGCACTAAAGCCCTTCCGGATGTCTTGCTCACTGTTTAGCAACAAGTGAATTCTTATGTTAACAAAAGTAAATGTGCTGCTCCACTCTTGCTGTATGCTATCTGTAGGTGTGGCAATACCTGATATATCAGCAGACACTGAATTCATCTATGCATTCACAGATTAATGCTGTACTTTCTTATTTCATAATTGCAAAGTCTTAGCACAAGACAGCCCTCACCAGCAAAAGTTGGATGCAATTTATATTAAGCCTTTTAAAAAAATAACTCAAAAAAATCTTTTGAGTAGGGTATAGATGCAATTGACATTTTAAAGCAGGATTAAGAGCTAAAGAACAACATTCAACCATGTACTATTTGGAACTACTACTATGTTAGTTTGATGAAATTATTGAAAAACTTCATACAAAGAATATCTAACATGCATTTGGAAAGCATACATACTAGATTTCAACTGACTAAATACACACATCTACTTAACACAAACAGTGAATCTTCTGAGGAATTGCCTCATTCCAACAAGGATAGAAAAAAAAACATTGTCCTGATGAATTTTAGCTGTCAAATATAAAACATAGATTTATAGGAATTAACTCAATAGATGTTGACATACTAAGTTTTCACACTAAAAACAATAAATCCAGTGTAAAACAATGAAAACAATAATTTGTTTTTATAAGTCTTCTAATGACCACCACCTCTTATGATGCTTGTTTTTTTCAGGCTTGAGTATTTACTAATTTAATGGTTTTTTTCAACTTCAACATGGATTAATCAGTCTGAATATAATCAATCATACAGTAACTGCAATAAACATAGCTTTACATGTGCATTTGTGTCTTCTAGTTTGATTTGAAGAGCATGTGTACAAATTCCAGAAGCATTGGAATGGACAGGAGAAAACCAATGAAACTAATTGTCACTTGGGCATTTTTGAGAGTGGATAATCCATTCAGAAGAGAGAACAGAGGGTTAAAAGTTTAACTGCTTTAGTACATCCTACTCATCCTGAAGTCAAGGAAGAAGCTTGTAAATGGATTAGATTTTGATGAAGAGGAAGGAGCAGCAGTGTGATGAATCACTACGCACCACCAGAAGGATGGAAAGATGAGGCTCTTTTGAGGAAGTAAAGCAAGAAATAGCACCTAGTGGCAGTAGCATCTTTATCACTGGATTAGAACATTGAAAAGCAATGGTATAATGCAGACAAGGGTACGATCACGATAACTTCTGTTTTAGAAAGCAGAGCATAAATACAGAAACACATAGTTTAGATTTTATTTGTTCAGAGAGGAAGAGGAGCCGGTTAAAGATCTTAAGACAGAAAATTCATTTGAAAGAACAAGATCATGAAAGAGTAGGTTTCAAGAAGCCATGGAAAGAAATGAGAGACAATGATAAGGATAATGAATTTAGGAGAAAGGCATTTCAGTTGTCTCCTACAGCCCATAAACATGGCCACATAAGTGACAAAAATATAAGCAAGCCAACACTGAAGAACACTATGCAAAAGCTATATCACTACAAGAAAAGAAGCAAAATTAAATGTAACTGCTTAAGAAAGTGATTTACAGACCTGAAAATCTAGAATAATTTTACACAGACCAAAATGAGGTTTCTAAGCACAGATATTCACATGCATGCAAAGTCAAAATCAGTCAAAGGCTATTGCAATTCAGAGGTACAAACCATTTTATCAGTTTATCAGAAATGATGTGACAAAAAACCCCTTCCATTATTTCAGTAGAAAGAACAGCAAATACTAAGTGATGTAGAAAACACTGTAACTCTTTTAAGATTGGAAAGTGCTGAAAGAAGTTCAGCATTCACTTTTCACCAGTCTTCGTTAGGAAAAAGTAACATTTCCAAGTAATTACTGCCATCAAAGAACTGTGAGTAAAACAGCAGAATTACAATTGGTTGATACTTCAGTATAAATGCGCTCCAGTTTGTCTAGTATGAAATTCACCCTACACCAAATTTATCCCTAAACCATTAGTAAACATATTGTGGAAATATTGAAGAGAGTCATCAAATTCTTCAGCTCTTCTGTGCCAGCATGGTCACAGTCAAATTGCTCTAGTTCCAGACACTGAGCTTAGAAAGATGAGGAAAAATTCCAATTCCAGAGGAGATTAACGAAAGCCACCCCAGGTTTAGATAACATAACCTAAAGAAGAAGGAACTGAATTCTGTAAAGAAAAAAAAATCTGTAAAAATGAAATTATATGATGGCAGATTTCAACAGCATAAAAAAATGACTAACAAAAATAGGGAGTACGTGTTATCCCTGTTTATTGTGCAAAGGACAAGAAAAAGTTAATATGGAAGCAAGGAAGTTGGATTAAATAACAGGAAATCTGTCTAATTAGACTACACAACAGTGAAACTTTGCCTGGTATATTTCTAAGCAACTTTTTTATTGGAGGCTCATGAATAGATCAAAGGTTAACTTGTCAAAATATCTGTATTCCTGCCAAATGATCCTTGCCAATCCTTGGATAAAGAATCTCTAAGAATTGCTTCCAACTTAATATTTCTCTGAGAGGGGCAAGCTGTAAATCAGGGTGGTCCAGCTCAGTTTGAGAATATCCCAGTGCCATGGACTTTTCCCTTTGTTGACAGTAGCAGCACCTGGCAAACACAGTGCTACAGCTCCCACCTGATCCTGGCTGTCTTCTGCTGGGCTGGCAGTAGAAATTCTGCTGCAGAGAGAGGAGCAAGCTGTGGCATGCAGAAGGGAGCTGCATTTACTCCTGTAGGTCTACAGTTGTCCCCCATCATCTTTAGAGAACAAGTTAGAGGAGCTGGATCTGATCTAACAGCTGGCAGTCAAAGTATTCAAAAAACTCCCAACCATCTCATTTGTACATTGTTTTAGGCAACACAATGACTTTTAGTACCACAGACCTCACAACTGAACTGATCCTTACTTAAAAAGTTACTGTGCATTTTCAAGAAAAATAAATTCTCAGACTGGTCATCCATCCAAACAGCTGTATATTGCTTTACTTTAGAGAGAGTGGTCACAAGACAATTAACATTTATAAAACTATGCCCAACTATTTGTTGAGAGCTCCTCAACATATCCTGTTAAGATATTTCATTTTTCAATTTAAGTGTATCAGATGGTTCTAAACAGGCAGCAGCAGTTTTCCTAGTGCTGTCTGCTTATTCACGCTTTTTTGCTATCACAGCACTACTGATAAAGTGAGTGACAGATACCTAAAAATTATGATGAAAGTGTGATAAGCCATATACAGGAATTGCAGGCTTACCTTATGATGACAGCAATGACATTTTGTGCCTGAGAGTCCCCAAAAAGAGTGGAATTAAAATTTTATTTCTACACTTCAGATAAATGCAACATAAAGTCACGATAGCTTACATAATTTAGCCCTCTTATTTAACATACTCACATTCAGATTTATTAAAAATAAAATCAACTATATAAACTTACCTAAATCAGGCTTTAACTCAGTTGGCAAACTTAGCTTCCTGGACATCTTTGCTGAAAAGTGAAGTATATCTTTTTTTTAAAAGGAATAAACATAATTTTTCTGGTCCTTATTTGCTTCTTTTGCAATATTTAATATATAATTATTACATTCATTGAGGTACTTGAAAGGATTTCCACTAAAGCAGAGCCTCACTTCCTCAAGTAAGTGGTACAAAGTAAATCATGGAAGACAGCAAAATCCCTAAATACAGCATCTTATGACTTTTGCTGAGCTTGATTTCTCTTCAGGCTTTAGGCAGGACTTCATGGACTGGGTGAACTTGGCTTTGGCTCAACCTCAAGTTTTAAATCCTCAGGTGAGAGGCCAGAATTGCAATGATATGCACTGATTCTTACAAAAAGTTAAGATCCCATCCCCCTTTCTTATGGCCCACTTTCTGATCAAACCTGAGACATTTAAAATAGAAAAAAAGAACTTGAAATTATTCTAAAATTAATGCACATGTGTAAAAAGCTAATCACCTGATAGAAAATCCACAACCTGAGACAAATGAAGACATTACAGAGAATAATCATAAAATCAGCAGTGTACAAACACTTGCAACACATTCAAAAAACCAGAAAGATTTTGATAACACTGCTCAAGTGAAAAACAGCACTTCAACTCGCCCCTGACATAGAAATTCATTTCATAGGATTGGAAATCTTGCAGTCCATTTAAACTGCAGTACAATACAAACAAATGCTGCTACAAAAACCATCACAAATAAACTAGTAGGCATACATACCACTTCCATCTTACTTTCAGTAATTACTGGAGAAGGAATTATTTTGATATAGTTTATCTGCTAGACCAAGACTACACTCTAAATTTATTTCTCAGCCACATGCTTCTGCTTTGATGTATCATTTTTATGATCTTGCATGGGTAATATTTCTTTTCCTAAAGTAGATACTCCTCATAATTCTAGGAGTACCTTGTAATGGATACCTCTCAAAGCAGCCTGAATCCTGCTGCTTTTCTCTGTTAAAATTGGAGTTACCTCATTCTAATTATCACTTTAACAGAAACCTTTCCAATTTCTACATACCCTGAAGAACAGCATGTGACTTAAAGTTAGTTCCATTCCTCCAAAAGTGAAATACTTCACTGTATCATCAATTATGCTCATCAATATTGCAAATTCTAGTTATCTGAATAGTTGAACAGTTTTATTCCTGTCATACATCATTAAAATTTGAGAACAAGATGCCAGAAATAATCTTCTAATTTCCTTTATGTGTCAGTGTTAAAGGTATGCTTGAATTAAATTGAAATTACTTACTCTTAGGCAGAAATGCTAATCACCTATTTTAGTGCAGGCTGAAACTGAAAAGGGCAGCCTGACTGTGTGTTTTGTACCCTCATCCTAGCATTAGCACTGGCAAATACTAACTTAATGGTGAGGCCAAAACTCATCTAAATGAGGTTTCTGCCAAGGGTTGCTTCCAAACAAGATCAACTCCTATTTCAGATCAGAGCTCAGAGATAGGAACAGAAAACCAGGGAACACAACAGCAGTAGTGACGAGGAGCCCATCTTTTTGCTGTCAACTTGAACTTAAATCAGCTTCTGGAGAGATCATGAAATCTCATCTGGAATAGTGAAATTCAGGATGGGCATTCCTCATAACACTTGTTTTCTCTGTTAGACATTTAAATAATACGAGCTGAGGTGCTGAACAAAACCTCAAGTGTGTACACAGAAAATAACTATTTTTCACTTTTAACAGCTTTCACCATGTGTAAATAACCTATTCAACTAATTTAAGACTAGTACAGTCGTTCTTGGCTTTTCAAATAGAAACATTTGGCACAATCTTAACAACTGGGAGAAAACTGACCACAAAAAAAATAATTCTAAAGTCACAGATAATATGACATGTAATAGCGAGTATAGGCAAATGTGTTGGATTCTGAGAGCTGATCCAATTTTAGCTTTTTATTCGTTAGTGAAAGAGCAGCTGTGTGAACTAGGCTGGTAAGATAAAACAAATTTGTCAGACAATTTTCAACATACACTGAACTATGCCTCATTAATAGGACAAGAGGATATAAGAATTGTTAAAAAGGATATCATTACTGAAAATTGTGAATTACTGTGCTGTGCAAAAAACCCCCAACATTTCAAAACATATGTTAATGTGTCAGAAACCTCAATAATTCAAATGTAAATGAGAAATAAGAACCTATTCCAACAGCAATGGTGCCATCTTGTGTTTAAACAAAAAACTACCTAAACATGCACTAAGAAAATAGGAATATTTCACCAGCTAAGCCCTTTTTAACTAACATTACTCAGTATAAAAAAAACCCTGCTTGCATTCACATTGGCTTAAGTTTTACAATTTTTGATAAATTCAGTTTTTTTGTCAGATGAAAACAAGCAACATGCTAGATACCTTGTACAAAGCAAAAGATATAAGTCAGAAAAATAGAAGATATAGAATGGAGATCTACAGAGAGAGCATTCAGTGTCAGGCTTTCATTCCAGCTGTACAACAGGGCAGAGGTGATGCCGACTGCTCCTGCTGCACGTGGCTGACTTCAAGCAGTAGCTGCCATATCAGAGTTCAGTATGTCCCTTGTTGCTGCAGCACTTACAGCCCAGACAGAGATCCTGGCACATTGCTGCTCAAGGCAACAGTTACTGTTTTGCCTGGGTTTAGTCTTACATTTAATATTTCTCTATATTAGAAAACCTAGAGTAATACACAAGTGCACACACATGTTCTGTCAATATATATAATTAGGTATCATATTAGAGAATGGTCCAAACCCAGGGATTCTTGGAGATTTCTCACACAGGCTTGGGAAGGTAGGTGTTAAAATATGAAAGACTGTCAATAAAATGCTATGTGTCAATATAGCAGGAACAATTCAATGTTCAATTCAATGAAGAAAACCTGAAGCCTGAGAAGGCTTCTCAATAGGAAACTGTGGCTTAGAAGCAACAGTTATATTTCATTTGCAGTGGGTTATCCTGAGCTGATACTTTAAAATCCACAGCACATCAGTTTGAAAGCTATACAGTGACTTTTCCTCCATTCCTTTTATTTTAAAATAAAATTCTAAAGATTATAGAAGAGACATGTGTCTTGGAGCTTTGACAACTAAGAGAACAACTTATGAAGCCTATTTCATATAACATCACATGAGAAATAACCAAGCAGCTTAGAATTTGTTAGAGACACCAAAACTCCCTAGTTATTCTATACTTGACAACTACCCAAAGTGAAATATTTACATTATAAATTAACTAATGTTGAAATCTCTAAAATTCACATGAGAATAATAAAATCATTGTACAAGAATCTGTAAGAAAACATGTACATATCAAAAACTAGATCAAAGTATTAAAAACACATTGAAAGAAATGGTCTTTGACATTAGGGCAAATAGCTTATTATGAACATCTTAAAATTTGTTTCTATGAAAACAGCTGTAATGGCAATTATTATAGTAATGTTTGAAAAATTTAGGTATATGCTTAAAATGTAAGAAGTGTGAGAAACCTCTGTCAGTACTAACAGCAGGGATTACAAAAGTTTGGAACTAAATCTACTCTGCTTAAGTCTGTCTACTAATACTCTTTGCAACTATTTTTAAATTTGTAAAGTGCAGGAAATAAATGAGACCAATTTTCCTAAGAAGTTTGACACATAGGCTACTAGAACAGTTATAAAGGTTTTAAAATCTACCATATTTTGCAGGCACCTCTACTAAAGGTTTTTCCAGAAATGGTTGTTACATCTTAACTTCCAACATAATTTGTAGCTCTAATATTTAATCATCTGTATCTCTTCATGCCAAATACTTAATTAACCAAATTATGAGTAAAAAAGCTGAAGATTTTGCTTTCACTGAAGTTGGATCCCAATGTCTTTCTATAAAAATGACACAGCCTTAGAAAATAAGTACTTCCTACCAATTCTTCTTTCTGTAAATTAATTTACATTTAGTATATTCCTTCATATTACTTCACAGCATATTGTTTATACCTTCAAATATGTGACATTTGTAAGCGAATGGGCTGGATTCAGTCATGGCCACAGTACTTTTTAAAATTTCTAGAAATGCTTAGTTAAATCAAGTATCTGAATATCTCCAAGGAAACAATTAACTATGATTTTTTCGAGGTTCATCTTTGATGCAAATAAAAGGGAAACATGACCCAGAAGCAACACATTCACGACAGGTCTTTAACTTGATTTACTATTCATTCCTTTGCAAGAGCATTCACAGTTGTGCATTTAGAAGAAGACAACAAACCAGACCAACTGATCAAAATGCTGGTGCATGAAGTATTTGCATATTGTTTTACAGAAATCTCTAGAAATGACGATGCTTTACATCAGCTGCAATAAAGTGATAAATTTACAATGGCTTCATGTTTATAACTGCATGCATGATGTTACCACCTTGCAGCCCTACCACTGAAATGAAATTACTTCACACTTGGCTAGCAGCATTCCCTTGCTTCTTGTTCCCATGGGGCAAACACAGGTGTGATATTAACAGCAACTGAAGTTACCAATGGAAATTATTTTAATTCTGTTTCGCACCACATTTAGGAGGTTGTGTTTTACACATTGACAAGGAACGGAAAGAACTTGAACTGATTGCTCTGTGTGCCAGTGCAGAGACCTATGACCATGCCACATAGATCAAATACATCTAATTCATCCCTGAGAACACAGGTGATGGCAAAGGATTTGTTTCATACAACAGGGTGATGCTGATGACAGTGACGTATTTTACAAAACTCATTGTCCATGCACATTTGGTTTTCAATTTAGTTTAAAACAATGAAAAGCAAAACCATGCAACTATTAACACAGGAAAGGTGTTTTATTTACATGAAAGAGCTTAGAATTACGTTCAGAAGGAGCTAGAATAAGCATGCCAGATAAGCTATAGAAAACATGGTAGGGAAACAACCACATTCAGTGCACAGCAACCCACTCAAAACTACGAAAATGAAAAATAAATAATTATCTTTAAGCTTCCACTAAACTGTGCAAATTACACAAATCACAGTATAACTTACATCCTGAAGAATGCATTGCTTATAAATAAATGTTTTGCTTTTTTTAGCTGTGAAATACATTCCAAACACTTTCAGTTGAAAGGCTTCCAGCTGAAACAGATGTGAATGGCTCTATAGAATCCTCATTAGCATACTTTATTAATGCTTTAACATAACTCTTTGAAAAGGAGTGGAAAAAAACAAAAGAGGTCACAGTCAGTCAAATTTTCCATGTGTTTTACACAAGACAGTGTGTCTTATTTTCATAACAGACAAAAGGGAAACATTACCTAAAGGACATTGACTTAACACACACAAGATTAGGTGTTGTTTTTCTCATGTTTTTCTCAACCTGAACATTAGGTTCTAGTTACCCTGAAATTCTTTAGGGGAACATTTGAATGCTCATGTAAAAGGCACTAATTTCTTTTTTAATTACAGATTAATTGTAATCACATAATGTATTATTGACAGTCATTTGCTTTCTTGACTTATATTCAGACTTTTGCTGCTCCAAAATTAATTTTCCCTGCCATTTCTGATGTCATTGCAAGAAGGTCTCAACATAGAGCAAAAATATGCCCTTTGTACAGTACTTGCTCATTCTGTACCTCAGATTTCAAGGATTACTCTGTCATACTCCTGTTTGTCTCCCTGAATTTTGAATGATTCTTTGCCTCAATTACTGAATTATGATGAAAGGGATTAATATTTTAGGATAAAATTTAAATTGCCAAACAGAAAAACAAAAGGGAGACTTCAGGAAAAGAAATCTCTTCCTCCTTCGTCTCAAGCTATGCTTCCACACAACCTGTTAAATAGTAGCTTAGCAACTAGTTTTACTATATAATTTCAACCTAAACTGACTGAAGAGATAAAATGAAATTACCCTACAATGACATATTAATTTTCTAAATGAAAACAAAATTAACATTAGCAAAGTGATTCTGCAATCAAAGTAACCATATCAAAGTTAAGGAAGAAGAGTCCCTTTCCCAAAGCTAAATCATACAGCCTCTTGCTTTCATTTATTTAATGAGCCAGTTGTCAGAAGCAGAGTTATTTCCATTCCAGCCGTGAAAGGGTTCAATCTACCTGCATACAACATATCCCAAGGCAATTTTGTTGCCAAATTAAGACACGAGTCTAGAGCTGGTAAGGTATTGTGTCACTGTTGGATGCAAAAAAAAGTGAGTTCTGGAATGGCAGTGGGGAATACTTATACATATACAAGCCAGTCCTCTTCCAAATGAATAAATGAAACCATGATAGTACCTCTTTCCTGACCACAGCCATATAATAAAAAATCTGACCATATGGCCATGAATACAACATAGAAAAAAGAAATGGCATCAGCCAAATGTTCCCAAAACCAGTGCACCTTCACAAAATAGTGGAATCATGTTGTGACTTGTATAGACTGAACTCTTACTATGTATTAGAATTTCACCCATACAGAAAAAGAGAAGTGCAACTGCAAAATCAGAGAATTTAAATCACCAATATCCTTGATTTTTTTAGATTATTGTGCCCAGTGTATTTAGTACAGAAGCAGCCCACAGAATTACCAAGTAGAGTAAAGAATGAAAAAATTAATAACAGAATGCATTGAAATTTGACTGTTATTTTGCCTTTTTTTTTTTTTTTTTTTTTTTTTTTTTTGCTGCTGGGTTAGTGCTGCATAGAGTAAGGCACTGAATTAGAAAGAGTAGGTTTTTTTCTAGTTCCTACCTATGTCATTGGTTACCATCTTGGAAAACTTTCTGCTTTTGGTCTTCACTGTAAATAATATTATAATAAAAAAAAAAAATCAATCTAAGTGTATCAAAAGGTGAACTAAAGAAAAAATAAGACTAAAGAAAAGAAAATACTGTACCCTTTTCTATAAAATTATTCATTTTTTGTTCATCATCAGAATTGTTTGGTGAACCAGAACCTACAAGTGGAGACAGAATGAAATGGATATACATTTGACATGAATGAAGGGGATATAGCTTTGACACAAAAATCAATGTATATTAATACACTTAAGATATACATATATTATACAATATATGTATACATGTAATATACAAAATTATATACAAGATCTGAGTTTAACAAAGATACAAAGAAAATATCAAATACTGATATTGGTATTCTCTGTAGCTGTATTAGATATTATAAAGTACAAATTACTTTGGCATGACACAATTCTGGCATACTGGAATTAGCCACAGAAATTACAATGCAAGGTACAACGCTGCACATTGCAGTGAGTTTGTTGCTAGAAATAATGTCCTCATTGAACAAATGTTTACACTGAATAACTAAAAGGCTCTACTAATCATCGCTCCAGACACAGAGATTAGCCTAAGTTATGATTCACAAAACACAGCTGTAACAATAAACAAGTTCTATAAATCTGTTTGGTTTTTTTTTTTTTTTTTTCCAGTGCAGTAAATTACTGTTGGAACACATTTCTTCAACTACTCTGCAGACAACTCTGAGCCAAGAGTGCCACCTGGAGTTTTCTGTATCCCAACCCTGAAAAACTCATCTTAGCAACAGATCACAACTTCAGGCTCACCATTGTCATGAAATTAAAAGGTGGCCAGGATATTAAAACAATTTGTCTAAAAAATTTAAAATTTAATTGGATTTTATATTGCAGAAGTGTAAAACCAGAATAGAACACAAGCATTTTGGCACTTCTGAAGACAAAACCTGACAGTTTAAATGCTGTACCATCTTTTAGGTCAGATAAATGCTCCCAGAGTCTAAGCCTTTTACTGCTTGACATCTATAGAAAAAGCAGGAGGTAAGATTATTCCTCTTGCATTTTCACAGTATTTCTATAGTTTGTGCTACTGAAACTGTAGGACACTCTCCTAAATTGCACAGGCAGGTAGTCCCTTTCGCAGTCCTCTCATCTATATAACTGCCCACTGGAGGAATTCTAATGGAAGTTAGCTTCCACTTCACTTGGACATGGAAAGGTGAATTTGGGCAATTGCAGACTTCAGTCCAAACAGTGACTGGTCTCTTCTACGGATCATAACAATGAACGCCAATAAGGCATTCAATTGCCAATCCCATCCTCTAATCTTAGAGCCAGTAGCATGCAAACATTTTGTGTTTGTGTGTTCTCCTCTTAACTAGAAAGCCTCTAGACTGCAAAAAGTTTCCTTAAATTTAGCCTCCACCCTTCTTCTCAAGCTTGCCAATACTCTGCAGCAAATTTCTCAAAAAGGTCCTCTCTTACCTCTAAAAGCTAAATGCCGCTTTCAAGCTTGTTTTCAGTCTTGAGATTTTGCCCAGAAAAGATATAAAACTCAAACCAAACCTAAGGAATTGCAATTCTTCTCTCTTCACAATCAACAAATTATTTCCATACCAGGCTGGTGCATCCAAGATTTTTTTCAAAGGAAAGTTGTGAAGTCTACCATAAACTTAATCTCATTCACTGAGAGCAAAGGAAAGAATCAAGGGAAGCAAGGCACAGTCCAGCCTTGCTACTAGAAGTTTCTATTTTACAGGAGAATGCAAGAATTACATTCACCCTCTATCTTTTGTCCATTCGCTATTTTTGGTATTTTAGACATTTTTTTAACCTTCTTCAGCTCACACTCAACTCAAACAAGCAGGAGGAAGGTAGGGGAAACCAATTGTTAAATTTAGGAGTTTTCCATAAACCTTAATTTTCATCTTTGGAGTTGCCTTCATTGCACTGTTGCAGAAGTGCTGAATTGAGTTTTACTCTACTTCAACACCCAATTATGAAAGAACCCTCTTATTTAAACTACACAGTGTTTTAAGTGGTACACATTAGAGGAGTTCTGGGTGATTCTGGAGCAGGGGGAAAAAAGGTCATTAAAAGTTATGATTCATTAGCTGTTCATTGCAGACATTCTATAGCAGTGTTCCAGAACATAGATTTAGCCCAGACTTTTTAAGTGGGTCAAATTCAAATACTATAGTGAATTGATAACTATGCTCAACCCTGACAGACGAAGGATTTAATGCAACTGCAGTAATGTATAGCAAATTGTTTACAGGCATTGGTCTCAATGTATAAAAATGAAATAGGAAATATGATCTTGATTCTCAACACCATAAAAAAAACTTTCATTATAAACTATACTGAAGTTGATGACTTCATCATGCCAATACTTAGCAACACAGATTTGTCATAAAATCACATCTTCAGGCAAGACTTTTAACTAAAACTCACATCTAGGTTTTGCTTCAATTATAAATAAATCTAATTTACTCTAAGAAAGAGCTAGCAAAAATGAAAATGACATTGATTGATCTAGAGGTGTGTTTTGCACAATTTAAAATGAACATCAAAAGACAATTGTCAAATTATAAATTAAAATTTATGTTAAAATTTCTACTAGTGCTACAAACACAATGTCTTGGTTTGTTATGCTTTCAATTTGGCTTTGAAAGATACAGGCTACAATAGAAAAGATCTTTAGACTCCCATCTTAATTAGCATTTTACACTACATACTATTTTATGTGCTTCATTTAAATCTGCAGTTGAGTTCTTTAACCTTGAGTAGTTTTGAATGAAACAAAATGACATCTTTAAGAGTTCTCAGAGCAATAAGTAAAGATAAGTGACAATTTTTAGCTACTACAAAAATGATTCCCTCTATGCATTGACATGCATTATTAAGTATTTACATGGTTATAGCCTCAACTAGCCAATATGAAAATAATTCATCTTGAAGGTTTCATTTAAAATATTCACATGCAGCAGTGGCAACTGGAAAACTGAAAAGGGTGCAGGAGGAGAAGTATTAAGTAGGGAACTCCTACTTTCTCAGGATGCTGGTTTCTGAAGACCTCTGATTCCACAGAAAAATAGTAATTTGCCTCTTATGAGGAAGCAGAAGTAAACTTGCTCAGAAATAATCTCTACCACTTTTGAGGAATACGAAACACAATCACACAAATTATTACAGGAATTTGTGCATCTTTTGTCAACGCTTCAAAATTCCATTGTGCGGTATGTTCCCTGAAGCATAAATATTTCAGCTTATTCTCTCTTCAATCATCTTTGTGACATACCCCTATTGCATCTCTTAAGTCAGCCTTGTTTTAAAAAATGCAGTTGTGCAAGATGGCAAAATTTATGACACTTCCAAAAGTTTGTGAGAGGACAACAGGTTTTATATAATTACTTAACTAGTAAGTGTTAACTTAATGGATGCCATATTCTGGGAAAATAAGAAGCTGAAGATCAGGGAAAGTCGTGATTACCTGACGTGGGTGACTTGCAGCGGTCTTCTGGCACCACTGTACCTTCATTTATATCACAAAGACCTGCTGAAACACAAAACCAGTGTATTATAAATACAGTTCCCATTTTATTTTTACTTCCACTGAAGTCAGGAACTTCACTTCTTATTAGAGACAAACAAGCCAGTTGTGATAGAACTTCTGTTACATACTACTCTTTTTGACATTACCCACGGTAATTGTAGAATCACTTCTTCCTACTAAAGCTTTCTTTGCAAAATACAGGCTACCAATAAATTTCAGTGAAAACCATTATATTTTCAGCTAGACAGACTTATCAGAACAGTTAATTATTTACATGCTGCAGGTATATATTAAGCATAAACATAATTTGTTTTGAAAAAAATCAGTTATATTAAAAATGTAATTGCAAAAGAAAATAATATAAAAGGGGGTCTTGAAGATTACAAACATGATGTGTGAAACTACAGTGCCTTTTTTCAAACTACTGTTCCACTGTTACAGTGATATGCCTTGTATTTGCCAATTTGTATTGCCAAGTTAATTTTCCAGAAAAACTCCTTATTGGTGTCACTTAGAGAACTCAGGTGTTAGGGTATTCATAGGTGTTCTCCCTTGCATGGAAGAATTTCACTAAATTTCTTACATCATCAAATCTGATCAATTTGAATAACTGCAGTATGTTAACATCTGAAAGCAAATTCCTTTCATTCCAGTGAAGGCAATAAAACTTAGTCATACACAATCAGATGTAAAAGATGGAAGCTGCTTCAAAATGGTCCCAAATATTATTCCATTGCATAAATTAAAAGTATACAAGAAATTTTTTGACAAGAAATTGCTGTCAAGACTGCCCACAATTAAGAGAAGTGCATTTTGTTGATATTTTAAAGTTAGTAATGCATCTTCAGGTTTATATCATGAAGCTTTCCTACAGAAATTTCATGATGTCATACTAAGGCAAACAAGCATGAATAAGGCAAACAATACTGAACAGTAATAAATAAGAAATATTTGCTAAAATTACAGAGTTTTGCATGCACACAAATATTTCCAATACTCAAAAAGTTTGAGTGTTAATAGTAATGGCTAAGGCAAGAAAGGTATCACATGGAAAGCCTGTCTATACAACTGCACACTACACATTCACCAGTGCATCTGTACATATCTGTTAACAAACAAAAATACAACAGCTCTACTCCATCAAAGTTTTAAAATTTCCAAACACTTAATCAGAAGTTAATAGTTTAAAGGGAAAAAGGTTCTCCTGAAATAACATATCAATATGGAACATAATGAAAGTATGTTACATTAACAGTTCCATTTATGCAAAATAGTATTTTTTAAGATTCCTAAGAGCATGTATAGCTTAAACGCCAAAACTCAACGACTAGAACTGTCAAATGACCTTAAGGCTTTGTTAACCCTATGTTTAACAGTCCTGGAACCAATTTAAATGCTAAAATGTCAAATGAAATTCCAGGTGGAAGCTATCTTTTTCCACTACACAGGAGAAAGAAAAGAGCAATTCATTTAGTCATCTGTCATTAAATCAATGAACACTATACTATATTTACACCAGAGTTTTAAACAGACACGGGAGACTGAATGTTTTGAACTAGACAGGATTGTGTAAAAAGATTTCTGAAAAATCCTAAAGTTGCTTTCACAACAAGTAATGCAAGTTTTAGATGAGAGCTGCGCTGAGAGGATAAACCCATACTGTGCTCTTAGAAGTAGTTGCACCCTCAGGAGCCAAACCAAACAAATTCATACATGCAGTTCAGGAACACAATTTCCTCCTTTCCAATAAAGATTAACTCTTTACCTTCAAAAGAAGAGCTTAACTATTGTACAAGTTCTCTTATGAAAATTCATTAATTGACAGCAATAGTCTTTAGCCAAGAATGAAGACACCTGCACACTTGAATTCTTTGTAGGAACTCTCAAGGCTATAATTTGATTAATATACATCTTAATTAATAATGAGAACAAGTGTGCATTATGATAATCATTATGGCATGTAAATCTTGGATATCTGTTCATAGCCATTAGTGCTATTACTTAGGAGAGAAAAGGAACAGGAATAGATGAAAAGTAATTTTAGCTATGACTGTATTAGTAATTAAACCGAGCAGAGTATAACAAGAATGATCTAAGTTTGTGAACTAGGAGGGTCTGCCCATGACCAAGCTGAAGAAACTTGCAACATAATCTCTTGCAACTTAATCTTGCATCTTAAAACCCCAGGTATCCTGATAGAAGCACTGGGAGCAAGACAGCTCTCCTGGAAAAATTTTCTGGTTTCAGGTTTATAGCATCCATGCAAATTGTTATGAATTACAAAAGAAAATTGATCCAAGAGTTTCTGTTTCAGAAATAGAAACTATATCATTGTATAACACCAATATATGTACAAGTGACCTTCTAATAAGCTTTTAGTTTATATCTCTGCAAACTCGAGAAGCAAGAAAATTGGAAACTCTACAAATTACCAAAAAATTAAATAATGTCATTGAAGACATCGTTACCATACTGCATTAAAAACTCCACAGAATTACAGCTGAAATTAACTGATATATAAAGTTTCATGAGTCTCAGTCAGTTTCTTGCACAAGCTTTAAGCAGACATATCTCAAAAGAACCTACAACTTGACTGAAAACAGTGCAACTAAAAATTACAACTAAAGCTAACTTGGTATGACGTAAAAGTTAGAATTAAAAACAACCTGAAAAACAGGGTCCAAAAAAAACCCCCAAGCCCAACAATAAAACTTTCTGATACAATTTTGGCCTTGGCTGATGTCAGTCACAGATGATGTTGGTCTCATGACATTTAAGTTAAAAATTCAAATAGTACATTAAGGGGGATGGGAAAAAGAATATGACCAAGCAACTCCAGAAGAGTTCCAGGCATGTATTTTCATCAGTTTGTCTCCACCCCACTTTCTGAATCATTCACAGATCACTGTCAAAAAGCTTTTCGATGTAAAATAAAAATTTCAAAAAGTCACATGCTTGTAAGAACTGCTTCATTTTTGTCAGAAACCTAAGCTGCCTCTGGTAGAACTAAGAAATCCTAACTTTTAAAGAGTTGTACTAAATTGCACTAATCAAAAAGCTACATAAAACCTTGTAACTCTCACCAACAGTAATTTGCAGAAAAAGAGTTATGATTCATGTTGTCTGTGAACTTATGGAGCTAAGCAGGAAAAAATAACAGCTATATAAGTTTTGATGTTTCATCATGAAATTATGACCTGTCTCATTTTTTTATCAGTACTGATTTAATGACTCCTGTCTTATTTAGCCAAGAGTACATCAATCAAAGGTCACCTAACAGTGTAAGCCTACATCTTGTATAGTTTTCATCACACCATAAACTTTTACTTACACATTTCATGTCTTTGGGCACATGGCCAAAATTGATTTTCTACACCCTCCCCCCTCACTATAAGACTCTGAAGGCAAACTTTGATTTTGTTTTTAACCTTGACAAGCACCTGATGAAACTGTCTGGCAGGCCTTAACAAAACACATATACTGCATGCTTCACAAACTATAAATTGCCACCCAAAACATGTGAGTAGTATACCTGGTACGAATCACTGATAAATTCCAAAACACGATCCCAACTGGGAGCTTGTATCTGTAGAGCTAGCCTGAAATGACATTTTACAGTCTAGCTAGTGTAGAGAGCCTTGTCTCTAAATAGATGCTGCTTTAAGACGGGAATCTGAATTTCTTTTCTGAGTAGAAAAAATAAGATGACAGAGAAATACATCATATTCTTGCAACACGAGAGAAGGGAAAAAAGCTTGCATTTCCATTCATATTTTAGAATATGATCACTCTTACTCCATGAAATTTTTTAAAAGATGCCTTTGTAAATTTTTAGTTGTTTGATTAAGGACATACCATTTACTAAATCTTAAGTATGTCTGCAGATACTGATAATCTATTGAACTGACATTTTATGCTGAAACATACAGAATATCCAGGTTTTGATGAGGAAGGACCAATCCTTCATGCCTTTTCTGGATGTGGTTGAATGCACAATAGCAATATGCTGCTCTATGGCAGGCTGCCTGAATGCATATGTAAGCTAGTATTGTTGTTTTTTCCCTTAAATACACTGTTGTTGTCTCAAAGAATAGGAATTTTCTAAACCAACCACATTAGCTAGAAAAACACTTTTTCTAGGAAAATTTAAATATTAAGTACTAGTACTCCCTGAAGATTATTAGTTGTATAGCCTTTGAAAATATCTTATTCATAGACAAAAATTATCTTGAAGTATTAAAACAGAAATGTTTTCAAGATAGAGATTCAATGAAGGCACATATTTCAAAGCAAAAACAAGGCAGCATAAACTCCTCACATTTTTGAAAACACTAAATGCAGATAATGAATGTCCAAGAACGGGAGAATGCAAAATCCCAAAGTGTTCTATCTCATATAGTTCCAATCCTATAAATAAATCAAAGGGTAGTACTTAAATATATCAGACTCATTATTTGTGGAAAATTATTGAAGCAATTATTGAAGTCTGGGCAACATATACACTGAAAAAACTACAAATAATGAAAAATGTTAAATATGTCAGACTCATTATTTGTGGAAAATGATTGAAGCAATTATTGAAGTCTGGGCAACATATACACTGAAAGAACTACAAATAATGAAAAATGTTAAATGATAACTAAAGAAATTATTTTCAGTTTTTAAAACAACTGTAGCTCCAGTTAACACAAATACTGTCAGGATGGTAAATAGAAAGAGAATTACAGGGTTATGAAATTAAATCTCAGATACAAAACTTGTTCCTAAATAAACTTAAAACTTATTCCTAAATAAAATAGTCCAAGTAAATTCAGCTTTACAATATTTACTAGTTTTGGGATTTCTACCCATCTTCGTCTTTTTTTTCAAAAAAATAATCAATCAGTGCCAGATCCTGGTTTTCAGTTCTGTACCATCTTAAGGGGGAGGCATTTCTTTTATGCCTAGCTCCCTTTCTGCCATGGCAGTAGAGGAGGAAAGACTATAGAGAAAGCAGTATTTGGCAATTGAGACTATCCTCTGAGATGTATTTCTTTTTTCTTGTTGGGGAAAAAGAAATGGCAGAACTATGACTTGGACCACAATTTCAAGTTTGATTTGCAGTTTTGTTTGTTTGCTGTTTTTCTTTTTAAACTCCATTTTTACAGCAGCTTAATCTGCTCTACTTCATTAAAAAAAGGGCTGAGATTACCTACCTCTGCCTGAGGGCTGAAGAAAACTGGCATCCTAAGAAAAGGAACAATGCTACGCTTTTAAAAAATAAGCTGTACATTCTCCAGATTCTTGAATGCTGTGAATGATGTCATAAGTCAGTCTCTCTCTCGGGTAATTCATGGTTCTGAGGGCTTACCTTCCTCACACAGATACCTGAACTTCAAAGCTGCTTGGAAACTGAACACGGCTGTTCACAAACACCTCTTAATCCCTATAAACAACATTTTTGTAGAAGTAACTTTTCACTTTTAGAAGAAGAATCTCTCTATAATCACAATGTTTATTCTTATCATTGCTACTAATACTCTAACTCTGGACTTCTGAAGCTTTTTCTGCCAGAAAGGGAACCATGCAAGGAAAGTTTCTAGTAACATAACACTAAATTTTTGAGTGAGATGTTAGCTCTATAAACACCAGCAAATTCTGAGATAGGATCTTCTTTTGATTTTGAGATTTATTTATTTAAAAACACAAAATACAGAGACTATTATGGTTGCTTTTTTCCTTTAAATTTCTTTTAAAGATATCATGAACGAGAAACACAATGGATGCAGGATGGATTGAAATCAGTTTCTAGAAGTAAAACAATTACTTAAAAAGAGCTATGAGCTAATAATAAAAAGAGCTAATAATTATGGTGAGTGAACAAAACAAAAAAATCAAGTTCAGATGCTCAAAAAATATTTGAATGCCATGAGATGACTTACTTATATAAGAGGTGCGAAGCTTTTTCACAGACTCTGAATATAAGTTAGAAAGGCCGCACATGCAAGAAGCCACAGTCAGCATACCTTCACGAAGCAATGAGAAAAGGAAACACGGAGACACTAACAGTACTTTTGAGACAGAAAAGCCAGCCAAGTAACTTGTACAACCAGGTTATTAAAATGCCATTGCCATGCAGATTGTTAGTATCAGAAGTTAAGATGAAAAAAATACAACTTCACGTAACAGCTATATTAATGAGCAAAAAGGGCTTTCATCATGAACATCTTAGAGACAGAGTTGAAACACAGAGTTATGTGAATCCAATTTATTGGATTCAAATAGCAACAGTTAAGAAAACAAAGGCAAGTGATGTTTAAAGCTCCAAAAGGCAGTTTATAATCTATATGCATCAGGCAGAATTTAAGCCCTTTACTCCCAGGACAAATTAACATAGTCAAACAGTAAAGCTATTTCTTTCTCTCACAGTTTATATCACACAAGAAAATATTTTATCTGACAGGATACCGACTGTTTATCTGCTCTATATGAATGATTTTTAGATCCAATTCCCCAGTTGAAATAAGCTGACTGGTGTTAACTGGATCTTTTTCAAACCATCCATTTACTAAAATACCTCTTAGAACATTCATTTCAATTTGAATAAAATATTACCTGAAGAACTTACAAGGACTTTGGATCTCCTAAAGAAAGTAACACTCAATCATGAGGAAGGGTTTTTTTGAACAGTTTATTATTATGTCTTGTGCTGTTTTCTGAAATAACTTAGGAATATTCATGACACATCAGGAAGAAGAAAATTTTAAAATACTAAATTTTTCCTTTGGTTACAAAAAGCTTTGCATTTTGATTGAAAGTCACTTTCCTTTTTAGCTGAAAAAGAACACTCTTCAGCATATTTTAAAATCAAAGTAATTTTTTTTCTATTTCAAAGAGATTTATTTTACCAGTTTGTATGTAGACATTTATTTTGTTCATTTCAATCAAAGGTTTCCTCTCAAGCATAACATAACAGTATTAAGAACATAACATGATTTAGCTCATCAGTGACATTTCTAGTCAAATTTTAAAACAGGAAGCCAAAAGATCCCAGCAAACACTCAGGCTATCTGCAAACATTAATGGATTTATATAAACATGTAATATGGGTACTAGCTTTATCAGAAATATCAGGGTACTTCCTCATGCTATGTAAATTCTTGTAAACTGCATAAATCCGTTGTAAATTGACATTTTTTTCTTGAAATACACACTACACTGAAAAATAGTTAACAAAACTGCAATAGTGACATTAGCAACAGATAAAGAAGAAAGAAAACCACAGTGAAGAATGTTTGTATTCAAAGAATACGCGCTAAGACTAGACGTGCCTTTCTTCTGAGCTTAAAATGTTTTGGGTTACTCACCTCCAGATGGCTGCCGAGTTTTTCGGGGAGATCGTGGCTCCCTGCGATAGGGATCATTGGAGCCATACAGTTCAATAGTGCCTAGATTCAGGAGCACTGTCTTCTGGAGGTAATCAACCATGGCAATACCATTACAGTTTCCAAAAACTACTCTGGAAAAAGAGAAGTTAAAGGAAAAACAGTGCTAATTAAATGCTGGTAATGCTTCATACAAATATTTTTTGCAGTTCAGCATTTAATACTTCCTAATTTTTTAGGAATTATCCTAGATTGCACTTACTTGTAAATTCCTATTTTAGAGTGTAATATTGATTAATTGTTCTCTTGTACATGGTGCTGAGTAGAACAGACCACTGTCAGTGTCCTTGCCAACCTATCTGACACAAAGCCTTAAGTGACACTTACTCTTGGCTGTACAGTGCCAGGTGAGGAAGAATGATGCTGATTTGCTTCTGCTGTTAGTATTATCAGTATCTGCCATGACCCAAAAGGAATTCTCTCAGTAGCATAAGAAAGTGATTACCTCTGTTTTGCTGTGCAACTCATGTGAACACACACAGAGACTCAATTTTAATGGATAGTTTTAAACCACTGTGATGGAATAATGGAAGAGCTGTGTAGAATACACTTACAGGCCATATGCTGAGTTGATGGCTAAGCTGGTTATCTGTTGAGGAGGTTCTCCACTCACCCACACCAGCTGGATAACAAGCTCAATTTGGTAGCCTGGAGACTGCTTGAGAGGAGAATTTTTGACTCTGCAAAGTAAACAAAACATGGCGTCCCCAGTGTCTCAATTTTTTCTTTATGGGATCAGAGTTCATTAAATTCTACACTATGCTGGACTTTAAAATGTTGAGAAATTGTAAAAACTATGATCTAAAGCAAATAAAAGTAACCATAAGAAAAAGCCACATTGACATTAGGAATTCATTTCTTTTATTCACTACCTAATTGAAAATTAATTGAATAATCATCACAAATTTTTCATTTTTTCCAACCTCAGAACAAGGCATAACAGTGCTATTATGCTATATTTCCTGTAATAGATATAGGTGCTCAGTCAGTGTCTAAAAAAAAGGAGTTACATATTTTTTTCAGAGTTTCCAAAATAACTCTGATTTAGAGAGCAGAAAAGGTTGAGAGGTGTACATGAAATAAGCACAATGAAAAGGGAAACAGAAGCAAAATGTATTGAGATAAATGCAAGTAAAAAGCTGAGGATACGGCAAAACTAAAATGAAAACAAGTGAATTATCGTAATGATAGACCAATTTTATGCAATGAACCTGGGACTGGGGGAATTGGAACTCTTGTAAAGACTTTGCTTGCATGCTCACAAATAAGCAGAAAAGATTAGGTCTTGTATTTTTTTACACAAAAAAAGTTATGTAGAACAAGCTCTTATCTCCCCAATTACACTTATTTTACCCATTTATTCTCACTAATGGAAATTTGAAATTTATATTTGAAAAAATAT
Organism: Pyrgilauda ruficollis; assembly: GCF_017590135.1. Lineage (NCBI taxonomy): Eukaryota > Metazoa > Chordata > Aves > Passeriformes > Passeridae > Pyrgilauda > Pyrgilauda ruficollis. Next base: position 17,000,244 of record NW_024523648.1, on the reverse strand, counting down.
TTGAAAATATTTTACATAAGTTTAGAATTTTCCAATTTTTCTACTAAGATGAATTTCCTTCAGAAATACACCTCTCCAACTCGGTACAACCAACACAATTTGAAAACTCCTACCCAAATAAAACAACCCTATCAGAACTGTTTTCTAAATGGATACACTCAAAGAATTAAAATCCAAGTTGGGATCTTAAACTTCAAAAAACAAAGTATATACTTCATATCTCTAGATATATATTACATATTTCTTACATTCTGTTAGAAAAAGTCATGGCTCATAAGTCACATAACGCACTCTTGTAGGAGAGTAAAAAAAGATAGACTTTTTAAACTCTAATTTCTCTAAATGGGTAAAAGCTTACAGAAAGAATCTTGCAGAAAAGCCTTGCAATTTAAAAAGATCAAAAAATTTGTCAAAGACCTACAATGAGAGCACTATTAGGCATCATGCAACGTGCGGATCCATGACAAAGGGACATTTAATTAATTCTGTTTCCAAAACACAAAGTTGTTCCCTTGCAGGATTTTCAAAAAAAGAAATATGTTTATAAGCCTAAAGAGTTAGCACTCAGCCAGCTATCTGTAAGAATTTTCACTTCTGATTTGCTGCTAAAACCTCAGGCTCTGCAAAACGAATGGATTAAACATATTCAGACATACTTGGTCTAAAGTTAAGGTGAGCCACAAAATATGAACTTACCTATTCATTTCAATAAGATATCAAAGTCACTGAACTGCTGCTATTAAAAACTGTTTGCTCTAAGACACTATCATCTATAACATCTATGCCAAATTTTCCTAAAATCAGGTAAACTTCAAGGCAAGGATTTTTTTTTAAGTCAGCTTAAGAAGTTTAAAAAATTAAGACTGCAACATTTATTTTTTAAAGCAGAGCTCAAATTTCAGATACTTGGAAAACTTTGTTTTACAAAATAAACATTTTCACCAGTTACAATCTGTAACTGTATCAAAGTACATATACTCTGACATATTCTTGCCACGTTTCAGACACACTGAAAGGATAACAGAATGAACTTACTTTAAACATGGGACATTATCACGAAGTCCATCAGATGAGCTGCTACTAGTAGATGGATGAGACTGGGGGACAATGGATTGGGGATTGGAACCTGTGCCTGGAGTTGGTACAGGTGGCACCTGCTCACCATCTGGAGTTTCAACATCATTTATTTCATATAGGAGACGTACTTCCAGCATCTGTTAATTAAAGGAAACAAAAATATCAGTAAAGTCTGACTTTCAAAACACTGAATATGAAATAAATGAAGTGCAAGTGAAGGCAGTAGTGATAAAAGTGACATCCAGAACTTTTTCATTTTTTGAAAGATAACCATTTAATAAACAGTGTAACAAAGACACATGTAGTTTTCAGAAGTACAGAGTCATACTATTGCAGACTGAATATCTGAAGACTGCTAGAACTCGAACGCCTGACATATTTCCCAGTTTTTGAAAGTTTGCTTCTTAATAGCGAAAGAAATTAAATACTGGACCTACTTAATTATCATTCTGCTGACATACATATTTAGCTATGAAGATGACTTGGCTTATGTACTTCAAGAATGGTAAAACAGAGCTAAAGCCACACAGAATGCTAAATTTTTACTGATGTAATGTACACATGGTGACTTAGTTCAGTATTTGATGTGGTGTTGAACTGGATCATACATTTTAAAGAGCTGAATTTTAAATTCATCGTGACTTTAGATTTCCTTCTCCAGGATCTGTAACAACATCAGAATTATCTGCAGTGCAGTGTAAAGGAAGTTTTCAACTGTTTTATTATCATCTGCAAAATACTTTTTTTTATGTACAAGTACATTCCCTTGATTTGGGCTGATTAATAAAAACTTAGAAAAGAACTATTCCCTAATAAGGGAATGTACTTGTACATAAAAAAACACACAAAAAAAGCCCCACACCTCAGGTCCTTAAACTACGACTTACAAGCGAGCAGAATAGGGAGGGGAGGGTGTGTGTGTGTTAGAGGAATGGGTGAGAGAAAAAAAACCAACTACACTGCAGTTAACGCTTCGAACAGGCAACACTTTATAATTAAATGTTAAGTTTTAGCTCCTACATACAAATACACAAATTTGCATGTGTGTGTTTCTAATTTAACAAGAAATAACTGTTGTAAAAGAATCATTGTATCTTATACAGAATAAAACAGTGACACAGCAAAGTTCTTAACGGATTTCAAGGCATGTTTGGCACATTTTTATTCTTCTAGCTCTGCATACTGCAGAAGTTTTGATAGGAGAGATGGTAGTTATGAAGACTCAAGGGATCAGTTCCCTAAAAGTTTCGAAATTCTTCAACTCCATAGCTCATTCACTTCTGTTTTCATGATACCTTTGATACAGCCAAGTTTTGATCCACTATTTGTTTTCATAGATAGACCAAAGAATGATTATCGGCTGCAAAACCTCAAAATGTCACTGAAAACCAGTATCTCGGTGTGCAATATTTACTTTTGTTACATTTTACAATTACTTACTTTTTCTCCAAAAACACACATCTGTTTTGAGTCAATTATTTTTGTCCATTTCACTAATATAATTAAAGACAAAAATAAGAAATTGCTAGGACAGTCTTATTATAGCTAAATCCAACAAAGTTAAAAAATGATCGTAACTCTTTACCGGAATGACTTCTGTTGTCACTTCCTGCTTGCTGAACCTGTAAATAATGACATGCGCAGAAACCCCAGCTATGCACAGCATTCTACTTTCTGCACACCATGAGATGATCTGAATAGCATATGGATCTTCATCGACTATATCTGTGTTTGGCCTCTCATCTTTATTCCGTGATTTTTCAAATACTTTGGCTGTTTTTAGCTTATAGAGTACTTGCAGCGTTACTAGAACAAAGCAAAAGAGAAAAATCAGTTTTGATCTAAACATATAGCTAATATATCAATAGAGCTAATTCTTGAATTGTACCCTTCTCAACTGAAATTTTAATTCTGTGTTAGATTTTCTTTCAATTGTCTTCATGCTGATTTCAAACTTCACAGGCACATTATCCTATCAATGCCCCAATTACTGCTATAAATACTAATCACAACATTAGGAAAACCTAAATTACAGCATCCCTTCTCCTCTTCCATATTTCATTGGTTTTATCTGAATCACATTTCCCTAATTCATCAGTAAGACTGTCATATTAAAAAGACTCAAAAGTTTTTGAATCAATAAAGAGGATATGTGCAATTTCTCCCTTAACAGGTTTATTTATCTGTTTTAGAAAGAAACTACGTGTCTTTAACAGAATCTCCTTTTGACAGATCTATACTGAATAGAATTTTTAAGCACACAATCAAGCAGGTTTGGCTTACCCCCTCCGCTTTCCCAGGTTCCACTCCCACTCCAAACCGAAATTAAAGATCTATAACACTCCAAACAGTCCTCCTCCCAGCTTTTAAACACATACATTGCATCTGCTCCCTCCCACAACCACACACGCCTTAGCCTTTTGGAAGCTTACCAGTTTTCCACAAGTTTTCAAAGACAACTGATGACAATTCCCAGATTGCTTTGAACAGCCTTTAAGTACCAAGAGTAAGATTAGTTCCAACTAGAGCAATTCAAACATCTAACTTTGTGCAATCATTTCTACTTTGAATTCTTGCTGCATTTTCCACTGTGAGCTGTGTAGACTATCAGATTTAATTGACCCTTTAACTGAAGAGGAAAAATCTAAAACTGCACAGGAAAAATCTCTACTGAAAACACTTACTTGCTGATGCATCCCAAAACTTGATTGATCCATCAGCATGCCTATGAAATACAAAAAAAATGAGATGATGAAATGATTAGTGTGAGTACTCAACCTCTGTGAGAAAGTACACTGTTAACATTCCATTTTCATTAATCTTTTTAGTGACACTTGATTTTCACAATTTATTAAAAGGCAGTATTTTACCAACATATGCTCCAATTACTTTGGAAAGAAGAGACTAGAAAAACATTTGAAAGCTAACTTCCTGATGATCCCATTGTGACGTATTCATTTACCATTTTAAATACTGAGGCATGCGCTTACCATGCGCTGTTTTTTGAAAGATGCCCTATATTAGGAGTAACACTTCTAAGAAGATGCCTAAATATACAGTATCCCACTGTTAATGAGTCACCTAACTTGTTTATTTAGCCTTGAGCTTGAAAATCAGATGACTATATTGTTTCATGACTGTCTCAAAGTCTCTGCAATGTGTAGTACAAGGTGGCAGTAATCCTGATTAGGGCTAATGGGCTGTTCTAAAACCACTTTAGCAGGGCTCTCACTTTCAGTGATACACTGCACAGTAATAAATTAAATTTCACTTATGTTTCTTACAGTAGTATTAGAAAGATCAGTCTCAAAATGATCAGATTTAAGTATTTGCTTGTCCTTTTTGAGATAAAAAATTGGCTTCTCTTTGAGAGCTGAACTCGACAACTACTTAATGGACCTATCATACTTTAAAACAATACTCAGGTTATTTTGCAAAAACCAAAGAATAAAAAGTAATTTTGATCCAAAATACTTTGATAGTGAGCACATATAATAATCATAATGCCTGTAAAACACCTGCTATCATTTTGTTATGACCTTCCCTTCCACATTCTGCTTTACTTTCTCAGTAACATGTCAAGGAGATTATGCCAAGGACATATCTGGTGATCATAATTTCATTAATCACTCAAACCACTCATACAAAACAATATTTTAAAAGAGAAACAAAAAATTGACACTTCTACTTAATGAGCTACGAAAGTTATTAGTAGACTATGGTATCACTTACCCTGTAATAATGATCTCTGAATAGCTCTGAGTGATCACACCCCAGTTGCCTCCACTGATAGGCCATTCCTGGAAGATTAACAAATACACTGAGAAAGAAAATACCATACAGTGCAAAGTTAAGGCAAATTACTGCAGATCCTCCCCAGACATTAGCCACATATATCCTCCCCTGCTCTTAGCCACTGTCAAAGGCAGGCTGAGTCAGGTGTAGCTTTGGTCTTATCATGGCACTCCTGTTATTTAGAGCTTCTGGTTCTCAGTATTTTAAAATACAAGCATGTGTAGTAGATGTTGTACCTTCTTACTGTAGCCTTGACGTTTCTGTCGAGCACCAACTGAATAGAGCGCAGGTATGAGATCCACAGGACAATCAGCAAAATATTCACAACAGGTAACTGGAGACTCATGTATAGTCAAAGGATAGGGATTCTCAAATATAGGATACCTTTAAAGGAAGAAAGAGGCTAATTGTTAATCTAAGGAATTTTTTTTTTAAGTGCAGAACACAAATAAAATACTAAGGACTAAGCTGGCATTGTTTTTGTACAGAGGAAAATAAATGCATATCGAATTAGACTATGAACAAATACACTAGACAACTTTACTGCTCATCCAGTACACTATAAAGATAGTGTAGCACTCTAGATGGAATCTGAAGTTTGTACAGTTTTTAGAGTTTTTCTAGAACACTACTATTCCCTGTCATTTTATATTTTCAAAAGATTACTAATTTAGTGGCCTGTGGAAAAAATTAAGCTGCCAAGTCTCAGCTGCAGTAACATGGAGCTATGAATTTATTTCTAACTCTTCAGTCTGTTCTAGGAATAAAGACGGGAAGACTCCCATCTCACTTTGTATTAGCACACTGTACTGAAACACAAAGCTGCCCAGCATTTTGCAAGGACAAATTTTGCTTAATCTATTTGCAACTCCAAGCTCACTTTCTGACAATTACAGATAGCAACACTCAGTTACCAATTAGAAGAACATACACACACATGCTCCCCACCACTATCTCTGTCTAAAAAGTGACAGAGGCTTAATGAGGAAAAAGGTCAATAATACTAACAGAGGTAAATGTATCTGTGTTCAAAGAACATTTATCTCCAGAGAAATGCATGCTATTTATTTTACATTTTTTTTCTATACTTTTTACCTCCCCTTTTTTGGTGGAGGTGAAAAGACACAGCTTCTCAACCCATCTAAAGGAAAAATTAACAACAGATGAAAACATTCTGTGCATCAGGAACTTTATAAAGGGCTATATGGAAAGCTACAAATATATTTCAAAAATTATGTGCAGAAGAGGCTTAACTTTAACAAAATATGACAAATCCCTGAGAGAACACAAGGTAAAAGGAAGCCTGTGGATTTTTCCGGTATTAATTTTATTTCTTTTTCAGGTGTCAAAAACCTAATGGTTTGCAAGTCAATCATAACAAAGACCATTGTAAAAACATAAACTGCTGAAGGTCTTTTAGTATGAAATAGAATAAGCTTTAACATAACTTCAAATTTCAGGCATTTCAAACTTAGTATCAATGTTGACACTTCATGCTGTTGGTATATCAGAAACAAGTTTTGGATATAGCATACGGCCATGTAACATTTGGAAAACCTAAATGAAATTGCTCAATAGCTGCAGAGATATTAGGACAAAACTTGATCTTCTTCCAAATTCCATAGAGTTTTCATTATCTAAGGTGTCGCCATTGACTTTGAGGACAAATATTTACAGGTTTTTGTTTTGCCTTAAAAGGATGTTCTTCACAAGGATTTTCCCCCATTGACCATTGGAGATTTTTAATCAGGAGCAGTACCAAGGTCTTACCTAGCTTCTCTGCTCCTGATCCCTTAACAGTTAGTTGTTACTGCCTACACAAATTTCAATACCTTTCATAAAAAAATTTTGTAGTGTCTAGAATTTTTAATCACCACTAATAACAGTGTATGGACTACTCCATGGACAAAGCAACAAGAGACTCTATGTTTTAGGCAGGTATGATTTGTGAGATCAGATGTTATCATTCAAATTTTATACATATGATATTATTGCATCAGTAGAGAGTTAAGCAAAGCAGGTAGTAATTTATTTGGCAATAAGATCAGCAAATATTTAAGTGATGACAACAGCCAAAATTACTTGGGTTATCTGATCAGTTCTTCTCCCTGCTGCCTTCCTCAAAACTGCAAGCTCCCCAAAACTTCAAACTCCTCTCACAACACTAAGAAATCAACTTGAAAATAAATTGTGATACTTAAAAAGCAGAAGTGATCTATGAATAATTTTGGTCAGTCAATCAAGACTGGAAGAAGTCAGATGGTACTATACACTAATTAGAAAAAAGTTGATACAACAGGATTATCAGTTCATTTGAAGAAATTTTATATTTAATATTCAAAATTTTATGTTCTGAGGTACTAGGTTAGACTAAGAAGCTATAAAGTAGAACAGGAGGCTGATCACTGCAGCCAGTGACTGAAAAGACTAGAGAAGATTCTTACCCATTTTGTGCAAGGTCGATCAGTACTAAGTCCTTTTCTAGGAGAACAACTACAGCATATGGTTCCTGAAAGTCTGCAAACAACAACAAAATGTTACCTGTTGGTAAATGGAGCCCAAGCATGTACAGCCTCAAGAACAGAATCAGTGCTTGCACTCTGGCAGCTGAGATTAGAAAGCCACTTAGATTGCTATAGTTTTAGAAGATATTTTATACATGCAGACTCCTGAATCATCCAAGTTAAATTTGGAAAAATCATGATCTTTTATTCAATATTCTCAACAGCTCAAATAACAGAAAAAGGAGCATGCAAAGTAAATTCTATAAGCAGGTCACGTGAGTGAAAAAGCCAATTTCTGAGTAACATCCTTCCACCCCTAAACTGCTTTTCCTCATATTCAGTGGGGTTTAAGTTTTACTTGCTTACAAAATGGCTCAAAAGACAGCTGACTTGACAGTAAAATAAGAAACTTGAAAAAGTTTCCTGAAGTTTAAATTGCCCTCTTTCAGCCAGATCTTAAATTCCAGGCTAAGCAGTTTAATATACTCTGATGGAAGCTGACAGCTAAAACCATTGGAATCATCAGGAATATAATACTATTCATCTGAAATAACTACCTAAACTATGATAAGAAATCCCCTGTTTCAGAAGAGAGATTACAGGTTAGTGATGAAATCCATCTAAATATTGGAATGAATAAAGCCAATAAAGTTTAAAATAATGCAAAGATGTTTCTCATGGTTTAGCACTGACTGGAAAGGCCTTATGTGCCCAGATATCCAGAGATGCACACATCTGCTCCAGTAACCACAGCTTAAGGTTGTAATGCTTTTGGTCTGCACATGCTTTTGGGATTAAAAAGAAAAAAAACATGCTATGAGTAATTGGCTTTTTTTCTAGACACAAAACTGGCCTTATAATGAACTATTCTATTCATGTTTTGGCAAGTAAATCACACTTCAGACAATAGGGATAACAGATGTTGCTGCTGCAGTCTGATCCCCAGAGATAAAACAGAAAGACAATAGTAAAGAATATTCTGATGGGATAAAACTCCAGTAACAAGAAGTCAAGGTACCGAGAAAAATCTTTACAGAGCCTACCATTAGGATATGGTGTTTCACACAGGGTTAGAAAATCAACAATAGAATAATCCATTTCTAGCACAGCAGTACTTTTCCCATGCATGACTGTTAAACAGGGTCGTCTTCCTACAGTGTCATATGACAAGCCGCCTGAGAGAATGATGAAAGGCTCCCTGGAATAAAGCAGAGGCATTTAGGATCAAGTCAGGATAACATGCCAAAAGAGACAGGGCAGGTTTTGCAACCTTATGACAAAATTCAATGAAATATCATTAAGCAAATATGGAGTAAAAATAATGCAAACCACCTCTCATGAATTATACAGCTTGGGTATGTGTTTCAAATCTTACTGTAACTTTTAAGTCAGACATCTCCTCCAAATATTTTGTTGACTTAACCAATCTTTATAAATTCTTGGCAAGATGAGATACTTTTATTTAAAAAAAATTGTACTAATTTAGAGTTGTTTCTATTCTACTGAACTGCAGATTCAGATTTGCCAACACTCCCATTTTTCCATAACATAAAACACCCCAGCAAAAACAGTCCCATTTACTTGCTGTACAGTAATATGATTGTCTTGGAGATGCAACCAACTGCTGGATAAGCTTTAAAGACGTAAAATCTTTTAAGTAACATCACACATTTACTTTAGATGTTTTATCCATATTTCCCCCTATCACCACACACAAAATTCAAGAAACTACTTTGTCATACATTATTCTTACTGCAAAATCAAATAGCTGAGTAGAGCAAAGAAGAGATATTTCTTCTAGTTTTGAGAAGAGTTTAGAAGCTTCCCTTGAAACATTTTTAAAAGCCTTTGCAGAAACATACTTTTAAATACATCCACATATTTCCAATATGCACATAATGTACAGTTTACTATTTAATTTATTGAAAAACAAGATGAAGTAGATATGTTCATTTTACCAGGTATTTTCTTATTTCCTGATTGTCAAGAATCACTCATTTTAATATCGCTTACTTTGGAATAGGACAAAATCCTTTTTAAAGAGTAGGCTGACTCCAAGCATACAGCTCAAAATATAAATGTTACTCATTACTGACTATTGCCTGAAATTTCACATTATATTTTTGAAGGAAAAATAGGCACTTTGCATATCTATCAGTTGCCTCTGATCTACTTTTATGCTCACTTTCAGTAGCAGTTCTACCCTTCATTTGCATATTCCTTGGAAATAGCTAGTATATCAGTATCTGGAGAAAATTTCTACAGAAAAAAACCCCATCCTGATATATTGTAAAAAGAGAGGAAATCTTTTTTTTAAATCCTTTCTTATAATACCATCTTTTTCATACTGTCTAAAGTTGGATAGTTGGCATTTGAAGCACAAAGTAGACTAGATACATCAAAATTCTTGAAAACTCTATATTAAGGGTTTGGTTTATGCACATGCTGCAGTTCATGAGTTTAAGAATTGGCTGAGGCGTACTTTGTGTTTGTAGCACTGAAGGCACAGCAGACTGAGATAAGCCTCCAGCTTCTACAAGTATTCCACAATCTGCTTGATCTTCCAGAAAGACCTATGACCAAAGATTTGACAGGACCAAGGAGCACTGCTGGCTGAGGAAGAACCTCAAAGGAGTGCCCACAAATCAGACCATGGGTCCATCAAGTTCATTATCCTGCCTCCAACAGTAGCCCAGAACGTATCTCTAGAAGAGGATCAAGTTTTCTCTGAGTCTTCATTTAATCTCAGCTCTTCATATTGAAACTTGACACAAACTTTTATGGTCAGGTCCATGAAGAAATTTCAAGAAAGTTAGACACTTGAACTTAGTCTGGGATTTTTCAGGATGTCAGTGAAGAGAAAAATACTGGTGAGGTCTCATTGTGTTGGAATGATTTACTGCAGTATAGAAATCATCAGGTTTTTTAAACAATGCTGCTAGGACAATTTATAGTAATTATCAGATTTGCACATTTACTGGGATCGACTGGCAGTAACAAAATAACAAACTTCAATTTTTAATTTTCATACATCACAGTGACAATTGTATGTCAGCTTCTCCAGGTTTTATTTTTCAAGGTAATCCAACTGCTTTGGGCAGGCTTGCCAGAGACAGTATCCTTTAGATGCAAGGAATGGAAGAGCTAAGAATAGAGCAACACTGATCTGTCACACAGATTTTTCACAAATGAATCAAAGATTAAAACTGACTTGAATCAGCCAGAAAGACCACTAAAAGTTTGCATATGAATTTTTCATATTTTCATGAAACCATGGATTTACCATGAACACAAACTGCATTTTCTAATTAAAGTGTTGCCCTTCAGCTGTGATACATATTAAAAGATTAGTGCACATCAATCAGAAGTACATAATTTAAAATTAAAATTTAGAAGATTTGTACTTGATATAATAGATGAGACTGATTCAGCTTTGGGAATTACATTTTACCTACCTAAAACAATGGAAGACATTTAAAAAAAACCTCAGGGTTCAGATCTTAGAGAATTGCTTTACAGCATTTTTTATAGCAATTTATAGCAGCTGCTCATACAAAGATTCTTTGAAACAGTTCAGCTTCAGCAGGTTTGCAAGTAATCTCCTTACATGAATTTCCTCATCAGTGAACTATGTAGAATCACTTGGAGAATACTATAAGAAATTGACTATAAAAGGGGACAACAGATCATTTCAGAATTTTCAGAAAACACAGGATTAGGTCTTGCAATGTATGAAAACAATGCAATTGAGAGCTGAGTGGCTCACAAACCAGGAGGATGTTTCTGTTCCATTTTAGAAGTAAACTATCAAATATGAGCCAGCTTCTGACAATCCAGATGTGTGAGAGAATGGTATATAGAGAAATCAGGTCATTGATACCATCTGGCTTACTCTTCAAACCCTGAGTAAATCTGTGGAGAAGTTAATCCTAGTATGAAGATGGAAAAGACTTCAAGAGTTAGTTTACCTTAATAATTGAAGTCCTGAAGTAATAGTGAAGATAAAACTACGAATTTATTTTGGGAAGTGTGGTTTTAAACCAGTAAGCTGACACAAGAAAATAGCACTATTCAAACCAAAAGAACAGATTAACAACTTTTTCTTGGTGGGAGGCATCTTCACTAATGTAACCTTGGGATCCCAATTACACACAACCATCCCGCCAAGATGACTCAGTCAGTGACAGCTGCATCAGCTACCAAGACAAAACCCTTCTGAATTATGTTTTATAAAGAGACTTTGAGCTCTAATTTCTACTAGACACAGACAATTTTACCGCAATGCTAATACCAACCAGAGTAATTACTGTAGGGCACTGAGCCTGCACACATGGAAAGTGGTGTCAGGAAGGACTGAATCTGGAGGGGGAGGGAGTGGCACAAGGAAGCTTGAGAGTGTCTCTAGATCCACTTCAGACAGAAAAAGTACACATGCAATATTACACATGCAAAAAGCAATATGGGAACCAGTTCAGAAAGCTCAAAAGGTAAGCTACCTTTGAAATTCAGTGCTTCTGAAAAGGATGAAGTATTTTAGATGGAGAGTGGCTGCAGTACAGTGACATTATGCTCTGAGATTGCAAAATTGTGCCACTTTGCACAAGGAATATACAAAAAATGTACCTTTTTCACCCCTTATTCATCAGTAGTAACCTTTCTCCCAGGAATAAAGCTACAGACATACTCTTGTTGTAGGGTAAGTTACTTTGGCTCTGGACACTTCACATTTTGCATTATTTGCAGTGAACTTAAAAAACAAACTAACCAAACAAAAAGCAACAGAAACCCCACAAAGTTAGCAAATAAATAGGCAGCCCATAAAACGCCTCATGTCCCCTTTTTGTCCTGACCCCAGTTTTACAACATGGAAAACAAAATGTAAGGAAAAAAAACCTGAGAAGGAATTAAAAAGAGCTGCAACAGTAAAAAGAGCAGTGTCTGTAGCCCTTAATATAGGTTGCCATAGGTTATGGTCCTTCCTTTTGCATGGTTCTGAACCACTTTTCCCCAAAACCAGCTTACTAGAATTAGAAGCAGTAAAAAAAAAAAAAAAACCAGCTTAGATCATATAAATTAAATGTTTTCTAATGGAGGAGATACTGAAACAGATATAGATCTTTGAGCACTCTAGATAGATAAGGGAGAAACAAAAAAGGGATGACAGAAAGATGTTCAAAATAGAGCATGGAAATAGTGAACATTTTTTCCTAATAAAGATTTGGAATATAACTTAAATAAGTATTAAATAGCATCTCTTAAATCTAAGCTTTTTTGCTTTGTTTTGTTTTCTTCTGGTTTTTTATAATTTGTTTTTTAAGAACAGCTTAAAACTGTTTTTTTACTGCCATAGAAAAAAATTTATTTCATATGTTTCTTACATTGTTTCGGTAGCCTGAAAAATTTTGTCCTGTCCAGAAATGATTCTCCTCTGTGCTACAGAAATTAAACCATGAATAAGAAATGACAGCATTTTAGATAAAAGTTAAAATCATTCTCATATTAAACAATTCCAAATGATAAATAAAAAATCTATCAAAAATTTAGGTCTTGAAAGGTAGTTCTGTCTTGCCTTAAAATTCTTGTAAGATTAGAAGTGAAACTGAAAATTTAAGTACAAACTGAAGTACACATAGCAGTAAATGGAAGGAGATTTCCAGTGCACTGCTTCTTTACCACAGTGCAGACTGGTGTGGTTTTGCTTGTTGCAGGTTTTTTTTTTTCCCCCCTCTCTTACTTAATATTCAGGAAGGGTTATCAATAATTGTAGATTTAATAGTACACTGAAGATAGAAAACATTAGAGAGAAGAGTAAATTGAAACGTATTAAAACATTCAGTTTGGATAAACACCAGAAAGTGAGAGGCACAACAGAAAAAGAAAAAATAAAGCCAAACCAGGAAAAAGTAGCTTCCCCAAACCACCAATTATTAGAAATTATACTAGAATAAATTCCTCCTTAAATTATGTCAAAAGTCAAGTAGTTTTCACCTCGTAATACTATGTCACAGAACAAGCTCCAAACTAATAGTCTCCTTCAGAATGACTATTCATAATAAAAGAAGGCTTTTGATTGCAGAAATTGTGACTTGCTGAAGCTGAGATTTTTTTGATTATCTCCCTTTAAATCAGCTTTTGATATTTCAGTTGAGAAAGGATCATGCAGATAGATGTAGAATTTTGTAAGTAAAATATGGCTTTCCAGACGATGATAGATTTTTATAAAACTGGGAGGCAGAGAGTTTTAAGTTTCTGTTTACCTCATTTTTAGCAGAAAATACTAACACCTAAAGCCAGTGATATTATGAGTATATAACCACAATACTGTATTGTATCATTTAATTAACCATCTTCTACAGATTTGAATGCCTGAAAAGCAAATAAAAACAGTATACAAAACCCCCAAATATAAAAGAAAACAAACAAACAAAAAATCACCTTTTGCAAATAGCTGAACAGACTTCCATGGATATTTTATCTTCATATTGCACTTTTTACTCAAACACTTTATAACCACAAATAAAAGAAATTCCACATTCAGGAAATCCATCTGCCCTAGCTGCAATGTGGGTAACAACACATGCAGCTCTGTAGATCCTGTAATTCCATCTGAGCCTCTTGTTACAATTACTGCTTTGTTACATTCTCAATGTGCATAATTAGGCATACTTCACTGCATAAATTACTGCATTCTACTAGAAAAACTTCTGTTAATAACATTTTAGGGGGGAGGAACATGTATTCAAAATTAAGAATATTCAATTTGGGATACTATTTGTCAAAGTTCAATTTATCATGTCTGTGTTTTGGTGTCTTCTTCGCTTTATCATTCTTTTTTTCTTCAGAACTCTCAAAAAATTGAGCAAAAATCACATACAAGTTTTAGTAGCATGAAAGAAAATGTAAATAATGCATCAGCAGCATCGTTGGCTTGTATACAGTAATTAATTCACACAAATTTTTCTATTTTATTCATCAATATCTGATTTATTAAAGCTAAAACAAAGCTATACCATTAGAATATGCACCCCAACAACTGGGAAACAAAGTCCATTCCCAGAGTGTTGCACTGTTACATATGCTCATTTTGCATACAAAACAAGTCTTACCCAGCTCTAGTTGTTTTATATTCCACCTTAAGGATAGGTTTGCAGGGTTCTGGCTTCTTTCCATCCTTCAGCTGCTTTCCTAAAGTAAATTATTTTCCTGTATTAATCTTGCAGTTCCGTAACATTATGGCAAGTAATGAAATTCACTGTGCAGCTTGAGAAGTATAAAATTCACACAACATATATTCAACAACTTTGACAGTTATAGAGTATGCCTTGGAATAATATAATTAAAAATTTCTTAAAGTTCTCAACACACCAACTTGGAAAGTTTAGGAAAAAGAGCAACTCTAAACCTGACTGCTGTAGAAAATTTGTTTTCAAACATATAATCCTCCCCTAAAGTGCTGTTTTAAGTAGCCCTAGGAGATTTAAAATTTATGTTGTGTCTACCCTTTTGCAATTAAAATTGGTCAGCTTACAATTAAAGTGAGGTTTATCCTGAGTATTATCCTTAAGGCTGAGACTTCAATTGAGCATGAAAAGCCCACTCTCTCTCAGCTGTGCAATTATCCTCGCTGATACAGCCACACTTAAAAATCTCAAGTAAATAAGTTGCTAAGACATGAAATAGAGACATGCACAGCATGTAAGCCTGGCATTTGTGTACAACTTACTTGAAGAGCAGCAGTATATTTCACAGAAGAACAATATATAATGTTAAGTTCCTAGATTAACATTAATGCAGAAGTGGAAACATCTTATCAGATGCTATTCTTGTTCTGTTATAGATCCTTCCAAAAACTTATATGGTAATCTACACATTCATACATAAAACAGGTACTTGCTCATATGAATTTTAAACAACCTATGGGATTGTAATATTAGCAAAAAGCAAGTCCTGCAAAATATGCATTAGTTAACTCTGAGATCAGTGCCATTGTGTGAAAGACAAGCTTAAAGTTTAGAGATTTAGAGAAAGCTGCACTGATTTGGATTCTTATTTCATAAAGATTTTTCTTTTTCCAGTGAAATCTATGAGAAACTGACATGACTGAGAAAGATTTTTACTGCATTGCAAATGCACTTTTAATACTTGTTTTTTTGCAAAACACACTTCTATTAAAAACAAGTTCCCGGTGTTTTAAGAGCTGTCATCCATTTTCATCTTACCGTGTGGCGTGATTGTCTGGAACGGTTTGGTAGGAGATTTTACATTCCATATAGTCAAGGTACCATCTGAGTGACTACAAATGAATTGTTTTCCTTCATGATGCCAAGCCACAGAGTGGATAGCCTATGCAAGAAAAAGCAGAACAACATAAGCTGTGTATCTTATTATCATTTTATCCTTACACCTTCCTCAATGACATTAAAGAGAAAATGCCAATTAGAAAAATTACTAATTAAATAATACCTATCCTATTATGTGCTAATTTACCCACGTCAAGTTTTCCTAACCTAAGTTGTACTTTCAGACACACTTCACCCATCAAAAATACCATCTTCACTGTAGTGACCTGTTTAGGGAGAGCAAGAGAACTCACCCTCCTCAGCATAGTATTGAAGTATTCTTCCACGAAGGGTAGCATGAAGAGAATATTTGCAAGCACTTATTTAAGATTTGCCAAACAAATTTTTTCAGTATTGGGAAAAACATATTGTCCAGACAAAAAACATGGTATGAGATTATTAAGTTCAAGTGTTACATATTGTTTTGAGATGCTTATGTGGATGTGCACAAGAGACAAGCATTGGGTCAAAACTTCCATAAAACAAGAATTGAAGTAACAAGACCTTTTGAAATTATGACGATGAAAGCAAAGTATTAGCCTGGATGCTGTAATATTGCAATGGCAGCTTTGAGGTGCAGGAAAGCACAGGAATCTATTTGTAAATCCTTCCATAAGTACAAAATCATCTCTAGATTCCTAAAATTAGGAATGGAACCATTACACCATGCTACATAAAAGCTACAGGAAACCGGTAAATAAATAAAATCTATTTGCTGCCTTCAGGCAAGAGGAAAGTAAACGATGATGCAAAGAATACAAATAAAGCAAAAATATTAACTAGCAAGAAAGGATTGGTGCCATTTCTGCTTCCAGCATCTCTGTTAGTACATGGAAACATGATGGAACCATTAGGTGATGTTCAAAGGAATTTTAGTTATAGCATGAAAGTAAATAATGAAACCTTAAAGTATTTCTCTACTACCCAGAAGGTGCAAAAGGAACTATTAACTGCAAGAAATATCGAACCTTGGTATTACTGAAAATCTAGATTTTATGATGAAGACATTACTCTAGGTAAACTAGAAAAGCAGGTGCTGAATAAGTGAGAACTGATGGACTTTACAATACCCTCAGTGGATACCTTCAGTTGTGCTTCTGTCTGTAAGAAGGGCTTACACTCACAACAGCTCTGCAGGGACCTTGGGATTTCCTCTGTGAGGAAACCTGGGTGTATGGGCAGTAGAGAACTATAACCAGCAATGACAGCTTAAGCAGTAATTACTGGGTAAAGAGCACATCTCAGGACAGATCCAAACAAGCTTTGCTCAAACTGATTATACACAGATTAGTATTTCATATTTTCATATTTCATGAAGTTATGCAGAGAGACAAGACAGTTTCCAGCAAACTGAATGGGAGAATCCAGAGCTTAAATGACAGAGGAAAATGGCGATGCTACATAAGACTAGTCTCCAATAAAATTTTCCCCAATATAAATTAATATAACATCTGGATATATGTAAACTACAGATTAAGTTTAGCATTTCTCAGTGAAATTTAATATTGTTCCCTATGTATTCTGGAATCACTATAGATTATACACATTATACCAAATAAAGCAAGGGATCAACAATTTTGAGAGTGCAGACTCAGTAAAGAGAAGGTTGCATTTAAAGAAGCTCATCACTGACAAAATAAATGTCTACAGCAGGCTTAGCAATAATAATTTTACATTATCTCCCATATGAAGTCTAACCTTGACAACAGTAGGCAGCCCACAGTGTAAATGGAACAGTTTGCTCCACATTTATGTAGAAATAGATCTTAAGAAGAAGCAAGAAAGCAAGTTTCACAAGACGAAGGAAGAATAAATCTGAGAAATGATCACTTCTTCCTTTTCTTGAAAAAGAATGTCAAGAGAAGGGAAATACAACAACTTGTTACTTTTGAAATAGCATTAATGCTTAAGAAGATAAAAAGACCTGAGCACAAAGGAGAAGGATGACTGCTCTCACTTTCTGCAAGGAACATGGAGGTAAAAAAATAAAACCCCTGAAAAAGAGCAATGAGCCTTTTGGCTTTATGGCTATTTACTGCCTAGTTTTAGAGTCACTCATTATACTTAGTAATGCAGCTAAATATTTTTTAAAATGTAGCTGAAATAGATGCTTTACACTTTTTAAAATAATCCAACTAACAACTCTGTGGGCTGGGTATGATCAACTTTTGTATAGAGCAATATCCTTTGCTGTCACACAATTCACAAATTCTTGTAAGCCTAAAAAATAAAAACCAACTCCATAAGTAGATCCAGCACTATCTCAAGGTACACAACAAGCTGGTCTAGTGTCAAGACAGTTATAATGAAAAGAATACAATAACCTTGAGTAGTACTAGTTAGCTGATAGCACTAGTTGTTAACTAGCAAGAGTCTCAACCATCAAAACAAAAAGTATCTGAAAAATCATCTCTATACACAAGAGCAAAAAAGTTTTGACATTTTTTCCAGAGTTAATATTAATGCTGGAATTCGGAGGAATACATAAAATAGAAAAATGAAGCAAAATCCACTGAGTCTGCAAAACTACACAAATCTTCTAAGACACTAAAGAGCCACTAGAGTAGTATATTTTTATTCTAATATTTTACACAAAACTTACTGATGCAGAATAAAACTCTCTGTTTTAATCTTAATTCTCATCATGATTAAAACTTTCTGTTTTCTTTTTGTACCATAATGCAGCAGTATGCTTATATCAGCTGGTGCAGATTTAATTGTGTCTCAAATCTTTTTTGGTCATATGGGACCAGGAATAAAACCCCTTATAACAAGATCACACCCAAGTATCACAGAGGACTGTTGTTATATTTAAGGCATTTGTATCCATAATCGGAGTTGTCTGCACAGGTAAACTGAGTCTTGACCTTACTTTCATTCTGAGTCCTTCCATTTACAAACGGAAACCAAATACAGAGAATCTTTACAGGAACTCAAACAGAAAGAACTCTAACAAAAAAAGCAACCAAATTGTCTAGATAAAACTTTAATTAATTACCACTGAAGGTTTCTTATTAGAAGTATTCCTACTATTCCCTTGATTTTAATTCAAATTTAAGGTACCTGTTCTGGACTCTCGGGAAGTTAGTTTCAAAACTTCTGAGACAGTTATGTATTTTCTGGGGAAGTGGGGAATGGAATCTTACATTTTTGAATAACAACACAATTGACCTTGCTGTCCTACGTATACCTAACTTTATTAGAAATTGTAGAAACTATTCCTGAGTTTTATGTAGAGACAGGCTGTACACAAACAAAATATCAATTCACCATCTGTTCCAGAAAGATGATCCCATGTGGAAAAATTACTGCTATGCTGCCTGCAAAGAAGGTGAGTATACCTGATTTTAAGACAGAAATATTTTTGCAGCAACTGCAGCAGTTAACTGAGGGAGACTTCGTAATCACAAAAAAACCCAAAAAAGTCTGAGGAACAAAATTGAAAACATTTATATGCAAGACTCCCACAGAAATGTCTTAAGTAGATCACTAGCTTTTCAAGCGATTATTGCTTATTTAAATACTTAAAAACATTTAATGAAATTTATTTTCTTCCGCAATAGCTTGTAAATATCCCTAGAAATAACTATTAGTTCTTGGTACTTTTAAGAGGTACAAAAATGAATAATTTAAATGAATCCTTGCAATTTAAGAGACAAGTTCATCAATAAAGACTGAAGCCTTTATGGTATTTTTCCAGCAGGGGAATTCAGCTGTTTCAATTCACTAAATACTGATACAAATAATCCCATTCTTTTAAATTTATACAGGCTTATTTCAGCCACACACATATGACTTTGGAACATTTTGAGACCACTCTTCTCATCTGTCATGGTTAAACCTCAGGCAGCAACCAGGCACCACAATGCTGCTCACTCACCAGTGGAATGCGCGGTATAATCAGAAAAAATGGTACAACTCATAGGTTGAGGTAAGAACAGTATAATAATTTCAATAAAAAGAAGTACTCAGCACAACTAAAACATCAGTGTGTTATTGAAGTCATTCATAGTGAATCTAAACACACAGCTCTTTGGCAGGTACTAGAAAGAAAATTAAACCTATTCCAGCCAAAACCAGAACAGTGCATGGAGGATTTTAATTATATAAACACAGAAATTATTAATTTAAGCAGTTTACCATGTTTTCAAGAGGGATTTTTTAATCCAGTTTTCTAACACCAAATTTAGACTACTGCAAATATGGAAAGCACTAGAGACACTGATAAGTCCTTTCATAATTCCTTGGATTTCTCTATGATCCTTTACTCTCTTGTGACATTAATTGAGCTTGAAATACACTGTGCATGACTGGCAAAGTCCATCATTAGTTTTTCTGCAAACCAGACTGGTTATTCACCATATCTTATCCAGATTTCACAGCCTTATTATGACAATCCTTTAATTTCCATGGATATGGGCAGCATTTTTGCTTAAACATGAATGGATGATGATACTCACTCCTTTTCTACCAGCTCACCGAAATATACAAACAAAGTTTCTTAAAACTTGGAAGTATCTATGCTAACTCTCTTGTCAACAACCTAAGGAAGGGAAAAATGCTGTGAAAGGAAGAAAACAAACAAAAAAATGTAGCTAATGAGACTTAAATGACAATACAACATGAAAATTGTTTCGGTGAAATGAAATACATTGACACACTTCGGTTTCTGGCAAGTCGCATACCGGGGTTGTTTCTCTTTCCCCTGTCCTCTTAATTCCACAAGCTACTTTGACATGTTTTTAATGCTCTAAAATAATCTCTTACACTCAACCACGTACCAGAACACTGAGTCTAAAAATAGTCATCTATAATGCATTATAGTTAATGCTGTCAAAGCTTACTCGACATCAGAACAAACAAAATATTACTCTAAGAAGGGACTTGATTATAAAACAAGCTTTAGTATTCAGAATTTACAGTTGAGGGATTTGGGTTTTTTTTTGGGCAAAAGCAATACTTGAGAAATTTGTTTTATTTCTTTAATGAACACACAGGTTGGGAAATGACTGCAATATAAACTGTATTTCACATAACAAATACACAGCTTAATTTCCTTAAATCCCTAATGTCTGCATATAAAAAGCTTAAGAATGGTGCAAAAGAAATTTAGTCTTACTGTTTCATTGAGCCTGCCAAGACAAAAGGGATGTTTTGCGTAAAAGGTTTCAAAGAAATTTTCTAAACAAAAGTTCATTCACAGCTACAGTTCCACTATGTACAAATAATTTCCTCCAAATTTTCTGAAAAAGAATGTTCTGAAAAACAATGTTACACTTGTGCATTATTCTAAGTAATTCTAAATATTCAAAGTATTACTGTTATAATAAAATATATACACTCCTTTAAGTTCAGGTTTTAATTAATAATATAGAAAGATCAAACACAAATTACAGCTAAATTCTCTGAATTTTTGTGTAAGTAGAATCTTCTGGAGAGAACATGCCAGCAATCAGCACTAACCTAATCATGACCTACAGCTGCGTCCCCCAGCCATGGTTAACGTTACCCACCTGCTCCTGTCCTTGGGGTGAGTGTCCTAGTGTCCCTGTGCTGCAGCTATTGGCCCATGGTGCTGGGAAGGCACACGTGTTCAGACAGGAAGAAAGTGTGCACAGTGTTACATTAACCTGGCTTTCAGGCAACAAATGAGACTGCCCTACCAAAACTTGGGAATTTCCTTCAAGAAAGCCTTCTAAAGGTCAGGCCATTTGAAATGAAACCAAGCAGGAAGCTACAAACCCATGTAACTGGATTCAATATCTTCCCTCAGGAAATAAAAGGTATCTTTGCACAGACCTCTGGACACACAGAGATTTTGACCCTCATTATGATCTTCCTCTGCTAAGGAAGAAAGGATGACATTTGGGTCCCTGTACACATCTGAAGTTTTGAGTTAAGAAAGTTGCATCAAATGATGGTGAAAGACTGCATAGACCTTCAAGTTAAATGCTTTAAGAATAACATCAACTACAAAGTGATGAGAGAGGAGGAAACCAATCCAATGGCAAAGTTTCCAGCAAACTTTCTTTATGGTATCAATGTCCTGACAACCCTGCTCATGATGTCTGAGGAAGCCTAGCCGCCCACCAAGATGGCAAGTGTGACAAAATTGGACTAAGTAGCTCTGTTCTTTACTGGTTGTCAACTCAACACTCAGAAGAGCTCTCATCAAGAACAAGCAGAGAACCAAGCACATAAATCCTGAGGCTTAAAATCCTGCTCCTGCTACGGGGCAGAATGTCACATGCATTACTCTCAGTGAGAGAAGAGGTGAAGCATGTTGTGACATTAGATGCTCCCTGTCCCTTGAGGGTAGGTTGGCACACATGTTCATGATGGAACACAGCCCTTTCAGTCAGTGCGCGAAAGAAGTTCTCTAACAACGCCATGAAACGAGGAAATCAACAAGAAACTAGCCAGAAAGATTCTCTGCACAGAAATGTCCAAATTTGCAGTTTGTTTGCAGGAAACAAAATGGAAAAGAACTTTATTTGCTCTGTGTCACAGTAACCAGAGACAGAGGAGATCTCTTGAGACAAGGCACTGCTCCACTCTGAGCTTCTGTGTGCACACCCTGATGAGCAAGGAAACCACTACATTATCAGATTGTCACTTTTTTCTCTTCCCTTCCTAACCATTCCCAAGTCATGATAAACACATTTCTTTACCAAGGGTCTGACCTGAGATATTTCATTACTTCTGCAATCAAAAAACTCAAACTGAACATGTAGATGTATTCACTTCTAAATCCTAAAGAAATTCAAAGATATAACACCTGACCTATTCACTGATCTCTCCAGCCTCTCAAGTCAGAATTGGTTCCAAAAAGTTCTGAGACAGATATTAAGTTAATTTTTAAATAAATGAACCACAAAATAAAATTTAAAAAAATTCAGAATAAGCAGCATGGTGTCTACCTTAGGTAAGTTTCTAGAAACTGCAACAAAATTTTAATAAAGAACACAGTTAATTGACATATGGATGAATATAATATACCAGACAGGAGTAGTCAACATGGTTTCTGTGAGAGGTAATTATAGTCAAACAAACCTCCAAGAATGGTAACAGGCATGAGGTTCATGGAAACACCACTTAAGCTGTCTACAACATTTTTTAAGTCCTTGAACAACGTTTCTCAAAGGAAGCTAAAACTAAACAGATTAGATAGCTTTGAACAAATAAATAACTGGTTAAGGAAGTAAAGCAATATGGAATAAAGACAGCTGGCATTAATTGATTACTTCATGGATGAAGCCAAATGGTAGAGACCCTCAGGGATGTCATCTGCTCAGTTTATTCATAAGCAACTTGGAAAATTAGAACAACAATATTAAGATGGTAAAGTCTGCTGACAGTACCAAACCACACTCAAAGCAGAAATCAGGATTTCAGTGAAAAACTGCAGAAAGACTTTAATTTTTACTGTCCAGCCATGTCAACGAAAAATAATGCCTAAATGTTAGGACATTGACCTGGCAGGTAACACCTGAAGAACAAGTCACTGGTTTTATAGTTGGTTGTTTCAAGGAAGCATCTGCTTTATGCTTGCAGCATCAAAAGGCTAATACAATATCAAGATCAAGAGAAAAAGAAAGCAAGGCCAAGGACAATTATTCCATATGATAAATCCAATGTGCCCACATCTTCATATATACTATGCTGCTGTGTTTCTGTTTTACAAAACAAAGACAAGATAGAATGGTTAAAAAAGTTAGAGAAGAGCACAAGTAAGAGGTCTAGGAAGAAAAAGATAATAAAGACATGAGTAAATTTATATTTAAAAAAAGATAAAGGGAATTAATTAGGTTCATGCAATGAAAACAGAAGAGAGAAAAATTGTTCTTAGCATAACACACTCTGGGGCTTAAATGGACATTTTTGATGATCTAAGGCTTAGACTACTTCAGAGCCTCCTCCTCCAAGCAAACTCTTGATTGGTAGAATACATACAAGTACTGAGCCAGAACTGCCACCAAAAAACTCAACAACCCTGCCCCCCTCCCTCCACAAACACCCTAAAGCTGGTACTGAACAATGACAAGGCCATTTTACAGTCAGCAAAATGTAATCAAGACCAATTTTATATTATTTTAAATGAATTACATCAACTTGTATATTATTCTGACTCATTTTTCGTAATCTCAGTTGTTCAAACAGTCAGTTCTCTCAAGAATCAAGTTTTCAAGAAATGAATGGCACCTAATGCCATTGTTTTTTTAAACCTCCCCCAGTCTAATTTCAAAGAGCATTGATCATGATCTTATTCTACAGAGAAAAGATGGTTAGAGAAATGTTCTAGTGAGACTATTTATTTAGTGGCTTCTTCCCCTGCCCTTTTATCTCGCTGTTCCCAGAATATGTGAGAGATTCCAAATTACAGAAATTGCTAAACCATCTTGTTTCAATTTAAGCCCTTAACACAAGTGAAAGTCACACCATTAACAGAAATAAGATCTAAAAGCTTAGTGAAGAAATCCAATTCATGCCACCATTCATTACTTTACAAATTTAAACTCAGTGAAGTTATTTGGTCTGAAGTTTATTATCCAAGCCCTACTGCTCTTTTAGAGAAAATTTCTAGTACTTGCAATTTCAAAGAGACCTACTTATTGATCCACTGGTGACATAAGCAGGAGATTAAAAAATAATAAAAGTCACTATTTGAGTAGTGAATTATAGCCTCAGAGTAAGTAATGCAGATGAAAAATATTACCTCATCATGTGTATATCTGTAATCTGCCTTCTTTGACTTCAGGTCCCATAATACCACCGTCCCAGATTCAAAGCCAATCAGAAGCTGCATCAAGAAGACACATTAATTCTTTATAAGGAAAATCAAAATGATATTATTTGCAATGCCTGAGTTTCTTGTCCCAAAGGATACACAGCACAATAGTAGATATAGTAACAGCAAGTAGTTATAAAAACAAAAATTAAAGAGGCAAAGGCCTCAGCATTAGAAAGGTTTTTACTTTGTACTTATTGTCCTCAAGTTCTAGAAAATATAATGGGCATTCATGCAACATTAGAAAAAAATGAAAGTATCCTTCTGAAGTTTCCTTGGAAATCACTTTGAGTTGCAGAAAGATCTATATTGACCCTTGCTATGTGTATTCCACCCTGAGTGAAAATAAGGGGTGTTGAAAAGGAGAACTTTATTGTGCGTTTTCCTCATTGCAATTTGTTCTGATTAAATTTGCTGGAAGAACACAGTATTCCCCCTGAAGTTCTCAGTAAGAATTCATTGTCTATAAAGAAACTATGTACTATGAGGTTTCTCCAGAAGTTAATCACAATTGAAATAACTGTCTGAAGGAACCCCAAAAACATTATTTGTTCATAGGAGGAAAGCTAGATAAACTAAACTAGATAATTTCCCAAACAATCTTTTTACAAGAACCAAGTTTAAACCTTTTCTGCAGGGAGTGAAGACTCAAATTGTTCATAATAGTTGGTCTAACTCATTGTTGAACATCTAAGTGTTTTGGTCTCCTATCTGAAGAGCTACTTCCCTTAATAGAAAAAAAAGAAACAAACCATGTCCAACATAAGGGAGTAGTAACAATCTAGTGCCACACCTAGAGGTTTTGCCTGGATAGTCTTTTCAGCATGTTAAGATTTTCAAGGTACACAGTTGTCTCCAGTACAAAAATAACAGCTCTCCTACAGGCTTACAAATAAAATATTTCATCTCTTTCAGTGCTATACAGCACTAAAATATCATCAATATTAGATATGTTTGATCTAGTAAAAGTGAATATACAATTTTTCCCATTAACATTATGTATATTAAAAATAGTCTTGCCTATCATATGCCATATATTATAGTTTTTCTATTTTAACTTAAAACATTTAAAAAACACTGTGATTAGAAAGCTAAAAGCATGAACAAATTTTAAAAGTGTATACACGGGGGATTTTTGTAACTACATGGGGTTTTTTTAGTAATGTTTTGCTTATGAGAAATTAGAAAAGTATAAGGTCAAGATTTCAAAACACTGATTTATAGCCTGATGAATAAAACCAGTAATTTTTAAACTTTAACTGACAATATTAGAGTGGGGTGGAATACATAAAAATAAATGGATCATTTGTATTTCCTGAAATTAGAACAGCTTCATTGCATTCATATGTTAGAGTCCGTAAGGCTGGAATGTGATTCAAACCTAATTTTACAGAGAAACCCATTAGTTATGCACTTATTGCAGAGAGCATCATATCAATGAAAAAACCTCTACTAATTAAATTCTCTGCTGGACTGAAACCTCAGGTATTAAGGATACAAGCTGATAACTAGCTAAAGCTTTCAAACCACTGCTAAGACAATGGGATCATTCCCCCTCCAATTTAATCTACTACTGACTGAAAAACACAAAGTAGACAAAAAATATTTCTCCAGCATATGTAGAACACCAGTAAGCAAAATGGTATGCCATAGGACAAGGACTCCTGTCTTGCTTCAAGCACATGCACTGTAAAACTTCTAAGATGAACAGATGATTATGTTAATACTATCTCATAACAATGAAAATACAAGTCTAATACATAGATCTTTCTCACATGTTTTGGTTTGCTTTTCTGTAGGCCAGTTTCATCAGCAAACAGCACCTAGTGATTATAATAAATGGCCTAATAGGGAAGTATGAGTTGGATGTCAAATTCCACAAAACCCTGTCTCAGATTAGTTAATCTAAAGACAAAGTAGATGGTATTCTATATAAATATGCTACATAAATAAGCATTTTAAAGTTGTGAAATAATACACAAGAGCATGATAAAGTGGAATTAATTTCCATCACACTTAAGCAATCTAGTTATGATTGATTTGTTTTTTTGTAACATCTTAATTTTTATCACCAGAAGTAAAAGTCTTTGCTTTTATTTCCAAAAGTTTTGCAGCTAATCATCTTTATCTCTGTTTTCAAATTACAAGATGATTCATTCCAGTAATGTATCCTACACTCATGTCTGCACTTGGCTTTATGTTACTTTCAAAGAAGTAACTTTAAGTTACTTACAACAAAGACCTAAAACCTTTGTTGTCTTCATATACTTAATCCTTCCTTAAATAGCAGTGGTATCTATACTTTGAAAGAGTCTTGCTTTGAAAATAATGTATTGAAAAGTCTTTAAAATATCTTACCTTTCCTTCATCCATTGGATTGTCACTAATGTGGACAACAGGTCCTGGGTGAGATTTGGATGACCTAAAAAAGAAATATGCCCATTAAAAAAAAATTAATGCCCCTGCCCTAAATGGTATCTCAAAATGATTTGAAGCAATTTCTACTAAAACAGATTCTGTAGATACAGCCTCTATGTAAGCAAGTTATGACATTTCAAAATGGAGTTACTTTTACTTTTATCTTCAAGCACACAAATGCTGTGTCTGTAGACACTTAGTTTCTATCTTAAGGAAAGACTAATTCATTGCCTATCAACAAAAAAAAAATTACCATTAACTTTAAACATTTTATCTTAACATCTGTTGTTACAGAATTGACACTGTAGGATAAAATGTTTACTTTTACACTGGCATATAGATTTTGCCATTATTCGTAAACTGCACAAGATGGTCATTGTTACAATAACACAGAATTAACTCTTTATGCGGACTTCTTGCTATTTAAGAAGATGGACTAATACAGAGCTGTGTTTGCTTCAACACCCTTTGGCAAGTGATGGACTTCATGTATTTTGGAAAGAAGATACACTGGGGAAAAAAACACCAGCACAAGAAAGAGCAGCACACAACTACATCTTTCCCCCACAAACCACTGTATTTGTACACACAACTTTAACACTGAAAAAAGGAGATGCAGTGACAATAGCTATAAAGTGTGCTTTGGTCTTAGAACAGACCTATTTAAATTCACATTTCAGAAAGTCACTTCCAATTCAGAATATATGAGCCCTCTTAAAAAAATGCATTATCTTTACACTTTGGTCTTTAATCCCCAACTGTAGAAGTGACATGTCTGTCCAAGTACCAGCCACACCATATTTTAACGTATATTATTTTTTTCTTCTGTTTTATCCCCACACATAGATTTTTTTTACATCTATTTTGATATTGTCTATTTTGTCTATTTCCATGTCTATCCCAGGAACTATGATAAAATACTGCTAAATGGCAGGAACATATATTAACATTAGCACTTCACATTCTTAAAAATAAAAGTATCTACATGACCATGTACTTTGACAGCGTACGTAGTGCAGTAAGATGAACATGGAGGCCTCTCTAGAGAACAATGATTTTCCTGCAACTGATGTTAACAACATCTGGGACGTTGCTGTTCCTTCCCCTCCACAGACAAAAATTGGTTAAACTCACAGTTCAATGGCTTTATTCCACATGATGACATAGCCTGAGAGAGTAAATGATTCCACATTGACAATGTGAATGTTTCCTCTTTCAGTGCCCACATATAGCCATTTGCTTTGGAAAGGCAGGTGACAAAATGTTATCCTGAAAGAGAAAGCCACCAAAAAGGAATTAAAGAAATGTCTTTTATGTCTTTTTGATATCCTACATTGCAAGGTCTGTGCTATCAAAAGGTAGAAATAAGGCAACAGGCAAACAGAATTATAAAAGACAAGTTTGAGGTAAAGTAGAAAAGTGAGTACGTGACCAAAGTAAGAGATGAACAGACAAAGTAGAACCTTAGGCTGAGCAAAAAAACCAGAAAGCAAGATATTCTAAAACTCATAAATCATTAAAAAAAAAAAAAGAAGGAAATTACAGTCACCTTTAAAGATTATTGAATGCATTTGATTGCTGTCATGTCAAACTTAAAATACAATACTCTTATAGTCTCTAAATCTCCCTTTGGAATCTATCTGCTTTCAAGTTTTAAATAACAAAGGATTTTATACATTTTCCTATGCAGATAAGGCTGAATTCAAGTAAGGAGAGACAAAAGATATGACTCAGGACAAGTAAGTTCACATGTAATCCAAATTAATGCCTAAAGAGCAAACCCTAGAATAATCCTAAACAATTATAAAAGTAATTTTAAAAGTAGTTTAAATTTCAGGCTGTAGCTTTACTTCAATCATGTTTTAATTTTCTGCCTTTTAGTGTTTCCTTCTGCTAGAAAGGTGTACCTGCACAAGAGTTAACAGCTAAGAAATGTATGTACCAGCAGAGGACTCCTCCTTGACTGTGGCTCCTGCCCAAATACTAGCATTTGAAAACCTGATTATTTCTGCACCCTTGGGTCCTGATTACTGTTGACTATTTCTTCAAGATAAGGAAATCATGTTTGTACAAACTGACGGAATGCTAACTCGAAATTGGAGTCTAGAAACTTTCTAGAAACTCGAAACCATTTTAATGTGACAGGGTCTGACATTGAAAGAAATTGCCAAATAACTTAGCTATCGAACTTGGGCTTTCAGAAATGCTTTAGTGATAAGGTAAAACAATTATTTAACAAGAATTTGTTCTGTCAGCTCTAATCCTTAGCTTCACAATTTTTCATGTTCTTGTTTTCTCCCAATTGGGTTGCTTATTGCCAAATCCATGCATCACTTCACAAGCCTGTTAAGTATTTATGCAAAGAACAGCTTTAGATCCTCTGCATTAGATGCTGCATACGCACACCAACTTGAGCTGAAAGGAAAAGCTAACAGCAGCAAAGAGAGAAATTGCTGTGGCTGAAGAGATGCTAATTTGCACTGCAGATTTCAAAAGTTAAAACTTCTGTAGTGATACTACCTAGATTCAGGTCCAGATACCCCTGGATTCAGATCCAGATACCCCTGGATCTTGGGGGTTTTTTTCACTTATTTCTCCCTAATTAGGAAATGGACTTTGCTCAAGCAAATACTAATCTATCTGCTTTCCAACTCAATTTCTTGTCCTTGAATATTTCTGCCAAAATAAAAGACTGCATTAACTTTTTCATTGATGTTTGACAGAAAAAAAATACTACATATGTGATTTAAAATGCCCTTCCAACTCAACTTGCAGAGATTGTAGCACATTTAACAAAGCACACTAATCTGCAACCACCACAGGTTGAAAACTTGTATTTCCCCAAATCCTTTAAAAAAAAAAGGATTTTGATGGGAGTTAAATTACATACATTGGTACACATTCTTCCTAGGCAGGCACTTACTGTATGCAAAGATAAACATAAACCTTCAGCACTCTGCAACAGCACAAGCGGCTTTTTGTGCCAGCACTCCACATGCCAGAAGCAGCTGGCAACCACATCAGTTGGATCCAAAACCATGGCCCAGCAGCCAGAAAAAAAAATAATCAGTAGCAGGGTTGTAGGCTTGTCTTGATTAGCAAGTTAATATTGTTAATTACAATTGTCCAACACTTTCGTTATGAAGACCAATCTATTTCACATCATTTAAAGTGGGCAAAAATAAAAGTTTGGTCTCCAGTCTTGACTATTATAGCCCAAGGGTAACATTTAAAGAAGCTCCTCAATATTTTTGATACTCTTCTTGAATATGCAGAGATATTCAATTTACTGTCTGCTTTGTGGAACTGAGATTAATTTTGTCAAGAGTTAGCAAACAATAAAGTGATTCCATGGTAATAGTAAACAAAGAGAGCAAATAGCTTCACAAAATATTTACAAACTCTCAAAGGCAGGAGGTTGAAAAGAATTTAAAACTGAAAGAAAAGGCACATAACAGAGTTCTTAATTTTATGCTTCGAAGTATTTTACCATTCTTCTACAGACTTGTGTGATTTTCCTATAAACTAGAAAATACTCCTAGATCTTTTATTTCACAGAAAAACTAGTTAAATCCAAAAGGAATGGCATGCTGATCTTGCTATAAGAACCGACATTCCT
This sequence comes from Pyrgilauda ruficollis, assembly GCF_017590135.1. NCBI lineage: Eukaryota > Metazoa > Chordata > Aves > Passeriformes > Passeridae > Pyrgilauda > Pyrgilauda ruficollis. The sequence continues at coordinate 16,969,704 of NW_024523648.1, read as the reverse complement.
CTCTGAATGTAGTTACTCCATTTGCAAATTAAAAAAAAATTACTATTTTATTTTCTTAATAGACAAACTGTATGTCTTCCAACTTTCAGAAACTCCACTATATTTTGACTTGATGACTCATTTCAGATAACTGCATTTATTTAAAAAAATTAAAGAATAATATTTCCAACATCAATGTTCATGCACTGAGCTTCCCTCCTCACTAATTAATGCTTCACCTTAAGCTGTGTATACTTTAAACCACTTCAGAGATGTTACAGCCCTCTTAAAAACTAAAAATCAGTGAAGCTAGGACCATCTGAATGGCCCGAGCAGCCTTGTTAGCTCTGCTGAGAATTGGACTGACGATTGAAGGGATTCAAACTCCTTTTGGAGGACGGAAACAAAAGGTTAGACTCTTCTTGGTAGTGATGCAATACCCGCTTATTTGACACTTGGCCACGGACAGCATTTTTTGGTTCTGAAAAATTCAGATTTTTCTTTCAGAAAAAAATTTTCTTTCTATCTTTTTGCTGCAAGATTAGAATGTATTTCATCCACAATGTATTTTAAGATCAACAGTAGCAGAATTGGACATATAATCCTCTAGCCATTTCTACAACTCAAGCAGTCTTCTCCCTCTCTCCCTACCATTTGTGAATGGATATATACATAAAAGTGGAAAACGTAATCAATTGTTGAGAACATATCAAAAAGGCTACAGATGAAAAAATGTTGTACTTGTCTTTCTTGCACACAAACCCCAACAGCCTGAAAACAATGTAGCAGTCAAAAGCAGACTGCCATACTTTTCTTCTGTAGCAAGCCATTCTGCCCAAATATACCAAAATAGAAGCATCTATGGTTTAAAATCGTCCAGTTTTGTAGATCTAAAGCGACAGCCTGGGATTGTTGGAGCCAGCAGTCACAGAAAGCAGGCTTTTGCAGGCAGCTCTTTTGTGGCACAGCAGATCCCTCATGTTGTCTCCAAGGCAATTTCAGCTCCCTCAGTAAGTGTACTACATTTTGTGAAACAGACCAAAGTTTTAGCACAAACCAGTACAGGGCACAGCACGTCATTTCAAATATTTCACTTTCCCATATCTTCACAAAGAGAAAGATCCCTTTATAGGGAAAAAAAAATGCTTTAAGGAGATTTATTTCTTCAACGTGAAATCTACAGTAAGATTTTAGTATAAACTAACATCACCACTAAAATGAGGCACTGTTATACAACCCCAAAGCAGTCAGGGTAGTTTTAAATTCTCCTGTAGCTGTAATTTACTGTAAGCACAAAACCTTCATCCTCACCACACACATATCTGCAAAGCTGCTCCCTCCCCACCCCTCAAAAAAAAAAAAAAAAAAGTACAAACCCAAGATTTTTCTTTCTTGCAAGATGAATTTGTAAAAGTTGAACCAATAGTTCAAGAAAACAAAATTATATACAGAAAAGCAAGTGACACACCCACAGGGAAAAACAATGATAAAATATTTACTCTTCTTACACTAATTAAAAGTAATTTAGGATATTGCTTATGGGAGAGTCTTAGAAATGACAGGAGATTCTTAAATAAGTTTTTTGTTAACCTGCTGAAAGGATTCCCTTTCTTAACTGCCATGTATCTTTACTGATAATCTGTCAAAGATATTAAAAAAAATCTTAATTGCTGCTGTTTCACAACATATATCAAAACAATATAATTCAGCAAGTGATAATACTTCCTACAGGAATTTAATTACAGAAATATTAAAGAACACAACTCATTAAATTAATACATTATTCAAAGAATTAGTTTTTTAAGAGGAAATACTAAGGAAAAATGACAGGCTGTTAACTTGACTGTATTATTATGACAGCAAAAATCCTTCTAAATTAATCTTTACCTTTTCCCAGTCTACTGCATTATGAAGCATTATACATTCCTCAGAATTTTTCACTGCTTTAACAAAGCACAGTGACAAATACTTTGAAGTATGACAAACACTGATAACAGGTTTTATTGTTAAGTCACTAAATTATTTCTAGTGCCTCAGGCTATCATTATAGGTGTGCAGTAACTGTAAGCACACAGCTGCTCAGATCATTACTGTATAGGCAAAATAAAAGCAAAAGATTAAGCTATCAAAGCTGTATATTGCACACTTTTATCCTCAACCTTTCATGTATGAGATAGCACCACGTAAAATTCGGAAGCTGAGAAGTTTAATTCTGATGTTAGTGAAGACTCCAAATCCATGGACACTTGTCAAAGTCCTCCATGGGCTTTAAGTCAAAAGCCTGTGTCAAAATGACATTCTGATGGAAGCAAGCAGTAGCTTTGATACCGCCTGACTGCTGCAAAATGGTATTTTTCTTCATCTGATAACTTCAATAAGCTCAGAACATCTACCCATACAAAAAAAGGCTCAAAGACCAGAAGGCATAAGCAGAGGAAGATGCATCCCAAAGAAGATGCTCTTCAATGTATCCCAAAATCTCCCACCAAAAGAACATGTGGGCAAATGCAATAGGAACTGAACTATTCCATTTATATCCCTCAGCCATACCATTTACTTCAATTCCATTTATGTCCCTCAACAGCACTCCAAATGTTGCTTCCCCAAATCCACTGACTTGAATTGCTGCCTCTTCAGGCAGCAGAAAAGCACCTATGCTCAGTATCTGAGTTGTGGTGGACACCAGTGGTGTCAAGATGGAGTAAGCACATGTCAGAGCAAGATACTCAACTGCCTTGGGATGACACAAAAAGTAACCAGACCATTAGCATGTCAGACACACCAAGAGGAGTTCACAAATATATAGTGCAGGGTATTTCATCAGCGGTAAGAAAGTTTCAGATTTTTTGAGTGTTTTGTCTAATTTCTTTCACTACCAAAAAATTCTCTTGGTTTTCGAATCAGTTGCCTCAAAAGGCATGTAGGGAGTCACAAACTCGAACTGCAGAAAAAAAGGCTATATCAGAGATGTAGCCCTATCACACGAGGCAGAAAAATTATTCTCATCACTGATGGAGCCTGTCATTTAGGCAGAACTTAAAGACTACAGGTCCAATTCTGCCCAAGAACGTGGCAGTTGGCCATTATATGCCTCATATCACTGTGAAAGTCAGTGTGAAAAGTATAGCTAACAGGGCAACCGAGGCAATTTAAAAACTGTTTCTCCAAATTTGAACTTTCCGAGTGACAGGGCTCAGCATTTTGGGTTTGCCTCAGTGTTAAAGGCAGAAGAAGGCAGATGATGCAACTGCGTTCCATCAACCACACTGACTCTACATGCATGCATGGCCTCAAGGAAACACTTTTCAAAGCAATTTGATCCTTGTGAAAGAAACATTCACATATATAACAAACCCAGACAGCCAATATGTTAATTTTCTTCTGCTAGTTTCTTGAAACAAGATCAAATTCCTTCTAATTACATGCCCTAGTGAATCACCACTGAGTTAAAATTTTAAGCTCACTAAGTAAAAGGCTTTACATGACACCATCAAGGCAAGGAGACCCAGAGATCATTGCCTCTCACTCTGAAGAAAGTCACTTTAAAAAGTGTGAAAAAAAGAAAACAAACCCCAACCCAAAAACTTAGCTATGTGTGAAAAATGAACCAATACCCCATAAACAATGTCATGGTGTAAACATCACCACCTGCTCGCGTAGGCAAGACAACCTGTATATCCTTCTGTTATCAAAAAGGGGCAGAATTGGTCAGTTTATAGATTCAAGGTGAAAGAAAACTCCCAAGTCTGCTAAGGCACAGGCTGAGTACAAAGTTACAGTATCGAACAAGGTAACATATGTGCCAACAGAAGTTTAAAATCTTATTATTAATAAGTAAATACAAGTGGGATTTTCCACTCTCCATAGACAGTGTTCCAAACACTATGCTAAAGCTGCTGTTTACAGCAGGATACAAAGCCAAAGATATTTTCAGCATAATTTTCTAACTCTGAATTATGCAGTTTCATGTTGAGGAAAACTATTTAAATCCCACAGCACAGAAGTTGACATATTAAAAATTAAACTGCTATCAAGGCATTCAGAGATCGATATGCAGAGCACTTGCACAAAACACTCAGTTCTACTTTTATGCCATTCTTGCTTTGTGACTTATCATAAAGTAAGCCAAAACCTTCTTTTGGCATTCAAACAGGGAATGTCAACTCAGGAAGGATGTAAGTCTTGGAAAATGAAACAAATTTTTCATACTTGCATACAAAGCTGGTTTGCTTCGGCAAAGGGGCTGGAAAACGGTCCTCAAATTTGTCATCTCATGCTACTTTTTCTTTTTTCCATCAAGTTAGTCTGTCACTCCACCCTCTCAAACAGGATCCGTCAAAGTCCCTGGCTAGTTAGTGATGCATGTTTGACTTTTCACACCTCAGATCAGCATCAAGTTTAACAGTTTCTGCATGGCAGGCAACTAAAGCCAGATTAGTTACATATGTATGTATCTCACAACATGCTTTCAATATTTACTCTAATAAGATGTTTTAACTACTCTTATTCACTACATTTATATTTACTACCGAGTTAAAGTGAGTTTGACATGAATCTTGCATTACTTGTTAACACACAACAACATTGTGTTTAAGATACCTATACACAGATATGTAGATGGCAAAGGAAATAGACAGTGATCAACTGAAGTCATCTTAGAGATGTACAAAACCTGAGATATTAAGTTCACACACTGAAGTATGCATGCTGAAAAGAGGTAGTATTTAGACACTTTTACATGACAAGTCACACAAACAACTGTTCCACATCGTTTTGCATTTTTGTCCTGGCCCCTACACACCGCTTCCCACAGGCAAGGAACACTGGCCAAGCATGACGTTGATCTACTACCTCCTAACCCTTGTTTGGCAACTAGAACATAAAGCAGCTGCAGAACCTCCACAAATGCAGCAAACAAAAGGCTAAAAATCTTGAATTAGTTTGTTTTGCACTGAGCCTCTGACATCTGTCAGTAACTTCAGCTAACTGATTTGTCAGACATGTAAAACCTCACCAATTCCTGCTTCAGAAGACTTGCTTCAAATTAATAACCATCACTGTTACAAAAGGCAGTCAGGAGCTATGAATCCATTAATAGTCAGTCTGTTATCTACAGATTATTCACAAATCTAATGATCCAAGAGAAAGCAGCATCTTTCAGGACTCTTGGCCACTGCTTTAAAAGAAGTGTTTTGTTCAAATCTAAGGTTGATGTAAGTCACCCAAAGACATTGTCCACTTATCATAACAAAGCCTGTAATGGATCAGAATTACATTGAAAAGAATCAACTCTTTCTCACCACTCCCTGTTCGTAAAATTCATGAGTAAAAAAGCAAGAATTCATATCACTTTCCTGTCATATACTAGAGACTGCATTCTGAAATAATTTATAGATTTAAAACTCAACTTTTCAGGTAAGTTTGCAAAACATGTAAACACATAACAGAAGCATTTATAAACGAGTTAGCTCTGGGGTTTGTATCTTAAGATGTTTAAAACACCTGAAAGTGAGGCAACAAAATTCAATTACCAACAGGATAAACAAATATGAAATCTAGCAATTGTGTTGTTAGACATTGGGCAGTAGTTCTTCCACGTGACTAAATGCAGAGCTGTTAAAAGGCTGTGCCAGAAGACTACAGAATTAATGAATGAAGTCATAGCCTTATCACTTGATTTTTTTAATTAGTGTTTTTTTAAACACAGTTAAAGAATAGTTTTAAAGACTAAGAAAATGCTTTCATCTCAGTAGCTAACTGGTACAGTTAGCTTTTTACGTTAAAGACAAGTTTTTAGATAAATCTAAACCTTACATATGAAATAGTTATTTAGAAGCAAAATCTGAATAGAAATTTGCCTGTGACAGTTTAAAGTTCAACTCCTGTTAAATAGGACACAAATACTGCTTTTCTGCAATTTCAACACACTTCCAAATAAACCAAATGAGTTAAATAATTTCAAACCTTCGCCTCAACAGAGTTCTAGAACAAATACTGATGCCACTACAATCATTGCTTCAGTCATACAATGAGTTCCAAGTTACCTAATGTCCCTTCATAAACTGACAAAGTATCAGAGAAGACAGTTATAAGGCTGTGTTGTAGTGCACAAAATACTTCAAATAAGTCCCATTTGAGAAGTTAGTTATCCTTATGAACAGATCTTAATCCCACAACAAAAAGTACTTTAAAATTTTTATTAATTAGTTTTATAACAGCTTCATGACTTGAGAATGTAGAGGCTGAGAGGAGCTGACTTTAGTCGTGGTATGGGTTGTGGTGCTGCATGCCTCTGCCACCCAGGACGCTGATTTCTCTGAGAAATGCTCATCAAGACTCAGCCTCGATGAACTGCACTTGGACTAAACTCCCTTTGAGCTTATCAGGAACACTGTCTGTTCCCAGGAACTAAAAAGAGTCTAATGAACATCTGCTTTTAACAAATAGCCTTGGATTTTTTTTTTCAATAACAACACAAGTGGAATAATATTTTTATTGTTGAACAGTCAAAGAAAGTTACCAAATTGGCCAGAATGGAAAATTACTACAAGTAAAGCCCACTCTCTTGCTACCCTATAAACAGTGTCCAAAGTGAGACCTTTTTGAGCTCTTGATTGTAAGGGGCTAATGTGTATTAAAGCCCATTGTCTAACAACCCTATAAACAGCAGTCCACAGTGAGATCCCTTTGAGCTCTTGATTCCCAGAAGATAAGGGGCTAATGTGTATGTCTCAAACACAGATAACTGGATGGCTGTGGAGCCAGCCAAGGACTGTTATTACTAACAGACAAGAATTGCTGGTAAATCCAAGGACTATTGGTATTAACACACCATGAGAAAGAACAAGATTTGGCAGGAGAAGGAGGGTCAAGTGGAGATAGAGAGGCACTTTTCCTTTAGAAAGAACACAACACTCAGGAATGAGTGGCAGGAAGTGGACATGAACTAGAGGGTGGGATTAAAACCACCAAAGACCTCCAAAGCCCCCTGACACATTTCCAGAAAGGCCTGACAGAATGGACTGTGCATAACTAATTTACATCACGAACACTCTTCTCAATAAACTTAGTTGTTAACATACAGCACAAAACTGACCAAAGAAAAGCCCATTTACTTCAGATTCATACAGGATATTCAAAGTATTAGCTATGATGAATTACAAAGAACTAAGTATTATAAAGGCCCCTATTTATAATTATTCAACAGTGAATTTTTTGCAGTTCAAGTTCAAATCGAAGTATTTATCTTGTAATGAAATTACACACTATTTTATAAAGTTGTATTTTATAAACTAGTCAAAAGAAAACAGAATATATAAAAACCTTGTTGTTTTTAAATAGTAGTTTTTAGCCAGAACACTTAAGATTCCCAGATCTGGGAATCCAGCATGACCTAAGTAGCTATGACAAGGTACAGATCTGGGAATCTTAAGTGTTCTGGCTAACTGCATATGTTATTATAATAGATGTTTTAAAATTAAAATTGCTAGAAGAATAAGCCCCTGTCTCAAGCTATGCTCACACCATTCATGGTAGCTATGGTGCTCTCATTACCTGACTTGGCAAGACAGGATTAGTAACTAAGTCAACCACTAAAGCAACATCAGTGACCGAGACTTCTTTCTACCCCCACTCAACTCCCTGTGATGGATTTTGCTACTGACATCGTTACATTTACAGAAAAAAGGATAGTTTAAAACTTCCACTTTGCTTAACTAAAGATACCACACATCTAAAACTCTAACCCAGCCTACAACAGATTTACACACAATCAAAATCAGATACCTGTTTTAGAGCATTAGTTAGAAGCCCATGTTTAAGTGGGGTTTCAGGATACAAATCCCACTTTTACACTGACACTTAAGCAGACACTACAAGTAAGAGAAAAGTCACTAAAAAAATGAAGGGAGAAGTAGAATATTCAGTTTGGACACACTACTATATCTCTTACACTTGGACAATCCTCATTAAATTAGTTATAAATTGCATTTCCCTCCACTTGACTTCTATGCTCCATAAAGGAACACTGCCACTCCTTTGGGGCAAAGAATTTGCCTCAGTCAACAAAGCTTCCTGTTTTCTGTATAACAGTTCAGAAGCATAGAATTGTCTGGGCCTGAAGGGGTCATTAAAGAACACCTAGTCCAACTCACTTGCTGTGGGCAGGGACATCTTTCAATAGATAGTTGGGCAAAGCCCCATCCATCCCCTTCTAGAACACTTCCAGGAATGAGGCACCCAATACTTTTCTGGGCAAGCACTTAGAGTGTCTCACCACTGAATTTCTTTCAATATCCAATCTCAATCTACCCTCTTTCACTTTAAAGTCATTACCCCTTGTCCTATTCCTACAGGCCCTGGTCAGATTTTATGCATAGTGATCATAGAAACAATTTCAAAAGGGACTTGGAATTACTTAATCCTTTACCAAAGAAACCCCAGTAATCTGCATTTGTGTTGTTCCTGACAAATTTGTTCATAACCTGCTCTTTAAAACTACAAGATTACCATTTCACCCACCAAAAAGTTTGTTTAGAACTTGGCATGACACTACATTAGAAGGTATTACATAAGTATTTAACTTTTTCTATTGCTATCTATTACTTAAAATTATTACCTCCTGTCCTATTCAAAAGAAATACAAGTGTCAGATTATTCTGTGTTCTTGCTAGCATCCTCTGAGCTCCCCAAGCAGTCCATGTCTAATGCATACTGTTGAGAAGCAAACACAGCATTCCAGCTGAGACTTTACATATACTGGAAAAGAAGGAATACCTCCTAAAAGGGAAGGAGTACTTGCTTTTAAAACAAAGGACACGCTTTTCAGAAATTTAGTCAACTGACTTTTAGAAATTTAATCTTAAATATCTCTCTAGCTTGCTTACAATTCTATTACTTGAGTACAAAAATTTTTACTCAAAATACAAGTGGTATTCAGCTACTCTGATACAAACAAGAGCTCTAACACTGCAGAATTTTGCTTTATCATCAAGGGAGAAAAAACTCCAGGTAAAAAATTACAGGTAAAAAATTGAACCAGTTTTCCTGGTTGCCTTGTTGGTGCACACACTTTCTCTTGTTCCAAAATTCCTCTGAAGACATACATATTCAAATTATTCTGTCCCTCCACATTGTAAAGATATGAAAATTGATGTTCAGCAATGCAACACATAAAGTGATAGAAAAGGCATCTCAGTTTAGGTCACTAGTGTGTCTTATTCACAACTACTCTGGGGCCTAACAGATTGAACCTCAAACCCAGTGTAAGTCCAGTTTCAATTATGTACCAAGTTATGACTTGGACTGCATCAGTAAGATCTGATCTTACAGTAGCACGTAGTGTGATGCTAAGGGGCACTGCAACAATGACCAGTCCCTACCGTTCCCGGTTAAATTTGAGTGAATGAAGTATAGCCGGCCTCTTCTGGCGCAAGTTCCACAGGTGCAAGGTGTCATCAGCCAAGGCACTCACAAGAGCTCCCTAGGAGAACAAAAACATTTTAGTCAACTTGTTTTCACAGCCCTAGAACAGTGTAGCATCACAGTGGAAATACATTACATATCTATTATCAGGATGAAAAAATTACATAAGCATGTGCATCGGCACCATAGCACAGCTAAGTTCTAAGTAGTAGGAATGAGATAAGTGATGTGATCACATGTTCAGCTCAGTCATATTTGGTTCAGTGCTATACTGAGAGGTGATGGGGAAGTAGCTTTTTCCAGTGTGTGCTCATCAGTTTACTCGTGCCCATCTCTGCAGAGAAATCAGGCAATGAACTGCTAATATCGGTGTGCTGTCAAAGCTAGCGAGATCCCTCTAAAAACCTGTCCCTAGCTCAAGAACAGCACTGCTGTCAGATCTCAGCTGCTACATCCATAGAAACACACATCTGAAACTGAGGCAACATTATCCAGTTCAAGTCTAAGACAGTAACTCGATGAAAATAAAATTAACTACCTACTGAAACTGGTAGTACTATTGAAAAAAAGTACTTCACCACTTCCAGAGATAACTTGCAATGTTCAAGGACATGAAAAGATATTCCTAGTTCTTGCTTATAGCAAAAAAGTACTCTAGTGACAAAGATATTTTCAGGAGTTAGTCAAGCATTTTCCAAAACTAAAAAACTTTTTTTATTTATAATTGTTATTACAGTTTGCTATTTGTACTACATCATTTTTATCAGCTAATTTTAATGCTTGCCTAATGAAAAATTAATGAAAATGTGCTCCATATCTTCTCTGAATTACACATAAATCATTTTACTAACCTCATTAATCAGGAACTGAAGTTGGATTACTGCAGCTCCACTGTCATGTTGACAGTAGCATTCAACTCCTGGCCGACCAAAGCTGGAATTATTACCATTAAGGAATAATTGTTGCATATAACAAACAAACCACACAGCATAACCAACATTTTCACTTTCACTAATACCACGTTCACACAGGCTAACATCCTGCTTTTAGTTAGTGCACTCAACATATCTAACCACACAGAGTTGAATAGTTACCAAAACAGTAATTTACAAATGCCCAAAGTGACACAAAGAAATCAAAAGGCCTACTTTGAAATATAAAAAATTATGTATAACTGCTTAACTTACAGAGACATAAGGGATTATTCATCACAAGGAAACTGAAGAATGATGAAGCAGTTATTTTAACAATGTTAAATATCAGGACTAGAATTAAAGAAGTTTTTCAAATTTCAAATTTTTCAAATGCCAAAGGATCTTTCTCTCCCTTTAAACATTACTTAAGGATGAAAGACCTGAAAAATGCAAGGCACATTAAAAAAAAATCTGCTGTGACAGAAATGAGAAGATCAGTAGTCAAAATATGGAGGAGTCAATGGGAAATTATGTATAATGTAAATTTTCAGGATATCTGTATCAAGACTTCCTGGATTCACACCAACTATGAGATAGCAAAAGCTTGCTCATTTTCACTCTCACACATAAATCAGGCCTATACTTCCATAACGAATATTGCTGGAAGCTGCAGCAAAACAGATTCTTTCACTTCTCCATACTGAACTAATTTCTTAGTTGCAAACATTCTGCATTTTAAATGTGGTTATGCACCTGCTTCTGATACAAAATTAAGTTCTCCAATATCTAGGAGATCGAGCAGAAATAAGAGAGGAATTAAGCAAACTGGTCAGTAATTCACAATCATTGTACGCCCAGGGTTTCTGGACTATAATTTGTCAGCGCTGAAGATTCTTGTTTTAAAGAAGCACCTTAGCTTTCAGAAGAAAAGAAATTATTCCAAAGCTTTATGCAAAACAGGGAATGGATGCACAACTTTTTCTCTCAGTATATGCTAAAAATTAATAAAACAGTACAATTCTCACCCATTCTGCAGCTTTCCATTTACTGAGAAACTGCTGACCAAAACCTAAGTGGATAACATGTGCATTCTCAAAAAACATGCACATTCATGCTACAGACAGTTGGAAGGCTGAAAAGACTATTAGCCTGCATGCAAATCAAAACTCAAACACATCTCCTGCTCAGCCTCTAAGCTGGTAAAGTAAAAAAGTACAACAGCAGGGAGAAGTCTGCTTCACCACACTGCTATAATTCAGCTTTTCAACTTGAATCACATTCTTCTAGACTAATAAATCTGCATAACATCCAGCTAAGTGGTGAGAAATGCACTAGACAGATGTTGAATAATCCACCAAACTTAATACCAGCTTTCTTCTCCAAACAGAATTAGTAATTTAATTTTGTTCTGCCATGGAAGGACTTAAAGAATCAGCGAGCCTCACCTGTTTTTTTGCTTTTATTTTACCTTCTTATCAATAAGTTTTTTTACAAAGAAGTTATCTGTATTCCAGTCACAGTTTATAGCTTGAAAAACAAAAAGAGCGGAGGGGGTGTTGTCCCCATAAACGGTACCTTCCTACACAAATTCAGAATACTTTTAATGTAAAGTCATTGCTTTTACATTAACTATAGATTGACTACACAAATTGCCAGACTGAAAAAACCCACAAGAAATAACATAGGTTTCAGAGCCGACTGCCTTCGGCCTTGCTCATCCATCTGCATTCGCTTGAATTAATAATTATTTGCACAAGAAGACAAAAATAATTTTCAAATATGAAATTCAAATGCTTACAGGAATTAAATTTTAAAGCTTGCTTATCTTCACTGACACAGGTAGTTCTCTAATAAAAGAGTTTCTCAGCCCCTCCCTGGAACAAGATTTTCCAACATAATTAAATGCAAACCTTGCTTGTAAACCTGGAGTTTATTTGGAATTAAGACTCTACAGCTACCTTGCTTCAAAATAAGAGGAATATGACCCAGAAAAACATAAGTCCATAGACTGCTCAAGTTCTTCCTTCAAATTCTATTCCTCGGATGCTTTCTGCAAGCACTTCTGATGCTAATATTTCTGGAAGTACTGTTACAACTAGTCAGTAAAAATTTCATTATTAAGAATATTTCAGTGTTTCCTTAAAAAATTCTTCCACATTTATATATGCAGCACTGGGAGTAAGATTACACAAGATTTAAATATTCAGAGCAAATCTGTCTTCAACAAATTAGTGGAAAACTCACAAACAGATTTGAAAATAGTTTGGCCTCCTCTACAGCACTCGCTGTAATTAAAAAAAACCCAAAAAACAACAGTCCTTGCAGCTAGTCTTATTTAGTTCCTTTACTCAAGGATTATGTCATCTTCACTTTTTCACCTAGTAGCTAAAATTATTCTTCTCATCTCAAATTAATATCATCCTCCTAACCAGCATTAATCTTCTTTTCTAAAGCAATGCAAAGCCTCCCAGTTTTGCGGGGTGTGCTGAATTGAAAAAGCACGTCACAAAGGCTGACTGTAGAAGGATAATACATGCCTGCTTCAGTACATGTGAAGCATTTCTCAACCACACAAAAGAGGCAGCAGCCCAGGGAATGCAGTTTGCCCAAATCCGCTGCACTTGTGCATGTGTGCTTTAGGCAAGAGAGCTCACTGTACTAAGCAGTGATCATCTACTACATTGTCGTTCCCAAACAGGCAAAAATTATAATGAATAATGACAAGATGAGCAAAGCATTTTAATTTTGTAGACAGGAAAAACTCTGCCAAAGACCTTGGGTAGCTCTAAAGGAAATACTCTGCTCTGAGCAGTTTTCTAATCAAAGACCCATCCATGCTCCTTCAATTCCAAGCAGCTCATTCTACTATTCATGCTTCATCCCCGATTCAAAATATTAACAAATTGGATAAATTAATAGCTTCTAAACTGTACCGTTGAATATTGCTTCCATGTTCCCCATTGCCATTTAGAAATTAACCCTGAAAAACACTAGCATTTCAGTGCCTTCACTGCATATGTTTTGTGAAAACAAGAGACAACAGCTGTGCCTGAGAGAAGAAAAAGAGAACATGCTCATGTCCTAGCATTAGTGCTCATTTTCAATAACTGCTAGAAGTGCAGGTAACACACAAGGAAATCACAGTATGACCTTAATTTAATATCACATATGACTAAATTCACTTTCATTTATGAGAAATAGCAACATTTCCTAAAGGTATTTTTTCAAACAAGCTTCAGACCTAAGCTTACACTTCAAGCACTTCTTTCAGCAATATGCAAGTTGTCTCCTCAAAATACTCTTTTTTAAAGTTATTACTATTACTATTTATAGCTTAGCTACACAGTAGCAACTCAGTGCACATCTGCCGTTAGAAATCACAATTGAAAGTAAAAATTAATTCCAGAATGTTTAAGAAAGTCAGAGACCACCAGGTTTTTTTGTTTTTTGGTTTTTTTTAAGTAGACCTAGGGACTACTAGGGATGACTTCTTCACCTGTGGTTGACCCATCTGAAGTACGAGACAGTCCAAAACATGTATTTATCAATTCAACCCATAGCATAAGGCAGTCATCAAAACATCACAAAACATTTAGATTTAAAAAGACCTCTACGTTAACCAAGTCCAACCTTCGACCAATCACCACCTTATCAACTAGAGTATGGCACTAAGTGCCACGTCCAGTCTTTTCCTGAACCATCCTCCAGGGATGGTGACACCACTGCCTCCCTGGGAAGCCCATTCCAATGTTTAAAAACCTTTTCCATGATAGAATTTTTCATGATATCAAAACTAAACCTCCCCTGGCACAGCTTGAGGCTACGTTCTCTTGTCCTGTCATCAGTTGCCTGGGAGAAGAGGCTGATTCCCACCTAGCTACAGCCTCCTTCCAGGCAGTTGTAGAGAATGGTAGGGTCTCCTAGGACCCTGAACCTCCTTTTCTCCAGGCTAAACACTCCAAGCTCCCTCAGCTGCTCCCCACAGCACTTGAGGACAAGTCCTGCTCTGGACACACTCCATCACCTCATTGCCCTTCCTCTAGTGAGGGGCCCAGCACTCGAGGTGTGACCTCACCAGTGCTGGGTGCAGGGGGACAATACTGCCCTGGCCCTGCTGGCCACACTGTTGCTGATACAGGCCAGGATGTCACTGGTCTTCCTGGCCACACACTGCCTGATGCTCAATTGACTGCCAAAAAGCATCCACAGATCCTTTCCCAGCTTTCCAGCCACTTTTCCCCAAGCCTTCAGCGTTGCACGGGGCTGTTGTGATTGAAGTGCAAGCCCTGGCACTCGGCCTTGTTGAACCTCATAGCACTGGCTTCAGTACATAGATCCATTCGGTCCAGATCCCTCTGCAGAGCCTTCCCACCCTCCACCAGACCTGCATTCCCATCCAACTTAGTGTCATCTGTGAACTTCCTGAGGGTGCACCTGATCTCCTCATCCAGATCAAGAGTAAAGATTTTAAACAGAACTGGCCCCAACACTGAGCCCTGAGCACTTGTGACTGAACACCAACTGGATACAACACCATTCACCACCACCCTCCAGTCTGGCCACCCAGGCAGTTTTTAACCCAGCAAAGAGTGCACCTGTCCAACCCATGGGCAGTCAGTTTCTCCAGAAGAATGCTGCGGGAAACAGTCAAAGGCTTTACTAAAGTCTAGGTAGGCACCATCCACAGTCTTGCCCCTCATGCATGCCACCCAGTTTCCTAAACCAGGCTGGCTGGGCTTGACCCCTTGGCTTAAGTGCCATGTGATCAAACTCAAGATAACCTGTTCCAGAAACTTCCTGGACAGCAAGGTCAGGCTAACAGGCCTGCAGATCTCCAGATCCTTCTTCTGGCCCTTCTCGTGGATGGATGCCACATTGGCCAACCTCCAGTCGACCTTCCTGGGTAGCCAGGAGCA
Organism: Pyrgilauda ruficollis; assembly: GCF_017590135.1. NCBI lineage: Eukaryota > Metazoa > Chordata > Aves > Passeriformes > Passeridae > Pyrgilauda > Pyrgilauda ruficollis. The sequence continues at coordinate 16,954,472 of NW_024523648.1, read as the reverse complement.
ATGGCAAATGATGGAGAGCAGCTGTGTGCGCTCTTCCACCAGATCCCTTGGCACACCTGGATTATTCCCATCCAGTCCCACAGACTTTTGGGTGCCTAAATGGCTCAGCGAGTCACTGACTACTTCATCCTGGATTACAGGGAGGCTATTCTGCTTCCTGTCCCTGAATTTCAGCTCAGGGGGCTTGTTACCCTAAGGTATACACACACATTTCTAATTTAAATAATTTTCCAAACTATCACCACACAGATATTGACATCTTTTTTTATTACACTGTGATAAAAAGTCTTGATAATACAGCAAAAAGAGACCAGGTATCAGATTTGTCACTGTTACAATTGCTCACAAGTATTAAGACAAATCTGAAACTGTAGCAGCTTTTAATATTCATTCCTAGATACTTCTCAAAACTACAGCTGTAACACCTAACAGTACTTAAACATTTGAAAATTTTGACAAAAAAGATCATTGGCTAGAGAAAGACACAAACCACTGATTTGAATTGCATACAAAACATTAAAACCAGTAGATTGCACAGTGTATTCTTATACATACCACTCCACAGCATACAGCTCTCCAGGACCACATAATATACCTGCATATTTTACTACAGTCATGAATGTGTATCAGTTTTACACTTAATTAGACCCTGAATCATTTAAAAAAAAAAGTGTCACTGTATCTCATCAAATCTAGTGAGTGCTATTACTTTCACATACATAATCTACACAACCATCTGAAAGAACAATCTGTCAAGACAGAGTTATTTAGCAAGAGAGTTATTCAAAGATTCAGAAACTACTACAGTCAAACACTGTCTAGAAAATACACTTTGACCTTTCTCATCCATGTACTACCAAAGAAGACAACACATAATTTGCCCTATTGTGATGGCAGTAACAGGTACAACATTTAAAAAATTGATGTTAGATCCTATAACAAATATCATAGTAGTTTAACAGGGTATAGCAAACTACTACTGCTGTTTGCTATTGCAGCTTTAAAACTTCCAGTGAAGTGGTGACTAAACAACTGGCTGGAAGCTGAATTTCTCAACTTCCAAATCAGCTACCAATAATGTTCATTCCTACATAAGTACAGATCAGCTTCCTTAAGTATTCACTTTGTTTATAGAACAATGCTCAGCTCCTTTAAACACTACAAGCCAAATGATTCCATGTTTACTTGCAAAGAAAATCTCAGACTGATAGAGTAAAAAGGAGTTCTGTTTTGAAAAATACCAAAGTCTATAGATCTCAGTAAAAGTTTAAGTGGTTTTTGTATAAAGGTAGTTGTAGCAATTTTAAAGCACAAACACACTTTTTTGCCTCAATTTGTATGAGTTTTGTATTCTAAAATTAAACAATGACTGAACTAGTTTTCATGTAAACTGATAGGGAGCAATAACTTAAGTACAATCCGCTTTCTAACAACAACAGACAGGGGTCAAAGCACTTCTTAAACGTCAAAGTTGTTTACACAACTGTGCACAAATACATTTCCCAAGCAGCTATAAAAAGTGCCTGCAAATTTTCTGTAAAGGCTGTATTTGGTGGAATTTTCTCAGAGCTGCCAGTGAGAGGCAATCGTTCATTGGAACAAGGTGTAATCGAGCAGTACAAATGCAAATAGGATAAAAAAAAAAAAAAAAAACCAAAAAAAAGTGGTAACTGCTAATTCCGTAAAGTTTTTACAAAGGCTGCATATGTAAGAATAAATCCAGGAAATAATTACATATTTTTGAAGAACTTTATAAAAATTCAGAGATAAAACCTTTGTTTTCTGTTGAATGCTTCCAAGACCTGCTCACCTGTTACCCATTTAATCCAGTTTAGTTTCAAGTCAAATTTCAGCATGTTATTACATACTATATCACAATATTAATAATTAACCAGGCTTTTCCTCTTTACATGCATAGCTTATTGGCCAAGAATAAAGGCAGGGGCATTCTATGCTCCTAGAACTGAGGTATACTTGGAATAAGAATGATGTCTCTTCTTAGAGTCCTGATATTTTGTACAAACATTGCCAAGCGCAGCATTAACAAGTGTAACGTTCTAGAACTAGATGCTAAGTGAATGATATTTAATTTAGCTTATGAAAACATAAATAACCTTGGATATTATCAAATAAAAGGGCAATTTAACATTTTCAAAGAACATAGCCAATCCTTGCCCAATCAACTATTGTCTGTCATCACCTATTTCTGATTGTAAAGCATTTTGCTAGGTCCAGAAATCTCTCTTCATTCACATAGCATGATCTATAATAGTTCCCTTAACTCTTGTCTGACAAGCAAAGTCTCTTCAGTCACTTCCAAATCACCAGCCACCGGACAGAAGTGACAGAAGACCAACTGCAACCACCAGTCATTCCATCTCAGCTTTGTTCACACACAAGCCCATTCCCTAATCCCCTCCCCACAAACTTCATAGCATTGAGTGTAGTCTCCTGAGCCAATTTTACCTGTACCTCATTAACCCTTTACACCATAAGGGGTCATTTAGAATAACACCACAGGTACTGTTACCACTCTTCATGCAGCCACTTTAACTTATTTGCTTTAATAAAGACAGCAGAAAAAGCAGGGGACCTAGGCATAGGAAGAGCTCTTGAAGAAGAGCTCAAATTAAAATAAAAGTCACATCTATCAATTTCTCCCCCAGACTTTGCTGTAGTTTCTCTCTCAGTACTGATATCAGCTCCTTCCTTTGGATACAGCCACCCAAATTACCCATCACTCAAATTACCATCTACCCTTCTACTTCCCACACCACTTTGCATTGTACTAACGATGGCAAAAACTTCCTCTCCCAAACATGCTTCTGAAGAAAGTTTAATCACTGGAAGTTTTATCAATACAGTGACACAGGTACATCATGTTTATGCTTACACAGCTTTTTGAAGTATTTAACAGCAAAGTCACTTGTTGAAGCACTAAGCAGGTCAAGGATTAGAAGTACCAACACTCCATAGCATCAGCAAGAAGGAGAAACCTAGATCCCAAATCCAGGAGGCAGGTACAAGTTTACCTCTTCTGTTTGTACCAAATTAATACAACAATCTGTCCCCAGACTCACAGCAGTCTTTCAGCTATGAGCCTGGGGACAGACAAGCTGAAAGACCTTCCAAATGCCCCACGTGATATTCACAGGCACAGCATCACAAAAAGCTGCTATTGCTTCTTAAGTATTTCAGCTAGCAGTCTCTAAACCCTAGTAATTCAAACATAATGAAATAAATAGGTCTTGGGACAAAATTTCCCTCATCTGCTCAAAGCAGAAGTAGAGACTTCTTAAATAGTCTCATTCAAAATGACTCTAAAAAATTGTTAAAATTAGCCTCAAGTGTGAGCCATCACAGCTATCCTTTAATTGCTACTTTAAGTATTTTCTAACTCTAAGACAGTGTTTTTCAATTTATCTTAGCTTAAGCCTCCTCAGACTCCACTTCAGCATAATTTTTGGTTTTGCATATCACCAAAGGACTGAGAAACTTACTATTTCACTGCTATCAAAAGAGTAGTGACCATTTTATAGGTTTGCTCAAAATTACCACCACAAATGAAAACCAAGGTACAATTTCAAAAATTCAGTAGATGGCACTATTCCACAAAAATCAGGAGAGGAAACTATGTCCTTGCATAAACAAGGGGTACCATGGAGCTCAAACTCTTATTTTAAATATGCAAAAACCAATGCTCGCTCATTAGACTGCCTTGCATTTTTTCATGCGTTTCATAGAACATGGAAAAATACATGCCAAAACATTAAAAGAAATCATTGTTTTGTGGAAATAGTTGTAATTTTACTTAGCTATTTTGATGAGACATTTCTGCTATTATACAGAGCTCCACTTCACACCACAAAAACAGCTGCATACCAGTGTTGCAAAAAGTAATATTTTTATGGTTTGTATTTACCAGAAATCCAATTTGACACAGAATATTAAAAGGTTGACATTGTCCCTAGAAGTTGCTTATGCAGCTTTAATTCACATCTCCTCAAATGCAGGATGGTAACTTATTTTTAAAATTTAATGCACTAACTCAACATCAATTGTAAATGTTTTGCATTATTCAGCCTAATTTTTTTAAGTGCCAGAAAGATAAGTGGTCACTAACAAAACCTAAATTGCTAGCTTCAAAAAATTGGCATCAAAACATGTGTCTTCAATATTATTAAGCTGTAAAGCATAGCCCTAAATTAACCCTACCCATTCCATCTTAACTCTTCTCTTAAAATTTGTTGCAGCTGCCAAATTAGATTGTGTAGTTTGTTTCTTTCCCAGCGTACCTGAGGACTTCAGACAGGTCCTTTCTTTAGCCCCAAGAAATGCACGACAGGGCAGTGCTCAGGAGTTCCACAAGAGTAAAACTACAGAGCTACAGTTTAGCACAAGCTGTGAAAGTTTCAGAAACCCAAAGGTTTCTCTTAGTGCTGGGAAGGGGATAATTCAAAGCGTGTTACGGGATTTTCAAGAATCCAAGGCCCAGTTTAAGACTACAACAAGACGGAAAACAAATCATCAACAGAAAAAGCGCAGTGCAAGGTACTTCTCCTGTACATCTTTCCTGCAGTTTTTCCTAGTAGGTGCTTTAACTACGAGATGGAGGGAAGGTATTACATTGCAACAGTAGCCTCAGTGATTTTTTTTTCCCCCCTGATACTTTAGAGAATCTCCCCATCTTTTATTTGCTTTACTTCCAGGGCCTGTCAGATTCCAAGTGATGTCTGATACTTCAGGCAGTGCTTATCTGCCTGCTATTGCAAGAATGTTTGGTTTTACTAGCAGAACAAACAAATAATCTGAGTCTGAAGAGTTAGTTCAGTCAACTTTGACTGAAGAGGTAGAAATCTTCAGCTAATACTTTTCCATAAATTTCATGAAAATATGAAGCTGAAAAGAGTGGAGAAATGAAGATGGAAAGAAGGGGAAAAAGCCAGATTAGGCCCATATCCCATCCAAAGCATTACCTCAGTGTCCTAAAATACAGGCTCTGAGTAGTCACAGGAAGCACTTCAGGAGTTACAACACACATGCAATAGCACTACAACATTGAGTCATACGGCAGCAAGTTTCACAGTGCAAATGTCTGTCTTTCCTCTAGATAAAAGTATCCAAAATTATAGATGTCCATATATTACAATTCACATAACTGAAACTATTCCAGTTCCAAGAGAACTTGAAGAAGTGCAAATACAGCAAATTGTTGCTTCAAGCCCCTCAAAGACACAGAGAGGCTACTGATGCTGCTCAGAACTTTGAAGTTTCTTCCACAATCCTGTGCCTTAACAGAAATATCTACTAATATTTCTGCTTCATAAGACAGTCTTAATAAAAAATACAAATACTGAAGGTTTACAGCACTTGAGCATTTATGTACACTTCCTGCATAGTAAAGGAAAAGCTGCAGAAACGTTAGAGGTTTCCTTTCCACAAAGCACATCCATTTCCTTTACTACCACCCTGCCTCCCAAATACCAAGAAAGCATATTCACATCTCCAATGATCCCCTCATTTTTTTTACCGTGGTAAAGAGAAGGCAATGTAATGAGCAAGTCTGCGCAAAGATATGCTTGAAGAAAAAATACAGCCAGATTCCTCAAAATTATTACCTACAAAGTGAATGCTGTTAAAGTACAAAACTAAATTTCAACTCTTTTTTCAAGTAATTTGGGTCTCACTGGAATCTTCAGCAACATATTTACACAAGAACTACTTACAAGAAAGTGAAATGGCTGCTGTTCAGTTAAAAGACAAAACCTACCAACTATTCATATTCCAAAAAAGTAACCTCTATCATCACCACCAGTCACAGTACTACCCCATACAGAAAATTTAAAAAGAAAAAGAAAATCACTTGCTGTTTGAGGCAGACTATCACCACATTCCAGAGCTTTACTAAGGTTTTAATGTTAAAGCCTGTAGTTACAGATGTCAAACAGACAGGGTTTCCTACCTTCTCTATGAAAGTTTCCAGCTGTGAAAAAGGGCACTTCAGAAATGCTTTAACATGAAAATATCCAAGGGCTCAGACAAAAGAAAAGCATTGCCTGGAACAGGATTCTTCATCCAACCTCAAGATAGTTTCTAAGCACCAAATCCAGATCATTAAAATTAATGTGGCATTGTAGCCCCATCAATTCAGACCCGCTTTGAGTCAGAACCTTCGGTATGCAGTGTAGTTCAGCATTCAATGTTTTGAGTGCTAGACAGCTTTTTCTACTCAGCAATAGAGAAAACTAATTCATTTCGGAAGTTCACTTCTATAACACCTTTCATCAAAAATCTAAGAGAAAAACATGTAATTGTCAGCCAGCTACAACTTACTAGCAGCTGTAAACTGTGGAAGTTTTATATATGCTCTGCATGGTGAGGAATAAAATATACATGAGTCTCAAATATAAGCTGGAACATCTGAGCTGGCACGTGTCAGACAAGTTACCTGTGATGCTCCTCAAACATTCACTAGGGGGAAAAAAACCAACCAAAAAAAAAAAAACAAATCCCAAACACCTGAGATGTAGCTAAAGCTCTTCTGTACACACACATGAACATGCTGTAATCCACACACAGAGTCTCCAGTGTAGTAGCTGCACTATCAATAGCTACAGCAATTAACAATCTCTAATTGTGATTTCTAGTCCTGTTTTACAAGCAGCTAACCAAAAAACAAAACAAACCAAGGGAGAAAACTACTGTTTCCAAGATTTCACTAGAAAAGTTTGAAAAGAATACACTACTTTTACAAGTTACTGCTTAAAGATTACTTCTTCTTTCAAATGTCAGCATAGTGGATTGGCAATGAAAGAGGAACAAATAATCCTGTTGTATATTTACAGTGTCCAATAGTTCTGTGTGAATTAAAAAAAAAAAATTAAAAAAAAAAAAATCAAGAAGAGCATTAGACTTTCTGATGGTAAAGAACTCCACCAGAACAAAATTCAAGTCACATATGTATTAAGAGAAAAAGCTAAGGAACCTTTTCCGACTAACTGCATGGAAATTTACTTTAGTTCTTTGAAGTGTTACAAATCTGAAAGTGTTTCACCTGCAAAGTATCCATACTTCTTTTGCAACAAAGGACTATAAAAGTTCCCAATTGATACATTAGGCACTGCAACCCGCAGTCTGAATACTGCTCATTTTTCCCTCACACGCTCAGTCTGCTCAGCTCTCTAAACTTGTTGAGTCTGCAGAGAACTGGTAGTCCTCAAATTCACTGTCAGGTACAAGACTTCAAAGTCAGGATAAAAACATTTCAACACAATCAAGCCTTACCCCTCCTCACAAACCACATCCATGCACAAACTCAATCCTCTTGAAGCAGAGAAGAGGAAAGAGTTAAATCATTCACCCCAGATCACCAGAAATTTAGGATAGTTACATTCCTGGAAACTATTCATGGACAAGGGCTACAATTAATTCTACCAGAAAAAGGACTAAAATAGATAAAGCACACCTGAACAACTAAGTATTTTTTAATAATTTTTTTCTGAGAAAAAGAAACCAGTCACATAGATATACTGAAAAATTTAAAGACGAGATTTTAAAGGAAAAGTAAAAATTGTTTCTATTACCCAACAGTTTCTAATAAGAAAAAACAGCAACTACAAAAAAAACCAATATAATCTCCTTGAATAAAAATGAAGGAAGAAATATTAATTAGTGGACTGTTACAAAAATCCAGAATGAAACCTATTTTACTAAAAAATCACCGTGATAGAGTGATACATGTATTCCAGTCAAACATCAAAAAAATTAGAAACACTGAATGCCATTTATTAGTAGTCATTAAAAAAAAAATAGACAGCCAGAGATCTAATATACCAAATAATAGCTGTGAGCAGCACTGAGCTACTAAGATATTTTAGACTACTAAATATGTTTAAAAGTTCTTGTTAGGAGCTGAAAATGATATATTTATAGCAGTTCAGTATCATGCATACAGAATGCACTTACACTGGTCATCTTTACATATTGTCCATTAAAACACTAAGACAATGCTAACAAGTATGCACAACTGAGTTTCATTTCATTATAAGTGAACTTCCTCCAAATTAACTAGAGTTGTATAATGTACAGTTATTGTCTGTACTGCAGCAATTAAAGACAGGTAATCCTCCAGTATTCTGAAACTTTTAGGGTGGCATTTTTTGTAGAATGAACTATGTGGAAAAAGCTTTCAAACTATGCTTTTAAATATTTTACCTGTATTGTAATCAAAGCCTGCATAATTCAAGTTTGACATGAAATACGATTTCAGAAATATTTTACAAGAATAGTCTCTTTGTATGAGTCTTTCTACAGCAAGTGAGATTACACCCCTAGAAAATGCCAGTCCATTACTCAGTATATGAAAATAGCAAGCATTAGCAGTATCTTCTTTGTCAAATTGGTTACAATTACTCTGGTAGCACACTGTGACCACTGAGAAATGGCACAGAGCAGCATTTCTCCTTTAGAACTTACTCAAGGGCACTGTTTTCAGAACTTGCCCAGCGCTGTGTTCGCATTGCAACAGTAACTTCCACTGCAGACAAAAAACTGAAGGCAGAGAACATCCTCAGATAGCAGCGTGATCATCACACTCCCATCTGCACAACAGCTTCCTTGATAAACTCACCACTACACCACTTCACTGGCATTTTACTTTTACTTTTTACCATGGCAGTAATACATTTTCATCAACTGCTCAGGCACCTCAATTTTTAGCTTGAGTAGCAAAGATGTTTCCCTACTAACAAACCAGAAAAATTTAAGAAAATTAGAAGCTGTGTCCAAAAAATGATAACGTGAAGTACTGAGTTGAAATGAAGACATGCTTCTGGTCATATGCTATGATATAAAACTGCAGTTTCTAAATATTTTGAAACCAAACCTCATTGTCAGCATTATCCGCTGTGCTGCTTCTGTCACTGGGAATTGCCAATAGAAAGAACAGATCATCAAAAGTCAATAAAAGTTCATTTGGAAAATGCCACTTCCTCCCTCTTTTTTTTTTTTTTTAATCCAGAGCACCATTTATTTGATCTATTAACATAACTGGGACTATATTCACAATACTTCCATGGACCAGGTCTGTAAGAAAACAGGTATAACAGTCACATCCTAGGCAGCCACATATACTGGGGATAATTGAAAAAAAAATTGGACCTATACCTTTTAAAAAAACCCAAAAAACCTAAACAAACTAAGGATAAAGAAGCACAAAAGTTTAAGGTAGTATTCTTTGTCAGCAGCTACTTGAACTCTATTTCCTTTGACAAACAGCCCTTATGAAAACATGGGGGCATTACTAACAAGCAATTACTAACATTGCTTTTGACATGTAGGCAACCTGATCTCTCTCCATCCCTGCCAGTAAACTCACCAGGATTTTCAAAAAGGCTGTATTTCCTACCTCATTATTTTAAAGAGTGAGGGGATATTCACCATGCCAGGTCTTTTTTTTTTTTTTTTTTTTTTTTTTTTTTTTTTTTTTTTTTTTTTTTGTGTGGGTGGGGTGTTGGTTTTTTTTGCGTGTGTGTGTGTGTGTGTGACTTTCCTTTTTATCTGACATTTAGGGGTGGCTGTGGACGTAATCTTACTGCATCAGTTTACTACACAGATTTGGAGCACATAAATGGGAATGCCAGGCAAGTTATTGCTTTGCAGCCTGTTCTCCATATTAATATGCATCACTAAAGCTTAGTAACTGTACCTCTAACATCAACATTACAAAGTCCAGTGAAGAATGTTTTTCAACTGTGAAGATGGACATCTGCTCTGTTTAACAAGGTAGTATGACTGGATAGAGCATATGCTAAAAAACTAAGACAGGCACTCTAATACTATCAATTGAACATTAAGTGATCACAAAAAAAATTAGTATTCCATCTTTTTCCCTAATGAGTGAGCTGGAAAATGCAAATAGGTCCATCTGCTGCTACTGACTAGGAATCACTGTTACTGGCTGAGAAAGAGGGAGGGCATGTAGTAGAAACTGTTACCAAAAACACTGAACACGAGCTGGATTACCTCTTTAGTTGGCTACTCTTGAAGAGCTACATTTATCATTATGTGAACCAAAAATGTGATAAATTTACTTGTATACATACAGAGTACAAGCCAGACAGCAGCTTCAAGAAGCTAAAAAATGCAAACCCCTGCTTAAATAATATGAATCACACAAAATAAAATAATAGCTTACTAAGCAGAAGTACAAACATATTGCTTCATTTGGATCCGCACCCTCTCCTTAATCCCCTGGTTTACAAAGCTCCAAAGCTAAACTCCTGTGGAGTTTACACGAGAATATAAAGCAGGAAATGACAATTAGTTCTTGAAGAATCCATGAGAGATATCTCAGAAAAGGGCAAGTTTGATCTATAGCCTTCTTGGTGGAGAACCTAGCCTCCACTCTTCACCAGCCCTGCTTGAAAGAGCACTGTGTGGTTTGAGGGGGACGGGCTAAAGACTTACTGTGAACTATTATTATGTCAGTCCTAAAAGAAAATTAAGCTTCGGGTTTCCTAAACATAAATCAGGTTTTGTTACTACCTTTTTTAACATGTTCATGGAACAAAATCCCAGATGTTTAGCCAAACTGGCAAATAAAGTAGCCTGGATTTAATTCTATCAAGTGTAAACTTCTCTCTGTACAACACCAATCAAGTAATTGATTTAGCAAACTGCAACACTTCGGACTGCCCTTTTTCAAGTATTACAAAATCTGCATCATTATTATTACAAAAAATTCTGGTTTTATGTTTTGAAGAAGCCATCTGAACACAATCCTGAGTCAAGTGCTCTAGCAGGGTCTGTTTGAGCAGGGGGGAATGCACTAGGTGACCTACTGTGGTAACATCCAACTTTACCCATTTTGTGAACCTAGCATTCCTTAAAAGCATTTTGTTTTCTATACTTGCAGACACACATTTCTAGTTTCACCTACTTTCACTGTTCTTGGCACTCGAAACAGAATTCACTTAGAATAAAATACTTACTTTTTATAATACTTAGAATACCCCTAAGTAACTAAAAAACAAAAAAAAATCTCAAATCTCTCAAGAAAAAATCTGTAAGATAAGAACTACTTAATTTTAGCATTAAGAATACAAAGACTATGAATGGAAGACTATGCATGACCTACTCCTGATATTTGAAAAAAATTTTTACTAATACAGTATTAAAATCAATCTTAATTCAGCAATTGATAGAGTTGCCTCAGTACAAGCACCATCAATAACCAAATTTTTTGTTTAAGCAAAGCTTAGGGATTCAAAATACACTGAATCATAGCACAAAGTGAATAAGTTGAAGTAAGTAGTACACAGACCAAGGACGTCATCCAGTTGTGCAGATCCTGACACAAAGCCAGTTTTAGAATTTCTTAAAAGTAGAGATTTTTAAGTGGAAGAAAATGGTTCTCATTTGCGTCAGTCTTAAACTGAACATCATTGTTCCAGAACTAAACAACAGCCACAGAAAAAGTAATTTCATAAATGCATTGCAAAAATCACAAGGAATCAGGATTCAGCATGAGTCCCCAGAGGCTGAGAGAACTGCTACATATTTTAGAAATTTACTAAATAAGGCATTTTACCACTCTACCAGTCCTCTCTTTCAAAATATTTTGGTTTCAGCTGTTTCCAAGACCTTGATTATTTCAACGTGTCTAAATTCAGTGATACAAATACCACTGACAGAGACTTAAATGATGTCTTTAGACCTTCACCTGTATTCACACTGCAAGTCAACAGTGGTGGTAACTTAGAGTGCTTCCTTTGATGAACACGTAAGCTGTACAATTACCCAGTGCCTATGATAGAAGCGTTGACATGAATGGGGTCACTAAGTTATCAGGAATTCTACGAGGCTACACTTGACTGGCATTCAAGTACCAATTACAGTACCACAACTGAAACCTACGGGTCAGCAAAATAAGGGAACTTCAAAAACTGCTGGCAGGCAGCACACAGGCAGTGGGTAAGCAATGCAGTTTTGCCTCAAAAGTACCACAAACCTATTTCTCAGGCTGGCAAACAAATTACTACATGCCAAAGAACTACATCTCTGGGAAGGCAGAGTCTTGTCTACTTAACCAGATGAACTTTGCAGGATCAAGAACGACAACTTTTCAAAAAACAACTATGATCAGTTTGATGGTGCACTTCAAGATAGGCACACTGAGAGCAGGAAGAGGAAGAGGGAAGACCAAGAGATTAAAGATCTACCACAGTATTAACTCTCAAAACTATTAGGTACTCCAATATTTTTCAAAATGTAAAACCATTACCAGACAGCTAAGATCAAGGGCAAAGCGAACTGTTTGCAAAATCCATGTCTTGCAGTTCTGTTTATCTTCATATTGAATGTAATAATTTGCAGGTTTTATTCTCTTTCTCACTGAGGTTCTACATAGATAAGCTTAGTCACCTTAAATTTATTGTGTAAGAACACTTACCTTTGCCTTTTGAAACCTTTGTACAACAAAGGTACCTGGACACTTAGAAGACTAACACAGTTACAAAATTTCTGTGAAACAAAGTTTTGTTAGGAAGGGTTTCTAACATTGATTTGTGTCTTCATGCTTTCTTTATCACATCTCAAATCTTGAGCTGCTTCAACTCTTCCAGATGTGACTTGACTAAAACTGCTCATGTCATCTCCTGCAGCAATAATGCTACTTCAGTTCTAAAAGCCATTCCACAGTGATCAAGAACAAATCTAGTAAAATGCCAAATGAAGATCTTAGTGAATTGAGCAGTGTACCATAAGTCTGAAAGCCTAATCTGGGCTCCAGCCATCCAATTTCCTCTTACAGTTCAGCCTAACCTCATCAGGTCACACAATCCAAACCTCAGTGTTTCACAAATAGCAGAGTGGTACAAGGAAACAAACTATGCTAGTGCTACAGTAACCTGCAGCCTTACAAACTTTGCTTTCCAAATACTTCTTTCCCCATGCTCACCATGACCCAGCAAGTTTGAAGCTGCAAGGGTATATCCATTAATTTTCTGCTCTGTCAGTAAAATACCTAGAGGGAAGTTTTCAGTGTAAATTTTTGTAGATTATAGTATGAGCTTTAATATGGTTATACTACAGGTATTCTTGAACAAAAGGAATTACTACTAGAAGTTGCATTAGTAGAATCAAAGGATATGTAATAATGCTCCCAATAACAGACCTGCTGCTTCCCCACAGCCACAGTTGCTACTGCATGGCCTTATCCACAGTCCCTTCAGAGATAAACCTGCTCTAATATGGCTTTACCCAGGGCTGCAGTCCTGCCAGGGGAGTACCTGCTCTCATGTGGGATTATCCATGGCCACACGCTTTCAGGTGCTCCAGCACGGACTTATCCACAGGCACTGATGTGTCAGAATCTACCTGCTGCAGCACAGACTTCTCCCTGGGCCTCCATCCCTTCAGAGGTTCCTGCTGCTGCACTGACACAGCCACAGGCACTTCCAGATTGTCCTGACTGACACAGATCCACCTGCTCCCACGTGGGCCCATCGCTGGGTCAGGTCCCTTTGGCTGAAGCTCCCAGGGCAGTCCCAGCCAGGCCAGGCCAGCGGCACAGACACACAGCGGGTCCCTGGGCACCTGCCAGCCCGGCACATCGCTGCTGCTGCTGCTATCACAGTGCTCCAGGCACAGCACAGCCAGGTGACAAAGCAGCACGGAGAGCAGGAACCAGCCACTAATGAGCACTGGACTCTAATGTACAGTCAGGCAAGCAACGCTCCTGACAAGCACCTGCCAATTAATAGCTAATCAGCAATTACAGCTATAAATTCAATCTAGCACATTCCAGTCAAACCTGTCATCATCTCAAATCCTTTGAGCTGCACACTGGGTGTCATAAAGCATTGCTGCAGTTTAACCCCATCTAGCAACTAGACTTCACACAGACACTGCCTCTGGTGAGATGGGGAAGAAAAATTGGAAAAGAGAGAAAATTCACAGTTTGAGATAAATAATGTTTAATGGACAAAGCCAAACCCATGCTTCACGCAAGCAAGGCAAAAAAAGGAATTCATCCACTGCTCCCCACAGGTGGGCAGGTGCTGCCTCCAGGAAAGCAGGGCTCCCTCATGTGTAACAGTGACTTGGGAAGACTAATGCCACCACTTCAAACACCATTTCCTCCTTTTTCTTCCAGCTTTATATCCTGAGAATGACACCATATGGTATAGAATATCCCTTGGGTCAGCTGTCCTGGGCTGTGTCCCCTCCCAACTACTTGTGCACACCCAGGCTGCTCATTGGTAGGGTGGGGTGAGGGGCAGAAAAGGCCTTGGCTCTGTATAAACCCTGCTCAGCAACAAGGAAAACATCCCCACATTATCATAACTGTTTCCAGCACAAATCCAAAACACAGCCTCCTACCAGCTACTGTGAAGAAAACTAACTTTACTCCAGCCAAAACCAGCGCACTAAGTTTCCCAACAAGTAAAACCACAGATTTAAAAACAATACCATTCTATTTATTATAAAGAATTCAGGCAAATCTTTCTCTGTGTAGGACTCAGTTGTTTTAATTCCATGCACTTTTAGGAAATCCATGCCTCACCATGCCATTTTGGCCCTATTTCATTTCGTAACACCCAAAAGTAGCTGATTTTTTTCATTTAGAGGATGGGAATTTTTCACTAAGATAACAATAGCCATGTGAACAAAGTGCTGGATATGACAAGAAATGCAGTAGTGTTAAAAGAAACGGAAATGTGACAAGATTAACATACACTTTAAGCGAAGTAGTTTTCTTGTTTGAACTACTCTGTGTGAACTGAGTGGCAAGGTAGACAATAAACATTTTCATAATAATAAATAATCAGTGTGTCTCTGACATGACACTACTGCAATATTTTTAATAGCTTTACAAAGTACTCTTCTCAAAGCAGGCATATTTATTCAAAGTCCAGAACACCAGTGACAAGGGTTGAGACCATTTTCTTCAGTGTACAAATGCCAAAAAACCCTGCCCGTCCACGAAAGAGCAGTTCAGCTCAAATTTGGTGTGTTCACAGAATCAACAGAATTACAGAGTAATTTATGTCAGAAAGGATCACCCAGCTTCATCTGGTTCAGCATGCCACTTGAAGATGTGCCAACATCAGTTGGATGCTCAGTTTAAAAAACTGAAATCTTTGCATACTCTAAACAACTCCACCCACTGTCCTACTGCCAGTGTAGAGCTACTAGAGAGAAGAGCAAGTATAGAACTACTTCAATAAAAAAATTACCCAAAAAGCAAAAACCCCAAAATACAAATATCTCAAGCTGATATTTCCATAAGGAACAAAATCAGTCAGACTGCCTTGCAAAGTCTAAATAATCCAAAGGAAAAATAATTTTAATGGCTATAATCACATCGCAACGTGGAAATGCTATTTTGTTAGGGCTTCAGAGAATTTAACAAATTGCTTGAATTTTGTAGTATATATCTATGGCAAAGCAATCCAGATGCTACAACAAGCACTTAATCAAAAACTGACTGCATGGAACCACATACCCAGGCTTTTGAGCTATTGTGATTTTTTAAAAAAGTGAGTTCTCAAAAAGGCTGGAGAATGGAAATCACAGAAAAAAAAAAAGCTTTATAGACCCCAAACACATAAAAACTTCAGCCATCTGCTTGCATAAGTCATCTTTTACTCCTGAAAAGACTGTGGGGAAATTAACAGATACTGACATTCAGGACGATTGGAATCTTCAGATTTTAATGACGGAATGATGAACGATCTAATTTTTCTCCTTCCTGTTAACTTGGTTTGCAAGAGGGGAAAAAAAGCACCAAACTTTAATTAAATAACCTATCCTGCTTGGGAATAAAGAGTCGGAGGCACAATTTTTTCTGTGTGGCAGGTACAACACTTACTCTTACAGGTATTCCCTTCATTCTCAATTATTTCTAGTGAAAATGGTCTTCCTTTCCAGAACTCCCTCTGACAGAGAGGCTGAACTTCATGCTGCAAATGCATATTTTTAAGGCACAAAGCACCAACAGATATTGTATTTATGTTGGTAGATTATCACAAAACATCTAATTTGATATATAGTCCTAGTTTTGCTATAGAAAAATTAAAGTGAAGAAAGATGAAGAAACTTGTTTAAGATGGAGCAGTTAAACAGCAGGGACCAGGAGAATTCCTTCAATATTTCTGCTTTAACTTCAAAGACTATTCTACCTTATAAAAGAAAATAAAAAAAGCTCAGCTGACTATTATTATTAATTGTACACAGCCCTGGACTTAGAACTTCTGAGGAAACACCATCCTAAAGTCAAAAAAACCCCCAAGAAAGCTCATTACATCTTTCTCTAGCCTCTTCAGAGTTTACACACACCTCTGTTCAGATCACATTAGGCTTCCAGAGGGCCTTCTAAATAGAAGAGCAAAAGCAATGAAGAGCACAGAAGCAGGGCTATTACTCATCACACTGAGCACTGTCAGGACGTCACGGGGTAAAGTCTAACCGATTACACCAAGTTAAACCTTGAGTAGATAAACTGAACTCTAACTCATTAGAAGGTTTTGATATCTGCTGGGAAAACAAAGCACAGCCAATTCTGCACAAAACTTTCTTAAGACCAAGGACTGCATGTCCTACTGTAATGGTTCAGGTATGCACGGAAAAGAAGCAAAGCACAGATACATTTTTAACGATATCTCACATGTTGTGACAGTAGATCAAAAGGTGAAAACTACCCTGGTAACAGCCGCTAAATCCGTCCAAGTATGGAGAAAACCAAAGATACTGACCTGCAGTGACAAAAGAGGCCACCAGCACCTTACATTGACCATAGCAGCTTGAAATCAGTAGTGAGCACAATTGTTCCCTGTGGGGATCACATTCACAAAAAATCCAGCACAGACAAGAGGGAGCCTGAGGCAGAATTGCCACACAAGAAGCCAAGACTCACACACCTCAAACAGCTGGAACAAGTATCCTCCAACCACACCACAAACTCAGAGGAACAGCTGGACCAGCATGTCCAGGTGAGTGCTTGTGACAAATCATTTGAGATTTTATGTCACTCAGCACAGTGCTTCTGCCCTTGTGTCTACCTCATCCCTCAATTTCCCTTGCAACAGAGAAAACAAAATCCAACAGATTAACTGTTTTTAACAGATCCTAGTGTCAGGAAGAGGGCCACATCAGGTGGCTCTACTTTGCTAAGCTACTCACTTTGTAACTTTTCCTTACACCCCATAAAGTAACCCAGCTGTTGTTCATAGGTGAGAACAGAACAGAACTTTTGTTATTAATAGCTAAAACTGTTCTTTTTGGGGTGGGGAAATACTCTAATTAAGGATCCATCTACCTCCAAAAATCTTGGTTTTAAATCTCCTAGCTAAATAAGAGTTAGAAATGTTTCTCAGTAACTAATCAAGTTTTTTAAAATTAATACAAGGGATATACTGCTCAAGTTAAATCAGGGAATAATCCCAAACTAACTTTCATGACTCATAAGTTTAAAGTTTTACACTAAAAGCAGTCTCTTCCTAGTATTTTGACAGACTTCTCTCCCTCTTAAAACTGCAGGATCTACAACCAACTGCTGCTTATGGGCATGGAATGGTAAAGTTGCCCCTCTGGCATACTATGTTACCAACTACACCCATTCGAGCCTGGAGGCAAAAAATACTAACAGAATAGTAATTCTAATCCCATTAGTGCAACAAGATACCTATAATTTAGGTACTTCCATTTTCACAATTACTTTGTGGATTTAGAGAATTCAATACAGTGTTAATGTTCAGTATATTTATCCATTAAGATAAAGAAAGACAACGTCATTGAACTGGCAGTATATCTGTAACCACAGATTTTGGTTCTTCAGAAAAAGCTTCATTTCTAGTTTTACAAATAATTTTAACAGTACTGCAAACATGTAGTACTTGTGCATAAGAAGTCACTCTGTTCTTCCAGTAGTGGTTACAGAGGCCTCGTAAAGAAGAATAAGGTAAGAGTGTGATTTAGAAAACTCCTCACATTAACCTGTTCTGAACAATACTGGTTTGGAATTTAAAATAAACAATTTGAAGGCTGATCAAATACAGAGAACTGTATTTGACTCTGTAAAGAGTCTGATAAATAGTCCAAAGCCAAACCAGGACTGTACCATTATTTTCCTCACATATTAATGAAATCTCAAACAGGTTCTCGCTCCTTGATTTAAGAACATTTTACCTTTAATACCCTTTCCAAAAAGAACCCCCAAACTTGTTTCCCTGTTCCTCAGAAAACAGAAAGCATAAAAAGATGTGCCTATACTTGAAGACACAAGGAAAACACTAATACCCACCTCCCACTTGCTGGTAGGCAATGAAAGAAACATTATCATTCCTTGACCTCTATACTCTCACAACATGAACACAAAAGAAAATTAGGACTGCCTTCCATTGCACTTTTATGATTTTTCAATGAATAACACTTTACTGACACTCAGTCTTTCCAGTCCACACCTCATTTCAATTAAAAACACTTTTGCAGCTTTAAAGAGTAAGTGGATCCTACTTTAATGAACCCTTGCATGTAATTTATTATTAATAAAAACCTTAGCGAGCAAAGCATCCTGAGGGCTGGCTCTTTGAGCAATAGAATGAAATAAACACTTCTTGCAAGCCTCACTCTTACCCACTCTTCTCAAACCAGCAAAAAGCAAGAGACTGCTTTGACATTGGGAATATATCTGAGTTTATTCTTTCTGCCTGCATTCCTCCATCACAATGAGGAGGTAATCACAGGAGATGCAGATTCTGCAGCGCTGCCTGGTTACAGGGCTACTCTATCAGCTGAGGGCTTTTAACCAGCTCTTCCAAGAACCAAGAGCTCTATCAAAGTACTAAGAAGCATATTCATCTTCATCAAGTTAGAGGAGCACTAACGTTTCAACCTCTGCATGAAACTTCTTCCCTTCCTTTAGAGAACACATTTTCTGTCATTTTCTCACAGTAATATTTTCTTCCCAAACAATCTTGCAATACCTCTCTCAATTATTTAGAAAGCAATTCACACTCCAAGAATTCACAGGTGTGTGTAGCCATGGTTGAGTGCCCAGAAACAGGTTTTGTTGAGTCATCATCAACCAAACTGCAACATCATGTTGCCCAAAATTACAGGTGAGTGAGCTCTAAACAGGTACTTTTTAATCTCTTCTTTGCCTCCAAACCAAGTTCTAACTTCTGTGTCTCCTTTTGCTTTCTCATCTATTCTACCAATATGAGAGTAATTAACACCAACCACACACAACTCACTCTTCATTTAAGTCAGCTCTATAAACTCTTAAAAAAGAAAATTTATTAAATTAAGTGTAGTTTCAAATATGGCATTAAGAACATTGCATTATTACCCCTATTCCTCATGCTCTGAGTTAAGAAATCTGGAGAGTTCATAATAGAAATCTAGTTTTTCAACTTTTAAAAGTTAACCCTCTTATGGCAATTAACCTTATAGGCAGGGTAGTGATATACCAGAAAGAAACAAAAAAGGGCTACTTGGAGACTAATATAAACACCAAAGGAAATTGTTAGATTTACCTACCATTTAAAGAGGATTAAGTCAATTTCTCTAGCAAGATGGCCTAAGCCTTCCCCGTAATGTTTAGAATTCAGTCAATTTCAGGACAACAAAGAATTCCATTCATTCTCTTATGCTGACAAGTAAAGGTTCTGACAAAGCAGTGTGGATTAAAGACTTTACAGGACACCTTCTTTTAAAAATAAAAGTTTAAACACATATGTTGTTACATGGCTTGGATAGTAGCATATGGCTGTGGTACCATATGGCTATAAACATATGGGTAGTTCACTTTTTAGTGAACAAAAAGAAGCCGGGTTACTAGTGCTTTACTTCACAAATTCATTCCGCTTCTCTCTGTCACTTGGAAGCTTTTAGCAAGATACAATCCCTGTACCTTTTACTACCCCCACTTGAAACCCTCATTTGGCAACACAGAAGTAGTAGCAGGTCACTAGAGCATTACGAAGTTTATCTTAAGAACAAGCCCATCACCCAAAAAAAGCCCAACTAAAAACCCTAGAAAAAAAAAAGCCAACCAAACAAACATCACCTCACCAAGAAGCACAGAATGTTTCAGCCCCAGAGGATAGAGCAGAACAACAAAACACAGCTCAGCCCACGTCTCTCTTTAGATTTGCAGTCAGCTGCTGTAAATTGTCAGCACACTAGTAACCCTCTACAAAATTTATCTATTACCTTGAGATAATGGCAACTGAGCAGCCATACCTCACATCATTTACACAACTTAAAATGACACAAAGAACAAGCAGAACAACCAAGCCACCCACCAACAGCAGAGAGAGCTTGCTGTTTTACTCCCCTCCTGCATACCTGGTTCCCACCAGACTTCTGAATGGTTCCAGCAGCTGAATCAAGACATCACCTGTGTGAGGTGCACTAAATCCACTTCAGAACACAAAAGGATACAGCCTTAGCGCTCCAGTCTGAGTCCCAATGGCCAGTATTTTCTGAACCGGATCAAATGCCAAGGCTGAAGGTTGATAGGGGAAACCGTGGCGTACAGTCTAACAAGTCAGAGCAGCGCAGTTACAATGGATCAAGCAGGACACCAAAAATAAACAGAACCAAGACTGTATGTTAGAGAACAGGATTCAATGTTAATCACAATTTATAAAGGAAGTACAAAGCAATTTAATCACAGACTGAGAAAATCACCTGCCTTACACAGATCAGTTACAAAAGATTTTTTAGTCATAATTACTCATTCATCTTTGAGCATCAAGAGACAGTCAGATTTTCTGAAACTTAATTTGAATCTTACATTTCTTCTGTATAAAGACTGTATCAATTCAGCATTTCATTTTTTCATCTACCTCATTCCCTGAGTAATCTTATTTTCAGCTCTAACAAAGACACTAAACTATTAAAATCTGAGATGTTCCTAGCAAGTTTGGCAACAAAGCCAGACTTATCATCAGAACTATTATAAACTACTAGACTTGCTTTTTTGAGAATCACTTCAATTTCAATCCAACAGACCAACATGACAGTGCAACCCCTCTCAGCTTGGTAAAGAAAAAAAAAAAAAAATAGCAACTTGAGCTTGACAGAATCAATCTCTCATCCTCTACTTCCCTGAAATAGAACAGGCAGCACCAGAACTGACCAAACCAAAAAATACCTCATTGAATAAAGGCAAACCCCCTCAACCATGGGATTCTTTGTTAATATGGAGCTATTGGCACATTTAGCTTTTTTGGTTAGTCAAGACTAATTTGGTAATTGACCAAGCAATGACTCCATTAAACTTCTCAGGCTGCAATTAATCAGAACTGAGAACATAATACAAGTGTCACCTACTCTTACTTCCATTCTAAATGCGCACATCCTAAGCCACAAAAATGCCAGCTTTTCCATTTCTAAGGCTTTCGTTTAAAGCAGAGCTATTTCATGACCTCATAAACGCACAGCAAGCTTCTGATATACTCCTTGTACTTCACTGAAGTTGCAGGCATATCCCACAACTCTCTGTATTTCACAACTGAATAAAGTCTAACTGGCAACAGCTCTGCTCTTCTCCACATCCTTCATTACCAACTCCTGAAAGCAGCAGAAATGCCTGCAATACACAAAAAAACTGAGGAGAGTCCACAAGCAAGCTCATCCATGTCAGGCCATGAGTGCACTGCAAAGATAAAAATGAAATTGATATTCCAATCAGCTTTTACTCCTCTTGATACAGCTGGTGGTTAATTCACTGCATCATTTTCTGAAGTATGCAGTGCACAAACTGCACTATCATATCACACACAAGGAAATAAATAAACGGGAACTTCGTCTCCAGATAGGATTTGCAATAGCAGCATCACCAACTTGGCAACACACTGCAGTGAAACGACCACAAACACTGAAAGCCTTTTTCAGGCATAAAGGAGCAGGATAAATGATTTCCAAATAATGCAGAGGGACAGATTTCCTGTCCTTCGGGCCCATTAGCAGAGGCTTCTACTCAAACCCCGCGATAATCAGAGCTGCACTACTGCTAAGTATCACTCCTTCCCCCATCCATCCAACTCTTTCTACGAAGCCTTAGTGAACACTGTCAGGATTACCCGCATGAAAGAGCCTAGACGACAAACCCCGAAACTCTCCAAGAAAGATGACTAAAGAAATCCAGCAAGACCTGTACAGCTACACCCACCGCTTTCTTCCCGCATTCGCCCCCGAAATAACCAATGCAAACAAGTAAACAGGAGCGGCGGGCAGGCTCGGCGAGGTCGGTACGGAGGAGCAAAGCCCGCAGCGCCCATCGCGGCGGCGCGCCCCCTTCCCCGGCCGCCCAGCCGGCTCGGGGCTGCAGCATTCATTCACCTTGCAGAGCTGGAAGTGCTCGGACTGGAGCGTCTCCTGGATTTCGGTCTCCCGGTTCCCCGCCTGCTGCTGCTGCGCGGCGGACGACGCCGAGGCGACGGCAGAGACCGCCGTCAGGCCGTCCAGCACCTTCCTGATGTTAAATTTCCTCATGGTCCTCGGCGGCGGCGCTCCCGCTCCCCCGGCCTCGCCGCCGCCGCGCAGTCACCGCCGCGCCGCCCGCCCCGCAGGCGGCAGACGAGCCCCCGCCGGGGAGGGCGGTGCAGGGGCGGCCGCGCTCGGGGGCGCCGCGCTCCTCCTCGTCCGCGGGGAGGGCGGCGAGGCGTCAGTCCGGCAGTGCAGGGGCGCTCCTCATCGGGGCCCGCGGGCTCGGAGACGGAGACTGGAGCCAAGCAAACAGGAGTCGGTCAGCCCACCGAGCGCCGCCACCGCCGGTCCCACGCTCGCCGCCCGCGGCCCCGCGCCCTGCCCGCCGGGGAACGCGGCTCGCCCCGGGCCCAGCCGGCCCCGCCCCGGCCGCCCCTCCCGCCGCCGGGGCTGTGCGGGCTGCCTCGCCTCGCCTCTCCTCCCCGCGGAGCCTCCGCGCCCCCCGCACAGCCCCCTCACATCGCGGCGGCCGCCGCTGTCACCCGTCCGCGTGCGTGCGCGCGTGTGCCGGTCCCCTCCCGCCACCGCAGCCTCTCCCCCCGCGGCGGCAGCAGCAGCAGCCGCCCGCCCCGCGGCTCGGCTGGGCTCAGCACCCTCCGCCTCCTCCTCAGAGCTGCGTGTGCCGCCAGCCAGTCACCAGCGGGGCTTCTCCCGGCTGCTGCCAGTGCCTGCCGCCGCCCGCCCCCACAACCATCCTCCTCCTCCGCCTCCTCCTCCACCTCCTGCCGCGGAGGGAGCCTCCCCCGCCTCTCGGTCGCTCCCCCTTGCCTGACAACGCTGAGCGCAGCGCCCCGGGGAGGAGGAGCGGCGGCGGCGATACCGCGGCGCCCGGCCCGGTAGCGGCGGGGCGGCCGCTCATGCGGGGGCCGGGGCGGCGTGCGGAGCGCGGCGGGGCGGCCGGGCCCGAGCGCCGTGCTCCGGCAGGGCGGAGGCGGCGGCAGGTAACAGGTGGTGGCGACCAGAGGCCGCCGCGGGCAGCGCCGTCAGCGCTGCGCTGGAGGCGCTCGATGGCTGCGGCGGAGCCGGGCCCCGCGCGTGGCTTCCCGCGGCAGGTCCCCGCGGCTGCGCCTCGTCCCGGGCGGCGGGGCTGGTGCGGGCGGCGGCGGCGGCCACCGCAGCCGGGACAGCGCGGAGCGGCAGAGGGGCTGCGGGCGAGCGCAGAGGAGGATGCGATCCCCCCGTACCACTCACCCCGAGCGGCCCGGGAGCGCTCGCCGTGCCGCTGGACAGGGCGCTGCGGCCGAGCTGCCCAGCACCGACCGGCGGAGTCACGGCCAGCTCTGCCGTCGCAAGGCGAGCGCCGGGGTTACGAAGGTGCTTCCATTCATTTTTACGGTTGCAAAACCAATTTAAACAGGTGGCACAGAGCCAAACGTTTTGTTCTGATAGCCCCTGTTGTACTGTATTCTGTATTTGCTTTTATTTTTCTTGTACTGCGAGCTTGCAGTTTGGGATAGTCAGTGGTCAGGCAATAGATATTATTCCATCTCAGTCATGTTTCTTTATTCATGAAGGTCATAATTATTTGTGACTCGTTATTGAACTTCTTTTCAGCTAAAATTAACTGATCAATCTCTTTTGGAGGGAAAACTTGTAGAGATGTGAGTCAAGATGTTGGCTCACATTTCCTAGCCTCAGCATGAATGCCTGAGCAGTAGAAGGCTTCGCACATTGGAAAATGGTCCTTTCAGGTGGTGTTTCCAGCCTGATGGCCAGGCACACTGTTAGCCCAGTGTCCAGTGTCGTAGTGCACTGAGGGATGAGCGTAATCCAAATGCAATGGAATTGCTACGATGCAGCCATCTGCATAACCTCAGAAGTAAAAATCCCGCAAACTCTTCTTAGACCTGTAAGTTCTTGTTAATTTACAGCTGTATTGCCAGCAGCTATGTGATGTACAAGCATTTGAAAGAAACCCAGACAGTCCACATATTCTTGTAAAGTGAACTTACAGAGCTGTTCCTTGCATTACTAGGACAGAAATGTTGGATGTTTCCTGAAATCATCTTGGTAAAATGTGAAAGAATGCTTCCAAAGATGACAAAAGTCCTAGGAAAAAGAAATAAGTAAACTTAAATAAGGTTCAGTAAATATCTGATGTGAAAATCAATTTTAAGAGATGAATATGTGCAGTTTCAGCATGTCTTTAATTATCTGTAACATATTTTAGCTAACTGTGTATAAGTTACAGAATTAATGTCTATTTTCCCATCTATTTCCACATGCTTATTAAAATGCACTGAACTGGGAAGGAAGCTGGTAGAACTTGGCCATGTTTGAATGGCAGACATAAGCTGCTACAGGTAAAGACAGGTACGCGTATAACTTTAAGAACATAAGTTATAGTCCCTTTGAGTCCTCCTGTTCAGTATGTTTTAGGCCAGGCTCTGCAAATACTCCTAGATACAACTTTGATAGTAAAACTAACCTGACTTTTTTTATAGGAATATTAATCACAGCAACAACCCCCTCAAAACTGGGTGATGAATTAAAAGGACATTAAAAGCTCTCTTTTTGCATACTGCAGTCTCTTTCTTTTTATTACTTTCTGTATGCTTGGTCTATGAATGCATTCTTTATTTGGACTGTACATTTTTAGAGGAAAGATTGGATTTGATTTTCAGTTTACATTAGCACCTAAGAGGAACACTTCATTCATTATTGCAACCTTGTATTGATACATGCAAACATTGAGGCAAGTGATACAATATACACTTGGTTGGACCAACACTAGTTCCTCTCCCTCATGCTTTCAGGTTAATACCATTCAAGGAATCAATGTTCTCTGGGACTTCAGCTCATCCTGTAAAAATGTTTCAAAAATTTTCTACAGCAAATTAGTGAAAAAGTTTGTTGGGTTCACTGGGACATCAGCTGGAACAGTAAAAGGCTTTTTAGTACTATAGTTCAGTAAATATCCTCTTTATCTCTCAGAATTTAGCTACTGTATTTGAGAGCTTCTTTGGGCCCTCCAGCACTTACACAATAACCACATCCTGTTTTACAAACAAGACCATTCTGTTTAACCTCCTTCATGCTGCCCACTCAGACCTTCCGGCCTCCAATGTCAGAAATCACTTGTCAGTTTTATACCACAGTCCGAAGTCCAGTATCTTGCACAGCTGGACAAGAAGCAGTCACACCCAACTAGTGTGCAATGTTGTACTCCACTATGACAAAGTCCAGCTGGGACAGAGCCAGTGTTAAATGTTCACAAGTTTCTTAGGCCCCAGCAGTGCTGTGGAAATCCCTGCCATCAAATGAATCCACATGGCTTACGTTTTCTTTGCCTGTCATTTCTTATTGATCTTGTTATCTAAGGCTGCTAGAAAATGAGAGAGGGAATCACTTGCTCATGTCTTGACTGATATTCTACAGATACCGCATAAATAGCCACTGTTCCTAATAGGTATCTGAGACAACGGGGCATGAAGTGTTCTATGTATCAGTGCCCACAGACCATTAGTTAGTGCAGGTCAGACTTGTTGGGTCTTTTACCTCAAGGTGTTCCCAATAACTTCACAGATGACTGTAGGGTGCAGTTATCACTGTGCTTATGAGCCTTCTTGGTTTTTGGGAGGTTGGTTGTTTTTTTATTTGTGGGGTGATATATCACCAGTGTTACCCTGAAGAAGAAGGGAGTGATGGTAGTCTCGCTTGAGCCACAATGAGTAAAAGCCCACTCAGTTATAGTGTATTCTAAAATTTGTTGGAATAATCAAGAGCAGCAGGTAGGTAATGAACTGAAAGGTCCACATATGGTGTTTGTCATTAGTTTGTATGTGAGCCCCAAAAGTGTTACTGGTTGTGTCCAGAGAAGGCTGCAGGGATTTGCACACCCTGCAATTTTTTTTTTTTTGTAATTATTCAATACTCAGCATATATGAGAAAAGGATCATCAGAAGTGACCTCAAGATCCCTGCTTGGCCTCTAACAGCACTAAAGCTTTTGAAAGTCAGTCAATCCAGACTTTGAAGTCTAAGAAGTACACTTAGCTTTCCTGAGAACTTCTTAAGGTGCTTAGTCACTGCAGTCAGGATTGACTGAGCCCTAGCCAAAGATTTCCTCGCCTTAAATAGAAAGAAACTTGGAAGCATTTCTGGACTAATCTTATTCAGGTTGTTCTACTCAAATGTATTGGACAGGACAGTGTAACCACAGCTCCAAGTAAGTTTTGGAATTTTGCCTGCCTGCTGGGAAACTGCTCAAGCTTTCTAGACTTAGAGCTGTTGCCAAACAAACATCTGTGATTTTTTTCCCACAATAATCTGCACCGGTGATGAATCCTAAGAAGGACTTCCAGCTGCAGGTGAGTTTTTTGATTTTTCTGCAGCTTGGTTTTAATAAGCCACAAACAATGGCTTATTAGCTGAGCACTAGCTGGTCAATTTGCTGGTCAATTAGCTGGTCAGCTCCAAGAAAAAAAGCTATGCTAGTGCTCGCCAGAACCACAGCTGGAGGTGAACTGTCTACTCTTTGTAAATTCACCCATTTCAGAAACTCCCTGATGGACCATGCCTACACTGATATGATGAGTTTCTGCATCTGGAAGTCTGTGTGGTCTTTGGCAGGCACACAGATCATGGGGCATCCACAATAAGACCTATGGAACAGCATGACTAGCACTTATATAAGGATGCCATCAGGCTGTATGGACATTCTTGACAGAGAGAGACCTGCTGCTGCAGAGTCTGCAACAACATTCCTGCACATTCAGCTTGGGTCAGCAAAAGAATGACAGGTGCACACAGTGCTTGTTGAAATCTGAATTGGCAGGGCTCTGCAGCACTGATCTACACAACCAGCATAGCAAATAATATACAAGTGCCCATGTAGCTGTTGTGCAAAGCTATAGCGTAGCAGAAGAAAGGCATGGATGTCTTGGAAGAGTTCAAGGAATTGTTGGCAGATGTGCAGTGTGGGTCTCTGACTGCTGGTCACTACCAGTGACACAGTGAACAGCTGTGATGCATGAGGAAAGGAGAGTACATAAGGCAAAAGAGGAATGACAGCAGCACTGCACGATGAAACATGAGAAGCAGGTTGTGCAACGTTCTCATCAGTATCTCACATGCTTCTTTGCACCTTTGTCCTACCACTGCCATGATGAACCAGACTAAGGCAGTGTCAGCTGTTAAACTGTGCACTAAAATTTACTGCATCTAATTAAAATATCTATGTTACTTAATATTGAAGTGCAGTGTTGTACTGAGGCTTGTAAAATTCACATCTGTTATACTTCAGATCTTATCCTTTGTCAATTTATTCCATTCCTTACAAATTATAGTTTTTATGGATACTTTTTTGTGTATGAGTTGATTTCATAATATTTATCTCAAACTGAAGGGGTTTCAGTCTCTGTTTTTAGGAAAATCATTACTCAGGTATTGTTAGTGGATAGTCAAGATTTACAGGAGGAGCAGGTAATGCATGTATTCAGCATTCAGGTTTGCTTAATGTGTTATAGGTCTTTAGATGCCAAAGCAAAATTACAAATAATGATAGTGAAGAATTTCTAATTTTTACATGATTTATCAATCACTTCAACATACAATTAACCTGATATTTCCTTCAATTCAATCCAGGCACCTCCTTAACAGTACCTCTAGGATTAAGTTACATCACGAGAAGACATGGTTTACTCCACTGACAGAATGACATGCTCATTACCAGGACATAAATTGCATCATTATTTGCCTTCTATCATATTACTTCTGTAATTTCATCTATTGTGATGGATATTTGAGACATATTAATGCAGAGTCATGTAAGCACAGAATAACTGAGGCGAGAAGGGATCTCTGGTGATCATCTGGTCCACTGGTCTACTCAAGTCATAAATTGGATGCAACCTCAAAGTCAGAGCATGTTGCTTACAGTCATGTCTAATTTTGGCATGCCTCCCGAGATGGAGATTCTTTAACATCTGGGTGGTTTTTTTGCTTTATTACAAAATAAAATTACAATTTCACATTCCATGTGCTGCATTTCTATTTTCTAGGTTTTACATTAATAGCAGGCCTAAGTCAGTATTAAAACCTCAGACATACAATGCTAGTCAGAACAGGTTTTTAATAGCTTAAGGCTATTATCCATCTGGAAAAATATGGGCCAATTCTTTACTGAATAATGAATATTGTTTCATATGGATTTATCATACACATTTTATAGTTTTCAGTCAAGTATATTACAAATGCTTCTTATTACAGTGCTACTTTTTGTCCTGTGTGAAGTAAATATGAATTATAATCTGTCTCCATTAAAAGAAAGCAAGTATTAGAAGTGAAATCAACAAAAGCTTTATAAAGTAGCCAAATTAAGATGGAGTATGAGTGTCTGTCAAGTGAGGAAGGTTCATTTTGTACTAAATGACTTAAAGCTAAAATATGATGGACAAAACAAATTTATCCATTCTGAAAACAGAATTATAGTGATGCAATGTCTTTCAAATACAGTACTTTGTGTGAAGTATAGCATTTCAGACAGGGTCTTTCATCAGCAAATCATTTAAACTGATTGTCAAACACAAGGAAAAAACCCCTCTTTTTTGTACTGTCATTATAATTGCAATGCATTAGTTGGAAGGTCTGTTGTACAGTAGTTTAACAAATTAGACAAGTACTCAGACTACAGAAACATTAGGCCTTTGTTAAAAATGGCTACTATTTCACTGGTATTTTCTCTTCTTGCTTTAAATTGAAAGTGGTGAATTACATAAACCTCAAGGCTAAGCACTCAAGCAAGTGGACAATCCTTTTAAAGATGCTGAAGCTAGAAGATCCAAAATGCATCGATGCTTCATTTAATTTTAGGCTTTCATTCTTTTAATACAGTTATTTTTATCCATGTTACCATATCAGTATAATAACACCAGATACATATTTAAATTTTAATTTTATTAAATTTTCTCCATCCTGTGAGAAAATTTCAGACATCAAGACAATTAAAACATTCACCACAAACGCATGAGCACTCTAACGTACATTCTAGCATGATCTTAACTTCATCTGCCTCTTCCTGCATCTTGCCCCCTCCCTCCTAACTGGTGAGACAGGAGATGAAATGCAAGGACAGCTGAGACATTTCAAAGAAAATGCTGGGGTGCTCCAATTTAAGAACAACATAATAATCTGAAATTAACAATGTAAATAGTTGTTTCAGAGAAAGTAAACAGGTAACAAGGCAAATGGGTAGGAGAAGCCTTGAGTATGCAGGATGGATTTTAATTTATTAAAGTCAGTGATCCTGACAATTCCCATTTCTCCCATTCTTTAATTTTTTTTAGGGTCTGTCCCAGGATGCTACTAATCAGTGAGCTTCTTGAGTTGGTTTTAGATCAAACTGCTGACTTAGCCTAAGACTTTTTGAAGTCCTAATTGAGGCAATTGAATTTTGACATGAAGTAGCTGAGGGAATTCAAGTCTAGAGAAAATTGTAAGCTTTAACTAGATCAGCTCAGCAAGCTCCATAGTGCATGGCATTGTCATGACCAAATTTCAGACCTATTGCTGAGATTGGGTCGAGCAACTTGATGTATTATCACAGTTTTCAGCTTTACTTCAGGCAAGGTGTGTAAGAAGTCATTAATATCTGCTCCTTCAAATCTCCCTGTGAGTCAGCATCTCTTCTGCTGTAGCACTCCAGTCAGACTGGTTCAATTAGGAATAGCCAACATTTATGAATTATACCTTTATTTTATAGTCCATTTCCATGTAGACGCTCAGTTTGAGAAGATGTTTCCTGAGTCAGAGTGGGAGAAATACTTGGCACAGAGGCCCCCCCTCCTTAGGCAAGACTGACAGGTTAATGGGAAAAAAACGATTGCCTTAATTTTAGCAACTGGAAACTGAGATACACACACAAGGCGAGCGGTGCTGGTTTAGCTGTGCAAGTCTGTGGTACAGCCTGTACTGCTGCGTGCAGCTGCGCCTAAATTACAGTCTGCAGTAGGAGCCGTTTAATTTGCATTAGATTTGCATCTCTCCCCTTACACGGAGAGCAAGTAACTTCCCTGGAACAATGTTGAGGTATGTCTGGAGGAATCACAGAGGCTGCTGGCACAGCCTGAGGTTAGCTACAGCTCTGCCTCCCAGCTAGGGAGTGGAGATCCGTTTTCCCTCTCCATGGCTCTGCCCCACTCCCTCAGTCCTTCTCCTCAGGACACCTTCTCCTGGTGGAGCCTGAGTGGCCCACCCTTACTTTCTGAACATTTTAAGGCAAAAATGGTAGCTAAGCTTTTGAAAAACACTCCAGCCTAACTAATATCCCTCTCTATTCCCCATCCCTGAAAGTATCCAAGGCCAAGATGGTCAGGGCTTCGCGTAACGTGGTCTAGTGGAAGGTGTCTGTCCGTGACAAAGTGATTGGAACTACATGATCTTTGAATTCCCTTCCAGCCCAATGTTCTTAAGTGATAATAAATTCTGAACTTCACTAACTCTGGCCCATGAAGGTTTCATTGTGAAAATGGTTTAACACGTAATCAGGGCACTGTGTGAGGGCTGGTGACTCTGTGGTTCATTGGTGGCTGCTTGTGGGAGTCCCTTGGCACAGCCTGGAAGCCAAGATGTGAGACATCCACCAGCTAGGCAAGGCAGCCATGAGGCCCCAGGGCAGCCCAAAACCAGGCACCATGGGGAACCTCCGTGGGAATGTATCAAGGCTGGGCTGGGACCTGGGCTCATGGCTGGGCAGGGCCATGGCAAGCTGCAGAATGGCCTCGCTGCAGCATTTCTGGGGAAGGAGTTGATGACTCCAGGTGCTGACACGAGTCCTGTGTCATGGGAAGCCCTGAGGGCTGGCAGGGACAGTCAGGGCTGGCAGTGCCTCCAGGGCTCTGGCATTTTTTTGCCTACATCTAGAGTAGCATTCGTATCTGAAGAGCAATCTTATGTCCCATGGAAATATTTTTCTAGGTCATGAATATTTTTGTCTAGAAGTCCAGCAAAAGCAAATTTTTTTGAAGATAAAGGTATATCCCATAAATAACCATTATATCAAGTGTCGGTGAGTTATTTTCTTGCTCTGCATTTATATTTTGCTGATATATTCTCCATTTTTCAGCTGATATATTTGTGTCTTCTGTCTTCCTCCTGGATATGCCATTCAGGTTTGGAGACACTCCTGGACACACTGAATTTCAGGAATCCCTTAGAGCTACCACATAGAAGAGAGGCTGTTCTATCTTTCAGTAAGTGCTTTGAAATACTTTTGTCTGTCTTGCTGATCCCACAGTAAACACAGTTTTTTAGAATCAAGAATTTAGGCCACTGAATAGTATTTTCAAAGAATTATTCCTGTTTAAGCATAAATTTAGTGATGTATATATCTAACAGATGGATTCTTAATGCCTGTGACTTTGGAGCTTTCATTTGTTGACAGATGTATTGAAAAGGTGTCCTCCCAGAAAAAAAAAAAAAAATCATATTAGGGTTTTATCATAAAGTAACTTCAGCTGTGCTGAAATGGAACACACAAGCATTAACAAACATTGCCCTATACATGAAACTGTCCACATAATGCTGAGGAATAATGCTTTGCTCCTCACACCTTTTGAAAGCATGGTATTTTTGAGCTCAGTAAACAGTTAAGTGGAATAAGGAGTTTATCTCCCTGTATGATCTGTGGAGGTTCTTATTATTGCTATTGAGTTCTGCATTCAGCATTGTAACTCTCATATGTCATATGCAGCTACTTTTCTTTCAGTCTCTACAGAGAATTATGTGAGCACTATAATTCTTCTCTTTGGTAGTTTTCTTTGAGGTGGAGAGCCAGCTGCACATGTCTGCTGCTGTATTTTTGTACAAGAGAAGGCATGATCAAAGAAATATGCCTTGCACTTCAGCAGAAAATGATAATATTTGTGACAATACATATTTCATGAAAACTGTAAATTTAATTTAGTGAAGAAATAGGACTTTATGTAAACAATAAAGGAAAAGCTCTCATTAAGGTGAAAGCAGAGAGAAATTTTTCTTCTGTGAATGTACATAGAGTAAGTAAATGTATAAATAGCAATGTTGTTTAAACAGATTTTCCCCATAGAACTCTTGCTGCCCAAAACCCATAGGAGAGTTAAAGCAGTGAAATTTATGTCCAGTAGAAGTAAAACATTCTAAAATTTAATAGGAACAAATTATGCTCATGTATTTTCATGCTGAAAAATATCAAAATTAAGCAAATTAAAAGAAGAGCATAAATACATGAAAGCAAGACTCTGCTTTGCTTTGCATATGTTTTTAAAATTATCTTAATCTACCATGACCTAATATTTCGTTTCTAAAGTGTTTATAAGCATTGTGCAGTGTGTGTGTAATAAACATACAGCTTTAAACAGGGTTTATATACCCCATCTTCTCCAGTCAGAACAAGATGGATATTTCTCTTGGATAACACCAAATATGCAAGTGGGCAAAAATTAGTGTGATCTGGAGGTCAGTGACTTCCAGCTCCAGTGGATTAACAGAGAAACACATCCCGAAACTGAAGATCCTTTGCTGGAGGTCTCTTCTTTCAACTTCTTCCTGTCTGAATGTGGAATTATAAATACTTCAGCTGACCTCAGCTGCACAGTATTCCATGAGTGAGAACTATGCAAAGGACTGTGTAACCCTCCATAGCCCTGTATTTTAATGCATTTTTCACTTATTCTTCCTTTATTCAACACTTATACCCCTGAACTCTTCATTTTATTGCTCTAGTTTAGAATTCCTTGACCTAAGCTAGGCTTTAAAATGGGGAAAAAATGGAGGAGTTTTGTCTTGTATTACATATAATTATCACTTTTCTCATAGTGTATCAATTTCTTTTCC
Organism: Pyrgilauda ruficollis; assembly: GCF_017590135.1. Taxonomy (NCBI): domain Eukaryota; kingdom Metazoa; phylum Chordata; class Aves; order Passeriformes; family Passeridae; genus Pyrgilauda; species Pyrgilauda ruficollis. Next base: position 16,921,161 of record NW_024523648.1, on the reverse strand, counting down.
TTCCCAACACAGAGCACACACTGTAGCAAAAAACCCCCCACAAATCCCACACAAAAAAATCTCCACAACAGCAACAAAAATGAAAAAACCAACCAAAACCCAAAAAACCTAACAGAAATTAAAATAATGGATCTGAATTTATATGCTTTATACATGGAAAACTTAAACATCACGGGAGATTGTTTTGAAAGAAAAAAAGAGCACTCTTTCTGAAGTATCTTTGTACACATAAGAGCTATTTTACATGTCTGAGGTTACTCTTAAGAATATTTGCTTTCTTGACCTTACGCTGAGATTAGCCTCAGGGTGAAGAATTTGTCTTTAACAGAGAAAAACCCTTCTAAAAATAAAGTGAATAACTTTCCCCAGCTTTACTGTCTGGGATAATTTAGTGAAATGTAGATTGTCAAAGATAAAGGGAAACTTGGTGTGTTCTGTTTAGTCTCTAGTGATGTCCATCTGATCAGCTATCATGTAAAAAAAAAGTAATTGAGTAGACCTGTGTAAAAGACAAAAAATGAAAGTAAAAAATCTCCTCAGATATAAGTAGCAACTTCAAAACAATAGTAATGTTAACAAAATATTTCAACATATTATTAATATGTGTACTTACATATATTTGTTAATGATCTTGAAAAGACATTATATGGCATCTAGAAAAGATAACTAGTCAGAAGACTTCACAAAACTAAAAAGAGCCATATGAGTACTGAAATAAAATGCTTGTAAATTAATATATACAGTGGGAAAATTTCAAATAAACATATGAATATTTTCATGTTTTAAATTACTATCATCATGCTGGTAGGAAGCTCAGGGAGAGGTTATGCTTGGTAATAACAAATCAATGGAATCAGTTTCTAAATTTCTAGAAAATACTAATGCATATTGGACTGAGAGTGAACTTTATAGTGCTAAACACTACTGTGAAATGAAAATAGGTAAGGAGAGTCTGACTTATTTAGGAGAATGGTAGGATATTGGAGAGTAACTCTACATCACTGAGGAAAGAGATGAATCAAAGAGGCATTAGTTATATGCAAACAATAGTGAAAAAGAGAAGGTTACGAGGGGTTATGAGAAGAGGACCTGTCTATACTTGGTATAAAAATGGAAAAAAAAAATTAAAAATGGAAAATATTGAATTAAGAGCTAACAAATTAAAAAATGACAACAGGCTATATCTCTTATACTATACCAAATGAAGTGGTGTAATTTAATGGGAAAAAAAATTGGTCAGCCAAGAGCTGTGAAAGATTTTTGAAGATATTTGGATGAGTAATAAACACATCCACTGATAATTAGGTGACAACTTTGAAAAATATTGCCTATAGACACTCATGACCAAATTAATCAGAATTCTGCTGGAGTAGGGAAGGAATTGTCTACTGAGGGATGAGTTGCATTTCTTCATTTTGGAGGTTTTTTCCTAACTTCCTGTCCCCAATATTTTCTGCTGCCAGACACAAGATTATATGGACTACTTATTTAATTCCATTGGTAAACTGCTGTTCTACTCCCAAGTAAGGCAAAATTTATTTATTTTGTCCTAGTTTTTTTACTTATGGCTGAGTTTCTTTTTGTTTACAATACTTACAAGTATCTAGATTTCTTTATCGTTAACAATTCCCTGATTTATGATATTTCCCTTCATATTTTGGAACAAGCATTTCCTATCCTCTAAACAATATGAATGGGACAATTCATCACTTTCTAAGTAATATTAATTTAAAAAATTCCCTGTATTGTTTATATGTGTTTGAGAAACCACGTTAAAATTATATATATTGTGCAAACACTCTATCTGACCTTTAAAAACTTATAAATGTTTGGACAAGAATCCTGGAAGACACTTGAAATTCAAGCAGCACTTATGCCTGGATATCTTCAGGAGAAATTTTCATCATGTACAAAGAAATGTCTGTTTCTGTGAAATATTTGTGCTGTTTCAGGATTGAAGGGAGTTATGAAGGATGTGCACTTTTAAATCTAAAAGCTGTTTACAGACCACTGAATGTACATATAGTTCTTTAAATATCCTTTACTATATTATAGGCTTAGCGTGACCATTCAGATCCATAATTTTAACAGCATATGTGAGTTTTTCCACTGTGTTGAGATTTGAGAGTGAGCACTGTAGTGGTTATTTCGCTCACAAGTTTTCAAATTATCACAATGCTTTTTTCACACCAAAACATTGCAAAGAAATCTACCCTTGAACTATTTGTGTCAAAGCAAGCCAATACTTTGTTTTATATATACATATATATATATATATATATATATACATGTATGTATGTATATAGTGTTTTATATATATATATATTTATTTTGGGTGAATGCCTTTATTGTGGGGGTTAGTAATCAAAATAAGAAGGAAAGGAGTGAATCAAATGCTAATCTGAAAAATCAGGGCATCATGATAGCCCTGGAGGTATGAGATTCAGGTCTTGAAGGGCTGCACTTCCCAATGGTAGGATAAGTCACATAAGAAATTCCTGCTACTGCGTATGACTGAATTCAACACAGACATAAAACAGGAGTTACTCCATCATTTTTCAGATACTAGAGTGGCACAAACTATAAAATCTCTAATCAGAGAGGGAAAACTTGGTTTTTGATAGATGTGTTGACTGAAGACAATAATTAATTGCCTTGGAGTTTTTCTAGGTTGCCCAGGGCTTCAGTCACACTCAGAATGAACATCTTAAAAGCAACTTACCCTGCAAGTAAAACTCAGTGTTTAGGTTATAGTGCTGTCAGAAGACAGGGCCAAAAAAAAATTTACTTCCTCAAATTTCTTTCTATCACAAACTTCTCTTTTGGACTGATCTGGCAAAGGAATGAAAAAGTAAGAATTTGTGTTTAAAGAATTGGAGAGCTTAAGCTCACTATGAAAGTAGGAATCCTCTTGAGTTTTTTGTGTAAGACATCAAATGAGAAGGGTCAAAAGAGGTACAGGCAGTTCTCCTGGGGAGAGTTCAAAGAACAAATCAATTCACTAGCCATCTGGAAGTGAAGTGAAATCAAAGTGAAATTCCTGAAATACACCTGTATAAGCCAGACATGCATTACAGTCAATGGTGTGAAGACCTAAAAATTCAGGACAATTACTTCTGATGCTTACTGTGAGAAGACCTTCCACCAAGCTTAATATTCTGTTAGTCTGTACAGTCTGATTAAGATAAAATAAAAGAAAGTCTTGACAGGTGCCTATTCTCAGCCTTCTAACACCATTTGAGACACCTCTCTGCAGGGAACAGGTACGAGGCAGGACAATGATTTGTGAACCTGTTGGTACCAAAGAGAGCTGAGAGGAAGATATAACCATCACATGCTTGAGCATGGTCTGTATGAAAGGAGGCATTAACAATTCTCAGCAGTAATAGCTCTCTGATTATTAGTGTGTCTTTGCTAACTTTAGTCAGCCATGAAGAACATACTTAATGATGGTGAGATGGTGCATAATGATGTAGGTCTGAAATTTTTAATAGAAACTCTCTGTGTGACAAATGATGTATTAACTTTAACTTGGACTGAGTCTTTAATATCCTGCCCAGTGAAAGAATCTCAGAAGTCTTATGGGTAGTACCAAATTTACAGACATTTTTCTCATTAGTCTTTAGAGGTACCTCAGCTTTATCTTGCAACTGGTAAGGAAATGAGTAAATTCTGAGGGGTGAACAGCCTCCCAAATCTGTTTTACTTTCCTAAATATACCAAGAGACCGGTGTGGTAGTTGTTGCAATCTCTGCACTGGAAATTGTACTTTACTTATCTGCAGTTGAGAATAATATAAAAAAGAAACATTTTTTGCCTAAGAAAACTTCCTTTCCTTACAAAAAATATGAGGAATATGCACTTTTTAAAAAGATAATGTGAACTTTAGGAAACTGGTGCCTCTAGATATACATGTAATAAATGACTTAAAAAAAATTATTGCATTTGCAAGGCTTGTGTTCAACTTTGTTGATTCTGTTCTTAAAATTCAAATTCCATGTCTATTGACCATCTGTGCTTTTTTTGTTTTAACTAAAATTTGCCAGATTTATAGATAAAAAAGACTTTCCTAATTGGCACCAAAGCAAATACTGCTTTGGAGAAGTGAAAACCAAGACTGGTGTTTTATTGTCTCAATATCATGATAATGCACCACCCCCTTGGCACCCTAAGCATAACAGAAATAGTTGGTTTGCTTCTAATTACACTGTTTTAATCACACAGTACATAAGGAAAATGGAATAAGTGTTTTGATTATTGACAATGTAAAACCTGGCTCATTTTCTTATTGTCCTATTGGAGCTGAGATAAAGCTAAGAAATAAAATCTATGTTGTACAAAGGTTGATGTGATGTAGCTGACTAAAAGCAGAGAACAAAGCTGAAGTAGTGCCCCATGATAAATAATAGAATAGAGATACCAAAATTCTGAACCTAGCAAGTAAATGTTAATATTATGCTGTTGAAAAAGAAGAAATTTCAGTGTCTGTTCCACTTAGGAGAAGGAATGCAAACATGCCTATATTTACTTCTAAAGTAGCAAAAGCCAATCTTTGACAATAATTATTTTTTAATGCTACTGCATAGCAAATATTTTTTTAACTTATGCAACATAATAGCCAAGATGATCTCAGTAAATACAGACACAATCTTACCACAGGCCACTGCCAAGCCTAATAAAATTCCCTAAGACATCATTCAGCATTGTATGCTTTTGATATACACATTTTAGACACCAAACACATTATCACTATAAAACTAATAAGTTGTTTGTCTTCAGCAAATTTTAAAAGGTAATGATTTTTTTTTTTGCACATATGTCTGCAAGGAAAATAGTCAAAATACTAATGGATGGAGTGTTGGCATTCATCAGGGCTTTAGCCTAAAACAATAGCTGTAATATGTGCTATGAGCTCCATTTCTCAAAGCTATGTCTTTGAGTAGGCATTTGCAAATGCCTATTCATTATTTCAGAATACCCATATTTTGTTAGTAGCCTCCTATTCTTATACTAAGTGGTTGGTTACCAAGGAAGTTGCATACTGGCAGCCAACAGATTAAAGGTATTTGGATGCTTAATTTGGTGTTTTTTCTCTCTTGATTTTACTTAGCAGGTGCCTCACCATTCTTGTAGGAGATGTTGAAGCAGAAGAAGTGGGGACAATAGACAAAGGGTACATCTTCTGTGTCCTGAACAGGCTGAGCAATTTTTTTACTTTTTCTTGCTATTGTAATGCATTTTTGAGCTCACAAATATTACACTTCTGAGGGAATGATGACTTTTGTTTCCAGCTGCCAGAAAAAGAAGTGCCCTTTGTTTGCAGCCTGTCAATGGAATGACCTTTCCCTCCTGCCAGTTCATGCTCAAGAAATACACGTGATTGTTTTCCCTTTGCTGCGTGTTTTAAGATCTTCCAAATTTGTTTGATCAATAGTTCAGAAGCTTTCAAACTGACATGAGAAAATACAGATTTTTGCAGACTCATTTTCAGTTGGATCTAAAGTAGATGAAGCTAGAGATCAGCCAGAATTAATCTGTACTTAATGAAGGAAACTTGCTGAATTTCTATAAATGCTTGCCTATGACACATATCCAGAGTTATATAAGCAGTCTGTCATTTATGCAATCCGCTTTGGCAATATTTATATTTGTATTCAAATCTTCCTTGTGCAAATAAATCAAAACCTTGTAATTGCCTATCAGTCAATAACCTGTCTTTTGGAACACTACCTCAAAGGCAGCAATAGCCTTCAAAAGCTGCTATTAGGTTTTCAGAGCTGGCATAGCCAGCAATACTTTCTTCCCGCTAAGTTCAAAGCAGATATTGTCTTTGTCTTTAATGAAACCATGCAGATGCATCAAATTCCATATATCTGCAACAAAAATTTGTAAAGTAACTTTAGATGCATTCTTGCCTGTTTGGCTACGTGGCAGGTATATATGTACTCCAATGACTTTTGCCTGTTCTCCAAGTTCTTTGGCAAACACATGGCTATATCAGCATGGCATTGTATCCAAGCTACAAATCTCTGCTAAGAAGCAGCATATGTTATCCTGAGCACATGTCACATGTTAGCATTGTGATGCTGCTTCATCTGAGCACTGTAGGTCTCCTACCAATCTCTTTTTTTTCTCTGATGATCAATGCAAATTGACATTAGGCCCTCTGAAATGCTCCATACTGACAGCACATTTCCCATCAGCAGTACCTGTAACCTCCAGTTGCACTGGGTAATGGCCAAGAACATCTACAGTGGAAGCTCAGGCATGTAGAGCTCTTGCCTACATGAAACCAGTTATGCCAGCTGTGGGTATCTTAAGTACTTTTAAAAAAAACACCTTAGAAACCACTGCCTGCGCTACTACATGTGTTCTTTGAGTGACAGAAAGCAGGGATCAGATTTTTAGGTGATTTTATAGAGGATTGCTTGTTTGGGTGGCACAACACCTTTCCACTAAGGTACCTGATTTTTGATAGATTATAGCAAGTAGCATGGTCCATGCTGTGCACAGGATGGATTACTTGCTTAATTTGCCAAGTCAGGAGCCACAGCTGCATTACATATATTGCATATTAATTGATCTATTACTTCCCTATTGATCTCAAATCTAAAAATCTACATTATGTACATTTCCTGAAAGCTAGGACACACGCAGAACTCATAAATCTCATTTTCTCTCAGAGGGTAGGTTATACATCAAAGAGCAGTGACAAACAAAGGTGAAGACCCTTAGCCCCAAAGAAAAAAGTTGAAGAGAATTTTAACCAAACAGTACGTGCATGAAGATCAAATATGGGAACAGTTATAGCAGTGTAAGTTGTTGTGCAGGGGTAAGCTTGGGTGCTGTCTCTGAGCCCTTACATGCCTGTAACCAGCAGCTGAATTCCTCCTGCCTTCCAAATGGCATCTCACAGAGATGTGCTCTTCTAGCTGTGCCTCTCAGCCCTGTTTTGATGGGCTGTCCTTCTACCCTCTGGCAGCTGCACTAGGACCACTTCTAAAACCATCTTAAGATATTATCAACCCACTCAGTAATTTAGAGATCATGGCAGTGTTTTTTGCAGCCAAACATGTATTTAGTACAGGCTAAGTGAACTTTTGTTTTCAGACAATCACAGCTTTGATGCAGTAGCATCCTAAACTAACTCTCCATTATTTTCACTGAGTCAGTGGTCTGCTGCTTCATCTTCTGGCCAGAATGTTCCGATAGCCTCAGCTGCATAAAGTCTTGCCTAAATTTACTTCCTGATGGCAATCACTTAATCACGTGGCTCCTCAATGTTTGCTCTAGAAGACGGCAGTAAGCACTCCCAAGGTGGGGACAGACCTCTCCTGGAAGTTGCAGTGACCACCCTTCAGGTTTTTATTGCAGCCTCTCAAGGGAGAGTGCTGCCTGAAGTGAGAATGTTTCTCCCTCACTGCATTTCGGTGCTAAGTGCCAGTGACTTAAGGGCAATGTTTGAGGGCATAGCTCTCAAACAAGCATGGTCTGTCACATTAGGACACAATTCAAAAAGTTGCTCAACTGTTAGTTACTGGTTCTTGGGTAAGAACTGATGAAACACAGTGCAAGTATTTCTAGTCTCTGAAGCTGACTTTGCCTTAAACAGACTGGATTACTTGGGCAGCTACATGGAGAGGTACAGTAAGCAAAGAGGCAGTAAACATCTTAGTCCTAAACAACTCCCAGTTGCACTTATCAAGATTACAGTCTTCCTTCCCTCCAGCTGTCTTTCAGCATCCATCCATCAAGACATGCATTCTTGGAGAAAGTACATCTGCTTATTAATGGAATTTTCCATATTCCTACTCAGAGCTACATGGCACTGGAGAGCTGCCATGCTTGTGCCTAGTGTAAGGCTTCAGAATCAGATTTTGTGCCAAAATACAAGGCTATGTGACTTACCACAGGTACCAGGTATGGCCTGAAAAATGCTATGAGATGCTCTCTCTATTAACTTAAAATCCTTTAGAACCTTCAGAGCTGTGCCTTGAACTCAGGCTCTGAGCAGCTGGAAAGTTAGGTGGAAGCAGATGCCAGTGGATGGAGAAAAATGATCCATAATGCAAAAAGAAGCATGGTCTATACTGTAGTCATATCAGCACAGTGTCATCCCAAACTCATTGGGCTTGCTGAGATGAAAAGCTTATTAGTTCATGTACATTGGCTTCCTTTCACAGGCAGACTGCTTCCTGAGGCTAAACCAGTGTGCTGGCACATGTGCTACACCATATTGTCATACCAGCTCATTTGGCAGAGCTCAGACACTCGTGCACTCCCCTCCTTGTGTGCTGTAGCTCCCCTCCAGGTACCTGGGAGGGTAACTAATGACTGAGCTGTGGCTCTTTACACAGTGCATACATGGTGCTGGTAAGCATCTACAGTCTTACTGCCTTTAAAAATCTCATCCTCAGTGAATGTTGGTAGCCAGAATTGATAGATATCTGATAACAGCCAGGTGACTGCAGGAGTAGGACAAGACACATTTTTTGTGGACCACTGATACAGGGTGATTCTTTTACAAGATGTGAATGATGCTTTCCTGCCTTACACTGATGCTCTCAGCAGAAAAGTGTGAGTGCATACATCCAGACAAAATGGTCTTCCAACAACACATGACTTAATGAAAGACCCATGTTAGTGCTAGTCTTACAACAATGCCCACTTTTAGAATAATTTCTGGACCTTCACTTTCCTTTTCTCTATAGCCTTATTTATATTTGTTCTTAATTATGCTTGGGCTTCTTCATTAGCTTCCATATCCCAACAGCCATGATTTTAGCAGCCAATTGCTTGATTTACTTTCTTCTTTGGAGCTAGATAGAACATCTTCCTGTTCAGCAATAGGAGATTCCATGCCTACCATAGTGAGTAGGCTAGGAGTGTGCTATCCTTCAAAGACCACTAGCCAGGTAAACAAAACATATGGAGTCCAAAATCCACATACTGAGCCATTAGATGCTCTCCCATGTTTCTCAAATCCTTCTTCCAGTCCCCCCTTGCCCCCCTGAAGACCCTTTAATCCTGCCAGGTGAATTGTACTCCTACGGCCTATTTCCCTCACTCTTCTCAAACCTGCTCTAGTAGCTCCATGCCAAGATGGCATTTTGCCACTCCAGAACTGAGCATTACTATTTCAAAATTCTACTTCTTACTGTCACTGAAAATCTAGTTTTGGACCAGGAATACAGTCAAGTATGTGTAATCTTTGTGTTTGGGTCCTGACAACAACACTGGATCATGTAAATGCTTTTCATTTCTTTTGTTACTTTTTGTTTTCCTCTTTTCTTCTCATTACTTGGTCTCTTTTAGCTTTCCTCCTCACGTGTAAAATTAAAACAGATGTCACTTCAGAACTTTTAGAAAAACTCCCCCCTAAAAAAAAAAAAAAAAAAAAAAAAAAAAAAAAAAAAGAAAGAAAGAAAGAAAGAAAGAAAAAACCCTTAAAAATCTTTCCATACTGTTAATTTCACATCTGCAAAAGCACATACAAAAATCCCCTACCACCCACTTTTGGTCAATAAATACCAATACTGCAAACAAGCATGAGTTGTTAGAGCTGAAGAAATCAAGATGCGCTTTTGACAGGTTCATTTGGCAGTGTAGGAGGTATTCTACAATTCTAAAAATATGTTCTATTTTCACAGACATTTTGAGATGTCTCTGTAAGTTCTCTTACAGAAGATGGCCCAGGGCCCATATGGTACAAGTCAATCTGACAGATGTTATATAATAATCTTTCTTGATTAAACTAGTACAAGACATTCTCTTCTCACCAACCAAATAACAAGAAATAAAGAACCCATCCATTCTTAAATTAAACCCCACCAACTACATCAACATGATAGGGCTAGAGACCTTGCTGTAAAAATGTTCTGGTCACGTTTGGGAAATCCTTGTCCCTCTGTGTCCCCTCTGTAGCAGGGGTCCATTACCAGAGGAGGTAAAGTAATAAACAGGACTTGTTAGTTCAAGAGCTTACATCCATGCCTTAAATTTGAAAGCCAGATTAAGGAATAGTAATATACACAAAAATAATTTATCAAAAAGAAAGCAGTAGGAAGAGAGGGACTCATTACAGAACTGATAACAATTAAATCACTTTGCGCAGAGAAACTGAAAGTAACTAATTTACTTTATGTATATATAAATACATATAAATTATATATATAATATTGTATATATTATATACATGTAATAATGATAAAACATCATGTAGATTTAGAGAAAATCTGTACTATGTTTTTTAGGGGTAGAAAAGGTCATGAAAGATTTTGTATCAGACATTGCAGAAATAGGAATCAGGTGTATTTTGAAATATATATCTCATATATTTTGAATATGTTATCTATACATACAAGGACACATTGGAATATTTTCCCAAGAGAATTTGCTGAAAAGGCCTTGGGTAAGCAGCATCTTCTAGGAGCTCATTATGAATATCACAAAATAAAAAAAACCTTCATGCTTTTCTTCAAGTTTCTCAAAATTGCATCTGAATCTCTAAAGCTGGTGATGAGAGGGAGAAGGATGTAATGAGACCATGCCTATACTGCCAATAAAAAAGACAATTTAGTTCTGAAACATCTGTGCTGATCATCTAAATTAAACATTTTAAAACCCCAAAATTGTAACTGTCTTTAATGCCTATGGCAGAAAAAGCTTCAAGCTCTTCCACATAGACGTTTTGTTTTCTTATACCAAATATGCTCATGAAGACTGAAGCTTCTGGTTTTCACTGAGTTTTGAGTTGGTAACATTGCTTTAAATATTTAAATGTAATTTATGTGTGCAGAGCCTCACTGAATTGTGTTGTGATTTGGAACTAATTTTGCAAGCCTTTTTGTTTTTGGTATTTTGTTTATATTAACAGTCATGTGGGGATGACTGTAATTCATAATGTCATGAATAAATTTTTACGAAACTGGATCTTTAGTCTAGATCCAGCAAGACTGAATCAAATGTTTTTCTTGATCTAAAAATTTCTTGTGTTTTAGGACTTCTTTCTTTGCTTCTCTTCTCTCAGAACAGTTAATCATCCTGTCTTGTTTAGCTGGTAAAAAATGTAGGCTTATGTGAACACAGCAACCTCAGATACTGAGGACAGGACAAAAAAATCCTCTGGTCTGGTGATACAGCTCTATATCTGTGTCAGGCCTGTCAGTCACTCTCAATTTCATGCTATTTATTCTGGTGTAAAGCCATTCAAACATGTAGGAAGACTCCTATTCATTTTATTGGTCTTGGCATGCTTGTCCAAGTCTCAGCTGAAGCAACAATCTTCTGTTCATCTTGTATGAAATTAGACTTTATCTTATTACACCAGAACCCCTGGGAACTAATTACAAGTCTATTTTTACGGTAAAACAAGCATATTAAAGGTTTACAAATTGGGTGTATGTTTGCTTTCCTTAGCTCACATACTGTGCTCTGGAGTATTATTCCCACATGTAAACAACATTGCAAATATAAATTGCCTAAGTGGCTTCCCTGTTGTCAGAAACAGCTGTTCAGTGTGCTAGTTAATCCAGCTTTTTTCAAACACAGATACTAACCCCCTGAACTAGTTATCTTACAAGTGAGTAGCAAAGTGGGATACTGTAGGAATTATTTGCTTCACTAATTTTCTTTGTATTTTAGAGTGACTGTCCATTCACAAAATGAATACACTAATGTTGACTGATCAAACCAAAAATCATGGGCCTAAACTGAAGCACTCCAGTGTATGTGTCGCTTGGGCCTAATGCTAAATCACGTGCTTTAGTGTTCTGAAAAAGAGTTCTAACACATCAGATTTCCCTACATCCTTTTAAATGGAGGATAAATTTGATTCCTTGTATTCAAAGTCCATGTTTTGAACCTTGAAGTACTCTTTTGACATTCTTAGAGAAGTGGTTGGTTGGTTAGGGTTTTGGTTTTGTCTTTTTTTTTCAAATGCAAGGACCAGGTATACCTGTGTTCGTTAAAATAAGAATAGTTGCACATATTATTTGGTAATAGCAGGTGACTAAATTTCAGAGAAACCCCAGACACTATGAGAATCATGATAAAACAATAGATTTCCAGAAGGGGGAAAGAAAGTCTCTGCTAGATTGCAGATAAGGGAATAAAGCTTTTGCATAGATGCTCATATCTGTGTGCAAACAGGGCAAGCACAATACACCAGATACACAAATGCTAAAAGGTACAACGTCCATGATATCTTTCTATCTCCTTGGCACTCTCCAAATAATAACAACTATTTTCACCTTCTTTAACATTTGAGATTATAAAGATCCAGACAGTGCGCAAGAACAATCAGTGAACATCACCAGTGGAATATTAAGATTTAAGCACTCTAACAGTGCATTAGTGATATCAAAAATCAACTATGGCTTTCTAGAAACTAATTTTGTGGTAATAATGATTGTCTGTCCATTTTTGGTATACTTATTCTAACAGAAGTCTCAGCAGCTACAGGAGGAGTTTTTATCTAGGTGGGAATTTCAGAAATGAGAAAAATGACAGTTAAATGTGACACAAAGAAAAGTTTAAATTGATATTAACGGATCCCTGTATGATGATGGCATAGTCCAGTGAATATTTCAGCTACTGTGACACCAATACATTGTTCTGAGCAAAACAGAAAGTCTAAGTACTTTGGAACAAAGAGCATTATCATTGAAATATTAGAAGGATTAACCCCAATGGAGCTGGGCTTTACCCTTGATATGGAGGGTGTGGTATACTTGTTTAAACAGGCACTCCTTATAATTGTGCCAGTTGTACCTGTGGTGAACAAACAGGCTTGACTCAACATATTTGTCAAACCTTAAAAATTATGTCAACAGCAGCATGGATGGTGCATAGGACTTGGTTGGAAGAAGATCTAATACCAGACAACATTAATTTTCTTAGTCATTGCTTCCATAGACTTATAAAGATACATTATGTCTGGTAAGAAAACTCAGTTTTATGTAGCATTTGCATAGCTCCAATCACCGAAGTAAAAAGAAAAACTCTCATTTTATCAGGAATTCCAAACTTTGCTGCTACCAAGGATTACTGGAGTAATCACATGGAACTGCTATAGACACCTTCTGGATGATGCTTTCACAATAATTCTAGCTTACCTGGCTTGGTAAGGATTGCCTCAGAATACCTGAACTCTAACAAATAGCAGCTGATGTTGAAATTGTATACATAATATAGAAACGACTCCCCAAACTGTTAGTGGTAAAGCAAACAAGCAACTAAAAATAAACAAAACAAAACCAAAAAAACCCATTTCTTTAAAAGAGAGTCCTAACAAAGACTTCAGCTTTGACCCTTCTGCCTTTATCAACTAAGAATGTCACCGCAATTCAGAAAAAAAGAAGCAACTAGAATTTCAAAGCTATTGAAGTGAGGATGGTTTGCAAAAGTGTCTCTTTCAGTGATTTTTTAAATCTGTAGTTATCCCTGGTGACTTTCTGTATGCAGAAGATCCTAAATAGCTGTGCTAATATGAGTCTAAAAAACCAGTTTGCCTACAAAACAAGAGAAATATCCAGGTGACTGTGCTTAAAATTTAATTACTGCTTACTTTATTTCTCATTTTCATTCAAAACTCACGTGAGCTACCTACTCTAGGCAGAATGTATGTGACCAGGTGCTTTTATAAAGTATTGCTTCATATTCAGATATCAGGTAGCACCAATAAGAGATAGTAATGCTACAGAATAGTGTATGAAAGACAGGAATTGGCTGCCTTATCAAATTACACTAAATGTTTTTTCTCATTAGGCAGCAGATAATGTCAAAAGTAACTCAGCAGAAACCAAATAGTATCTTTTTCCTTTTTAAAATTTGCCCATAGTGTTTATCCATCATGTTTCAATTCATATTCTTAGCCTAATAATTCCTCAGTTACTGCTTATGCTCATTTAAACTTTGGACCAACTGTTCTACTACATCACCTGTTGCATGAATGCAGAACATTTACTCCAAACTGGTAGTCTGAAATACAGAATTGGAAATAGATCCTGCATGTTCTTCTATTAAAAAAAAAAAAAAAACCCCTAAAAAAATTGTTGTCAGTTGGACTGCTCTGAACTACAAATCTGAAGCATAAATAAAATTTGAACACCCCCATCTCCTCTTTATTTCAAAATCTCACACATTCACATCATTTTGACCTTACTAACTTTATTAAATACTCAGTGTTGAGCCAGGCTTACAGTGTGAGGGTTCTATAGTGTAAAATTAATGAGCTGGATGGGATCCCTTATATTTGGGAAGCAAAAGGAAGTTTTGTGGGGAGGTGTGAAGTCTACTCATGTTAGTGGAAATGTGTTGTGTGGGCACTGAGGTGCCTTTAAGAGGAGTTCCATAACCTGACATTTTCTTGCTTTCAGGAGTTTTCTCTGCATGGATGTCATACTTACTCAGCCTTAACTGATTCAAACAAAGTTCTTCTACACATGAATCTGCACAGTCAGTGGGGAAGTACTCAAAGTAAGGCTGGTGAAGCCAGTCATAGGTTCTGACGCCACAAAAAGCTAAATTCAGCAAGCTCACAATGTACCAACCCTAATGTAGCCTGAATTTGCAGCAGAAATACTCCATTAGTCACCATTCCGGCATGATACAGTCTCTGCTACCTGGCAGTGTAGTATGAGTGGGACTAGAAATGTTCAGAATCCTTTACCATCATCTGAAAGCAGGAAAGCCTTATCTGCTAAGACTGGGGGGGAGTTGGGTTTGGGATATTTAGTGTGGTTTTCTTTTTCTGTCTAACATTGGAGTCCTTAAAATGTTGAACACCAGCTTTACTTTGCCATAAAGTTCATAACACTTCACTATAAGTGTGGGTCTGCTAAGGGCATCCGTGTAGGTATGTAGAACCTACATGTTGAGAAGTAGACTTGTGCTCTCTGGGTGGAAGTTCATGTAGAATTCTTCTAATTTGAATTATATTTAAAATTGTTAGTCTTTGATGTAACTTTGTTTCAGGTGATTTATGAATTTGCCAAAGGATAGACAGCATGAAAGTTACTAATTAGCACCACTATAGTCAGTACAGGTTTCAGCTATCAACTCTCAACTTTCACCGCCTCTTTAACCCCCAAAAGGGAATTTCAAACACAAATATGTGTTTGAAAATAAAATACTTCTGGGTACTTATCAAATTAATTTTGCCTTGCTAGACTTTTCACAAGAACTAAAGGAGAATTGTTGTGCTTTTATGAATTTCAGAGTGTTTGCAGATAAGTGTTGAATAGGTAGTGCAACTTTTGGAATGTTTTGTGCTGATGTCTGCAGGATGGGTAACACTCCCTGACAAGAGATTTAGCAACTTTTAACACTGTGTTACAACTGTACTTTGATAATACCTTACATTTAATTCTACCTCTTTTTTTTAGTGAGCACATACCTCGGCTAATTTCACTTTATCACACTAGCTTGTTATTTGATCATACTGCCAACTAAATCTTTAATTGAGGGAACAGAATGATTTTCCTTTTTATTCAATTATTCTCAAACTCAGACAAAAAAACAACTTTTGGCTGGAATATTACTTGTTTGGTTTCCACCCAAAAGGAATGTTTAACATGTTCGATCTGAAATTTACTTCAGAATGGGAAAATGGACAGATATTTCTCATTAAAAAAAAAAAAAAAAAAAGCCTACACTTGGTCAAAGCAAATTTTTCTTCACTAACATGGCATGCTGTGATGCTTTATGGTTAATATGCCTAAGACCCAGGGGCTGAGGAAGCGCTTCTGTGCATTTTCAGATACATCTGACAAAGAAAAAAACCAAAACTTTGTAAAATGGAAAATAACCCTCAACAAAAATTATTTACCCTTTGCTGAAAATGTTCATTGAAATAAACCAAATCCAAGTGTGCAATAATTCTGAACCTTAAAAAAAAAAAAAGCCTTAAAAAACCTTAAAAGCCTTAAAAAACCTTAAAAATAAAAAGAAAGTGATTTGATTTTGGTTTTAGGTTTTTTTACAGGAGTTGAGGAAGTAATATTGTTACCTACAATCAATTCCTTCTGTTTACCAAAGGTGTACAGAGTGGAATTGCACAGTAATGCTGGATTCTGTTTAGGAACTCAGTGATACAGGAGCAGATCCGAGGTGTGTTACACACAGGCTTCACTCTGACAACCAAGGCATAAAAGCCACCAGAGTAGGCAATTATGCATCATCCCAGTACAACTACTCCAGACTCAGGTAACTATAAGTAAGGACCAAGGATGTGCTTCAAAAATCAGATGTAGATAGCATCATAATTATTTATACGATATTTTATATGTTTGCCTTGCAACAAAGTACACAGGGAAAAACCCTGGTATAACACGTAGCTCCACATAAGTAAAAAAAAAAAAATATTCAAAAGAAGGTGGAGTAGGTCAGGAAAACAGAGAAAAATTGATGAAAATTTTGGTCAAGCTATATGAACTGGGTAACAGAATTCTTTTGCTACCTGAAAATTTAATGAGTCACCTCCAAAGTAAAGTTGTGTTGATGTGAAAACGTTTCAAGCATGTTCAGTTGCTCTAACTTGAAGTCACTAGTTTGTATAACCAAGGTTTGGACATTGCTAGCAGTATGCAAAATGCCTTAGATGTATATAGGGCATAAATATGGGAAGCAGATGGAAGAACATTCAAAAAAAAGCATATTTAAAAGAAATAATAATTTTTGGAGGAGTTAACTTTCTGCAGCATGATGTGTATTGAAGTTAGGCTGCACTCAGATAAAATAAATGAACAGGGTTTTGCATGGAGAAGAATATAACAAAATGCCAACAGATTGCTATGGAGAGTTTGGCAGGAGATAAGTGATGATTTTCGCAATAAAAGAACATTAAACTTAGTAATAGCTCTTTGAAGCTTAAAACTTGCAACTACTAAAACTTGCAACTTGCAACTATTTGAAAAACACCCAGAGACTGATTAACAGGAAAAAAACCAGGATTCCCATGAATTTCAGTGTAACATAGGATTCAATCATGGAATAGTCTGGGTTGGAAGGAACATTTACAGAACTTCTAGTCCAATGATCAGGGACATATTCAGCTAGATCAGGCTGCTCAGAGGTCTTACCTTAAAACCTTTAAAATTTTGGTTCATTATGTTCGTTACACATTACATTACATTTTCCCCTAGCTTCTGGTCTCTGTAAAAGTATGGAAAGTAACCCCTTTTCCTGCATTTCATGGGGAAAAAAAAACAACAAAAAAAATCTGGAATGGGTCTAATTACAGGAGTTTGTTAGTATATTTTTTATATAATTTTCCATTTAATTTTGGATATGTTTTACCATTTATTTTGGTTTAAATTCAGGAAGATTTCAATTGAATAATAATGCTTTGTTGGAAATATACTGGAGCAAAAGAAGTCTTATGATTGAACGAGAAAATATCTGCAGATATATTCTTTTCTTACTTTCATGACATTTCTTTCCATAATAATGTATTCACTTGTTGCAACATAATTGCTTTCTTTGCAGACACAACTATGTTATGTACTGTCACTGCTATTTATATCTTATTTACTTTTAAAAATAAATGACTGTCTAATAATAATGGAGTTATTTTGTCTCTCTGAATCATGGTACCTCTTAGTTCAGTAAGGAATTTTTTTTGTGACAGATGTGAGATCACTTGCTTAATTTTATCCAAAATAGACTGCTAATAATTTGTCTGAAAGACCTTTACTTCAACAATATTTTTAGAAACTTAATGTTCAGCACTGTAGCTCTCACACAAGAACACCTTCCAACTCTCATCTACAAATGCAAGACAAAACACAAAAGAGAAGAAAATCATGGTCATAATTTTTTATCTAAATGTTACATATGAGATGATAAAACATAATGGCTCCACTTTTTTGTTGGGTCATCTCAGGACAATCTGTAAAGTATTGCATTCTCATTTCAATATTTTGGGCTGCTTACTCCAGTTTCCTAATGTTCATAATTACACCAGCTTTGAAAATTACCCTTTCACATCTATTGTAATCAACTTAGCCTAAAGAAGTACATACCATTCCTCACCATGCATTCTTAAGAAAAATCAAAAGGTTATAGATTCAGCAATTTCACAGCACACAGATACAATAAAGAGCTATGATTTTTTGAGCTTGGTGTTTCAGATGGCAGTTCTGTATAACCATAAAAAGCCCTTATATCAGAGGATTGTGAGTATTGTTCTTTTAATACCCCATATTGCATATAAACTCCTTGAAGATTAATATTCCCAATCATATACAGAATGTGGCCATCACTTAACTATGGTTGGAGGGTGACTAACATAATTAGATTTACAGTTATGAAAAGAAATCAGGTCCCAAATCACAACTAGATGCAAACATTCATTGAAATTCCAAAATCCCACCCTGTACTTTAGAAACTCACAGCTACTTTACGAATTTTTAATTTGCTCCTTTACATTTCAGGCTTGTTACTCTCTGACATTAGCCAAAATACTCTACAAACAGGAAGATTACTGCAATATATTCAGCTTATCTTTAATTGGTTCATTCTGGAAATGGGAGATTCTCCAGGTAAACTTGTGTCATTACAGCATGATGCAGTTCATGTTTACAACAGTGACATACAGGAGAGGAAACTACAAACTTCCCTACAAAATTCAAACAAACAAACAAACAAACAATCAAACAACAACCTCCAAACCCTTCTAGATGTTGAGCCACTACTAGGTCTAAGTCTCTGTTTAAAAATATATCCTTCTGTGTGCCCCTGATCCTCATGGGAACCTTATGCTTTATGTCTACATCTCCGTAGGATTCTCACTGTGAATAAAGGCTGAGTGCATTATAGCTGGGTAGCTACAAGCATGGGGGTAACTGAGGGACCTGTATGCCAAGGCGACCTGCAAGTTACTGGGCAAGATAAGGAGGGAGGGCTTTGTCACTTACCAAATGCAGAGCCCAAAAATAATGGAAATCAGAGAGTTCCACAAGCTTCTCTGGGCTTTACTAGGACTGTCTGCTTTTAAGCAGAAACAACAGAAACTGATTTTTCCCTTGAAAACAAAAATAAAAATCATTACTATTCTGAATCCATACACCAGCTGACACAAGTGGCATTCCCTCATTTGAATATTCCTAAAACTGAGATCAGGCATGGCGAGCCAACCATTTCTGCATCCTTCTGATTCATCCATCTCCACATACAGTCAGTTGAAGCTACAATTAAAATGAGATTTAATGTAAACCTGCTAGTCCTGTCAAAATTTGGGATCAGATAAATGGCAGATTGCCAGGGCCATGATTACTCCTGCTTGTGTGATCTGGTGATACCTAACCACAAGGTCTGGAATATGATTTAGAGTCTGTATATAACAGAACAGTATTTACACCCTCCAAGATTTTGCCAAGGCATCAGCAGATTCATATAAAAACCTTTCTGAAGACAGAACACCGAAATCCAAGTAGTTTTTCTTGCTACATTACTATGGCTGGCTTGTGCTTGCTTCTTCTTGTAAAATGGATCTGACACTGCTGAAGAGAGGTTTTGCAATGAGTTTACAAATTATGGTTAATTGATTATGCTTTTCATTCAAATGTGGCAAGGATTCAAGTTTGTGTGTATATAACACACACCACACACAGATGAGCAGGTGTGTCATCGAGCAGATTTCTAGATCTCTTGGCATGGATCCTTATCATTGGTATGCATTGTTTTCATTATGCTATTACATATTTACTGCCTCTCAACTATTTTCTTCCTTTTTTTTTTTTGTTTTATGGAAGAGATATACTCCAATTTAAAATTTGGTATTTTTTAAACAAGTTAAAACAGTTAAAATAGTCTTCTGTAAGGACTGACTTGTTTTTGATTAGGCGATTTTGTGTTTCTTTGAGGTTGTTTTTTTTAGTTGCCTGGAAAAGAAGCACTTAAAAAATTTAATGAGTGAAAATATTTTCTCCTACTCTGAGCTCACTCTATAAAGACCAAGTGGAATTTTATCAAATTTTATAAAGCACTCACTTTTCAGCAGAGCAAAGTCAGAGAAAAAAATTTCCCCTAAAATGATGGGACCTAATGACAGATTTTAATGAATACAACTCATCAACCACAATATCTTTTAATTTACTAATTGCTTCATGAACTCAGAAGCCACAGAACACAGAGGGAGCATTGCATGTAGGAAGGGTCACTAATGATTTTACAATCCTGCAAACCCCAGGTGAAGTTATGACTTTGGTAGAGATGACCTTTGACACTTGTAAAAAGTGTTCTCAATAGGCAGATTGGATAATTTGCCTCTGGGAAGAGTGATAAAGTTGCTGATTAAATAAAGATTTGGTCTCTTAAAGCACACTACAGTGAACTTTACAAAGCTTCCTTTTTCTAGGAGCACACTTGTTCTGTTCACAAGTTCCAGGTGGTCACAGCAGAAATGCGGCCAATCAGAAATGAATTGCTTTCTCCATAAAGTATTAGATTGGAATGGCAAGCTAATAATGAAAAGGAATAAAACTGGGACTTGCAAGTAATCAGCTTATATTTGATTAAATATGATACCAATAATCAGAACCAATAGATCAAACCAATTGATTAATTAGTTGTGTCTAGGAATAGTAGTTATTCTTTGGCAGAATAAAAACCTCATCTCCATTTGTACATACATAATGTAGTAACGCCAAGAAAAAGAAGAAGGAATTATAGTTCTCTAGGAATATATATTTATAGATTGATGAAAGGAACCACAAGGAGATCCTTTTAGAAATAAAAAAATCTAGGTATAGTAAAGAGAAGAACAAAAAATAATGAGAAAAATGAGGCTGAGGAGAACATTCACACCTTATAAGAAGGCTTATGACCTTTGAAAGTGATCCATTCTCTGCAAACGAATGGTGAAGATATTTGTACTTCCTGAATGGCATTATTTCCAGAACAGATTTCCTTGCTCCTACATAAAACAAAACCTGCTTCATCGGTTTTATGCATGCTTTACTTAATGTGCCATGAAACATTACATTAATTTAATGTTGACCAACCTAGCCCAATAATTGGCAACTTCTTTTTGCAGGTTTTCCAGCAATCCTCTGAGCTGGGGCTTGAAACATGGTAATTAAATACTTATTCAAAATACATTAAAATTAAATGTATGGCTCAGGACATTCAGATTTTGAAAACAGTTGGCTGGCTGGGATAAACTGGTACATTCTGAAAACTTGTATGTCATAGCCTTTTGCAAAAGCCAAAGATTTAGCCTTTTGAAAGGAATAAACTTGTCCCATTTATTGTGGATTGATTTATGTTAATTTAGCAGTGATTTGGTGAGGTTTTAAATTTTTTTTTTTAAATATAATTGTGTCATAGAGAACAACATGGATTCTCCAGAGGAGGATTTTTAAAATTTAATTCCAAAGATTTATATAAATTCTCTGAGGGTGACTGCAATTTGAAGGAACAGCTCTTCCCAGCTGTGCTTCAGGTTTTAAGTAAATAATTTTCTTCTGGGTTGGGAAAAACCCAGCTCCCAAACAAGTTAGGGAATTAACACCACAGAATAAATAACATTTCTGAGTACCCTGATAAAGCCCTTGTCCTTATTACTTAAGAGTGAAATCTTAAGAGTTGCAACTTAGATATGTTTGATGAAAAGCAGGAAAGAGTTGCATGCTGAGTGGGAAAACTGTTAAATCTGGAGAGCTTGAGAATCATACCCCACTGTAGGCACTTATGCAGGTCTAATATGCCTCATGGTATTAAAGCAGGTGCATGAAACAGTGCTGTAGAAAAAATAAGGTCAGGAAGAGCTAAACTCTATCAAGATCTCACTTCCAAATATGACCCTCTGATGGTGTCATATCTCATGATTAATACAGACCATGACTCAGCAAACCCTGAAATATGTTCTTAATTATTAGAGCACTCCTTTAAAGTGGACAGTCCTTTAGTTAAAGTCAAGATTATACTTTGTTGTATCACTGCTGTTAGCAAGATTTCCTATTTTGCATCAGCTTGTGAGAGAGTGGGAAAAAAAAAAAAGAAATTCTCCCATTTACTCTTCCTTCAGAAGAAACTCTATTCTTCTCCCATAGTCTCTTAGCATTTGCATTCTTCTCCACACGCACAATATTAGAAACCACTCACCTGAACAGTCAGCCTTTCTCAGCTTTCCTTATAGTTAATGGACAGAATAGCTCCTTCATGGGGCAATTTGCGCAGAAGCTGTATCCATGTGGGATGCCTTCTAGAACAGGTCTTTCTGCTCTCTTGCTTATCCAGGTGTATGGGATCACCAGCTAATAAAAATGGCTACACTTGGGTAGTTTAATTGTGCTCTCAGTACAGCTGGAAAACTCAAGGAAAATTTAAAATACTAAAAAAATAAAATTAAAAAAAGGCAACACTCAGCAATAAGGAAATTTAACCCTTGTCTTTTTCACAAGTTACATAATCTTAGAAAGTTTTATGTAGTGCAAGTCTTATGTGAACATAATGAGACCTTTCCACTGAGTGAGTTTGTGTAGCCACATTTATTTTTAAATCTGGTGAGTTTTTCTAGATTAAGTTTGCTTTTTAAGTGTATTTTTTTATTTTGTGTGTGTGCCTGTACTGCCAGGTTCATTAATATGGGGTTTTGTACATTTGTATAATATCTGCAGAGATCCACAAAGCATTCTTGTAGTTTGCAGTGCCTGAAACTGTGGATATGTCATATTCCCAAAAAGGGGGACAGACTGTGATTCTTGGATAAGTTAAACTTTGGCTGTTTGCAGTAATTTTCTGTCTTTGTGGAGCGAAAGGAGAGTTTGAAGGCTGCCTTTTTCCCCTGCTGAGATGTTCAGCCAGGATGTGCTGCTGCGTTTAGCAGTCCTCTCAACCCTTCTGCTTGCTCTCACACTGACACCAACTTTTGCTTTTTCTCTCCTTTTACTTCATCATTGTGAAGATATAGTGTAAGATGTCAGTCTTCCCCGACCCTCAGTGACAAACATAGTTATGCATCCTTTGCCTTCACTTCTGGCCATGACATGAAAGTGTGACCATGACCTGCCTAGATCCCAGTGGTGCTAAGCTAGATGGACAACTCACATCTTACTCTGGCAGGATAGAAGTGCATGGTTCTATCTGCTTTAATTGGCAGAAGGACTGCACCAAACATTAGGAGCTATTTAAAAATCAAGGAGTTTCCCTTGCTGGCTTGTGCTTCTAACCACAGAAAATTTAAACATTCCTTCTTAATTGCTTCTTAATTGGTTGGACACTTCATTTATTTTAGCTTATGCCATAGTATGGCAATCAGGACCTTAGCATTCCCAGCTGTTACCTACAGTGTCTTCTCCTTGGGTTCCAATTTATTCCCACGGTAATTTTTCTGTCCTGAGTGCAACTGGCTTTACTGCAGAAGTGAACTTCCATAGATTTCCACCTAGCAAAAATCTTGAAAAGATCAAATCAGGGAGGTGTACACTTTAATGTTAATATAATCACAGATAGACACATGCTGCCTCTTTCCCTTCCCTACTCTAATTCGTTCAAGTGACTTGAGGACTTAAAGCATAAGAAAATATACTGAGAAAAGCTAAATGGTACTAGGCGTGTGTCACTGATATATGCTCTTCAAGAATCTCACATTTAATTCCTTTCCCTTTGTCAACTAAACCTGTCTTTTTATTGTTTCCAGAGTCCCAGAGATCCCAGAGCTCCCAGAGTCTCTGAGCCTACTTGCTCAGTCTAATAACATGTACAGGGCTGGCTGAATAAATCCCCAAATCAATAAAATCGTTATTTTAGAGAAGAATAAAGAAAGAAATTGTTCTGGGAAGGCAAGCAGTATTACAGCTGGTTGATTTGACTCTTTTTCAGCTGAGCTGAACCTGTTTACTGAACTGAATAATTTTCAAGGTGTGTCAGACCATATCTCCTATGTCAAACACATGTATCTATGAATACTTTAGTCTGCAGGCTGATGTACAGCCTCCAGTAGAAAAGGTTGTAGAATCTTTAAGTGGCAAATGACTTGGCTCTCCAAAACCAAACTTACCTTAAGTATTTGTCTCAGTTTTCCATTTTTCTGCTGATAATATGTAAAGGGTGTTTTTAGCCACTAATAAATACTAAACTATCGGACTGGTTTGGCAAATATCATCAATGCCAAAACAAACCTCAACATAATTCATTTGTGAGTCAGCAAATATGATCCTCCCTGACCTCCTCACCCTCTGTGTGCCAACCATGGCCAAAGTGGTGTGAATGACACAATGCTCACAGCATATCCTTGTAGCTTGAGTTGTTTTCTCCTGCAAAAGAAAAAACAACAAGGGAAAAGGCCCCACTTGTTGAGTTGGGTTGTATGACCATTCATTACCTGCACTTGACCATGTAAAGATTATTGGAGAGACTATTTTTTCCAAAATGCACCCTTGTGGGACAGAAGTCTAAGAGTATCCTCAATTAGAGAAATTATTGCCAGCAAGTAGATGGGAATTAACTTCCCATCTACTCAGCACTGGTGAGGCTACACCTGGAGCACTCTTTCCAATTCTGGGCTTTTCAGTACAAGACAGACATGGACATACTAGAGAAAGTCCAGTGTACATCCATGTAGATGATGAAGAGACTCACATATGAGGAAAAGCTGAGAGCTCTGGGACTGTTTAGCCCAAAGAAGAGAAGAACTGGAAAGTTATTTCCAGAGGGTATAAACACCTGAAGGAAAGATGCAAAGAGGAGCCAGGGGCTTTTCATCAGTGACAGTACTAGGGATAATGGACATGAACTGAAATACAGGCCGTTCCCTCAGGAAATATTTTTCACTGTGGGGGTGCCTGAGCACTGCCACAGTCAGCAATGAGCTTGTGAAGTCTCCATTGCTAAAGAAAGCAAAAAGCCATCTGAACATAATCGTGGGCAACTGGCTCTAAGTGACACTGCTTGAGCAGGAGGGGGCTGGACAATGTGACGGTTCAGAAGTCCAATCTAGTCAACCATTCTGTGATTCTGCAAAGTAAAGAGACTAGAGAATTGTATTTGAAGCAAAGTATCAGTGTACTGCTCTCAGACATCCTTACAGAAGCAGCCCTGGGCAGTTTTAAACTGGGAACTTATAGCAGGTTCCTGTGTGCTTTGGGTTCCTGCCAGCTTAGAAGGGAGGAAAGCTCTTAGTAGC
Organism: Pyrgilauda ruficollis; assembly: GCF_017590135.1. Lineage (NCBI taxonomy): Eukaryota > Metazoa > Chordata > Aves > Passeriformes > Passeridae > Pyrgilauda > Pyrgilauda ruficollis. The sequence continues at coordinate 16,896,032 of NW_024523648.1, read as the reverse complement.
TTCTGAAAACATGACTAATACCAGAGGGCACAAATCTGAGTACCACATTTGATCTTTGTTTCTGGAAAAGCTTGCTGTACTTGTATTTTGTAAAGGAGAAGGAAGAGATATTTTTATGTGAAGCTGTTTTAGAAAGAAAACACAGCTTGTCTTGGAAAACTTTCTTGGGTTGGAATTATCAAAATAATTGTAGAGTATTCCTCTCCCTGTGGTTGGTGCAGAGAGAAGATTAAAAAATTAAGTAAAAAATTAAAGATAAGATATTTTAAAGAGCCTTTGATCTTCTGTTACAAATAAACTTTCCAAATTCAGTGGTTTTTTTCTTCCTCCAGAGAATGGTAAATTTGCAAGCTCAGCAACTCAGCATTACCACTAATATCACTTAAGAAACTTTAACTTAGTTGCCAAAGTTAAAATCATCCTAAATTCAAGATGCCTTTAATCCAGTCACCTATAAACTTAGATTTAATGTTCATTTGATCTCCCTTCGTATGCACATGGGTCAGGTCATGTTGTCTATCTTTATAGTGGCTGGACATGAAAGCAGAAACAGCTGCTTTCAGTTCCTCATATTCCCATGAGTCCTTTATTTCCATGATGCACGCACATCCCTTTGCCTGAGAGTCCCAAGCTGTTTTATTCTCAGTGCGACAGAATGGTGGGGGTGTTTAGCTGGAATCCTCATTGTGCATTGAACATTCACATTTTGAAAGACTTTTAATTTCTATTTAGGCAGAGTTTACCCAAGGGACAGCTCCTTTCTTCCTGAGTTTGCTCCCTCATCAAAGAACTACAAGGTTGTCTGAGTTGCTTAAGTTAATGCTTGAACATGTACTTTAAAAATGGTAGAACACAATATTTTCCTTTAGTCTCAAGGTCAGAAATAGTTGATCTTTCTTTTTCCCTCCCACTAGAAATTCATTCAAAATCAGACACCCACACTATAATATTATAGTTTAAAGGAAAAAAAAAAGTGACACAACCATAAATGCTTCAAGGCACAGTCTTATTCTGGAAAACATTGGGCAACCATCTCTTGAGATTCCTGGTAGCCTTATGTAGCCTTATTTGTTGCACATATATATATCTGTATCTATATATAGCTATATATATATATGTATATATATACATACATACATACATTCATACTCATGCCAATAGCTTATTATGTAAACACATGCTTATCTCTAAAGCCTCGGAACACTTAAAAAATGTAATCATAACCACAGCAGTATATATTTTAAGCTTAGTGCTCTTCCTTCAGTCAAAAACCACCAAAAAAATACTCCTGCTAAATTACTTGCATGTCTTTCTATCTAGTTTCTGCTAGCTATCATAGTCATAATTTAATTTTTGATGGTTTTTTTTCACGTTGACCAAAATACTGCTTCAACACAGCATTTCAGGGCCCTCCAGCTTTGTTACTGCATGAACAGACTCTGTGATTCACCTGGGCTGCTCACGAGTGTGAGGCTGCAGAAGGGCTGTATGCAAAACTGGATGTGCAGCTTATGTCCCTTCTCTCTATAGCTTCATGCTCCACTGCCAGGAGGTAGAATGACTGCTGGATAGATACTCTCGTATGCAACGCCAGCATCCTCTAGTTCTTCTATAGAACTCTAAATCAAATGTCAGTAAATAATTAATACAAATAAAATAGCAATTGTGTTTTGGTCACAGCATGGGTTTATATGCCAAAGAGAGGCAAGAAGTCTGTAGGAAGAGAAGAATGCATCATTGCTTCACAATTGGTGGGTTTGACAGATATCAGCAGAGTCTTATTCCTTTGCTTTTGGCATGGTGGGGGGCAGGAAGTGGCAGGGGGGGCAGAGGCCCTCTGTGGAAAGGCGGCTGTGTCTGAGGAGGTGGCGGTGTTGTGTAACCACATTGACAGAGTGCGTCACAACGTGTGACATGTGGTAGCAGAAGAGACTTAAATAGCTCTCACCATCTTTTCTCCTCCGAAGGTTTTGAGGAAAATTTGGTTTTCTGAGTAATGTTTTATCCTTCCTAAGATCACCTGATAATATGGCTCAAGCTCCTCTAGAGAACACCTCCCTGAGGTGTCAGGGAATTTTAGGGTAGAATCGGTGAGAATCTTGGTCTTTTAAGCCCAGATGTTAGAATTGTACACCTCAGAGACAATGGGATGAATATATGTTCATCAATCCTGATGTTAAAATTGAGAAACATCCCTTCATGACCTCATCTGTAACAGAAGCTGGGGCTGAATTAATTTCTGCTTGCGCTGAAGCCATTATTAGAAGAGTGTCTGACAATGACTAAACTTTTTCCAGTGATAGAGGATCCATTGCAAAATACAAAACTTGTTTAACTGTTAATTATCTTTTGTACTAAAATTTCCACTTTGTATATGAAGGTCTGTGAGCTTCTCTGGATTCATCACCCACTCAGGACTTTGTTATTCCTTTCTCTGCTAGACTTCAGAGACCTTATTACCACATTTCTGTTCTTTATTCTTGTACTTACAGATTGTAACCAAGCCACTGTTTATCTCTGTAAGCGAAATACATTGAGTTCTTTCACTCTTTGTCCCCAGGAGCTGCTTCTGCACGTTGCTCATTGCTCTGATCTCTCCAATTTATCTGTGTAGTGTTTGATCGGTAACACCAAATTTGGACCAAGCATTCTAGCAGTGCCCGTGCAAATGAGGAATATGGTGAAAGCATAATGCCAGCTGTGCTGCTTAATATTCCCCTTTTATATTCCTCCCAGGACTTAGGTGACCATATCAGAATGCTGAGCCCACATGTCCAGTTCATCAGTGAGTCATCTTCAGAGTCACTGCATCATTCTTGCAATTGTGACTTTTATTTTCATTTCTGGTTGAATAAGTTTTGTGAGACAGTACTAAAATGCAGGCTGATACCCATACCCAGGAGTGCTGTGTCCTGCTGACAGATGCTGACTGTGATTTACTGTACCTCAGATTGTGACATGAACTCAGTTTCTGTAAATCACCTTGAGTTTTGTTATGCAAATTAGCAAACAACCCCCTGAGATTCTGGTGGGATTTGCTAAGACCCTAGAACTCAGCCTAAAGTCACTTTTCTGCCCTCTGAGTCTCCCTCCTCCTCTGCCAGAAGAAAAAATCCTATTTCTCCATGCACTGCTCCTCTACATCTCAGCCTGGGCCAAAATAACTTAATGGATCAGCATTTATTATTGATCCTCAGCAGTAATACTTTTTAACCTCAAAGTGAGATTTTGTAGCTGGCTGGCCAAGCCTTCTGAGACATAGCTCAGTGAAAGTTGTTTTGCTGGTGAGACCCACTAAGACTTCATGTTTCACAAGCACAAGTCTCCTCAAAATGGAATTTATTAAGCTGAGACTTAGCCTTTCTCAGGTATTTCAACATCTGGTGTCAGACTCTGTAATGCAACTTGGATTTTTCACCCATTTTCAGCACTCACCTGTCACCAGGCCAAGGATGGGGCATCAGCTGGGGCTGTCAGTAGTTTCTGGGGTGGGGACTAGAGTACACCAATGGTACTTGGGATTTAGGGTGAAAGTAGGAAGGTAGGAGCCACCCGGGAGGAGTGTATTGGTTTGCAAGATACGCAGGCAACAGAGTCATGTGGGATGCTGAGGCTGTGGATGGTAGCTAGGAATGTAAAGGCAACTGCTGGATAGGTGACAACCAAAATGAACAGAAGTCTTTTAAGGGGCAGAAAATCAGGAACCAGTGAGCTGAGAGCAGAGACTGAGGGAGCTGCAGAGTGCAGATGAGCCTAGCTTCTCTTCCCTCCCTCCTCTTCTCTTATTTTCCTCCTCTTCTGATCTGGCATAAGCAACTTTTTCTCCAGGCACTCCTTGTAGACAGCATCAAAGCTGTGCATCCAGAAGGAAAAAGGACTGCTGGAAGCAGTCTGTAGCTAAGCTGGCCTGAGCAAATAGATGTATTCTCCTATGTATGCTCTGGCCATTCAGATAGTTAGGGAAGGTATCTGTCTTTTTTTGACTCCTCTCTGTTTCTCTAAGATTGTCTTCAACACTGTCTTTTATAGCAAATGAAACATATAAAATGTAATAGAGGAATAAAGAAGGCAGTGTCCCCCAGTTTGCTTGCAACCCTTCCCACCACTGCCCCTCAGCTTAATTTGCCATGCAGCAGCAGTCTTTTGTAAAACTTCTCTGATTATACTGCTCAGTAAACAAGCATTAATTAAAAGAATAAGAGGATGGAGATCAATGTTGATTTACAGACAGAAGACGGAGAGCTAATCCTGAATAGATAAATAGCTCTAAAATTATATCTAGAAAGTGGATGGAAAAAGAAGAACAAAATATCTGTCAAGTCCTTGTAGTGTAAAAGTAAGACCCAGATTCTGCTTGGCCCCAGCATTTGCATGTCTGAAAGAAAAGGGCAGGACTAGACAGCTTTTAGGATACCAATGCCATTGGGGTGTAGGATGGGGGAATACCAGAAACAGCTGGTTTCTTTTCTGAGCAAAGTTTTTTTATTTCAGGTCTAAGAAATACTTTCATCCCCCTTAGGCTGTCATGCAAAATGCTCCCAGATTCCTGAGATGTGTTCCACTGCAAGAGCTTCTTCCCACCCTTGTCCCTGTGTATTCCCCCTTTCAGTCATAGAGAGAACTATTATTTCCAAGATTATCTTCTTATCACAAAAACATAATCTAATTCCTTCCAATTTCCCCACCCATTTCTTTCTCTGTCTAATCCCTCAAAGAAAATTTCAGCATATAACATATTTCCACTGTGGTATATGAACGTCATACAGAGGGCAGTGCTGCCTCTTCACAGGCTCTCCTGCTTCCAAATGTTACACCGCTCCTTGTGATATTTTTTTAGCAGGATTTGTTACTTTTTAAGCCAAAGAGGAATCCAGTGCAGGAATGAATTTACACTGGCCTTGTGCCACCTAATCTTGAGAACTGAGACACTGAGTTTAACATTTCTGAGACAAACTGTAATGTGTTACAGGCTCTTTGTAGCTTAACCTCTAAGGAGGGAGAAAAAGCGTTTGAACAGGGATGATTTAACAGAAGCAGTATTTAAAAAAAATAGACCCAGGCCAACTGAAGGAAAAGGACCCCCTCTTAGAAAGCAGTAGCAAGGATTTGCTTTATGAATTTCAGGAAAGGGTTTTTCAAATGACAATCTGTGCCAAATTCTGCTTCTCTGTCTCAAAGCCCATGGATTTGCAGCATGATTTGATGCTTGGTGCATGAACATCTGTGAAATAATAGAAGTAAGTCCCTGTAATTCTCTTAATGTTACATAGTGCAGTTTCTCCAAGGGAAATAAGACTTTACACTCTAAGGGGTCCCCCAACCACTTAAAGTACACGTCCCTCAAGGTCCCATTAAACTGCCATTACAGTGAGCCTGAGGCTGTGCTGTTCTCTCCTCCAGCTCCTGCGTGTTTTGTGGCGCCTCAGCAGGTTCCCTCATTACTTTGGAGGGAAACATAGTCACTAGATTGAAGATCAAAAAGAGTTGGAAGTGAGATGTGAAGTACCAGCCCAGTCAGAACTGAACAAGTGCCATTTGATTTTCTTTGCAGAGGAAGCAGTCTAGCGATGCACATACAGCTGTGCCTACTGTTTGGCACATCCTGGGAGGTGTTTGATCACTTCTGTTGCCTACTTAACCATCAACTGTTGGATTTGTTTTCCCTAATGTTATAGGGCAGGGGGAGGAGGAGGTCAGTGTCACCCTAAGCTGCCAGAGATCAACAGAGATGTTCCCCCATCTGCTGCCTGTAACTCGTTTCCTCTATTTAAAGCCAGAGTCACTACCCTCCTTCTCCTTCCTTATATTTCCAGCTGCTATCCTATTATGCTCCCATGTGCTGCTCTTTTTGGTGCTGTAAAATAGATGTAATGGTCTGCAATTGGACAAGCAGTAGAGGCACAGCCTGCTCCAGAGTTTCGGACATAGCAGAACACAGTGGGCTCTGAACTAGTCTTCAAGGGCTGTGCAGTGCTGGTACCCAATCCCTGTCTCCAAGATTTTGGTCCAAGTGATACCACTGTTAGGGCTGCACAGAAGACACTTACCTGCATTAGACATGATCCTACCATAGAGCTGCAGTGACAGGACTAGATGAGCTTCAGCTGTGTCTTTCAGCCTCTGCTGTTCTATGATTCTGTTTTCCAAAAGAGAAGCCAGTTTGGTTTAGTGTTTTCTTAATATCCTTGAACAGAGACCCAGCTTTGATAAGAGATTCTAGTAACCATTTTTATAGAACCAATTAAATAAAAACTAACTGCAGAATTCAACAGCCCAGAAGTTTTAACAGGCTTCCTTATTTAATAATATAAGCATTTAATTTTTCTGCTTGGCAGCTTTGTACAAACAGGTGGAGAGGAAAGATCTGGGCTGGCTTAACTTGTGTTTTTTGACACAGCCAAATGTCAACACTGAGAAGTGTGTCATGCAAATCAAAGCCTCAGATCTGAATGGCTCCAGTCTTAAGGAAATTTGCACAGAGATACAGATTTTACAGATGGCTTCTATCTTTTCAGTCATCTGGCAAAGGCCTCGGGGCTGAACTATGGAGTAGTCTGGAGCTGCATGATGCAGACTGAATTAATCTGAGAATTTATGGATGAGAAAAGAAAATGGTGTTGCTCTGCAATACAAAAATAGCCTTTCATTACACTGAAGGCTGATGTTGTCTAGCAGCCAATTGCTCCTACAATAAAGTACACATTATGATGTCAGCCAAAGCAGAAGAAAGCAACTCAGGTGTACCCAGAACAACACACAATGAAAAAAAGAGAAGCTGTCATTCCAAATTCTAGCCAGTAAATGTTCATTGAACACTACTGGTCGATTTTGAGGAATTTGGATAAAGTCATGAGGAGTCCAAATGAAAAACAATTATAGTAATAATAAAGTAATTCACTCTGAATAGTCTCATGAGCAGCACTGAAAGCAAAAGTAAGAATATCAATGACATCAGAGGTAACTCAGAAGGTGAAACAAAACTGTAGTAGTCAAAATCTACTACAGTTTTCTGTGAAGTGTTCCCATTCATCTGGATGAATATTTTTTCACAGCAGTCAACCACAAATAAACCTTCATGGAGTTCCTTGTATCACAAGACAATGAGATTAACAGCAGGCTTTGCGTATGTCAAAGGAAAAAAGGTTTCTCTGTGTTACTGAACTACACTTCTGCACTAAAGATTCATTCAAACACAAATTTAGTTTCATTCCAGTTCATAGGTTTTGAAATAGAGAGAGGTAAAGTAACACAAGCACATGCTAGGACACATATGCCAGAAACTGATAAAAAAGATGCAGTTAGACACCTAGGTTGATAATAGCTTTGTATAAATTCTCTCAGGCTAGGTGGTGTACTGGCTTTACAGTCAATAAATAACTTCATCTCCACTTCTGACACTAAATACAGATTTCCTTACAAGGAGATTAAATACTGAGATACAGGAAATAACCAACCAGACTAGATCTGTAAATAGGGCATGCAATAAGGTTCAGTTCTCCTGATCCTATTAGCCCTTTTGGTACCCATAGATAAACTGTTTCAACAAAATCTTTGTATCTATAAAAATACCTCTATCCTACCGATTGTGTTTGTTTTCAATGGAGCTAATTGGAATTAAGGATCTTAATATGTAGATCTTAGCCTTCCAATACATCACTTTCTGCACCAATAAATAAGAGCAGCAGCATTACATGTCCTCACAGCAACACTAGAGAGCTTTAATTGCATTAACACTTATGAGGGTCTGAGACAGAGGTGATGGACACTGCTCAGATATCACACACTGAAAATATAGCAGTGTATATTGAACTCACTTCCTACCCACACCCTGAGGGGACTTTTCTTAGCAGCACTGAGGTGGTGTCAAATCAATCATTGCTAAAGTCTGCACAGAAAAATTAATACCACCTGATATTTCCTCCTGGTGTCCACAAAGATTGGCACAGGAATTGTTGTTCTTTAAATTTTGCATGTGAGTTTCTGTGTTCTCTGAGTTGCTGTGATTTTCATCACATCACTGAAGAGAAGGTATCTTGGCAAAACCTGGGCCCTGATGTACATTGTCATTTTTCTTGATGTTTTGGCAGTAGCAGGGGGAAAGGTGCAATCTTCCCCTGTTTCTCCAGCTTTGAAAGTCCATGTGGCTCCAAGAAAGAATTCTCTTTCCTGTCTGCTAGTCAGAAGTGGGTCATCACCAGCTTAGAGTTGGCCAATCTTTTTATTTGCAAATTTTTCAGGAGCTTAGAAGGACATATACTGGCCAGCTTGGCTCTATCCATTCCTGCTGGGCAATGCCCATTTAATTATTCCATTGCCCTGCCTCTAGACCATCCTGCTTCTATGCTGAGCAAGCCAGAAAGTGAACACTCCCTTGGCATCTTGGCAGAGTTTCTGGTGTTTCATCATTTAGGATCCTGTGTCATTGATGTATTTGTGCATATAGATTTTGAGCAAATTGGGCCTAAGATATATTTGTAACCCAAATAAAACTTTTAGAAGAGCATACATTAGCTTTTAGTCATTCTGACTACACTGTGTACAAACAATGCCAAAGGGAAAAAAAATCTAGTGGTTATAAGTTGTGAGGTGTGACAAGCCCTTGTATGTGTCAACAGCTAAAACAATTATTTCTGAAATCAGCAAACACAGAAAGTTAAAGAAACAGGGAGATTATCCTTCTATGCAGTTCCTAACAGGAATTTAATTTTAGACAGCGTACCTGATCTCTCTTTTTTCATTCTATCTCATTCACTCATTTGATTATTTCTTGGAAATTGGATTTATGAAAATAAAATCTTCATTGTAGTTAGAAGTGGAAGAGTGCTTTAAAAATGAGGGCAATGGTATAGAAAGCATAAGAAATCTTTGTTCCTAACCTATATACATCTGTGTGTCTTCTCTCATTCCTTATTGTTACATTTTATTTACAGGCAAACCACCAGGCAGACTGATTCTTGCTATAAGGAATAGATCCATTTTCTTTGTAACTAACCTACTTCCTCATTCTGTAATTTAAATGGATCAGTATGTTAGTGGTCTTACCTGAGGAGACATTTCAAGAGAAGATAGCTGGGTGTGATGTAGAGTTTAAGTTCAGAGCTTCCTGTTTCCAAGCATGCACAGATTACTATTTTTATAAAGCAAAGGAACAACTAATAAGCTTTAGACATAAAACATTTGGTATCACCCTGCAGCTGCTGTTTGCCAGAAATGCTGACAAACCTGTTTGCAAGTCTTTAAGAACCACATGACACAGTATGATTCACGTTCATGTTGACCTTTGTCTTGTTTGTGATTGAAAACAATTAAAATTACCAGAGTCAACAGAGTGAAAACTATGTGGAGTAATTGAGTTTGGTTATCTGTGCCTCTAACTCTGTTTCTGTGTTTCATCATTCTGGCTTTGCTGTGCACAGAAGCTACTGAACCATTCATGCGCACTCATGTGAAGATCCAGACTCAGCGTGTTTGACAGCTCAGGGAAGTCATAAGGCAATGTTGTCAAACAATTGCAGAGAAGATGCAAGAGGCATTAACTAAACTGTCAATAAGCTACAACATTAACATTAAATTATCAAATCAAATTTGTCGAATATAAACATGCATTTTTCTTAATGGAGCAGCATTTAGATATTTGATTATTAAGTTCTCTCCCAAAGCAGCAGAGTAGAACAACAAATTGAATTAATGTTTCTCTTAATAACAGATTGTCTTTAAATATTTAGTCTCTTTAAATATTTAGTCAGGAACTATTTGATTAGGACACTTTATTTTTAAGGAACACCTTGATTACACAATGATTTCTTCCTTGCTCACATGGTGTCTTTCAGTCAGGTGTTCAACACCTCCTAGTGCTGGTGGAAGGTGATGACAGCTCCCCAGCGATTCAAAGGGTGACATTTTTGCCACTAGGTAATGAGAATGTCTAGATGTACATCAGTGTACGTGAATTAGAACAAGCTGTTGGCATTCAGTGGCCCCAGTCATCCTTGGTGCATTCTTTCCCTCTGTATTTGCAAGAACCCCTAAGAAGATCCAGGGACCTATTCCTAGTAGGGTTCAGGAATGACCCTGAATTAACATATTAATAAGAAAATTAATATATTAATAAGAAAAGCATATATCTTAAATATAAGGGAATTTATCTTCTTTCTATCAACAATGATCTTGGAGTTTTGATAATCTCTGTTTGGGTAGTGTTTCTTTAAATGAGACCTCTTAGACATTTTTTTTTTTAATTGTTAGGGAAATGCAAGAAACAGCATGCCTGAAGTCTTGTATTTCCTGAGCAAGGCCACAGCATTTTGCTGAGGTGAGTTCAGTGCCAGAATTTGGTATGGTAAGTAAGCAGACAGGGAGCCCAGAGCCTTTAGATACCAGACCTCTAAATGCCACCATACACTGCTAGGAATCTCAAAAGCAAAATATGTTGCTATTACAAGTACCTGAAAAACAACACTGGCCACAGTAATTTATTGCAGTATGAATAAGTTTTATTACCACTTCTCCACAGAGGTTTATCAGATTTTATGATGCAGTCAAAGATAAGGTCTTTAGCTCAGGAAGTCCCTTAGCTGGTCTTATCTAGTGGTGTGACATTTCAATGACATCATATGTGGCTAGGTTACACACATGTGTTAGTCAAACAAGAGAAGAAACTTAATGTTTGGAAAACCAAAAACAAAAACAAAGAGAGAAAGGTTGTGGGGATGAAAATTTTTAAGAGCTCTCAGCACTTCTGAAGGTATTGTTAAGAAAAGCGGCCTTTAGATTTCTTTCTTTTGTAATTATTTGTTTTAATTCAAATAAAATCTTTATTCTATATGAAGATGTTTCTTCATGCTTGAGTGTTTTCAAAGGGATGGAAGTATATACTTAATATTTTATATCTCCATAGCATCTATTAACCGATACTACAGTGAGGGGATTAGGACACATACTCTAGATGTTATGGATAACATATTCTTCTTGTGGAAGTGTCTTTAAATAAAGCTTTTTAGCTCTGAGTTAGAATATCTTTTCACAGCAAACACGTGTCTTTTATTTGTCATTTTTCATGACCTTTTCTTTCAAGAATGTCTGCACATATGCTGACATTTTGTATTTGTCATCCCTTAGACTTAGTAATTGCTGTATTTGCCTTCTAGTGCCATAGAGTTCATTTGTAGAGCCATTTCTTTTTATTGCTATACACTCTAAGGCTTTTCCATCATGCTCCTCCCTGTAGCATTCCATTCACTTACAGAAAAGAGAGGTAAAATCTTCATTTTTTTGCAAGAGTGGCTAAGGCATCATTGCCTTGGGTACTTTTCTCCTTTGCTGCAGAAACTAGCAACAACTACTCATGTAATTAATACATTTTATCTTTAACTTACTGGGCTTTTCTAGGTTAATACTACTGGGTTTTTGCCATTACACCGGTTTCTTTGATGGTAATTAATGTCCTCCTTATTTCCTAATCTCTGTTCCAAAGTCAGTGAGTATTTCTGTTCTTTGCTTTTTCCTAGTGAGAGGAAATGGGAGAAAATAAAGAAATGTATAAAAAAGATGTTTCTGGGTTTTTTTGTTTTGTTTTGTTTTGTTTTACTCATCCCTCCCTCTAAAATATCCAGAATTATAGTCATGCACACAATAATCGTTTTTGTTTGAGAAAATTAGTATTTTTGAACATTTGTGCTTCAACATATAAAGCATTGATCAACTGATAGGATTAAGCAAACTTTCTATAATATTTTTTACATAATTTTCTTCAACATAATTTTTCTAATCTTAGCCTGAAGCAGTCAGCAGCTTTTACAGAGCAAGACAAACTGAAGTCTGATGTGAAAGGTTTCCTTGAGCACATAAAATAGAGAAGTACAATGAGAAATCCCAGTACAAAAGTCAGTCATGCTGCTTCCTTGAGGCTTTAACATGAAAATTACCTAGAACACATTTCTTCCTAATTCAAGCTTCTAGAATCATAGAATATGTCTATTTCATGGATAGTGACCTCCTCATAGGGAATAAAAGTTACTATTCAGAACATTATACCACTTAGATTCCTAATTCATGGACAGAACCCATTGTACTTGGCACAGTAGGGACCACAAGACATCTTCTCCCTCTGTAAAAGCTTAGGCTAAGTGAAAAGGCTAATAAAGACTCAAGAAATAGTATTTGTTGATCAAAGTATGCTCTAAACATAACTGTTGTCCAAAGTCCATAGCCATCAAAACAAAGGAAAATTATAGGGAAGATAGGGGGAAAAAATAATGAGGCAGCCTTGTGACTAATCGTGGACCTCTCTTTTAGAGTTTGAAGCATGCCAGAAACACAAAGTCTCTGTGTTTGAAGGTCAACAAGAGAAGTGTAGGCTGGCACTTTCATAAGAAATGAGAATAAGTGCATATGACCAGGATGGGTATCAGCACTGTTACAGAAGGAAATCAAGCAGCATGGTTTGATTAGATAGGGAATGGAAGGCAGGGATGGCAAGCACAGGGAAATCTCCGTGGTCAGTGTGGGTTGGATGGGAGCAAGGCTGAGAGTGCATTTCACAAAGAAATAGAGCAGGGAGTTGTAGTAGCTGACATATGAAATAAGGGCGCCACTTTAAGGAGGATGAGAAATGCATTTACTTAGAAATGCAATGCAATTTTAATTTTTTTTTTTAGCTCAAATATGTGTGAAAATTTTGAGAACAGGCAAAGATGAAGGTAACATGCTCTTCAAAGGTCTAGAACACAGGAACAGGATTTTAGCCATACTAAAAAATTTAATAAGAAGTGGCAGTTTTATATCATGATCTATTAGATTACCATGTATTTGTGTTGCTTGCTAGAGCTTATTTTATTTTCTATAATGCAAGTTATATCAGTGTAATGCAAGCTGAAGGCAAAGAATGGATAATCCATTCTTCAAGGAGCACAATTCCTAGGAAGTAGTGGTCCAGGGATTATTAGCTATGCACAGATTTAACTGCTTTGATGCCTTATAGCTGACATTATACAGATCTTCACACCAGTGCTGCCTCATTAATTATTTTACCATCAAGTATTTTTCAGTTGTTAGAGTTTTATATTAAATAGCTGCCCTCCTATGAATAAACATTAATCTGTACCACTGCCCAAACTAGGAATATGTCATATCACCATGCACCTTAACTGCATGCTGGTAATTCTATTAGTAGATATGAAAATATAATTATATCTATTACATATTTTAAAAATATATTAATATTATTAACAGTATCCAGGTCAAAGTACATAATCACTCAATTGTTAGGGATTAAAACTATCTAGAGTATCTCTATATTATCATATTTATTGCAGTTCCTGCATTAGGTCATTAAGTTACCAAGTTATATTCAATTTTGAGTCCAGATTTATAACAAAAGTGTATCTTGAATTTTTCAGTTTGTGTAAATGCATGGGTCAATGGATTACTAATTCTGGTGACTGTGCAGATACAGGAAAAGGATCAGGAAAGGTTTTGATTAAAACAAAAAGCAGATGTCTCTTGGAAATAGTGCCATTTTCATTCTTGTAAAATTAGAAAACTCTGATGAGATGAAAGATTTTGTGATTCTCCCTGTTTACTTATTTTTTTTAAAGAAAAACAAAGTGAGGTTCAGTTACACGATCAATTTAAAAAAGGGGGGAGGGTTTTTGTAAATCTTGGAAAGTCCATCTGTTTAGAGATTAAATAACAAATCAAAATACTTAATATACAGTGTTCTGCATAAAATAATTTTTAAATGGAATATGTAGTATTTCCTCTTAAGCATTAATGGAAGACATAAAAAAAACCACCAAAAAGCAAACATAAAAACCAAACCAAACCAAAACACCAAATGAAAACAATCAGGGGTCTGGGCAGGGAGACTTCTTGGGCAGCATTTACCAACATGACATGATTTTTGCACACAGAAAGGTGTGAAACACAACAAAAAGTACAAGTTTTCAGAAACAATGATTTACTAAGTATATCAGCATCTCAATCTAATTTTTCACCAGACAGATTTTGTTTTTTCAAATATTTCATAAGTGAAGCAACAGAAAACATCATCTTTTAACTAAAAAATTTCAAGGAATATTGAGGTCTCGAGGTCCATAGAGGCAAATTTAGATGAGAAAGATAATTTTCAGCTTTGATTATGCTTTATTCTAAATAAAATAAGGCTCCAAATTGCTTAAGAAAATATAGCCCCAAACCTGCAAATGATTCATTTTTTTTTTCTATTCTTGCAAAGTTGCAAAATCTTGCAAGGGATTGGAAGAACACTACTTAAGGTAAAGTATAGAAAGTTTAAAGCTGTAGTTTAGGACTGCAGGAGTAAAGTACACTGTACATCCTGCAATCTCTCATGTCCCCTTTTAACTCTAAAATTATGATCAATTTTAGAGAATTTGCTGAGACTGTTCAGAGGAATAGCATTAAATATATGCACAAAGAGCAGCAGCAGGGGAGGGGAAGAGATCACAGCATTCACTAGAATAAAATAACACAAATGTAAGAAAATTGGAATTTGACATTTTCAGTAATGTTTTCCATCAGCTTTGTTTTTTGCCATGCTTTCAGAGCATGCCAGGGAAATGCAAGCACAGGAAATTTTGATACAGTCTCTGTGCTTTACAATACTTGGTATGGCTGTAAAGACGTATGTTTAGACATATATTTTATCAAATTTAGGTCTTACTTTTTGAAGGATTATTTTTCATCTCTCATTTAAAAAATCAAATTTATTTAGTTTGAACCTCTGCTCCTGATATCACATCCAGCTGCTTACTAAAAGACCAATGTGCTCTTATTGCTGCCTGTGTTTTACATCTGTTTTTTGTAGAATAGTAGGCAGCTAATTCTTCCCTTTCAAAAAGCATAACATTTCAAAGCTTGAACTATAAAGTACTAATAAAGATAGCAAACCAATAAAACACAATGAATAAGGGTCATGCAATGAAATACAAACTACTTTTATACTTGCATGAAGAAGCAAGAACTTAAGCTAATCTTTTAAAATGCATGTATAAAAAAAAGGGTTTTCTGACATACTGAGTTATGTGATGAAGAATTAATAATGTCTTAAAAAAATTTATCAGCCATTTTAATTTCTCAGAGTTAATGTGTATACAAGCCCATATTTCCTACGTCAGTTGCATAATTTTGTTCTGAAATTTTAAGAGGCAAAAGATTGCTTTTTTTTTCCTATGCTGTTTCTCTGACAGCACATAAAATGTTCTCAGAAAACAGGAACTCATCAGATGGTATCTTAAGTGTCCATAAAAATCTTGAGAGAGTCTTACTTTTTCTACAGCCCTTCATTTCCTGGAAATATAAGCCATCAGGCTCAGCATGATGGAGGTGTGTGTACAGAAATGTACTAGTGTGCCCTCGCTGACTTCAACAGGACAGTGAGCCTTGCACTGCGAAATGAACTGGCCATCTCTAACCCTGTTGAGCTGGGGGGAAAAAAAAAAATCAAAAGAAAGAATGGAGAAGAAAGAAGTTTTTAAAATGACCTTGTGGATAGAAAGAGGAGTACTCTTATGAGAGTATGAGAAGAGGCCCAGAGTCAAACCTTAATGGTAGATGTTCCTTTCTCTTCTATATCAGTCTGGTAAATCAGCATTTCCTCAGTTCCACATCCTCGTTATGCTACCACTTTCCCTGCAGCCATTCTTCTTGTCTATTTTAACTGGATGCCCTTCAGTGCAGTCTTTTGGGTGCTGGTGCTCTGCCAGAGACTCCAGGGACTGGTCTAATAAGCCATTTGTGTACTAGTTGCCATTCAAACTGAGCTTTGTCCAGCCCTGCCCTGAAACAGGCAGTAAATTGGATATGAGAGTTGTTATAAAACTGTAACTGAGAATTAGAGCTGATAAAACAAAGATGGTTGGCCAGGTCTCTTCTCTGTCACTGGAGGATGTCAGGGGTAACTCAATTAAACATAACTGAATTCCACTGAAGCGGAGGAATGGAAAATCTGAACTGATGCATGCAGAGATGAATGTGTGGCAGAGGAGCAAGGATCCAGGCTGTGTCTGAACTAGATTGCTGGCAAGGTGGCTGTAAAGCTGGTTGAGAAGAGATGTTAAGTATGAGATGAAGGTCAAGCTGGATCAGCAAACTTTTAGGGAGAACATTAAAGGGCAGGTGGCAAGATGAGGAAAATTCACATTAGCCTGTGGAGACAACTGGTTGTGTTGTTTTGTATGATTTTCAAGGGGTGTGTGTGAGATTGTGACACTGGATCAGAAGAAAATAAATATGGTGTTTTTTCACACTACTCAAAAACACAATACATCCAGGACAAATAATGTACAAATGCTGATAGTATATTGAGTTTATAAGCTCACATTATAGACCTCATTTCTCATGAGATCTTTTTTTAATGGCAAACACTTCTTATATAGCTATGGATATATTTTGTCCTTTCAAAATGGCTTTTGAATGGCAAGCTTTCACCTGGTTCTGAGTTCACACATTGTCATAAAAAGTTTATTTTAAAAATATATTTCTAACCTATCAATTCATGGGGATGTGAAAAGCAGCCAGTTCAGAAATATTGAGTGTCTTATACCAGTCTGCCTCTGTTCAAAAGGAATGCACCAGCATTCCTGAGCAGTGGCAGCCAGGACAAGCAGTGCCCACATCACAAAGTGCAGCATCTCACACACTAAATGCAGCCCTTCACTTTGACCTGTTTCTTCTTAAACAACAGGGAAATGAGAAATGGGTTTCCTGAAGGACCTCAGCCTTGGTTTGTTTGTGTGCTCAGGGCAAGCAGTGCTGCTGACATGAAACTTCCATGGACAGTTCCTCGACCCCTGGGCCAGCTCAGGGAACCCGTTTTGGGGAGGGACTGATGATTTTCCATCTGGTCTTACAGGCTGCACTAGGCTATGGGGAAAAGACTGCCTTTTCATTTAGGAAGGAGGTTTTTTTGAACAGCAACCATCTCCCATGTAAAGTTTGTTAATTTGATTCTCTCTTTGCCTTTCTAACTAGAAAAACTCCTTACTGAAGAACTTCTGTCTCAAGAGTATCTATGCAGCTCCCAAACGCCTAGATTCCTCACGCTATGTAATGCTGAACATGCCAAACACCATGAAACATTGTTTCATCAACAGCTTTCCTATGACCATCTCCAGTAGGGCTGAGCCCTCATGTCTATGTTTGCCAGATGTTTTAATGTAAAACTGGAATTTGTTCTGGATCAGCTCTTTTAATGTAAATTATGGTGGCTGTTGAAGGTGCCAATTAGACTGACAAGGCCAGAAGTGCAGGTCTCACTTTCCACAACTTAAGTAGTAACCTGTTATTTCTATTATTGCATTGAGACAGCTTTCAGAAACTAATCCAACTTGTGGGTCTGATCCTAAAAGGCCGAGTACCTACCAAACTACCTACCTACCTACCTACCTACCTACCACCTACCCACCTACCAACCTCACAGAGCAATTCAAAACCTAAGTGTCGTGTTGGCAATCAAAAATGCGCTGAGTGAGGATATAAGATGGAGATAAGGATGACTCAATACTCCTTAGCCTGAAATGAAGCAATCCCAACTTGTCTGCTACCTGAATTTTAACAAGAACATTTTTTTGTCTTTATTAGGACCAGAGATTTTTTTGAAGGAGAGGAATTTTTGGAGTCTTCCTCTTACACGAGAGGAGAAATTATATTGCTGATATTGAGGAAGTGGTCAAAAACAGAAAGAAGAGGATAGTCTAGGCAGGTATTTCACAGCAAAGAAAGAGAAATGGTTTGCAGTGGATTATAGCTGAAGTGACAAGTAATGCTGCTAAAATTTCTTTTTAGATGGATAGTTCATTCTACCAGTAAATGCAACCCCTCTGCCTTCCTCAAGACAGGACTGACAAGCCAGGAAAAGGATTGTTGCAGTAGCCTTCTGGTCACAGCATGGGAATTAGAAATTTATCTGTGAGGGTGGAGAGGAGAGGTAGCAAATTTTCAAAAGGTTATAGAGGAAATAAGGGGAAAACTTCATCTCTGCAGTAGCTTTAGGATCAAGGAGAGAACTACTGTGAAAAGGAAACGGACAAAGAAGATGGAATGGTTTCTGCAAAAGAAAAAATACTCTTGTTATGCAAAGACTTGGAGATCTGTTTTGTGCCTGTGGTGACAAGACATCCATAAGGAGATTTCGATATTCAAGCCAACATTAAGACATGATGAAATAGGGAGTAATTTAAGGTAGCCAGGGTAAGCAGAGGATATTACACTAACTAGTTATTTGTCCAGTTTCAGGGTTGCAAGTGAATCAAAGCAATATAAACAAGAATATTGCTTCAGTTATCCTCATCCATGCCTAATTTGTCAGCTGATGTCATTGCTCTCCATGGCACCATCATCACCACAGCAAATGACTGCAGTGTTACAGATGGAGGTGTATGTGAGGAATAAGCAGGAGAAAAAGATTAGCCCATCATTAATAATTTTGTTTCTCAGAGACAAGAATTCCACTCAGAATTTTTTACATTTCTTAAGTTTTTTATTTTCAGGAAAGTTATTGTTTTACCAATATTAGTAAAGGTTTTATCTCCTCTCAGAGACTTCTCTTTAACTGTGTTCTATCAGTCCAGCAAGCCTAAGCTCAAGTAATTGAAAGTAATTTGTGTCCTCTGCAGTAGTAATGACCATCAGTTGAAGTGTAACTCTTAGCTGTGAATCATGGTACAGCTCTGATGATAGCTTTCCCATTATTGCATTGGTTTTTCAAATGAGAATCCTAAAATAGAGCTTTTCAGGCAGAAAAAAATGCCAATAGAGAAGACTCATTCAGGAAGAATTACATATAAATAGTAGCTATTTCTTTTAGGACCATAAACAAACTCTCTGCTGTACATGTGATCAGTGCAAACACAAAGCAAAGAGAAACTGCAAACCTTACATGGAGACTCCTGCCATAAAAATCTTCAAACGCTGCACTAATTCTACCATCTAAGCAGGTACTGAAGGAAGTCTGATATTTTTCAGGAGAAATTTCAGAAGTCTGAGAAGTATCTTACGGGTTTTGTAGGAAGTGTATTTATTTGGAATTATGTCCATGCATTTTCTATGCACTTTGGTTTTCATCCATCTATCATGTTATGAAAAAAAAAATCCTACAATTAGCTGATAAATTATTCTAAAATACATGCAAAGCATTTTTTCTTCAGTATATTCTCTAGTTAATGAAAAAGACCACTTTTAAACACATTTCTGCAGAGGAGCTACTGATTAAGTTGTGTGCAGCTCTTATTGTAAGCCAACAATTTCTATCTCCTTGAAACAAACTGGCAGCTGCTTGCAATCTAGCAAGTGTATCTGCAGAAGTGACCCATATGTCAACCTTTTTCTTTGCAACCCTCTGCTGATTGTGAAAGTGAAAAAAAATTTCAAGAAGTTCCTGTACCCCCACTTAAAGTACTACAGCATGTGGCTGTTTTGGATCTAGAAGTTCTTGAGCTATTAAAAAAAAAAAAAAAAAAAAGAAAGAAAATAGCTGAAATTTCCTAAGGACAAATGTTTGCATGGTTTCATGTACTTTTCCTTTGAGGAGAGTGGGTGCTTCACTTTAATAATCTTACCTAAAGTGCAGTGGGCATCTTTTAAAATGTATCCCAAATTTTCTTCATTCCTTAGAATATTTTAGTAAAACTTGTAGTTAAACAGTGATTTTCAAAGGGTCTCCCCATACTTAGTGCTCAGCTCCAGCTGAAACAGGACCTGAGTGCCTAACATCTTTTTGATGTTGTACTGACATTTCTAATTCCAGTCCCGAGACCGACAAAAGGATACGCAGGAGTTAAGGGAGGAAAGACAAAAATCTATATTTTACTTCTTAAAATCAAGACCAGTTTACATAGATACTTTAAAATAATTCTTCAAAAGGAGATGGTAATTTTTTAAACTTTCCTCCCATTGACACTCAAATATGTTGTGGTGATAAGTAGGTGACATGGCTAGTGTCACACTAAACTCCATTTCTCAGAAAAACAACAATGACGTAAGTTAACAGAGATCACATAAGAGCTACTGTTGTATTGAGTAAGATAATTTTGTAGTGCTGGTTTCCTTGGGTAATTACTGTGTTATCTTTCATTTTGAAGGCTGAAGTTCTGAAAATTTTGAAATCTCTCAGCCAATTTAAATGAAACTATTCATGTTCCGAATCCATAAAAACACAGTGAAATCAGTGAGAACCTCTTCATTTCTGTGTTTCTTTGTTGGTTTGTATAAGTTTTTCTTTGCAGAAGGTATTGTAGACACTACATAAGCTCGTCACAGAAAGTGCATTCAGAGCACTGCTTCCTGTCAGCAAAGTTTCCCTGGCTCATCAGGTTAGATGGTAACAAGCTGGTGTATTTGGTTTGTGTGGAAAGGTTTTGGCAAATGGGGGTTACAGGAGTGACTTCTCTGAGAACCTGCCAGAAGCTTCCTCTGTGTCCAGAGAAATCAATGCCAGCTGGTTCCAAAACAGACCTACCAGTGGCCACGGCTGAGCCCATGGTGGTAGCACTGCTGGCATAACACATTTAAGGAGAAAGGAGTTACTGTGAAAGTGCTGCTGGAGAAGAGAGGAGTGAAGGTCTGTGAGAGGAACAGCTCTGCAGGCACCAATGTCAGTGCAGAAGGAGGGGCAGCAGATGTTCCAGATAATGAAGCTGAGATTCCCCTGCAGCCCATGGTGCAGACCATGGTCATGCAGCTGTCACCCTGCACCCCATGGAGGTCTACAGTGAAACAGAAACCCACTTGAAGTCCTTGGAGTACCCCTGCCAGAGCAGGTGGATTCCCAAAGGAGGCTATGGCTCCTTGGGAAGCCTGTATTGGAGCAAGCTCCTGGCAGGAATTGTGGCTCCATGGAGAGAGGAGCCCACACTGGAGCAGGTTTTCTGACAGGACTTGTGACGCTGCAGGGGACCCACTCTGGAGCAGTTCATAAAAAACTGCAGCCTGTGGTAAGGACTCATGTTGGAAAAGTTCATGGAAGACTGTATCCCTGTATCCCATGGGAGTGACTTCATACTGGAGCACGGAAGAGTGTAAGGAGTCCTCCTCATGAGGAGAAAAAAACTGGCAGAAACAATGTGTGATGAAGTGACTGTAAACCCCATTCCCCTGTGCTGCAGTGGAGGGAGGAGGTAGAGAGAACTGGGAGTGAATTTGAGTCTGGGAAGAAGGGAGGGGTGGGAGAAAGGTATTTTAAAGATTTGATTTTATTTCTCATTATCCTACTCTAATTTAATTGGTAATAAATTAATTGTTTTTGTTTCTCCAAGTCAAGGCTGTTTGCCTGTGATGGTAACTGGTGAGTGGTCTCTCCTGTCCTTATCTTAACCCATGAAAGTTTAGTTATATTTTTTCTTTCCTCTGTCCAGCTGAGGAGGGAGAGCAATATAATGGCTTTGGCTGGCACCTGGCATGCAGCCAGGGCCAGCCCAGCACAGCTGAATTTCACACAGGACCATACAGGACGAGTATTGACACTCAGAGCACCTCATGATAGAAAACAGACCTCTGACCTGAGAAAGAAAAGTTCACTGAAATGGTGCATCAACAATGCACCTCACTACATCAACATATAAACCCAATCCAATGAGATAACATGCTCCTTTGATATCACACCACCAGTGAAGTGGCAATGGAAGAAGTCACAATAACAGGGTGAAGTATATTTACTGTTTCTGCAGTTTTATCAAATACCATACTGGGACAGTGTGTGTTTTGTGCTGCCTCACTTTATGTATGGCACTCTTGGGACTGCATATTATTTCTCATGGCATGAAAGGATGTGATCTTTATAAGTAAATGGCAGATGATATTCTGCCAGCTCAGTGGCAAGTGTAACTTCTCCACAAACTTTGGATTCTTTCTGTGAAGGATGACACTGGATGTGGCAGTACTGACCACAAAGCTGCCCCCATAATGTATGCAAAGTTGAAAACTTACTCAGTCTCTTTGGGGTGTTTTCTACAGCAGATAAGAGAAGCTTGATTTTTTCCAGGAGATTTTATCCTTTTTTTTTTTTTTTTTTTTTTTTTTTTAACCTGGAGCTCTTTTCCCCAGAGCATTTATGTCCTGTGGCTGCATAAGAGTACTCATTCTGCATGGATACATTTGTGACCCTATGAAAAGGTGAGTGTAAAATGGACAACTATAAATTCTATTTAAGGATCAGTGACGAGGAATAAAATGGAAGTAACAAAACTGGCCAGAGGGCACTGACATTAGATGGGAGTCTTAATATTCCTCCTTCCCCATTTCACTGATGTTTTAAAGTCTTGGAAATTTTCCTTCAGGGTAAGTTTAACATGCAGAAAGTAAAGATTTATCTACATGACTCATTAGCATTTATGGGGAGTTGTTTTGGATTACAGTCTGGGAACCTTGCTGCTGGAGCTTGCAAAGTATAGCAGTGGAGCACAATTTATGCATTACAAGTCCAAGGATGACAGAAGCTTCTTGTTGTCTTTCACAGGAAAGAATGTTGAAGGACAGGTAGGCAGGAGAAAGCTTTCCTGGAATCACTGCTGAAGGAGCCATTGTAGCTCTGACTTTATTTTTTTTCTGAAGGGCAGATTACTAAGCCCCTGACATACAAAATGAAATGGACATTTCCTAGCTACTCCTGTTGAAGATGCATCTGCAGTTCATGCAAACCCTCCTTGAGGTAACTACAATAAATAAACACTAACAATAATAATGAACATAATGCAGAACACTATTGGGTAAGGCTTCAGCAGTGAGGCTTGCTCTGAGCTCCACTCCATCCTTCTAAGCAGTGAGTTCAGCTTGGCCTCAGGGACAAAAGCAGGCAGAGAAAATTGCAAGACCAGTCCAGGGCAAACCCTGGATAGAAAAAGCAGACAGATCTACCAGAAACAGCATCTTCTAATGGGAAGGCAGAGCTGTTTGGCCTTGGAGATGTGTAAAGAAAAAGCTGCCTGAATGCAACCCAGTTGTCCCTCTACCTGGCAGGATTTGTGCAGGCACTGACTGCATTGCCACCACTGCAAAGACCTGGAAGGGGGAGCACAGCCCTGACACTGCTCCACAAGGGTCATAACCGTGTGCCTGTTAACAGTCCAGGGCTCTCACCCAGCACCACTGCTCTTCATACCTTTTAACTAACTTCCTGAATTCTTAAGGATTACTTTTTATGAGCTGAGCACAGGATTAGGAGTATGTGTGGACTTTGAGGTCTACAAGGTTTAGTACAGAGAAATAGACTGCCTTCTTGATTTGCATTCTGCTGTAGCAACAGCCTCTCACTTTGCAATGGATGAGAACAGAAGATCAAAAGTCTATTTTGACACTGTCTGGAATTCACTCTACAGATGTTGTTTTTAATATGATGTTTTTAAATTAAATCAATTTATTTTTAATTTCACACACATACTTCGTTGTTTCTAGAGCTTGCAAGTCACAACTCCAGCTGAACATACAACTTCAAATCTACATTGAGGAAAAGAAACCTTATTTAGTTTTTAATTTTAAAAAGTAGATCCTGTACAACAGACAGTTTTTCTGACTAAACCTATCTAACACAAATGCTTACCTAATGAGGATTTAATAGGTGTTAAAGATACAGTACTGTACCTTGATTCACAAAAAGTAACCAGGATAAAACTTTCCAGACAGGTTCCCTGAGCTAGATAGTTTCAGATACTTTAGGAGTCTGCATGTACATCCCAAGTTATCCATGAAAACAAGTGACACTTTGATATTTTTATTTGATATTATTTACTCTGCTTGCATATGTAGCTCTCAGTGGATGAAGTTGTTTAAATGTCATGGCATTATTAGGATTTTTTTTAAGAGTGTCCCTTAAAAGCCAACAAAAGCCATCTGCTTTGAAAACTCTTAATTTTCAGTGTTCAATGTGCTTGTGACCCCTCAAAACTTCAGCAATTTTCCCCCAGGCATTTAAATGTTAATGTATTTAATGCTGACTCATTCCACTTAATACATGGAATTAAGAGAATATTGCAAAGTCACCTTCACATAAAACTCAGATTAAAAAATCCAAGAGATAGGAATGTGCCTATCTAGCTGCCACTTTAGATTTGAGCAGTTGGGTAGGATGTGAATCCTTGAGATGTCATGGTTTGCCATTCTGACTGAAAGAGGAATATTTGCATTTTGCTATGAAACACTGCAAGAAATGATGCATTTCTTAGCTGCAAGGTGGCAAAGGAGGGAAACTGAGGACTCTGCAAGCAGCTGTGCAGTGGGAACAGGCCCCACCACCATGGCTGGCAGGAGGACTTAACCACATCCTCACATGGAATCAGCAGCAGCAGCTCCTCACAGGCAGAGGTTCCTGGCTGGCTCACTGGCCAAACTGCCCCGGGCTACTAGGACAGCCTTCAAAGACAGTGCTGCCATTTTTACCAGTTGCTGCTGGGTATATGACTGGTTGGAAAATTTCTGACAGAATAATGTTTCCACTAAGGAGATAGTTCTATTAAAATTGACACATTTCAAGGAAAGAATGACACAGTTGATTCATTTGGACTTCTTCCATTTGAAAAATGAGGCTTTTCATTTCAATTTTCTGCCATGAAAACAGTTCATCCCAGCTTTTATCACTTTGCTTTACTGTGCATTTAAATAATAAATGAGCTGCCACATACACATAATATAGATACATAGTATTCTGACATTACAATGACCTAGAAATTAAATCTTATGAAAAAAGTTTCACAGTGCAACCCTTTTGCTAACAGATTCACACTGCAGTTTCTACATCCTGTTCATACCAAGTTTGAAAGATGAAGCTTTAAAAATCCAAATGAGAAATCAGATTTGTGTACGCAATGCAGCTACTCAGGTTCCTGAGTATCTCTGCATGGGAGCCAAGCTGTCATGTTCTGCAGGGCAGATGCTTGGAGGAGGCTCCTAATTTCCATGGGCTTGATCATTGTCCCCAGCTAATCCAAGAGGCCAACACAACTGCTGCTTTCTTTCCTCTCCACTTGAATCTGTCAGTATTCTCCACTTGGATGGAAAGCCAGGGCATGCAGGACTGACCGCAGCTGATCATCAACCAGCCCCCATGTCCTTCTCTCTCCACTGGCTTTCAAACGGGGATGCAGCCTTTTACTTAGTGGCTGCCAGACACAGCTGTTAGAAATGTGATGTCACAGCAAGGCAGCAGAGCCCAGCAATGTGGGTATAATTGAACAATTACGAGTGAGGTGTAGGACACTTCCCGGGGAACTGATAAGCAGTGGGAGGACTTAATGGCCCACATTGTACTTGGCTCATTAAATGCTAGCAGATATCAATCTCCAGAGAACATTCCTGGTGGGAGCTGGTGTTGCTGTTTGAAATGAGATGAAGCCATATTTTGTTTACTGTATGCCTACCTGTTTGTTCTCATATGTGTTATGAGTTTGATGGTGATCTCTTTCTCTTTGCCAGAATGAGCCAAAGGGGTCCTAAATCTCCTCCACAGGCCCTGGTAAAAGTCCTGAAATCACCAGGTGGGAGTAGGCAGTTCCTGCAGAGCAGTGCCTCATGCTAATTCCTGGCTCATGGGTCAACCCCAGATTCCCTTACTGAGTCCCACACCAGCATGGGAGTTTTCTCCTTTTCCATACACAATGCAATAGACTATGAGAAAAGAAAATGGAGAGAGAAAAGCTTCTGAAACCTTGTAAACATATTCAGGGAAACTTCAAGGAGTTCTGTAATGTATAAACTAAAATTAATTACTCCTTACAGGGAACTATTTCTGAGTGGGAAAAAAAAAGAAGACATAAGGTAAGCAAGCAGCTATTTTTGGAGGACATAAAAATATAGTAACAGAAGTTATTGATGGGTATACCCTTGTCAGAGAAGCTCAATAACATTATCAACTCAATCACATCCCCAGTCTTTTACAGCTTCTCAACAGTAATGGTAACCCAATAAAAAGAGATTGCATACAGTTTTATGTCACTTTTTGTACATTTTAAAGCTATTTGATTTTCTACTCAGAGGGGAAATACTTTCTGGGAACATCATACTGAAAAATCAAAACTCTTCTTTCCAGCTTTTCTCCTAAAAAGTAACAGAGACACCTTTGGGAATGTAAGCAGCTTCTGATGAGCTGCCCACTGGGAATTACCTGAACATCATTTCTTATTGAACTCCATTGACAGTGATAAAATTACATCAAAGGTGAATTTGGTCCTGCCTACAAGGAGGAAGGACAGAATCACAGTAGGTACTGTGATACTTGCATCTGAATGTACTAGTGGGTTTGGAATTTTTCTCTTTGTATCTGGGCTGGGAACACGAGGGAAAATCATTAAGGACAGAAGGAATTAACAAGGCAGAGGCTAAGGGCAGCTATCCAGCGAGATGCAGTTGTTATCTATGTGCCCAGAGCACTTGCCATGAACTCATTAAAAAACCTTACTATTTTATAGCTAGTGAGAAATGCTCATTTGAATTACTTTACAGCAATGGTGCTTTTTAAATTAAAAGTTGGATAAACATAGGTCATGTTGTAGAAAAATTCCACTTAATAACTGGGCTTTCTCTGGAAGACAAGAGGTTTCAGAAGGTTGTTCTTGTTCAGTTTCCTTGTACTGGCAGTCTTGGCAAGAACAGAGCAATTAAGCAAGGCTGACCATATTCAACAAGAGAAAGGTGGTTGTGGTAGGTGAGCACACTCAGGGCACTGGAGCTGTGTTGGACTGGAGGGGGTGTAAGCATTCAGGTAATGACTCTTTGTATAAGGAGAACAACCAGCCAGCCTGCCTGAGCCTAGCAGACTACACAAGGAAAGCTGCAAATGCAAAAGGAATGTTTTATTGGGTGGAGTTTTGACCATCAATAAGCCAACCAGGTATTAAGACTGGGACTGCGGACTACTCTACAGATAGAGTGGGTTTGTACACTTTTACATATGTGACTATACTGTATACTTTCCAAATAAAGCTGTTTGCAATTTCATCTTCAAAAGACTCTTGTGTGATTTTAAAAGACTGAAGAATACCTGAAAAACCATGAGGAAGCTCACAGATTCAGTCTCTGAACCATGAGAATAGATACATTTTTGGACAAGGAAGATTCAAAGAAAGACTGTGGAGAAAACTGAGTCTGTCTCTGGCAGTAACCATTGACATCTGGTACAAAGTCACAAAATAAAAAGGGAGAGAGACTGAAACATATGACCTTAATGAAACAACAGTTCCCATGGCATGGTGGAATAGTACGAGATAAATATATTTACAGCAAGAAAAGGGAATACATTGGCCACTCCTCTCAGGGTGCTGTGAAATACTATATAGTAGTCTTCCTCTGTCTTAAACTTTGTAAGTATATTACAGGTAGAATGTGGAATGAATCAGAACAAAATATTAATTTAAAGGACAAATAATAAGAAATTGGTTGCATTATTCTTTTTGTTATGCTGTCTCATGCCACTTTTATTGTTCCTCTTCCAAAGTGCAAGAAAGCCTCAATATGTGTGTGATGCCAAAACCACTTTGGGTTTAGAATCACCTCATTTATAGTTAGCCACTTAAAGTTAGATATCTGATCTTGCCATGTACATATCTCCTTAGCTGGTGGGAAGAGAAAAAGGCTGAACAAATTACTCTTAAGCAGTGCCTGAATATTTTATGGTAAGAACCTAGGTGGATGACCTGGAATAACTTTTGGATGGCTACATCTGGACAGGACAGATCCCATTTTTTCTGTATTTAACATTATCAAGAGGAGATGCTAAGGCAATACTGTCAAACAGCTGGTTTTCATCAGGAAGAAAACTATCCCTGACACATCAGTCATATGTATACTTATTAAGGCCAAAAGCCAAATTATGCAGCCATCCAGTCAGGGATGTCTCCTTAGCAAGAAATGAGCTTTAGCTTAGAAGTGGCAATAGGTTAGATAATAGCACCTGATCTCACTGGTTTGGTTTTTTGAACTATGAAAGGACATCAAAATGCTTAGGAAACTAAGAAATAAAACTTGAAATACATGTAATATACCTCTTTGAGCCTTCACCAGACAAAACAGGAGGATAGGGCGGGCTTGTGTTGAGCTTTCACACATGGTTTGCTTATAATGTGAGAGTAACTGTCAGTGACAGCATTTAGCTGGTTGAAAGAATGTGTTTTTCCAGCGTCTTCTCACAAAATTCTGTTTTCCAGCAAACTCTTTAGGTACTGAGTCTCTCAGAATAGAGCAAATGGATTGCCAAAAACCATGAAAACAAAATGACTGTCACCACTGATTAATGAAAATAATATGCATGCTAGTAGGCGCACACTCGCTAATCACATTTTCCATGTACAAGCCCTAATCTTGTATTTACATTCAAAAATACTTATTTTGCATAAAAAGGAACAACAAAAGAAGCTGAAAGTAAATACTCTGTGGGAGAACACAGTCTGCATCTCATCTGCAACAGCCTGTGTCTGAGCTGAAGATGCAACGGTAGCAGTCTCCAGCTGATACCAGATTCCTAGTGACTGAATGGGGTTATGCAGAGAAAAGATTCTGATGTTTCTTATATACCATCACAGTCTTGAATTCTCCAGACTAGGAAAATACTGCTTTGATAAAAGTGACAGATTACAAATTGATGAAAGTTAAGCATGAGGAAGCAACTCTTTCTTCAATATTTTCGCAACATTAAACCTTCCAACTCTCTAAAAGAAACACAGTGAGAAGGACAGGACTGTAATTACTGAAGTTGTAATTCTTTGTGTCGTGCATGTTTAGACACCAAAAATTGTACTCCAGACAATTGTACTCCAGACTTCTGCTTGCAGTACCAGGTTCTCCATCTTTCTTCTCTCTTAGCAGCTTCAGCAATTTCCAAACACTGGGCATGTCTCCTCTGTAGCTAGGAAAACAACCAAAGCCAAGCACACATAACACTGGTCATCCTCTCCTCTTCTCCATCCTTTAGTCCTGGGCCCAGTTGGCAATTGCCACCTTTCTGTGCAGATGGTGGCCTTCTCACTCCTCCTGCAGTCCTTTCTCTTCCTTGGTTCTGACTGCCAGCTTTCTGGTGAGAATCTAAATTAATTTATCTAGGAGAGTGATATCACCTCGTTAGCTCCATCATGAAGCCCTGCTGAATGGAAAATAAAAGGAAAGAAGCCGAGCCTGGAGAAACATAGTGCGATTTTTCCTTCATTCTCTAATTTCTGCCACAAGACTATAGGTGTAAGAATGCAGGTAAATGGCTTAGATTTAATGAGCACCCAATCTGCAGCCAAACCTATTTTGTATGGCACAGAGCCTATTTTTTTTTTTGTTTTTTTCAGCAGTTGGCTGAAACTCAGAGCATATGGAAATGACAAGTACTACGAGCTGAACAGTCAGTGCTTCTATAGCTGGCTGGACCACTCTTAACATTCAAAATCAGACCTCTTTTCACAGTACATCCAAACCAAAATGTCAGATCTAAACTTCCTCTTGAAGTTTGCAAAGCTGAAGCCTGGTGCTGAGCTCAGCAGTTGCAGACCAAGATGAGCAAATGTTGGAAAGTCTTGGCCTGGCCTGAATGGCTGAAAATCAAGCCTTATGTTGTTCATGTAACTTCATCCAGGGAATAGCTCTAGGTCAGGAGCCTGGTTTTCCTGGCCATTATAAAGTAGCTTTATCTCTTAATTACATCTAGGTAACTGTCTCTGTGAGTCAGAAAGGAACGCAAACAGCCCTCGTGCAGCAGAGTCACAATACCTTCCCTCCTTTTTTCCAAGGTTTCTGTCCCCACCGCACAAGCCAGTGAGACACAGCCATGAGATCAGCTGTCTGCAGCACCACTGTGATACAACAGCATAACTTCAGATTAAGATGGGAATCTTCTCCTTTCCCCCGCCGCCACTGCAGCATGATAAAGTGCACCATGAAATGTTAGCTATCAGCTTTTTCACCACCCTTCCAATAAAGCTATGTCCACATTTATTGAGATATTTTTGGCTATTTGAGATTTTTCTTTATTTTTAGCCCCCAGACCAGTACTGTGAAGACTTCAGTTCATGAACTTGACCTAAAAGAAATTCTGAGAGTACATTATTGCCAGCAAGATCATTGAACTCATCCTCTGCTAGTGGCCACAGCCAACACAAGGTTGTCATGAAGAAAGTAGCTGGTTGGGAGTGGAGACAATGTGAGTATTGTGTGATAAGTTCAGATGTCTTTTAGCTATATAGATGAGGAATGTACTCTCATTTCACATAAATACACCTATATAGTCACTGATTCTTCCCAGCATCCAGATTGTCTGAAATCAAACTAGTGAGGAAGACTAGTGTTTTTGCTATTGTTGAAAACCTGCCATTTATAGCCACTCACTGCAAGGAGAAAACAAGAGTCTGCTTTTTTGCACATAACTCCCTGAGGTGTGAAGCATCAGAGAAACAAGCTCAGTTACACTGCCAGCTATTCAGCCATGCAAAGAATCAGCTTTGTGAGAAATTACATAATTAAGTCTGCTTTTAAATTGGCATTTAGAGAAGGACTTCAAATTCCTCAAGTTTCTGTTTAAAAAAAATGAATTTTACATTTCGCACAGTGGTACTTTTTTACTAAAAAAATAAATTTTCTTCCTTTTTGAAAAAAGACATGTTTTCCCAATTCCTTTGAGCTCTTCTAACTTACAAGATAAATGTTCATGAATTTACATCTCAAGTGACAATTTTTCTCTGCAATGTTTTTGACCCAGATAAAAAGAGAAGACGTATTAAAAGTCTAAAGTTATTGCTGGAATTTTTCATAGGTGAATATCTCAGGGAAAGCCAATATCAAGTCAAGATTCTGTATTTCTAACACAGATTGATTTTAAAACTGGATTCCCAATAGAAATTGTACTGAAGAAATAGTAGGGATCTTGGAAAACACAGGCCAGAAGCAAGGGAAATAATGAAATTTTGAATAGGAAGGTGCTGGAAGAAGTAAGGTCATCCAGGAACATAAGGGTAGAAAATCTGGGAAAGTGAAATGCCCCATAATCTTTAATTTTCTCTTCTAAATAGATAACAGTTAAGAAGACAACATTGATTTGGTTTGACCTTAGAAGAAACACTAGCTCTTATTTTGTGAAAGATCACCACTATCAGTTCATTAAAAATCTCATCAACTCAAGCACCAGCCAGCAGGTACTGCTCTGACTTCACAACAA
The DNA here is from genome assembly GCF_017590135.1 of Pyrgilauda ruficollis. Taxonomy (NCBI): domain Eukaryota; kingdom Metazoa; phylum Chordata; class Aves; order Passeriformes; family Passeridae; genus Pyrgilauda; species Pyrgilauda ruficollis. The sequence goes on along the minus strand of NW_024523648.1, from coordinate 16,864,906 downwards.
ATTAAAACAAATACTGAAGGTCCATCTTCCTCTACATTTTGGTAGAACATTATTTTCTCAGAACTTAAGGTTAATACATTTAAATCAGAATTAGAGATGCCATATGTGCACACACCATGAGATATAGCAGGTGGGAATGGAGTGAAAATTTGATATGGAAGACATTGATGGCCTGGACTGTGTGTGGTCCTTACTGCTTTGAAGAAGAGTAACCAGAAGCAATGTTTACCCAGGCTGGGAAGCTGGGAATGATTTTTGGGCTCATTTTTTTTTGGTGGGTGGCGTGCGTTTGAAAGTCATCAAGCATTACCATATGGCAAATATAGAACTCAAAATGTCAATTCTATTGGGTTACTACTTGAAAGACTCCCCTCTTCCTGTACAAGAAGTAAGGTGTTTTTCTTCTCCTCTCTTTTAAATCAACTATTATTTTTTTAGTTTTAGATTATATAATCCTTTAAGACTTTGTTGCTCTTTTAATTAGTCTGTTATCATGATCTTTTAAATAGCATTTTTGAGCAATCCTGCATGTCCTTTAATCCTGTCTGTTCAGCATCTCTTCTGTGACTTATTTTCTATACAAGTATTTTCCAAATGAAAACCTTTCACCATCTTTTGAGTCTTAAATTATCCCTTCTGCAGCAGAAAGAAAGTCCAAGCCAGTAAGTATGTCAATTCTAACCTTCTCAGGTTTTGCACTCTGTGAAATATTGCAAAACATCAAAAGCACTTGAGCACATATTTTAAAAGCATGCAGAGAACATAAGCTAATTTAAAAAAATTGCTGTTATTGGTACATCTAACAAGCAATACCCTACCATGACCTTTTAAAGCATCAAACACCTAGTGAAAAAATACCAAATCATTTTCTTCTTGTCTTGTGTGTGGTTTCTCTTAGTGAAGGAGGGGAAAAAGAAAAGCTGTTACCTTAAAAACACTCCCTTAAGAGGCACTCAGCATCTGCAGTTGTGCACTAATGTCTCCATCTAAATTAAACTGCAAATTTCTGCAATTACCTGAAGTGGTAAATACTGACATTTAAAGCTTAGCTAGGTCTTCTGTAAACTACTTCAGTTTCTCTGCTTTCAATGAGTTCTGTTTTCTGTTTAATCTAAAGGTGAATTCATTATTCTTGGCTCTAACAATGAAGCCATACTGGAGCTACAGATTTTAGAGAAAAACAAATGCAAGACTAAGGGTAGGATTTTTCCCAGGAACCTGCTTCTGGTGTTGTAATCACTGAGTTTGGGTTAGTCTCCTAAGATCAAGTCCACCTGGTTACCCAGCACTTCCAAGTGCACCACTGAACTACATCCATGAGTGCCACTTCCACAGACCTTTTGAACACTTACAGGGACAGTGATTGTGCCACTTGCCTAACCATTCTTTAAGTGAAGAAATTTTTTATACTATCAAATCTAAACCCCTAATGGGGCAGTTTGAGGCCATTTCATCTGGTCCTCTCGCTTGTTACCGGGCAGGAGACTGACTCCCACCGCACTAGAAGCTCCTTTCAGGTAGTTGTAGAGAGCTACTTTGGGCTCAGTTACAACTGTTAAAAAGATCCAGACTTTCAAAAACCATTTGCACTGGACACAGAAATTCTGAACAAGAAGATCCCAGGAGGGGGCACAAGTTAAGTAAACATTGGCTGTGACAGAGCTGGGGGTGATAACTCCATGGAGCAGGTTGCACATACATATATAACTGTGTCACAGTTCCATCTACCTAACCTTGTGCTTTACTTGGGAAAAATCTCTGCTCCCCTGCACACTGAGCCCTGCAGACCATGCTTGCCAAAGGGGATCCATAGGTATGCAGGTTGTAGGGGCTGCCCTGTAGTGGTGGCTGCCACCAAAAGGATGAACTCTACTTCTGAAACATTACCAAATCCAGAAGAGAGCACGTAAATGGGCTGTAAGACATAGACCTTGCTCCTATGCAAGCTGGCACCCACCCTCACCAGTAAGGGTGATTTCTTCTTCCCAACTGCACACTGATGCAGAGGCAGCAAACTGGTTCCTCTGTAGCTGCAGAAGAGAAAGCTCTATTCTAAAAACAATGGAGCTATACTGAGCTTTAAAGGGGTTGCACTTTGTGTACATACTTTTTTTGCTTTCCTATATTTTTTTAAACTTTAACACTGAAAGATTTTTCTTTTTTAAACTATTTTATTGAAGTATCTTCCTGCTCTACTGCTTCCCCATCAGCTGAGCAGTCATCAGCCCTTTTACCATGCAAGCCACATACACAGAAAGCTCTGAATTTGTGGCTGGAAGCTAACCTGCTTCTGATACTCTGGGGGAAGGTTCTAGTAATACTTTGACAAAATGGTGCAAAGCTCTGTGGTCTGATTTGCTCCAGGTTAGAGCATTCCACCCATTTTGAAGCCTGTAGCCTGTTTGGCCTGTATTATGCATGACATGAACACCACTGGCCTCCCTTCCAGGCAGGGCATCAGCTCAGCAGGCTGCTGGCTCAGCTTACATCCTGCATCACATGTTGGATTTGCTGCTTCGGGTCTGATCTGAGCTTCAAGTTCAGGTCCTGTGGGTTTAAGTTTAAGGCATTTTGTTGTTGTTGTTTGTCAAGTCTGAAATATTTTCCTCCCTGATGTTCATAAACTGACTTGTTATCTCTAGATAAAAGCCCAAAATCCCTTGCTAAAACCAGTGAGAACCATTTAAAAACATTGCTTATATGTTTTGAAAAATATGATGTATTTTAATCCACATCTCTGTACATAAGTGAAAATTTGTGAAATAAAACAATTATCTGGGATGCCAACATTTCTGCATTCATGACTTGTCACATTAAGGAATCTTGGTTTTCCCTGCTGTAAACACTCACTCCTTCTCAAGAAGTCACGTATCCAGAAAACCTCTAAATACATTTTGAATATTTAAAACTTGTTTGCATTAGGATCTCACTCCTACAGTTCTGTATCAGAGCTCTCTTTCATTTTAGAAAATTTCTGATACAAAGTCTGATTTTTCCTCTCCTTCTTTCACTTCCTGCATCTATAACAATCTTAAGCTCTTCGGTACAGGACCCATCTTTCCATACTTTCATGCTGTTCACAGCACAGTCTGAATGCTGTGGCTGCACACAGCATGCAGGAACAGAAGTACAGATCTTAGCTCTGCCCATATCCAATCTTCCCTGGACCACTCCCAATAATAGCACTCTGCTGCAAGGTTGAGTGCTGAGGACACAGTTCTGACATTGTAGGTTGTACTATGATTTTGACAGGAGAGCCACTAGCTGGAGAAAACAAAATCTTCAAGAAGGTGGATTATTCTTTCTCCAGGTTGGTTTCCTGACCCTGCCCTACAGAGATATGGCTGTGTAGTACCATTTCTTATGTTAAACCCTAGCAAAGCTTTTGTGTGATTGCAGACGGCTGACAACATCAGCAAGCAGCCAGCTGGCGTTTCCACGCTGCCATTTTCTCTCTTGCTGCCCCTGTGAATGTGCTGTAGTTTCACTAGACACACTGGCTCTGAGTATCTGGAATATTATAGTTCTACAGTGCCCCAAACAGAGAGACACTACCCCAGCTACAGAGATAAAGCTTGTGCTGTAAGAGGCGTCAAAGGGCAGAAGACAAATCAAGTTCTTGTTTAATAGAGTTGCAAAAATGGACTTTAAGACATTTTCTTTGTGGGTGTGACAGGACTGCCCCTCCTCCTCCTCTCCACCACAGATAGTTGGTGCAGAAAGAGATAACCCAGGCTGGAAGGCCAGCAAGGGGTCATCTTTGGTGCTAAAAGGGCTCAGGCCTCAGCTAAGAATCAACATCTTAGTCTTGAGAGCAGATGTGGGAAGAGACAAAAGAAATATTCTTGACTAAGAGACACTGTTTTATAAACTATAAAGGAGTTATCACAGAGGCAGAAGCCTCCTACACACACACCCTAAAAATGTTTGAGACTTCCCTCTGAGTTTGCATGCAAATCTGTGGTTACTTCCCTGGGGATTAGGGAAAGGATCTTGATGGGTGCCCCACCACCAATTGGATGGTAAGATACATTGAATCCTGAGCTATACTATTTCTTGGCTAGCTGTAACATTGACAGGTACCTTTAACCCTGCACTGTATGAACCTACTAGTAGTTTCTCTTTTTACCCTTATTCCTGCATAGTATCAGTTTGTTTTAGGTCTTATGTCTGTTAGTTTTCTGCCTATGAAATCAAAAATTCATTCTATAATAAACTGAATCAGCCATTATTAAAGAACTTGCAAGTGAACGTGGGTTTTGAGGTGCTGGCCACCTCAGTAAAGCTACTGCCTGCTGCCAGAGGCCTGGGCAAAAGGCAAGGGACTCATCTAAACCCCTGCATCCATTGGTAACACTGGGATCAGCAGCCTATTTAAACTTTATTATTTTCATAGGCATTTTGACAATTCTGACATCAAGGCTTGTTAATTTGGCATCCTGTGCTGCCTGTGCACTGAGACATGAAGACATGAAGAAGGTTTCCTCTTCAGCTATGCTGATTGTACATGTGGAGGAGCAGCAGGATCTGGAAGGCACGACATTCCCTGCCAAGTGACACAAACTAGCTCTGAGGCATCACTTCTCCTGGGGCAGTGGGCTGGCGGTCACTGCCCGGAGAAGCAATTTTTTCTGCAGTCAGCTCAGCAAAGCAGAGGGCAGGAAGCCAGTAGCCCAGAAATATTAGAAACAATTGCTGCAAGAGAATTTTAAAAGCCACTGGAAACTTTTGAAGCTGGATCATGCCAAAAATAAGACAGAACAGCCTAGTACCTAGAGAAGATGACTTAGAGGAAGCTTGTACCTCTCCAGAGATTTATCACTGATTCACATCTCATTCATTCTCTCCTCTTTCCTCAACATCTTCACAATTTCTTCTTTTGGCAGTTTTCTGGAGATAGGGCATGACCTATGAGCGTGAGACAGCATAAAGCCTTTTCCCTTGCTAATATTGTGTGACAAATATTGGTAAGCCTTTGCTGGATATTTGTCAGTGGCCAACCCTCCTCCAAGTTCCAGTCAGGGAGCAGCAGGAGACCCACAATGGTAGGACATTAAATAAGCCAGAGCTCATCACACCACTCCTGTCTGGCAGGTTGCAGAGTAGCTAATAGTACAGCAACTCTTCCCTTCAGACACATAAATTAACTTCAGGAAAGCAGCTCTTGAGGAGGTGTATGGGCATCTGACCCCCAACCATGGTATATGCTTGGCTGCACCACCCCATGGGCACTGCCCAGGCAGGATAGCCCTGGCCACACTGCAGGAAATGGCTCTGCTCATCCTCTGGCTCAGCAGGGCCACTCTCAGAGCTGCACTGGCATGGCATCCTTCTCTGGACAGCCAAATGCTGTTGACATCATTTGCCAGAGGAGGATCACATCCTGCTGACTCCAGAGGTTCGGCAGGGACCATGTTACTGCTGGCTTCTGATCTTGGATGTGCTATAAACAGCCTCATAAGAGTTTAGGGACCAGAAGAGAAATCTGTACTACCCTTAGCCCTACAAGTTGTTTGGGTTTTTTTCCTGCTGTACCTTACAATTCAGAAACCAATGCCCTTTACTCCCATCATGATCTTGCAAAGAGCAGCATTGCAGTTACCACCAAACCACCAAGACATTGAAGGAATAGGAGGCTCCCTGCACGATGCAACACCTGCTTGAAGGGAGACTTTTATCTGAGTAAGTCATACTTTTTATTTTTTTTTTTTTTTTTTTTTTTAGTAAGCACTTGTAGACTTAAGCCAACCCAAAACTGAGTAGAATTTTCCTGCTGAAGATAGGGGAAGAAATAAAACTAATTTCCTATGAGTTAATCTTATGAAAAGCATGACCCAGTATGGGATTGGAGAGGATTATTTCAGCTGAAGTACTCTTAAGAAACATTACCTCGTTTATATTTGTGTCAGATGCAGAGTGCAGAGGTAGAAGCTCAGAGATGTGACTAGTGGGCTGCCTCAGAAACAGCGTCCTGTTATGAATGACCTGGTGAAAAAACAGTTTCCCAGAATGGCTTGATGACTATGGCTATGTTCCCAGTTTTATTCTGATGTTGTTGTTATCTGGGAAGTGTGTCCTTCTAAGAGATCAAAGAGTTTCAAGCACTCAAGTTTCAAGAATTCAAGACTTTCAAGCATCAAGATTCTTTCAAGCATTAAAGTGGAACTGAATGTGAGTCAGAGCTGGGATCTAGCTGGACTGAGAAAGACAATTGAAAAAGAACAGTAGAAATTTTATGTTTTTCCTATGGAATATGCTTTTTCCGAGGGTGAGAAAATCCTTGTCAGGAAATCCAGTCCTTTCAGCAGACACTGATCTGCTATCAGTTGTGATGCTTTCATGGATTTGTCTTGAAAACACCTGGAATATGGCACTGGATTTGGAAGCCACTTTTCCTCCACCTCATCTGAATGATGAAGTGCTGAGGTGAGGCAGGAGAAACCCTCACCAGGGAGCAGAGGACACACTGCTCCCAGTGCCAGATATCTCTCACCCCCCAAGATCTGAATGCAGAACAGATTTACATCTATGACTAAAGGGTCCTCTGGGCCACAGCTTAATGATCTTTTAAGTAATTCTGGACCTGCCTCAATCATGCTTTCAGTAGCCATTAACCTGTTCACACTAAAATATAAGTATTTTCCAGCTGTTCAATATACACACATGCATCTCTAAATTTGGTCCAATTTAAATTTCCAGCTTCCTTTTTTTTTTTTTTATTATGTCAACACACTGAATATCTGCAGATGTCCTCAGAAAGTTTGCTAGAGAACAGTCAGTTACAGTCAATTCTGAATATAAAATGTTTTCCCTTTTGTTTGAAATGAAAAATAATCTGAAAGCCTTTTCCTGGTAATAAACCAAGCTTTGTAACATGCATTTTTAAAGGAAAAAAAAGAAATTATGATTTGGAGTATTCACAACTCATCGTGGTATCAAAATGAATGTGTACTCCTAAGCAAGAATATAGCTATTCTCTTTGATGAATAGGAATTGCTTCATTTTAAAGAAGGAAGTGCCTAATGAGGAAAACAGGCTGGCAAAGCAAACTCCCAGTATATTTGCATCTGAGACTCAACTTGCCAGCAGGTTTTACCCACACTTTTTAGTTTAATATTCAGCAGGGACTAATAATTAAATCAAATTTCTCTCCTTAACTATCCTTTTAATTTCTGTTCTTCCTTATTTGTTGCCTTAATTAGTGGATCTTTGTTTTATTCTTAGTCTGGAATTCTCCCAGGGGGAGGAGAATTTTGTTTTAAACTCAATACACCAAAACAACAAATCTTCTGATAAAGTATGGTACCTTAAGAACATTGGTCTGCAGCCTTCTCCTGCACTTTCATGCATCCCATGTTTTCTTCCAGGTTGGGAACATTTCACTTAAGTTTTATTTAAAAAAACCCAGAAACAAACAAACAAGCAAACAAACAAACCCCAAACCAACCTCAAAACAGAAAATACACTCTCTTGAAAAAAGGCTAGAAAAAATAACATGTCCATTTAGAAGAGATTTCACTTCAGTGTGAGGAATTCAGGACTCCACACACCTGGAAGAGGCCAGAGGTGTCTGACAACCTGCAGATTGCTCGTTTCAGCATTACCTTTTCTTTCTGGAAATCTGGTTGGTCCCTTCATGTAGCATCATCCATTTGGTTCTCCTTTCTTTACTTGTTCTATGGAATGTTAGTCTCCCTTAGGTGACTAGCAGTAATATATGAATACAGCAGTCCACAGTGGGTTATGGTGGGGAAAGGGAAGGGAGCTTTAGAAAACAAACCTAATCAAAAAGCTGAAATTTAAAAAAAAATCTTTGCTACTTAAACACGTCTAATTTTACTTAGTTACTAAAACCGGCTAAAAAACCTCAAGGCAAACAAACCTGATTTTATTGGATGGCAGGGGTTTAATGAAATTGGAGGGAAATAAGTTTTCAAATCAAGACTTACTTTCCATAAACCTTGATTTGAAGACAGATATACTAAACATAAGTGCAAAATTTTTTCAAACAACAGACCTTAAGGTATTTCTCCTCTCACAGCACAAGCTCAAATTAATGACAGTACAATTACATCAGATAGAAAAATCCAAAATGTAGAACGTGATTCAATGAAGCACGATTTCTATGATTCCTTATTTTTGAAATTTCTCCAGTTCCCACTTGTAACTGCTTTTAAGGATGTGAAGTCCTGGTTCAATTTATGTGTCTTTAGGGGTTTCACTGCCATACCTTTTTTACACATATAATCAGCTCAGACCCCATGGACAGACTGTGCCACCTTGAGAGAGGGAGCTCACCAGCAAATCACTGGAGGTCTAATTGATTCTGTAAAACAAGACTTTTACTCCCAACTAGCTGAAACAGCAATTAACAGCATTGGCTGTTGTTTACTGGACATGAATAATTCTGCAGTTGGGTTTTTTCCCCCAGGCTGTCAGGGAGCATCGATCTTAGGAGAGAGCCCATCCTCACATATGCTGAGTTCAGTTCTGCAGCTAGACACACCATCAGGAGAGCATGGATTTTGTTTGGGATGCAGATGATCTTCCTTACTCTATTATGTTTTAATTATATATGCAGGTCAGCAATCTCAAGATCATAACACTACCAGAAACCAATGGTATTTTCAAGAAAATAGGATACTGGTAAAGAATGGAGACTATTACTATTCTAATAATCTAAGTTAGATTGAATCAGAGGTACAAAAGAACAAGGTAAAAATAAAAACTTGAGCTCAAACTTACTTATATTTGAGACAAGCTTGCAAGTATTTGGATACATATCCAAGATCTTTAGGTCATGTTAAAATATGAGCCCTACAGGCCATAGAAGCAAGGTAGATTAATTTCTGGACTACTCCTTAACTGTGTTTTTTTAAAATTTCACCATATTTGGTTCTCTGTGCACTTCTGATTTTCTCTCTCTGTGCTTACTACCAACAAAGATCAGAAATCTTACAGTTTCCCTGTTGTTTTAGGTAAATCATGCCTTGGCTAAGGAAAATGAACACTTTTTTTAATTTGTTTGTTTACTTGTGGACAATAACTAGGACGGCATCTCACAACCTGTCAGTAATAAATAACAGAATTTGTTTCTCCTCTTTAAATCTGCAGCTCATCACACTAACTCTTTCACTGTGCATATTTATTGGTGTTATTTGGTCTTCAAAACCTCTGGAAAAAGGACCACCACAAAAAAGTTTAAGCCTAATTCCAGTACAAGCCCTATCAGCTTCACGAGCACATTGCCTCTGTCAATTTTCGGAAATGAAGATGTGTGAAATATAGGTCAATTATTATCTGGCTTTAACAACAAATCTACACTTTTGTTTTGCTCTGAATGAAAAAGAGTTGCTAAACTCTTTTGAAATCCTGATAGTGTCAAGGATTATTTTATGAAAGTTAATATTTATGAATATGTTTTATAATGCAGCCCCAGATTTTGGAAACAGCACCACATTAGGGCACATAGATTTTTTGCAGAATCAAACAGTTGGAGATAAAAGTGATGTCATTTTAATGCCAGGGCTATAGACATCCTAATGACGCTGAGCAACTCACAGACTCTAGAGAAAAATGACATCCCTTTATTTAAATACAAAATCTAATGAGTAATATATTCAAATGTGAATAATAGTACCTTCCCCCTCAAGCACTCATCAGCACCCTGTATTTGTACATATTTGTATACATAAATATCCTACATTTATACACACAGTGTTACATTGCCCTTGTGTACACCCACCCCCCCCTTTGCACATGTGATCTGCGTTACTGCAAGTCAAGAAAAAAATCCAGCCATAATTTTCCTGTGAATGTCAAGCCAGATGTCTCCACAGCTGTGAAAGTCTGCCTTTATAAGGCAGGTATAAGAAGCACCTGCATGTACATCCTTTCCTACCTAATCCTCAAACAGGGGCTCAGCCAACAAAGCAGCAGTTTGCCATGAATGACACTGCCTTGCCATCCGTACTTGCTCAGGGCTTGAAAACCCCTTTTCACATCTACCTCCAAATGGGGATGCTTGGGACAAATCTTACCAGAAATCTCTCCTGATCTTATTCGCAGTAGCTGTTGACATAGCTTCCTTTAGTCTATTTGGAAACAACATTTTTCAATTAATTTTTAGAGTGAATTGCAGCACATGCTCAGTAACAGACAAAACACTGCATCTCCAAAGCTGTCTTGTCTGTGCCTGGCAGTTCCAGCACAGCTCCACAGTTCAGCTATGATTCACCAGGAATCACAGCTTGATGAAAAGACTGGATTAAATTTCAGTGAAGCTTGACCAAGTCTGCTGCAATATGTATCTGGGAAGAACTGTGGTTTATGACTGAGAAAAATTGCTGATAATAGCTGAGTTTTGATGCAAGTTTTTGAGTTTTGATACTAGACTGTAAAAACACAGTATGGACTAAAAAGCTCAGTGCTTCTTGAAAGCTGAGATAACAATATTTCTACTGAAGCTGCTGTTTGTTGTAGCACATGAAAGAGACCTAATATTGGCAGGTTGCCTTCTGAGGTGCTATAGACCAGAATGAGCCAAGTGCTCCTTTCATCACACAATGGAAAAAAAAAATTTCCATCTATCTCCAACAAAATGTTTCTACCATAATTTATTCAGAAGAAACACTGATGACAATTTAAAAAAAAAGGCCACCAAAAGAATGACATACACAGAACATTAGGAGAAGAAATATTAATTAAATATATCAGACAGAGGAAAGTCAAGACGTTTGAGATTTTGAATACTGCAACATTATGATTTGAAACTAACAGTGAAGTAGCTCTGTTTTATCAAGGAAAACTTTCCTCTGGACAAGTTGGAGACTGTCAGTGTGAATCCTGCTCACCCTTCCTGCTCTGTACTTACATGTGCATAATTGTTGTGACACAAATTGTTGTGACATCTTGTATTTACACCTAAACTATTCCCTCTTGTGGATTACTTTACTTTCACTGTCACGAAGACAAGACCTCATGGGTCAAAGTGTAGGTGAGGTTTCTTAGCTTGTTAAGGACTGATGCATTAAACCCTCGCAGAAGACTAGCAAAAAATGTTTCTCTATCACATCAGAGTTCAGTTTGGCCTAGAAATTTCAAGTTTACTGAATATTTTTTCCCCCAAATTCAGAAAGCCTCTAGCAATCATACCACCAATCACTCCTTTGCAAATTTGTGATTGTGCACATATTCCTTGCAGGAATGCAGTCTTTTGCCACTTCCATTAAATTTTTCATTCCAGGTTTCTCCAGTGAAAGGATGTTCTGACTGTCCAGTCTGCCCAGTCAAGCAGCATAAGCTCTCATAACCTCTGACAAAAAGGTCACTTTGCTAACAATTTGCTATTTAACATCTATTCTAAATCTTGATTTTTTAAATCAACATTAAAATATTTCGTGTTCTGCAGGTCCCAAAGGTGGCCAAACTGCTTTGGGAGCAAATGTATTTTGAAGGCAATGGGTGAGAGTATTTGCATGCACTGAAAACACTGAATTCTTGCTATTCAGATGTCTGCCCATGGAAGAATGTATAAGCTTTCCTTTTCCTCTCATATTCTAGATCCAGGTTAAAAAAAAATAAAAGGGAAGGGGCAACTCTCATTAAGTAAAATTAAAGCTCTCCGTGCAGGACCAGACTTTATTCCAAACTGTAGTCTTATAAATCAGTCTCACAGTATTAAAGAAGGATGTTGATACCCTTCACCACTTTGGTTCACTTCCTGGACTCTGTGCTATTGTTTGGGGGTTTTTCCATTCTGTTTTTAATTCACTTTTTTTATAATAAAGTCAGTCTTCACTGGCCACCCTGAATTACAATTTAGTACTGCAATTAGGCTCTTAAACAACATGATCCCCTCAGGCAAGGGACACAGCAGATCAACAGAGCAATCTGTGCTTATTGTCTTGTATATCATGCTACTGTGACACTGAAGCTTTTTGCTTCTGCAAAGGAGAGGTTTGCAGGAGGAGCCTAGCGGTTGTTTTGTTGTGCTTGCAGTATTACGAAAAAGAATTCACACTGCTGGTGATTGTTTAGGTTAAAAAGGAGCCAAGTCTTGCCCTCCCAGGAGCATGTCAGAGAGATTGTTTTCTCACCACATACTTCCACCCAAAAACATTGGTCCAAAAAATGCCAACTTCTATTTGTAAAAAGAAATTCATATTTATAATTTTAAGTAGATCACAGGTAGCCTAAAGGCTCAATTTATGTATCAGATTATCCCATCTGAAGCAGGTTTTACAGTTTCTCAAGGTACTCTGTCATATTCATACAAAGCTTTTCACTCTGAAACACTGCAGACCTTTGTCCAGAACTGGACCTGTATTAGTGGGACTTCAGAGCACCAGAAAAGATACAGTCCCTGCTGGTGATATGTTGGAACAGATTTCAGCTTTTGTTTATGCAACTGTGAAAAGAAAATGAACTGCAGAATTATTTTTACCGGCCCAGATGCATCTACTGTCTCTCATTGAGACTGGCACAAAGACACAGTGGCATATCACCAAACAGACGCTATCTGTCCTAAAATGCTTTTCTTCTCAAAAGCATTTTTTCTTTTTGACTTTTTCTTCTTTATCACCTTCCTATTTTTAAGGGTGGGAAAGGTCAGCACATTGTCTCTTGTTGCCTACCAATGTTTGCCACAGATACGCCTCTAAGAGTGGGTAAGAGCAGCAGTTGATGCCAGGTTTTGGGTTCAATGCCTTCATTCAGATTGGAGTTGAGAAAGAGAACCTGTTTCACCTGTAAAGGCTTTCACTGAATTTTGACTGAATTCAGTTTGCTCTGGGTTCTTCCCCAAGACATGCTATCGAAAACCACCAGCTGAGAGTCCTCCCTTCAGCTGCCTCAGTGCCTACAGGGGGGGAGCTGCTTTCCTGAGCCCTTACAGAGCCCATCCACCCTGCCACAGAAGGACATTCAGGGCATTTCAACTATGGTCCCAATCCACTGAGAACTACTCCAAATTTGCATTGAGAAAAAGCAAGAATGGGACACTTGGTGTATACACATGAAATACCCTCAAGCCAGGTTGTTGTAGGTTTCAAAGGAAGCGAGTTTTTTGAGAGGTGGTGGTCAAACCAATCAGTGCTTGGATTTGAATATTGGCATCTGGTTTGGACACTGAAGGTATGGACTGCCTCTGATAACACAGGGGGTTAAAAGCAAGAACTCCCAGGAGAACTCTCTTGGTTCCAGTCAGTGAAGGAGGTCAGACCTCCCCTGCCCAGCAAGGGAGGACTCCTCTCTCCCTGATAGACTTGAGAGTTGATTATTTGAGGGGTGATGATGGACTCAAAGCTGATTATCTGAGAGATGGTGGCAGGGTAGAAATCTAAGGTTTTATTTCATGCTGTGGAAGAAATGGGGGAAGGAGGAGGATTGTATTTGGAGAGTTTTCATTCTTAGTGCTGTGTCTGTTCATTTTTAGATATTGTAATTAATAAAGTTTGTTTCCTTTACTCCTAAGTTGGAGCCTGCTTTGCTCTGTTCCTGATCACATCTCACAGAAGCCACTAAGGCAAGTATATTTTTAGGGGACACTGGCATTGTGCCAGCCTCAAACCATGACACAGGTACAAGTAAAATACTTGAGAAAGTGATGTGATTGAGATGAAGCCACAGGACAACTCGCACCCCAGAGTTTTGGGGAAAGCAATGGGCAGTACATTTTATTTACATGGGAAGTGAGAGTCAGCAGTGTTATCTCACTGGAGAACAGTGAACACAATGCCTTAAAATATGTTGGCCTCAATTCCACTGCACTTTTACCAAAAATGAAGTGGATTTTAAAGAAAATAATTTTACAAACATGAAAGGAATTCAGCAATACCAAACAGGACAGGACAGCATGTGAATTTGCCAGTGTTAGATCAGATTAGACTGATTTTCTTCTCTGCTGAGATAATTAGTATTCACACAGGGAAAGATATGGTTGACCTAACATCAGAAAATATTTAAATTACTATCACATAGATAGTTATTAAACTGGAGAAGATAGGGAATACCTGTGAGAATCATAAACTGCAGGAAATGGGCTAAAGAGAGTGGCTTGGAAAAGGGTATGAAGCTGGAAAAAAAGAAGTGTGCAGCTTGTCAGCAGTTGGTCTTTTGGTCTCACCTTACATAATGTTCTAGTTAGTGCTTGGAGCATGCTGGTGAAGTTAATGATCCTATGAAGTTGGGAGGCATTACAGAGATGTAATAGGGTTAGACACTTGTATTGGCAGAAATGGATGACCTTGCAGTCTGGTGTAATAGAAATTGCACAAGTGAATGTCATTCCACAGAGAAAGCTAGTTCGTTTCAGGATAGATAGCTAAATGTTCTGCTTTAAGGCATGGATGTCAACTAGAAGTGATGGGAGAAGAGAAAGATTTGATTCTTTCCAAGTGTGGAATAGTCACTTCTCACTGTGATGATCAGGAAAAGCATTTCTGTAACACTGCTGCAGTCAGCCATCTTTGCAGAAGGGCAGACTTTTTCCCTACCAGGCCTTTTCCATACACTCAGAGAAGGAGCACATTAGGAGGTTGGAATTTATAACACTGTGACAGGGCACTGTGGTGAATGGAGCACTCATCCTTTGCAAAGCCATTCTCTCAGATTCCAAAAAAATTCTAGTGAACATAGCACCCCATTGCCACTACTACACCAGAAACATTCAGCTTTCAGAGCTTTCTCAGTGGCCATGTCAGAGACTATTTAAAATTAAAGGAATCAGATTCCTGGGAACAAGATGTCAGTGAGAAAGAAGTGCCAGTATGTCATTCTGTGTTAGATCAGCTGAATGTGAGCCTTCAATAAAATAATATCCAAACATTTTATGCATCTGGACAGTATGTTTACCTTGGAACCAATTCTTTCTGGGCTTCTAAGATTTTTTCATTTGTCCAACTTAAATTTAGCTTAAATAAAAGCACAGAATGTCAAAGAAAGCCAAACTGCAGGACAAGTCTTCATAAATTATTAAAGATTGGGGATGTCACAGCAGAAATTTTGTCTTTGTACCTTATAAAGCTGTCACATTAAACTGATGAAGGGCCAATCTCGGCAACACATTTATTCTGAAATAAACTTAGAAAAAAAAAACCCAAACAAAAACAAAATCCAAAACCAACAACAAAACAACAACAAAAACACAACAAAAACGAAAACCAACAAAAATCCCACACAACCCAAACTTGTTTCCAAGCCAAATAGCAGGTACATCTCAAACTTGATCTTCTAGAGCACAATCACATGGTACTTCAAGGATTAATTCAAGTAAATCTAAAATACACCCCTAAAATGTAAGAGAATTTTTTCCTTTATTTCAGAGAAGAACAGAACCCATCCTTCTGAAATAAGAAGCTTCCTAAACACATTTGTGTCTCAAGAGAGGATGTGGGGAAAAAAGGCAGACACTCAATAGGGAAGATCACATTGCATAATACATTATTAAAAGGGTCTTCAAAGTGAAAGCTATAGAATACAAAATCTTCAGAACACAACCACAGTATTGCCACCTAGAAGAATATGAAAAAGTGGACAAAATTGACTAAAATATCTTTTAAAGATTAGTGAGAAAAAGCTCTTAATTTCCTAACAGAAGAAAAAACCTGAATTATTAATGAAGCTGAGTTCTGACTGCTGTTGGAATTGAAAGTAGGCCTGCAGACTCAGACATCTGGCCCCGAGCATGGCTCCACTCCAAGTCTTGGAGAGGACAAGAAGAGAGAAGCTTTGGCAGAAAGGCAAATACACTGTTCACTGGAAATACTTCCACCACAGAGGAGGAGCAAAAGTTCTCCAGTTCTGTCTACCCCAGGGACACCCTATGACAAATGTCCTGTGAAGAATTACTTCATGTTTCAAAACACATCTGCTAAAGGGACAGGATCTGGTGAACTGATCAATCAACAAAAAGATCAGTCTGGTTTGTAAGAAATACTCTTAAAAAATGAAAAGGAACAGCTGGAGAGCACCACAGTGTTTAACTAAAAACATGTTTATCTGCTAGACACATTTTTCTGAGATGGAGGTTCAAATTTTGCAACTTTAGCAGATCTGAGCAGATCTCAGGCTGTTCAGGCATGGCTGGAGCTGAGCTCTGCTTCATCTGCTGCACTGTGGCTCTGTCCACAGCGAGACATCGCATCTCTGGGTATCAGATTAGGACAGCTCTCCAAACAACAGGCTGTTGGAGTGGCAAAGCAGCCTACCATTCACTACCTGCATTGTCATTGCCATGGGTGGAAGGGCCGGCATCCCCTCCCTTGCCAAGGAAAGGCTCAGGGCTTGCGCAACAACAGGCTGTTGCTGGGGTCTGTAGCAACAGTAAACTCCCCTTCCCATATCCTTTCCTCATTCAGCCTTGGAAGAAGTAGGACTAGATTTCCCAGGACGTCTCACAGCCATCTTCCATACCAGTCTTGCTCCTCTCTAAGCCCCTGCCTCCCCATTCTTTTCCTATAGCAGCAGCAGGTCCCTCTCCCATATACTTGTGAAAGCAGAATTTAATTTTGCCTTCTCTGTCTAAAAGTCCAAACTAGTACTGAACTCTGCAGAGCCTGCAGGGTTTGGTATTGAGCACTAGTGTTGGTGCAGTTTAATTAAAGGTTTGTATTTCAAAGAGAAGGACATGACTTTCTGAACATACTCAGCAACAGGGAGAGAAGGAGTCTTAGTCAAGGGGTGCAGGATAAGTTAAGGTCAGTTATTAATATCCCTGGGAGTGCACTTTGGGTCAGAAAATGTTTCAGAGCTCTAACCATTGCTGCTCTCTGTGGGGCTACAGGGCAGGAAGGGTAAGTTTGCCCAGGTGCCCCATAGGGTGGAGAAACCCCTTGTATTTCTAGTTATTGAAAATAGGATGAGAACCTGACTTACAGCAAGATACCAAGAACATAAAGCATTCTTTGAAGGACTGGAAAGATTGAGGGCAATTGACAAGACTTCAGTTTCCTGTGGGGAAGTTTATCCTCTTTCAGCTTGGTGGCAGAGCTCAGTGCCAGAAGCAGAGAGACTCTTCTGGAGCCCAAGTCACTGTTGCTGAGGCTTGCCAGGGTAGAGAAGCAGCACAGGGAATACTACAAAGTTGCAGTCGTAGAGGAATTCAGTTATTTAGCCATAGTCCTGTAACAGATTATGTACATCTATGCTCTGAAGCACTTCTGATTTGAGCTGGACTGTTATCACTATTTTTACTGCATTGGGACAATTTAAATAGAGAAAGAAAATCAGTGAATCCCTAAGGTCACTGTAAGGTCACATGCCCAAGTTGTGGTGCTCTTTCTGCTTCTTGGTTATTCACTTACATGGTACATGCCATAACTTGCAAGCTTGGGGAAAAATGACATCTGGAAGACTTGAGGTTTATAAAAATAATTATAAAAAAAGTGCAAGCTATCAATAGTCCTGCAATTATGAGAGAGTTGCTGGTCATTACACACAGTCATCAGGAGAAAAAGTCAGTGAACAATGCTGTAGGGGTAAAACATAAGAGTTGAGCATCAAAAAAATAAGGGATAATATAGAATTTCTGCCTCTAGCCCTCTTCAAGGTAAACTTGCTGAATAAATACATTTGTCATGCATGCTTTACTAAGCTGTCATTAAACTGAGCAACTAATGTCAAGGTTCTGGAACCAACAGTTTCATGGCCTGGCATATCGTTGTGCAAGGCAGTACAAGTTGTACAAACTACCAGTGGTAAAGTGTAGTACAGAATAGAACTGAAATGGGCCAGCTCAGAGTCAAACTTCTAATCAGAAAGATATTAAAAACCATAATTAAAGGCAAGTCAAATTGGTGCTTAAATCTTAGGGAGCACATTGAAAATGAAAATATACTGTAAAGCCCTGGTCCTCACTTGGTGAATTTATTTAAAAGAGGCTTCTTTTCCCTGGGGTAATTCACAAGTTCCCAAGAGGTTAAAAAACAAACTTTACTGGCAAAATAGAAGGTCAGGAACTCGGCAACATTGAAAGCAAACATTCAATCAATATAAAGCATTTAACAAAGCATTGACTTGGCAAACTCTAACCCACATAACTTTAAATTACCCAGATTTCAAGAGGAGGAAATAAGGAGAAGAAAAAGAGAAAAAAAAGAGAGAGAGTGAAGAAAGATACAGCTATTGCCTTGGATCCAGCTTCCTGTCAGCTGCCATAATATCGAAAGACATCAGGGATGTGTGACCATGTGTGTCTCAGAGAAATGGGTTTTATCTGCTCTGGCCTCCTGTGGCCACCACCACCCCCCCACCCCCAGGTGAGGCTTCCAGTCCTCTGGCCACACTGAAGCTAGACTGAGGTTCCAGGGTGGGCTGTGGGACATTGCTGTCCCTGTGCCAGTGACTGACATCCATTCTGGGCTGGACTAGAGGCTCCAGTGGGGTGGGGAGTGAGCAGTGCATCATCCCACTTTCACAGAACTTGCTCTGGCCCACTCCCCCTCACACACACTTCAGTTATTTTGAGCCAATAATCATTTTCTCCAGTCTCTCACAGATACTGAAAGAGCTCCTTTATACCTAGAACTCAGACAAGTTGTACTGATTTCATATACAGACATATAAATTATCATCAGCACACATGCAGAATAAAACAGCACAGTCAACATGAGTAAACACTAATTTTAGGAAGCCAGGCTTCTCATAAAAGTCTGAAAATCACCCAGTAGCATCTACTTTCCAGTCTACACACAACATGACTGAAAATTCTGACTCCTGCCTCTCATGTGGAACTCAAGTAGTTTGCCACTCAGCAGCACTTATCAAATTCAGACTTTTCTTCTAATCCCATTGTTGCAAGTTTCACAAAAATCCTGGTATCACTGCCATTTATGATCACATCTGGTTTGAACTGAGCTTTTGATTTTCCCTGTAGCTTAGCAGCAGAGGAAGGACTGCAAAGTTGATACATGTGAATAGATGTTTTTAGGAAAGGATAAGAATACTTTACAATTCAATAGCATACTCACCTGGATCTGGGGCTTTGATGGCTGAGATGCCAAGAGATGCAAAACACAATTTATTTCTGTTCTTTCCCCTCAGAGACTTATACTGTATGAGTGAGGATATAACTACAGGGTTGGCATGTAAATAACTTATTTGAAGGATATCATTAGCAACTTGCTGTGTTCTCAGTTGACCTCCTCTTTCTATCCACCTCAGTATTTGTTAAGGATTGTATATTGGTCTCATTTTAGAATATTCCTTTGTGTAGCTGTCTATAGGAATCAAATTTGCAATGCATAGTAGCCAGATTCTTTAGCATTAACACACATTAGTTGAAACTTCTTTTCTAAGTGTGAAAACAGTCATCTTCTCCTCCACACTCTTGGAGAGGATGGGAGGGCTAGACAACTCCTCAGTTTAACTGGAAGTAATCTGTGATTTATGGACGTTCTAATGCACAAGGAGGGCTGTATACCATCCACAGCAGCTAACAGGACTTTTCTTGCAGGAGTCCTCAGCATTGATATTGCTGTTGTAACCCAGTAGCAATATCCAACCTCATTTTGGGTTAGTTCAAATATAAATCAGTTATTTTTATAAACAGGATTCCACCCCCTCTTTTACTCTTCTTGAATAGATGCAGAGTCCTATCACCTTCAAATTTTGGTTGCTAATTCACAGATAAGTCCCTTGGTAGTACCTGAATATATTACATAGAAAATGGATAACAACTCTTTCAACAGATTGGAATTCTTCTGCCCTGCTTCTTTATTTTATTTTAATTTTAAACAGAAAACATAAAATATGGGACAAAATCAGTGTACAAGGGTAGCAGGACCTTGCATATTTGTATAGTGCTCTTTTCTGGGTATATTACTACAGTGAGAACTGTAACAAAAATACCATAAACCCTAAAAAAAGGTTTTATAAAAAAGGTGTATGCCTACATCATGTTAGCACCCAGCTCTCTCAAGGCAGTGCACTTTTCAGAATCAGAAAAATATCATGAAAATCTCTACATCCTGAATATACAGCTGCTCTGAAGCCACACCAGCCATCTAGGCTTCTATCACTGACACAGCTATCCAGCCCCTACGTGGAGAGTTTACAACCAGCATACCTTAGTAATAATAAATGGCAGGAGAGATGGCAAAGGGGTTTAGCTAAGCACGATTGAAATTCTGCTGGGAATCTCACCCCACCAAGAAGTGTAGCAGTAAAACAGCCTGGACTGCCTCCTAGGAGTGCCTGGGAGTACTGCAAAAGTTTCTCTCTGCTGGAGGAAGTCAAACTTGTGCACAGGCATTTATGCAGCCCTTTGAATACTTGCAATACATCTACACAGAGCTGTAACTTTATTGCATACTAAGAGTTATTTGAGTGTATGACAGATTTCTTAGTTGGTCTTGTACAAGTCTTAGAATGAAAATTGTTTCTGCACACACATCAGAGTTTCATGAATAGCAAAGGAATTTAGCTTGTAGGAGTGACTAACATGACAACATCATACTGCCTTTCATTTAGTATCACCTCTAATAATTACAATACACACAATTCCAAAACAACTCACATATTACATTATTACATTTAACTATCTTCTTTAAGAATATTTTTCTTCTGTTTATGAAGAAAAGTGGGAGGAGAATGGGTACTTCAGAGGAAGAGAAATATAGATTTTCTGGAAATGCTTATGAAAGATTTTATAGTTCAATATGTTCTCTGTAAATTTAAGAGGAACAGAGGATGCACTTCACACACTTCCTGACTGAAAAAGGAGTTGTTTATCTTTTAAACAAGTCTCTCTCTAAAAAAAAAAAAACATAAAATATGGGACAAAATCAGTGTACAAGGGTAGCAGGACCTTGCATATTTGTATAGTGCTCTTTTCTGGGTATATTACTACAGTGAGAACTGTAACAAAAATACCATAAACCCTAAAAAAAGGTTTTATAAAAAAGGTGTATGCCTACATCATGTTAGCACCCAGCTCTCTCAAGGCAGTGCACTTTTCAGAATCAGAAAAATATCATGAAAATCTCTACATCCTGAATATACAGCTGCTCTGAAGCCACACCAGCCATCTAGGCTTCTATCACTGACACAGCTATCCAGCCCCTACGTGGAGAGTTTACAACCAGCATACCTTAGTAATAATAAATGGCAGGAGAGATGGCAAAGGGGTTTAGCTAAGCACGATTGAAATTCTGCTGGGAATCTCACCCCACCAAGAAGTGTAGCAGTAAAACAGCCTGGACTGCCTCCTAGGAGTGCCTGGGAGTACTGCAAAAGTTTCTCTCTGCTGGAGGAAGTCAAACTTGTGCACAGGCATTTATGCAGCCCTTTGAATACTTGCAATACATCTACACAGAGCTGTAACTTTATTGCATACTAAGAGTTATTTGAGTGTATGACAGATTTCTTAGTTGGTCTTGTACAAGTCTTAGAATGAAAATTGTTTCTGCACACACATCAGAGTTTCATGAATAGCAAAGGAATTTAGCTTGTAGGAGTGACTAACATGACAACATCATACTGCCTTTCATTTAGTATCACCTCTAATAATTACAATACACACAATTCCAAAACAACTCACATATTACATTATTACATTTAACTATCTTCTTTAAGAATATTTTTCTTCTGTTTATGAAGAAAAGTGGGAGGAGAATGGGTACTTCAGAGGAAGAGAAATATAGATTTTCTGGAAATGCTTATGAAAGATTTTATAGTTCAATATGTTCTCTGTAAATTTAAGAGGAACAGAGGATGCACTTCACACACTTCCTGACTGAAAAAGGAGTTGTTTATCTTTTAAACAAGTCTCTCTCTAAAAAAAAAAAAAAAAAAAAAAGGATTTCTTTTTTTTCAGTTGTAACATTAGCTTTCAGGAATTTGCTATTCTCCTCAATTGTTACTGAACTGGACAAAAGGAAACCAAGTACATGTGCCATGTAGTACAGGAAGAATGAAATATCATTCTAGAGGCCTCAATTCACGAGTCCTGGCTTTGTTTTTGAACTTCCGAAGAAGGAAGCAAGATGTGCTTGTCCAGAAAAGAACTGCTGTAGACACCCTCTCCATCAGCCTGATGTCAGTGCATTCCCTCTGAGAGAGGGGAGCATGAAAGATCAGTCTATCTTACAAAAACCATTTTGTGGAGGGCAATTGAACATCTGTTTCTGTTTCACAGTGGACTAGACAGAAGTTGAAGCTTTTCCAGTTGCTTTTGCTTTTTAGACTGAAGGACCAAGCCTGAAAATTTCTGGCAAATAAAGAGAAACAGGAACCCTGTATGTTTATATGGCCCAGCAAATGAGGTGTGGATCATTCATCACTGCCTCACTTTAATACAACATGTAGGACTACCAAAGCTATACATGAATTAATTTTGTTTGTAATTGGCTTAACAAGAAGAATAAAGTGGGGACACTGAAAAACAAGGACTGGTGAGCCTGTATGTATCAACTGAAGCAAAATTAGTGAAGCGTTAGACTGGTTATGTAAACCTAAAAGCTCCTAAAAAAAAGAAACCCCAACTCCCCTTAACCCCCTTTCTAGATAGAGAGAACAGTTGTTAATATTGGCTGTTGGGCTGATTATATTGCTTATTTCCAGCAGATAGCACATTTCAGCGCATTTGTCTGTACTCTGTCCCTTACTCAGATATCCCTTCCTGTGCTAAAGCCTGGTGAAAGAAAATGTTGTCTCTCGATGTCAACAGCAAAGCAACCATTATCTTTATCTGGGTCAGGATTTCACCAGCTGTCTGCCTCTTGACTTTAACTAGGCAAGACAAAGTCAACTCTCAACTTCAGCTAGCCTTTGGACAATCAAATTTATGTATGGCATTTTGCATAGAGTAAGAGTTACAAAAAAAAATAAGAGTAAGTGAAGGGGGAACAGAAATCCAACCCAGACAGACGTCTTGCACAGACTCTCCAATCTTTTCTGCATGGGCTAACACAAAAACTGAAGCTGTGCTGAACCTTAGCTCCGAAACTCAGCTTGGGGACTCACAGTCCTAATGCTAATCCCAGCAAACTCCCAGATTGCTTCCAATTAGGAAAAATTATTTTAGTGTGAGAACACAGGATCTAGAAGGCTCAAATATGAGAAGAGCTAAACATTGCCTCTCTTTAATTGATTGAAAGCAAGATCTTGCCAGCTGAACAAAGTCTGATTCTGTACATACTGAGCCATCCAGGAAAAAACTTAAACTACAAAAGCAGCTTTGTAGAGTTCCACATTAAAATGTTCTAATTCATCTCCACATTTCACTTTTTTTTTCATATTGAGAACACATAGTTACCGATTTCAATTTTTAATTAATTGGCAATAAATTTGCATAAGTATTTAAAAGATTTTTAAAAAAATATATTAAATGGTGCATAATTTAATAAGTACACCCAGTAACACAACAGGATGCTTGCACTACTCGTTTTCCCAAGAGAAACTCAAGGATATTCAGTACCCTGACACAGTACCTTAGTTATATATGCTACATCAATATTGCACCAACAAAGGAAGTTAAACTAGGAAAAATCAGAGCCCGATATGAGAAAAAAAAAGAAAGTTGCTCTCTTCCCTAAAAGTGAGAAAGGTAATATGCATTTTGTAATTATGATTAGTGTAAATGAGCCAGCTTCAAAACATTACTGAAAACAACTTATTTGATCATTTTTTTTCCTGTAGCATTTCTTAAAACCAGTTATTTTGGCCTGGGCTCCTCACACACTCTAAACTGGGTATCAGAACTTGTCTGTGGCTACTTCCAACATAAAAAAGAAAAATCAAAGAGAAGGCTGTTGCATTAGGCAACACAAAACCTGTTGCTTGAAATCATTGTTACATTCCACCAGATCCCAGCTATAGCTGATGACAGACAGAACACCTATGTGTCTCTGTAGAGAGTTATTTTATGGCTTTCAGGTCCTCTTTGCCTTTGTCAGAGAGCAGCTATGCCAGGGCCTTCCAGGACCACATACAGATGTTATTTAATAGGGACTCTAAGCTGGTCCAAGGATGAAGACAAGTACAATGAAGATAAGTTGGAATCTACAATTCTCTGAAAGGAGGTTGTAGTGAGGTGGAGTTTGGTCTCTTCTGCCAGGTAACAAGCAATTGGACAAGAAGAAAGGGCCTCAAGTGGCACCAGACAAGGTTTAGATTGGATATTATAAGAATCTACTGCTTCTTCAAGAAGCAGTAGACACGCAGTGGGCTGCCCAAGGAAGTGGTAGATTCAACATCCCTTGGCATGTTCAGATGTTTTGAGGATGCGGATATGGTTTAGTGGCAGACTCGGCAATGCTGAGTTAAGGACTAGACTAGGTGATCTTGGAGGTCTTTTCCAACCTTAATGGGTTTATGATTTCAACTTTTCCAAGAAAAACTTTCCTAGTAAGCGAAGATTCCCAGTAGCAAGCAGATCTTTGTACAACTTCATTACATTGCCTGGGAACTAATGGCTTTGGAGCTGCTTTTACAGGCCAGGAGGCAGTTTGACTGGAGGCACTGCTGCACTGCCATGCATCACAGTGGCAACAATGCATCACTGGAGTGATCAGCTCTGGTTTCAATGCAGCAATGTAATATATTAAGTCTGTGGCAAGAAATCCCCTCATGGAGGCAAACGTGGGAAACACACTCGTGTGCCAGGCTGCTTCAGTAGGTAACTGTAGGCAGAAGAAAGCTGTTTTAGTTACTAATTTAAAAGACATCTGGGGGGAAAGAAAAGTATCTGGCTGATGGGGATATGTTCGTTCTACCCTTAAACTGAAAATGCTCCCATTAGACTCACTCCAGAAAACTGTTTCTTGTTTCATTAAAGTGATGGAGAAGAAGCCCAAAACTCTAAAAGTGCATTGCTTCCCTGCCTCTTAATTTCTCTCAGACTGCATATTTCCAGTGTACATATTATATACAATGTAGTTTTAGATGCTGATGTAAAAGTTATTTTGTGGCTGGGTGTTCTGTGAAGTTAATTAGCTGTATACTGTATCTGGACTCAGACCAGCAAATCTTGCTCACCCTTTTCAAGAAAGACCCTCCAAAAAACTTGTTAAAAGTTACTAAATGGGCAAAATTTTATTCCTGCCTAATATATCAAGCAGTTTGTGGAAAACCTCTTCTGTCTTCTCAACTGTATTGCACCTGTGACACTAATTATTTAGTTAAAATTGAAATTTTGAAATATAATTCAGAATATTATTGTTGGTTCATAAAGTCTATTCTCTTTTCAGATCTGCCTCATTCTTCACACTTAGTAATAATCTCGAAGGAGCGACTTGGGTTGCAGCTGAAATACAATTTAATTTACATGTAACTTATATTAAGTATAATTATGTTTTATAATTGCCACTTGCAACTGAAAATGCCTGTTTCAGAAACTCAATAATAATAATTTGTCAGCCATATTTTCTTTGTAATTAAGAGTGACTTGGTTAGAAAAAAACATCCTACTAGCTAGACATGCCTTGCAAACAATACTTGTGCACAAAATTATATCTGCTGCACAGTAATTTAACTCACACAATTTTATACTGAGCTTTCTGCTTTTGAGGTTTCTCACCATTTAATTTGCCTAATTTCTGAGATGGCTGTGTACAAAAGCAGACTATAGACAGTGTGTCCTGGGTTTTGGGGGTGGTGTTTTTAACCTCAGTGCCAGTGCACTCAGGCATTCCAGCCCTAACCTGACAGAACTACTTGGAAATGATCATTTGTTCCATAGCTGGGATGATTAAAATGAAGGAGGGGGAAACAAACAACAAACCCAAAGTAGCAAGTATTTTCTGCTAATGATTCCTTTCTTCTGTTGCCACTTGGAGTCCCAGCTAGCAATAAACTCCAAAGCTGGCAGGTGTTGGAGAATACCTTCTTCATCTTTCGGATGTTCACAGGCCTTCCTAAAGGACATATTAGTGCCAAATCAAGAGGGAAACAGCAATTACTTTGAGTACTGAAATCCCTGCTGGGAAGAGGCTGAAAATATTTTCACATTTCTGCATAAAGTGATGTAAGTGACAAAAAAGGTTGAATATATTCTGTCTCCTTCCCTTTTGAACTCAAAGCTTATTTGCTGCAATTTAACTTCAGCAACAGTCATGAAGCAATGATTTAACCATTAAATAACTTTATAACTGTAGGGAGAGGAGACAAAAATATAATTGTTAAAGCAAACTATCAGGTACTAACACTGCAGTGTCATTCAATACCAGAATGTGTTCGTATATGGGAAGCTTATATGGCAGACAAGGTGAGATTGTGACTCCCTCCCTCCTTTAGTTTTTATCTCCAGAGTGCCTCCGAAAGGATACGAAGTGCCTTTGACCTCTTTTCCTGAGAAGCAGCCCCCACATTTTGAGTGATTGTTTCAGTTTATACAAGGTTTGGAGTGTCTCTCATATTTTCCATTTGTCTCTGAACACTTTCAGTCCTTTGCTTTGTAATGGAGAAGAGTTTTTCTTAGTAATCCAAGCAAATAAATAAACTGTCAGTTATTGCTTCAGAAATAATATTCATTTGGAGAGGAGAACCTTCTTTCAGAAGCAGTTGAGCATTTTAGAAAGCGAAAAATGGTACAGTCATGCATCAGGAAAGCTCAGACTTATTTAAAGAAGCCAGGCATATTAACATGGGGACACTTTTTATATTCAGCAAATCATAACTGTTTGCTAATTGATAAGGCTGACACAACAAGATGCAGCTTATAAGGAAGTCTGTTGTGGATTATACATGGAGAGCAGAGGGTGACTCTGTTTTTGCACAGATCAAAAGTAAGAAGACAGTATAGCATTACCCCACATGTGAGCAAATAGTATCACTTGAAATGAAAGTAGAGGTCTTTTCATATACCTTCATAGATTAATCCTATCAGAGGATTGCTGAAGTCCTAATCCTTCAACTACACTTCTGATTTTATGCACCAATCATAAAGCCATTTATGAGCTGGATATGTAGCCAGTGAAAAAACAAAGCCTGCTCCACAGGACAATCTGTCACATCCAAAGGAGCAGGCTCCGTGCATGGGAGGGCTCATGAGTCGAAAGAACTTTCCTCTCTGCATCAGGTACATATGTCCAAGCCAACTCGCCTAGATTTGTTTCAGAGAACAAGGTTCAGGCAAAATAAATCCTATTTCACCATATGTAGTGCTTCTTATAAATAAGCAGGCAAATTTAACCTCAATAAAAGTCTTACTCAAGAGGCTGAAAATGCTATCACAGTTTCTCACTGGTCTATCAACAGCTGCAAGCCATTAAGGCGTGCAACACAAAATTAAACAACCTCACTGAAAAATAAACTATTACTTGCAATAGCATTTGTGCTGGTATTAAAATTAGAACCCAAAAGAAATGTTAAGTTACGATTCTACCACTACTGAAAAAGATCAGAAAGACCTTGTAAATCAACATCTGATCAAGGAAAAGAAAATATGACAATGATCGCAAAGTTTCCTATGAATGTCTACACACTGTATTATATAATACAGTGTATGCACATGGAAGTGTTGGTCATATTGTGTCAAGACATATTTGCAGGGAACAATCATATTCCTTCTTCTTGGATGACAGCAGTAGCTGGAGGGACTCAGGCACATTTGCTTTGGTTTGGCACTGCTCTCAGAGGGGTGCCCGCAGCGGGTGTCCTCTGCGTGACACCCTGCCTACTATTCTGGTCACGGCACAACACGGCATTAAAAGCTGGATCAAACGCTAAAATAGAACTTTTAACATTGAGTGTAAGAGGCGATTGCTAGATAAAATTGAGCTAAAATGTCTCAACCTTATCACAACCAAACTGTCTTTTGACCTTCCTCAGCTTAAGCCTTCCAACACAATCTGAATTTAAAAAAGAAAAAAAGTGGCTTTTGGCAGGTGAACCTTTTTTGATTTGTTTTGTGATGCATTCTGAGCACTTTCAGTGCACAGACAGGGCTCAAAGCTCACTGCAGTGGGCCAGTAGGATCAAAGCATTTGATGTAAAACTTGTAATTGCTAAGAAGGTAGCATCATGTCTTCCTTTATCCATCTCATTACTAAGCATTTTTCTCATCTTTCCCAGGAAGACTAGGATAAATGGATAGTACACAATAATGTTCACACAAATCAATTGGACTCTCATAGCATCAGGAAGGCAGACATACAGTGAGAGGGTTTTAATTGCTTTTATTAATAACATTTAAAACTAATATACAACTCTCCTAGTGTTTTAATCAGCCTTAAAAATGTAATTGCACAGAACCCTTATGGTTCAAATGATGTCAATATTTCAGGATGCCCACATGCAGAGAGCTGCTACCAGCAGATAATATTGCTTGTGTTTCTTAGTAACTGATAAAAATTGTTAATTTATAAGGAGGCAGCCTCTCTGAGTCACCTTAGGTTTATGTTAACATCCCTGTAAAGATATGCTCCAAGACATGCCATATGCAACCAAAGGAAGTAAAGGGCAGTTTTAGAATGACAAAATTGTATCATTTCAAAGCAAATAATGTAGTTAGGGATCAATACAATTTCTTGTGTATATTTAAATTTGCACACTTATCTTTTCCCTTCTACTAAAGGCCTGCTTGGTGCTTAGCAACTATGAGCTATCTGAACTGTTCACTACAGTCACTGCAACCCAGTGAGAGACATTTACAGAAAAAAAAATGTAAAAGGTTATGGAACAAGCACATTGGGAACTCTACTATATGATGCCATAAAAATGGCCCAGATTTAGCCAGTTCGTTTCATATGCTGCTATGGATTCAGAACACAACACAATTTCCCTTTCATTCTTGTGTATGTATCTTTCATGTATACATAAAATACTTGTATATACATATATGGGTATGCATATATGTGGTGGTTTTTTTGGTTTTTGATTGGGGTTTTTTTTCTGGTGTTTTTTTTTTTTTTTTTTACGATGTTCAATGAGCGCATGGAGGTGTGCACCTCTAAGGCACATCTAAGTGGGCGCATAGCTGTAGCTGATATTTAAAATAAGCTTCCAGGTAAATAAACAAGGGATCCTTGACCCAATCGCTCAGAGCTGAAAAAAGGAAAAAACTTTTCTTCCTTATGCCAGAAAAATTACTTGCAAAAAGCCAAAACTCTTTGTAAAATTAAAGAAAAACTTGATAAAGACAAGAAGCACATCCACGCACTCAAAGTTGTGTAAAGCCACAACACTGAAAGCATGGGGGCAATAAATATTATCTACAGAGAAATCCTTGAGAAAGGGAGCAAAAAGAGTTTCATATTTCTAGCTGATACTTTAACAGAGGCAGTCCTTAGAAAGTGAAAGATGTGAATGAACAGAATAAAAGATCATGAACTCCTACAGACTAAAACCTAAACACACAGTGAGGCAGACATAAATGTTTCAAAGCACAATTGATGAAAGGAATACATCCACAGAGATATAAATTGATTGCAAAGTCAATTGATAATTTTGTAAGAGCAGAAATGTATGAAGAGAAGATGTAATTTCTTGCACAGCTTTTCACTCTGGGAGAAGCTGGGAAGATTCCCATGTTCCCAGAACAAACAAACAAACAAAAAAAAAATGGTGAGGGTCTTTTGAGGGAGTTTGTTTTTAAATGAGTGACTCAGAGGAGCTGTCTGAAATTGAAGCAACTGTAGAATAAGTTATGAAACAAATTCAGAAAATGAACTTAACAAATTGCCAAGTCCAGATGGTATTCACCCAGGAGCTTTAGAGGAACTCAAGGATGAAATAACTGAATTACCAAGGATAGTGTGCAGCCTCTCATTGCATCAGTATGAGAGGACCATGAAAAATGTGATGTCATTTTTTAACAAACAGTTTCAAGGGAAGTTCAGGCCTCTTGATCTGTAGTGGGCAAGTAAATGGCAACTTCAAATAAAAAATCCAAAGAAACCATAGTCATCTGAATGATCAAATTCAGGAGTCAATAGGGCTTTGAAGAAAAATTATGCCTTGAAAAACTGTATTTTGAAGGGGGCAAGAAATTCTGTAGAAAAGTCTTATAAAGCTGAAAATAACTACTTCCATTTCCAAAAGGATGTCTAACTGAAGTGGTAAAAACAAGCAAGTACAGCATAAAGGATGAATATGCCAGCATAGACAGATAATAATTTGAAAGTAGAAACTGAAGTTGGAAGTAAATGGTCATTTCTTACTGACTTATGGTTCTACCAGAATTTGTGCTAATTTCCATCCTGGTGAATCACTTGAGAGAGGGTGAAAAATGGAGTGAGAAAGTTTTCTTATTTTGTTAATATTAAGTTATTAAGAATGAGGGCCAACAGAAAAACAGCAAGGCCAAGGAGCTGAGTGGACAATAAAGGAGCAGAGGAAATTCATTGTAGGTGATAATAAAGGATGCACTGAAGACAAAGAACAGTTCCAGCTTCACATATAAATGATGGTCCTTTCCATTTTGCTGACCATTACCACTCACAAGTGGTATTTTGAGACTATGACAGAAATAGAAACACAGGATATATCTATAAAAAT
Organism: Pyrgilauda ruficollis; assembly: GCF_017590135.1. Classification (NCBI taxonomy): domain Eukaryota; kingdom Metazoa; phylum Chordata; class Aves; order Passeriformes; family Passeridae; genus Pyrgilauda; species Pyrgilauda ruficollis. The sequence continues at coordinate 16,834,471 of NW_024523648.1, read as the reverse complement.
GTAATAGGAAGTTCCATGAACACACCAGCTCAATTCTTTGCAGTGCTTAAAAACTTAAAGTTTAGGCACTACTGGGTGATGAACAGAGAAAAAAATATATGACCTACACGATGCCACAGCTCATTTGGTTCATGAGCATTACGAGATCATGAGTGCAATCTCCGCATCTCTTGTGGGAGCCTGGAACAGATTCAGAGGTGGAAAGCAAGGAAGAACATGAATATGAGGACTGGACAGCTCAGCCACAAAAAGAGATGGAAAAAGCAGGTTATGGTAGAGGTGTACAAAATCTTGATGTTCATGAATGGGTTAAAAAGGCATCACTAGTTTGCCCTCTTTGCCAATAAAACAAATGAAGCATTAAAGGAAGCAATTTGGAGCCAGGTTGCAAGCAAACAAAAGGATAAAGGTTAATTTTACAACATTCCTTGAGACAATAATAGCTATACCTGGGAGAATATTCAGGATTACTCATGTTCCTACTCTTTTCACTTTCCCACATGCCTCCATTTGTGGCCACTATAGTGGCTAGGATAGTTAGCCAATCCCCTAGTCTGACTTGTAGCCTTTTTTTTCTATTGTCATATTAAGACGCATGGCACCTCATTTCCAGATTAATTCAGATACATCTGAACTACAAATCTAGAATAGCAGTTTATCTGGATTTGAGAATAAATACTGTTTATGACAACCAACAGCTTTTCAAGGAGGAGGTATCATGAATACCATCTCTACAAAACCAGGCATGTAAGAGATGAAGAGATTTTAAAAGAGGAATCTCTTGTAATTCTTTCACTGCAGTTTCCTCTTGGCAATTGACAATCAGTTTTTTTGTTGCTAAATATCAGTCGAGCTTCTGTCATTTCACTGCAGCTCCCCGGGAACACCCAGTAAAGGATCTTAGAAAGTAAATACCAGTGCTCTCTGTCCTTGTTAATTAGATAATTCTTGAGACTGTTCCTGGGAACAAGGATGTCATGGTCTATACTGTTGTTACCACTGTCCTACCAAATAGCACCATACAAAGCTTCACAGAGCACAATTCTAAACCAAAGGTGTTCAAGGGACCCTTGCCAGGCCAGTTCGCACATGGATATGCTAGTCTGAGATCAAAGGAGAAGACAGGACTTTTCCACAAATAAAAGAGTGAGTGGAGGGAGAATGAAGGAAATGGATGTGGGAAGGAAAGGGTTAATATTCTTTCATGCCATAAATCTGTACTCAGATTTCATTACACTGTTGCAATTTCCATCCCACAGATTTTTCTCTTCCTGCCTTAGTATCCTGGCAAACCCTGTTGCTCAAACACTTTGGTCTTTCTCTTCAACTGGTTTAAGGGCAGAAGCCCTTCCCACATGTAATGCTCCTCTTGAAATCCTCCTCTTTTCCACATTACTTCATTATCTGCAGCCTCCCCAGTGGAGAAGAAGCTACAGGTATATGAAACAAGACCAATTTTTTTCCATTGTCTGTGTTACCTGTGCAAATCCTAGAAAAGCTGGAAAATTTCAGGAATATTCCAGTCTTTATAGACATGAAGTACTAGGAAGCCACATTTCTAGGATGAATATCTATTCAATTAACTATGTTTTCAGTTTCCTACTGCCCCTTGCACTTGAGGCAGCATGTATAGAACTTGACAATAACCTGTATGGATGTATGCAGCCTACTCCCCTATGCTAATGAGTGTATTTCTATCTTGCCCTTGTCTGTAACTTACAGAGGGGAAAAGGTTTTATCTGAGACTATGTGCTGCACAAAACGTGCCATGTGTCCAAAGCTTGTGTGTCCAGGGAAGGGCTGGATGTACAGCTCCCAACCCCCTCAGGGACAGCTGTGAGCAGGAAGTCACTGGTATGTAGTAAAAAGACAAGAGATCACCAGTCTCAGCACTCTGAAGCGCATTTCCTCTGGTTGGAGCTGAGCCTTATAGGATCTAATGATTCAGAGAAGCTGTCTAGTATCCCTGCCACTGTCCTCTAGAAATCCTATTCATGGAATGTGTGACTCCTTCAAGGCCAGTAATAAGCTGGGGATGAGTGAAGGTATACTTCTTTGATGTACATTCTCCTGTGGTTTTGGTGATAGATTTGACCCAACTGAAATCCTGACTGTGATGGAGACAGAAGTCTTTATGCTATTAATATTTCTGTCAGCTACTTTGCAATGAAACAATAACATAGGTACTTCTGTAAATAGAACAAAGGGCAGCAAGATGGGTTCAGTCCAAGCTAATCAAGTAACTTCAGGAATATCATCACACACCATCAACTCAACACTAAACAGCTGAAGGAAAGAAGCACATATGGTCTCCAGATACAAACTGAGACAAAAAACATCCCAATAAAACTTTATTTCTCCTGAAAAAACAACCAGCTTAGATTCTGTGTGAAGATTCTACAGTTTTTTCTTAACTCATTAGCGGATGCTAGAAATCTTTCCCTTGCTTCTGACACCATTATCTCAGTGCCTATTCAAGCCACTTGGGCATTGACTCAATACTAGTTCAGCTGAGATTCTTTCCAGCTCTCCTGTTCTCTTCTCTTAGGAAACTCCATCCAATTAACATAACTCCATTTACAAGCATATGAGGCCATTATGAGCATTGAACTTTCTGTAATTCTTACATGACTTAATCTGGCATTTACTGTTCATGATGAAAGGCTCTCTTACACAGCACTTGAATACAAATATTCTAGCAGTGTCACAGAAAATCCACACTTTTTGAGGTAGCTCAGAAATAGAATAGTAATATTACTGGCTTGTTTCTAAATGATAGCACTGTAGGCACGTGTACAAGTGACACTAGCCCAAGTAAAAGTGGTAAAAGTGGTTTATTCTCTTCCAGCATATATCAACATATACAAATAATATAATCTCACACTGAGATACGACCTCACTCCAGCTGCTTGTTCCAATACCATAAGCAATCTGCTCTAAGCAAATCCATTCCCTCCCTCTTCCCTGCAGCAAAGAAGAGCACTAAGAGCTGTCAATGGTTGGGAGTCCATACCTAAAACAGAGTCCAGGGACTCACATCAAGATAGCAAGACAGCCCCACAAAGCCTCTTCCTAAACTTGTGAGCAGAGAATGCAAGGGAATTATTTTTCTGCCAGAAAAAAAAAAAAAAATTATACCTATCATCTCAAGCATCAAATAAATAATTTTCCTGTCAGTTTAGTTATATTAAATAGAAATGCTGAAATGGAACTGATTCAAATAGAATTGACCACATTTCAGATTTGAAAATCTGTTAGTTCTGCTGAAGGAATTAGAACCCTTTTATGTACCTTTGGAGGTTTTATTTCTTTTGCAAATTAAGCAACAGTTGGGAAATATAATTTCAAAGGAACTGGCATTTGTTGTTAAAGGATTTTTAAAGTGCATTCCTGCAAGAAACGGAAATTTAAAGTCAACATTTTCTTCCTGATGAAACAGCCCTGGATAAAGATGAATAAAACCTGAGATAAAAATAAAATTGAGATATAAATGGAAAAAAATAATAACATTTCCTCTCAAAGAGCCTGAAGACTCCCAAACCAGAAGTAGTCAGTATGCAAATAAAGACTTAGATAGGAGGGCCAAATATCTACTCTGTTCTGGGAAAGAACTGTAAATCTCTCTTAGCCAAATTCTTGATGCCAGGAAAAAGCATTGTCAGTGGTGAAACTGAGGACTGTGAAAGGATATAAAAAATTGCTTTAAGTGGAGACTGGGTCTTTTCAAAATACCCTCTAAAGCAAAACAATTCACCTCCGTATCAGTTGAATGAGTCTTGAAATGATTGAATGTCCCTGTTCTTTTGAGAGCAATATGGTTTGTTTTGTGGTTTTGAATATGTTTTTTAAAATAAATTTTTTAAAAATGTTGAGAGATTCTGGCACAATGTCATTCTATCATATTAACTTTACTGTAGAGTTTAATGTGTAGAGACTATAAAGCCACAGAACTATGCTGAACATTAAGACAGGTCAGGGAAACCATAATTTTGGAAAAAGCAGCCTCTTCAGTAAACAAAACAATTTAAACATAAACAGGCAAAAGAACCCCACTAACTTTGAGTCATCTGTCATAAATGACATTCAATAGATCCAAGCCCTTTATTTTCACTTGTGGAGAAAGTGTCTTAGGGTAGCATGACTTAGACCTCTGAGCAGTATTATAAAGAGCTTCCTCATTGCACCACAATTTTTGCAGCAGTGCACCACTTTTCTTCTTGTACATGTCAAGACTTTTGTCCTTCTTACCTCTTCTCAGCACTTCCCAAGTATTTAAGAACCAGAAACCTACAGATGGGTGGTCCATCCCCCACAGCGTGAAGCACCAGTGGGGCAATTACTGACTACCCACCCAAAACACAAGGGTTTTCACAAGGCGGTCTGAGGGTTTCCAGATGATAATTATGGGCACAGAGAAAAGCTTGAGAAACACTTAGGAGGAAGATTAAGAATTAACCCCACTACAATGCCATCTTAGCAAGGTGATAAAATTGGAAGTGATATTCAAACAAAACTTCTCCCATCCCCAGTCTCAAATCTGCAATCATATCCAAATTGCTTATCTGTATTAGAGAGTCTGGGCTTTATTTTCCAAAAGCTTTATGGGCCCAGCAGCAGACATTTAGGTGCCTTTTCATTAAAGCAGCAAAGGTCTGTTGGCATATCTGTCCTATCGAGATTTTTTTTTTTTTTGCCAGAGAACAATTATATCCCATATCTCTGAACTGTCATCCAGCCTTACAAAACCAGCATCCCGCATGTGTCCCACAGTGTTTTCTCAGGGAACAACTCAGAGTAGGGAGGTCAAGCCATCACTTCAGTAGAGGATCAATTCAGTTATTTCCAGACAAAGCATACAGTTCATATTCATGTCAGACAAAATCATTGTCAATATTACAAAGCTCCTCCTAAGATGAGCAGTCCCACAGTATGGGATGAGATACAGGACAAGCAACTCAGGAAGAATATAGCAAAAATGGGATACTTGTAAGGTGCAAGAAGCAGGGAACTGAAAATTAAGAGGGCATTTTTGTTTCTGCCATCTAGGAACTAAGTTACATCTATTAATGAAGTATATGATTTTGAAATGTCATATTATTGGGGCTATACTCACTAAAAGAGAAAGCAAGAAGATACTAATGAGAGAGGTCACCTGCCTACACAAACAGGAATTCTGCCTGGTTTGGCCCAGTGCTATTAATGAAATCAAGACAGGAAAGACTGGAATGGCATATGGCTGACAGATGCAAGCATGTAATTTGATGGTGCAGTGGAAAGAATGACTCAGTACATCATTATCAATTTAGTATTTTTCAATTCCTTAGGAGAAAAAGACCTCACTTCTGGTTCAGCCATTTAGAAGTTAACCTTTCCACAAAAGCAGTATGTGTGGGGTACTTTTCAAATGTAAGCTTTATCATAAGTTATAGCACAATACAAGGGATGGTTAGAAAGGACTCTATGAAGTAGCACAGTGTGTCCCCAGGTTCAGCTTCAGTCTTGTCATTTCTGAGTAATGTTTGTCCAATCTGTTCTTAAAGACCTTCTCAGCTTCTGAGGTCTAAGAATATATCTCATTACCTTTACTTTTAAGTTGTTGTTTTCAGTTAGGTTTTTTTTCCTAGCACCCAATCTCTACTTCTGTTGCTGCAATTAAAGCTCACTGTGCAAAATGCTCCATGAACTCAGAAGTTTTTGCTCTATTTTTGAAGTGTTGAGATCACATTATTCCTTTGTGCTATGTAAAAATCAAACTAACAAAACAAGAAAACATCCTTTCATAAAAGGATCCAACTCGTATCTCCTTCAATTTTGAAGCTGTAACATTGAAAACCACATCCAGAGAGCAGCTTATCTAGAGAAAATCACTTTTTCATCCAACCCAGTTTCTTAAAGACCACTTTTCCCTAGCTGATTCACAAGAATTTTATGTGAAGTAATGTCAAAAAACCTGTTTCCTTTCAGGGCATCATCATGCTATCCAGGCAGAACTCTAAAGTTCACAGATAAATACTTAATGCTCTACCAAAGTTAACTGCAGGCTATGGAAGATGGATAGTAGACCATTCAAACTATTTTTCATTGTTAAAAACTGTAGGCAGTGACCCTGTATGCCTTTTCTCTTGCTCTATCTTTGTTTTACAGTATGTATCTCTTGAAGGAAATCTCAGAAAGATTATGGGATGATCATGTACAACTAAACAAGTCCACCTCGATTTTTGCAAGATATTTCAGTCCAGTACAGTCCAGTCTACTCTTTCACATCAGTGAGGCTGGTACTTGACTTTCACTTGGCATTGCAAAGTGAGCAGCAGCTTGAATTCTGAGTCATCTGGCAGGAATACTCACTCCAAAACAGTAACCTCAAAGTTTTATCCTCTCTACTTTTCCTGTCTATTTTTCCATCATTTTAAACATGGATGGTTATGGAAGAGTGAAAAAAGTATTCTTCCGTTCATGAGTGAATATACTGCATACATTTTGTTTTCAGAAGAGTATGAACTGTACCCTACATTAACAGTTAAGATATCAATAAAAGGTATAGGTGTTCTTGCCTGGTAAATCACATACACCTTGGAGGATTAAATTACAACAATCTGAAAGCATAGGGAAAAGGGATTTGATACCTGGAGCCAAGGTCCAGTCTTAGGTTGCTTAAATTTAAATTACTTTAATTGATTATTTTCCAAAGACAGATTTATCACAATTAGCTGCAAGTACTTGCTTCACTGGTAGCTTCCCCGGTAGCTAGCAATTAGAGGAAGAGCACTATATTAGATGTTAATTACTTTGGAGTTTTTTCTCTTCTCCAAAATGTAGTTTTTAATCAAATACTTAGCTGTGTTTAGACCAAGCATTTGGTACATCCATCCAGAAGCTCATCTGTAGGAAGCCAAGAGGTGACTCTGCAAGATCTCTATGTATTTGGAAATATCTAAAGTTGTAAACTCTGTACCCTTCACATCTCTGAGGGAAGCAGCTGAGTCCCTACACATTGTTCTAGAGTGCACTGAAATTCAAACAAAACCAAAGGGACACATCTAAAGATTTTCTTTACTGAAGGATTTTCTTTTCTTTTCTTTCTTAGCTGAACCTTTCCTAATGCAAGCAACCCACGTGTATGTGCACATGCACTAGCTCAGATATCCGTGTCTCTAAGGCAATTTACCAATCCCATGCTTTTACAGCACCCTACACCTGTTTTTAATCTGGTTTCAGAAACAGTTTCTGTACCATAATCTCCTGTGCAACTACAGAATCCCACATTTCTGTGTATGTTAACCCCAGCAATGAGAGACTCTTTCATCAGCAAGCAACCAGCCCTTTTCAGCCCGGCTATACAGCTGTGTGACCTCTAATGAACTTCCCCTGTATGACTCACAGGCTTGATTTCCAGGCCCCCACACCCTCCCTACTCTCACCCTCCCTCCTCCCCCCCCACCCCGACATTAACAAGCTGCCCCAGAGGGCAAAAGTGTTGAGAGGAAGAAGATATTTCTGCCTCACTGAATTCTTCACATGCCCCAACTCAAAAGCAATAATGGAGAAGGAGAGAGGTCTGGCAAGTGCTCTGGCACTGTCCTTGTGCACTGGTTTAGACTGTGGAGGGATGGGCCAGGCCTTGCTCTGGTAAGCTGTTACACTCCCCATGCTGAAGCACAATTATTTTCTGACCACTGCTGACAGTAGCTCCAGAAAGAGGTTCTGACTGGAGTCTGAATTGGAGGAACAGCCTTGAAGGAATTTGCTTGTTTTGCCTTCCATGAAGCAAATCAGATTAACTCTAGCTTAAGTCTGATGACTTACATTAACATGTCATTTTGTCTACATACCATTAAAAAAATGTTCCTCAGGTTAGAAAAGGGTCATGTTTGGGGTCACTAGTTTCAAAGCCTGGAAATGAATCAGCAATTCTGAAATTACACAGACAGACTCACCAAGCAAGCACTGCAGCAAAATATGGCCTGGGACAGCTCTCCTGCTTTCCTTGCCTATAAAACACACTATAAGCTAAGGCTCTTGTTTAAAATAATCCTTAAATATTTCAGTAGAAAATAAGTTATTTAGGACCACCTGCCTTTAGGCTGAAGTTTTCAAGAATCTGATAATACAAGGCTGTGCCAAACAGAATGGCTAAGGCCAAACCTGGGAAGGGAAAGGGCTTGTTTCCCTTCTGAAATGGGAGTGAAGCCCTGTGCCTTTATCCCAAATTTGCAGAATAACTCTGTGAGAGATCTGGCTGATTTAGTCAGAAAGGCTGTTCCTGAGCCACCTCCTTGGATGAGCTAGCCCTCTACTTTGCTTGGTTCCAAATAATGACCTCTTTGAAATCCCAATCAGAGGTGTTGACAGAAGACAAATCCTGTGCCAGCCCTGTAAAAAGGGCTACCAGTGCTTAAACAGATGTCTCTGTCAGCACATCTTTGATGAAAATAGTCCCTCTGAAGAGCGATAAAGGGCTCAATTTGCCCCAGCTTTTACATATCCTAGACCTAGGTCTCCACACTTCAGATAGGGAGCTGCATCCTTCATTTCTGTGGTGTCCCAGAGCCTTGCCAGAAACTACTCCCTGGCTAGGAGACAATAGTTATGCTGGCAATATGTGACACTTCCACTCCTGCCAGCTGCAGTGTGCTATCCAGGGACATTGGTGGAGAACAGTAAAACGAAGTTCCAAATCACCAGCCCTATTCAACCTGCTGAGACTGCTCAGGCAAGCAGGTATTGCTCAGTGCAGAGACAACCCTTGCAGCTGAAGGACTGGATTCACGTCTGTATCTTCTTGCATCAGAAAGATTAGTCTTGAGGTCTTAAATAATCATTTTTATACATATTATGTCTCTTCTCCCAACTAACAAGCAATAGGACAAGAGTAAATTGCATCGAGTTGCACCAGGGGGAGTTTAGATTGGATATTATGAAAAATTTCTTCACCAAAAGGGTTGTCAAGCACTGGAACAGGTTGCCCAGGGTAGTGGCTGAGTCACCCTGGAGGCGTTTAAAGGATGTGGTGCTTAGGAATATGGCTTAGTGGTAGACTTGGCAGTGATGAGTTAATGGTTGGACTTGATAGTCTTAGAGGCTTTTTCCAACCCAAACAATTCTATAATTCCCTCTTCAAATGTGGGGAGGCAGGAGAAGGCAAGATGGTTTAAGAGCTCCCCTTTAAATTTCAAGTTGGCTTTGGCCATGAACAAATCACATTAACCCAGAAAGAATCTGGTACACACCCAGACAAAGCCTTGCTGATAACTTGCCCCAACTCTTTACTGCCCAGAAAACAATTCAGAAATGAGTACTTTTTCATTGAAGTAATGCAGCCATTCCTCCTGTCCTGAAAGCAGATATTCCCTGAGATACTGCTCTGTAAACAGCAGCTATAGTAAAAGGCCAAGTAACTACCTGAGCTGGGTCCTATCAATGAAACCCTTACATAGCCTAAACAATAAAGTCCAAGAAACAAACATAACAAGAAAAGTGGCCTCCAAATTCATAATACACCACATGACATCAAATGGCTGCTAGATAATAAGGTGATGCCTTTTCTTTTTTAAACTGGATCCAGAACATAGACTCAAAGAAAGGTTTAAGCATCATTACCTTGCAATTTTCATCCAAATAATTACACAAGAATCATTATCTATAATAATACTTCACTATAAAAATGTCTGTTTTCCTCATATTCCTCCAGCCTCTTCTTTTATGCACCAGAGGACTGCATTTCTTTCAACCAAAGTTATTGAACATACCAAAATTCAATAGGAATAGAAACCCAGAACTGGATATTGACTGAATAAAAATTTAAAAGGATTTCTTTTGTGGCCCTTTGCTCATTGAAATAGAAGACAGAGATGCTGAGAGTTTAAATACATAACTGCCTAAAGGCCTATGAAGGAAGCCATGCAAGTGACTTGCTTCCAAATGATTTTAGCAGGTCTTCAGTCTTGCAGCTCTTATTGAACATATGCTCAGCACGTTGTTCAACAGTGTTCGTCATATCATTTAGTAATCTGTAAATAGGGAGTGCTCTAGAATCCAGTTCCCACTCCATCACCTGGACAGAGTTTTCACTTATTAATTCAGCCAGTAGTTGAAGGAAATTTTACAGAGAAGATAATGTAAGAAAATATTAATTAAGATGCAAAACCCATGAACAGAAGTCTGTTACACACTTGTGTTTTTCTTTCCTTTCGTGTATTGCAACTCAGTCCATGTAACCAATTTTTCCTGCTGTCCACTGCTGCCCTAGTCAATGATGATGCAAATATTGATTAGAGTGGGCAACTAGGACAGATGACACAAGCAAGCAACAGATTTTTGCAAGCAGATTGAGAATATAGCCTCTGCTCCTCCTGTAGTTTTATAAGTAATTTTTAGTCCTTTTGATTTTGTAAATTTCATAACTGATAAACAATTTGGCTGCAGAATCTAAGAAAACCAAGAGCCTAAAGCATAACATTAATCCAGTCAACCATTACAGAAGTCCTTATTAACTCATTTTTTTTTTTAAAGACAAAACACACCATATAATATGTCTTGCAAACTAGAGAAAACTACGACCACTAGGGTAGCAACACAATAGCTTATAAACAGACTATAAATAGGCTGTTATTTTTAGAACTCTGTGTTTCTTAATTGCCTATAAACTTACCCAGTTGTGAGCACTTTGTGAAGACTGATGAAAGAATGCATTCTCTAAATTTCCACAGGGCATAGAGACTCTGTATTGTATCTTGTGGATGGGATGTTGACATTAACTGACAGAAGCAGGAACACAGCAAGACAGATATTTTTAAATGAGAAAGGAGAGGAAGAAGGAGCCCTATTAACTCTCCTTCTGCCTCCACCTGGGGTTCCCTGAACCTGGCTCAGCTGTGGCTGAATTTCAAATGGTCTCTGGTGGGATGTGGATCACTGTGGATTTGCATGTAGAAAGAATTGAAGCCAGATGGGAACATCCCAGTGAGATTCCTATAATCCAGCTTTTGTCCTCACCAGGTACAGACCCTGCTGATGATTTATGTATCATGCTGTTTCCATCAAATAGTAAAATCCTTTTTACCTTAGGAACAGTCATTCTGAGATGAAAAGTGTCTCTGTGTCTGTATCTGTGTGTCTGCTCATCATTAACAGACAGATTGAAGTGACTGATGTCACAATTTTATAACAGAAGCCAGAAACACCAGGGAAATATTGACAAGTGGAATTTGTTCACAGAGGTTTTACAAGACTCATAGGAGAAAAAAGCAACCTTAATGAAGACAGATGCAATTATCGAGAAAATTACTGGGTGTTATGCGCTGTTTCTTTCCATCCATAGCTTCAGTGTGATAAATAGTTCAGACTGGACCAGAAATCTCCTGAGAGGTGCTGAGTCTTCCCAGGGAATGAATAATCATCACTGAGTGCCCCATGGTCTTATCTTTGGACACATTTCCAGTCTTGCTGCCCCTGCAGTGCTCTCTACCTGTGTTTCTACCTCGGGTTTCCAAGTGCTTCCACAGTTTTCTTGCTGGTGAGTCTCGTTTCCAATGCCTGCTTGCTGTTCTTTAAAGTGCCTCAGTTCTACCACAACTACCTCCTTCACCATCTCCATTAGCGCTCATGGCCTCTAAGAATGACTCCATGTGGCACATGCACCAGCATCCTTGAAAGCACCAACTTCCCAGCAGACAAGTCCTGACAACGATCACAATTCCCTTTACTTAATCTTTGTTTTCAGCAGAGGTACTCAGAGAGCATGCAAACAGCCCCCCTTTCTTGGGAATCTGAACACTTCTCTAAGGCCAGATCCATCTCAAGTATTTTCTTTGGTTTGATAAGGTGAGGTGGGTAGCCAGTGCCTAGTTTTTGGCCAAGGACATTTTATTAGAAAATGAGCAGCAATGCAGAACTTCTCAACAGAGTAGCAAGTTTTGCACAGCTGTAAAAAGTTTTATCACTATGAGTAACAGTGCCATCTGCTGACTCCCACTATAACCATATTGGGAGGATTCCATGTTAGATAATTAAGCAATAAATTTTACCAAAATCCAATAGCTTTTCATATAAAACAGCTGTTGTTAGGGTTTTTTTAGTCATTTTGTAGGATTCTGGGGTAAAAATAATTTTCAGGATGACTTCTGAAGTCAGGGAATCTCAGCTGTTTTCCTATGGACCTGAGAGACAGCAGTGTTTTATTAAATATTGCTCTGACGTCTTTGGGATATTTGGATTACTTTACAATATTACACAAAGCATCAGAAAGCTTCGCATAGCTCTCCCTGATTTGCCTCCTCTCTAAGTTACTGTCTGGGCCTGGTGAACTGAGAGCCTAACTTTCCAGACAGAAGCAGTACCCTTGAGGTTTACAGAAAAATTCAAAGCTACAGTGTCTAAGCTACAGCTATTTGGAAGAGAAGCTGTGATTTTTAGAAAATTAGGAAAAAAAATAATCTAGTTGTTACATACACTGAGTCTGCTAGTCTCAGAAGCCTAAATCCCAAACACTGGCCCCAAGGGATCCAACATAAGAGTGACTAATGCCAATGGATCCATTTTAGGTACCAGTCTCCAAAATCCTGGTCATAGTCTTCTTCACATTCAGGCATATTAGCTGCTATTATTATGATTTTTAAGATAGTGGTCACTTTTTTTTCAATCAAAATGCACTTGATAGAGAGAGCATTCCTTTCTAAATAAGGAAAACTACTTCCATACCTGTATAATCCTTGATCTTTTCAAGGGAAAGTTTTTTGTCTACCACTCTCTTCACTACAGTGCGTTTCACACAAAAGATGTTAAAAATGAATGCCTAAGTAAAACACAAGGTAAGGGGGCAAAAAAAAAAAAATAAATCCTAGTGTGGGGAAACAGTAAAACAGTATAGCTATAAGATCTGCTGAGTCAGCCTAAAACCTCCTGCAAATTATGTTTTATCACATATTTCTTAGCAGTCCAGAACTTGCTGTTCAGCTGGCTATTGCTAGGCTGAAGTGGGCTGGTTGAAAACAACAGATGTAATTTGTTTCTTCCCAGATGTTCCTTTCCTGCCACCCCAGATGACTGAGTAGAGTCTACAGTTTTTACACTTCAAAGACATTTGCTGTGGGACTGATGTCACTATATAATGCCATAACCAATTCTAAAATATTATCATAACATCATATTATTCACTAGACCCAAACTGGCAGAAAATGCAATAAAGGCAGATTTACTTATATAATTTTTCTTTTGTGTTAATATGACAAAGCTCAGATGGGTTAAGCATATGTAAATTAAAATGCTGAGAAAAAAATGCAGAAAATAAGAAGCAAAAACTGCATACAAAGTCTACCACCAAGATTAAGAAGTTTTGGGCTTGAACAGTTGGTTTTGTGTGATAAGTCAAATTCTGAAATTATAAGAGCCATAGCAATGCTAGAGGTCAGTGTGGAAGATAAATGAAAGCAAATTTCTGACACTTATGTCTGCCAAGGAGGGATTACACTGAAGGCTTTGGCAGAGGTTTTTGGAGCTCTGTCTGAGATGCTGTTAGAGAGTTTATATGAACTAATTAAATAAGAGAAGACTAAAATGAATACTCCCATTGAAGAGAGGTCTTTATAGCTGTGCACAGTATCTTGCAAATCTGGAGAGGGTTTGAAGTAATTGAAATGAAGACATTATGAAGTAATGTCTTCTTCTGGGTCTGCTCCACTCAAGTCAATGAGAGGTCCCAAATTTCTTCAAGCAGGCATAGGGCAAAACTGACATCAGGCCATTTTTGTATATTGCTGCTTCCATCTGGAAAAAGGAAAGGAGGCTGTCTGCTTTTCCTCTCAGACTGGAAAAGTGAACGTGGGAGGTAGATTGAACTGTCAAAATAATTTTACTGGTAAACGAGTCCATAGCATGATCTTTGGCTTCACTTTGTCCCTTTTTGGTACTGTTTGCTGTTTACAGAATTCATCCCAATTTACCAGTTTTACTCAGCATCTGTCTTGCTCATTCAAACAGGAGAAGAAGGAGGGTTTTGGTGCTTGAAGAGGCCCAGTTGAGTAAATCTTACTTGAATGTCCACTTCCAGTCCAGTCAAGAGTTACTTTTAATGTGCCTTTCAGGCTGTGCTCCAATGTACACCCCACCCTGCATATGCTATTTTCTTTTCAATGTGATCTTTCTGATTGGTGGTCAACTTGTTACCTTCTGAAATTGCTACCAGAATTCATCCCTGGAAAGCTGCTATGCAATTCACATACATCCCTGTGTTTCTGCATTCATCCACTTTACTCTTCCACATTCTATGTCATTTTGAAGAGGGTCTTCAATTCACCACATTTTTCAAGTTAATTTTGATTTATAATTCTGTACTCCAGCATATTCACAGTTCTTCCTTGTCTGGTGCAACCTGTGAATTTCATACAGTTACCATTATGTCGCCTGTGACAAGATGCTGCTCAAGATGTCTTTTGTGCTGGCACTTCAAAGATCCAGGCTGGACTGCCAGGCCGGGAAATGAGTTCTGTTCAGCAGGAAGTAGTGGGTAGGATCCAGTTCTGCCCACACAACCATATGATAGATACTGGTCATGCTGGGAACTGTGGTAGGGCATCTCAGCTGATCTGTGATACATCCAGGAGAATGGTTCCTCCCAGGAGTGCAGGACTTTGCTAAAATTCAGTCCAGACTTATTCATTAGACATATATACATCATTCTGCTCTTTATTATTCAGCAGTGACCCTGGGACCATGTAGGAGTGTGTTTGCGCCAGGTGTGGGGTGGCTGTTACAGATACATTTGTTCATGTAAGGTTCAGTGTGTGCCCCACAGGCTGGCTGCATAGCCACAGAAGCTTCCAAGGACTTTGTCAGTGCATGGAGCCTATTGCAACATCTTCGTTTTTGTGATGAGCATATGATGCCTCTCATTCCTTATTGTATTTTCTATATATTTTGAAAGGATGAAAAACAGAGTTAAACACTCTTTAATTTAACTACCCTCTTTTAATTCCTGGCAGAAAACTCTTTCCTGCTAGAGGTACTTCTATGTCAAGGAGCTTCAATGCTCCCTTAAGCATAACATTTGAGTCCTTGCAAAACCTCCTTTCTATGGTAATTTTCATAGTGGTCCACTTACTTGCTCATAGTGGTAAGATGTTCATGTCTCATTCTGTTAATTCACCTGGTTCAAAGTTCGCTTGTATCATTGTATACTATTTATATGAGCAAGAAACTGGTGAGCACTCACAAAGATTTTAGGTAATGGTAATAATTCCTACTTGTTGAAATATTTTTTTTCCTTGAATGAATTATAGATGAGATTTTATCATGATCAAAACTAATAATCACTTGGAAACTAATAATCCTTTTTTAACCAGAAATAGAACCCTGTGTGCCTCCTGTTAACAGGACAGCTACTGGCTGCTGTGCACAAGGGGTGAAATCAATGTAGTTGTGGTACAATGCCATATGAAACAGGCTCTTGTGCAGATACTCAGTACTGTCTCTGCAAAGTGAGAATTTTTCTGTGGAATCTGTAGAGCAGAACAACATCTATGCCAATCCATTTCTCCACATGGAGGCAAAAAAGTGCTTAGTGAACAAGTCAGCCCTAATATCTGTATGATGAATTTGGATCTTCAAAGCATACAATCCTCACCTGGAAAGCCTCACCTGTACCCAGGAGTGGATCTTGGAATTTCCTTCCAAAGTTGTGGTCACTTCATACACACTGCATAAGAACACTAAAGTCTGTAGAGGCTTAGGAGTGGGGGTCCAGTTCTATCACACATTAGTACTTTGATGCTGGATCATAGTTTTACCCATCTAGAGAAAAAGAAATTTAGGATTAGGTATACAGTCTATGTACATTATTTTCATTTTGATGACTGACTGAAATCTAGATTTATCAGCCTGAGAGGACCACAGATTCCTGAATTAGTAACAGGAATTATTATAGAATCATAAAATATCCTGAGTTGGAAGGGACCCACAAGGGTCCTCGAGTTCAGCTCCTGGCCTTATACTGGACAGCACAAAAAGTCACACCATGCGCCTGAGTGTATTGTCCAAATGTTTCTTAAATTCTGTTAGGCTTGGTGCCACAACCACTTCTCTGGGGAGCCTGTTCCAGTGCCCAACCACCCTCTGGGTGAAGAACATTTTCCTAACATCCAATCTAAAACTCCCCTGGCACAGCTTCAGGCCATTTCTTCTGGCCCTGTCATTGGCCAGCACAGGGAAGAGATCAATGCCTGCCCTTTCACTTCCCCTTGTGAGGAAACTGCAATGAGGTCTCCCCTCAGTCTCCTCTTGTCCAGGCTGAACAGACCAAGTGACCTCAGCTGCTCCTCATACGGCTTCCCCTACGGACCCTTCATTTTTCTTGCCCTCCTCTCAATGATCTCTAATAGCTTTATTTCCTTCTTATATTGTGTCACACAAAAATTTGTCTATTTTTTAACAGAATATTACAGTGGAGAAATTACAAAATACATGTCTGCAGTCAATATGCTGCCAAGGTGCTATTGTTCTGGCACAAGTTTTTTGTTTTATTTTTGGCTGTTTGCTGGATTCATCCTTTTGCACTTCACATTACACAATACAACAAATTGCCAAACTGACATTCTTTGCTAATACCTCTGTGTGAGTTTAATCTCCAAATTTCTATTTGTGAAACTGAACACAATTTAATCAAGAAGGAAAAATATGCATCTCCAATGATTAATAAATTATGAGAAGCAATTTCAGCTACTTTGACTAAGAAACTTCTCAACATTCAAGATTAAGCAATGAATTTACTCCATGCAAAAAAAAAAAAAACCAAAACAACTACTCAAGATTATAAAAACAAACTGCTTATTGTGGAGATTAAAAAGAAAAAAAGAAAGTGAGTCACAAACATTTTCAACCCTCTGTTGGCTCATTGCAACCCACGAGTTTGGGGGATTTTGTTTGTTCATGTTCCTTCATGGCATTTTCTGTCGTAAAGCTTGGCTGCCCTGAAGGCAGCATGTGGTGCTTTGCAGCACCTCCCCCAGGTACAGGAGTTCCACATCCCCACATCCCTTGTGGTTCCACCTATTTGCCATTATAGTGACCATCCTTGGAGCTAGCAATGCTCCTTTATACGTTACACTTCCCAGCTGAGAACTGTAGGCAAGATAGAAGACAATGGTGGGAAGACATGGAGGTAACCTCCACAGCTGCCAAGATCTGTGATTCTTTCAGATCTTCCTGCTCTGGAAGTCAGAATTGTGCATGTGGGGCTGTTGTCCAGCTGTTCAGATCCAGTGCTGCATGCAGAGGGGTTCATCCTTTGAGCATAGCTGCGTCTGAAGCTGTCCGTAGCAAGGAACTGGCAAGAACATTTCCTTGCTACAGGTGACTTCAGATAGAGGTGTGCTCCAAGGCAGCTTGGGCCTCTATTTTTGTCCCTTTTCATTTGCCATTTTTGTTCATTTTCATTTGTTCAAGTCATGAACACAAGGTTATTTTTTCAGATGTCAGCAATACCCAGTGATTATTCGCCTGCTCTCTTACAACTGTTTAGTAGCTGAATCGCTTCCCAGCCAGCAATTGTGAGCTCAGAGATGGAGGCATCTGTTCACACAAACTGAGGTGTGGGAACAAATTAACTCTAGGTTTGGAAAGGGGCGAGGGGGAAGGGAGAGACATTTTAAATACAAGCCTCTCAGGCCCTAAAGCAGGAAAGACAGCTCAGAAAAATGCCCCACACCACCCTGCAATGTTGTTTGAAATGGACTTTTCCAGCTTACACAGAAGAGGTTCTGAACTCACTAATAAAAAAATAATGAACAGCAGTAAAGCTCCAGGGTTACACCTTATTATTTTCTGTTGCCAGTCTGTTTCAGATTAATATTGTAGCTAGGCTGAAATAGTTTACCAGTTTATGTTGCTGTGCATGGCAGTAGGATTTGATATTTGTTCTGGTGCAAAAAACTTTCATCTGTGTGCGATGATTAAGGAATCATCAGTCTGGAATTGCTTGGTATTGCTGGGTGAGATGCCTCTAAGCTTTGGAGCCATTATACAGAGAGCCCTGTTGGGTTTCTTCTATTTCTTCTGCTCCCCTATAAGGCTGCTTGCTGTATTTCCTAAATGAAACAGACTGCCTCTCAGCACCCGAGCCAGCTTCCCGCCCCTCCTTTTCTGATGGAAGCCTACTCAACAGCAGAACAGTCTTCACAAGCTTTCCCCAAAGCTGTTATGTGGTCTGCTAACAGCTTCATGGACAAACACACAATCAGCCACTTAAAAGCAACTTTTCCAGGGGAATACTCTGCATTCCTGATGGCAATATTCCCAAGGTTAATTAGACTATACCCAATTTTCATTGTACTTCCATCATCACAGCTTCCCTGAGAGCTGCTCTAAAGCTGCACAGACCTTTAGAGCTCTTACCTCATACAGTGACAGCTTTAGTCTTGGCAAGGAATGAACAGGGAGAAGGAAGGAGGGAAGGGGAGAAAGGAGAATGGTCACTCCTGGCAGAAACAAAAGTTAACAGTTTGTAACCTTGCAGAATTCACCTGGAATCTTGCCCCTGCAGCCTTTCACACAAAACCACCCAGCCATGGTCCATACTGTATCCAAAATTAGATAACAAAAAAGACCAAATCTCTAAAAAACAAAAATCCCTGAGGTCCAGCATGAATTCAGAATAAAAGAATAGTGCCTCAAAAACAGATTTTGCAACCTATTTCTTGCAACATGGCTGATCTGGACAGCTTCAAGCTCTTTTGGAAAGAACTGCCACATACATATCTCCAGCGTGTAATTGTCCTCACCAGTGAATATATATCAGCACTCCTGCAATCTTTTATATCTGTGTGCATTAGCCAGGAGCTCTGAAAGATGGTTAATGATTTCTTGCCTCCAAATCCACAGGAACAATAAACACAGACATTGTGCAGTGTGATTTGGGCTTAGGTTTGCACACATGGTGCTTTGAATCTGGTTTGATTAGGCTTGGTGGTCCCAGGACACCTGGAGTCAGAGCAAACTGTGTTTTCCAGCACAAGCATGCTGTGATGCAATTAACAGTTACCACCTTTTCCCTTTGAGGTTAAGAAGAAGAAGCTGCAAATTAAATGTTGCTCCTCTGCTTCTGTTTCTAAAACCACAGGAAGACTTGCAGATGCAGCTGACTGAACAGATATTCATAGCAGTTCATGAAAAAGGAGGAAAAGGTCTGATATCTGTTTGTCCTGATAAAGGCTCAGGAAACACAAAAGTTAAGAAAAGGCAACAGGCCCTACACTGCTGCACTTTTTGCCACTTGGATTCAAGGGAAATACATAAATGGCAATGCAGTGAACCTTTGTATGCTGAAACCTCTGCAGAGGCCTCATTTTTAGCCTCATTTTGTGCTTCAAAGCAAGATGGGAGAGCTGTAGGATTTGACTTTGGAGCGACAACCATGTGAAGGACAGGCATGTGGCATGTAAGAGGACTTGAGATGAAAAGTTACTGTGACTTAATGTCTTCCTTCTTAATTAATTGGCTTATGAGTAGAATGAACTAATACAAAAGAAAAGTAAACCTATCTTCCCTTGCCAGAACATAGTACCTTCAGTAAGCAGTTCAAATGACTCCCTGACTGACAATTTTTGAAATCATAGGACAACAATAATTTTGCGACCTTCATGTTTCCAGAAAATTTGGCCAAAATTGGCCCAACAACGAAAAAATGATGGCCAACCTGCAGGACTTATTCTCCACAGAAAACTCAAGAAATTTTCTGCCCAGTGCAAGTATTTGGGTAAGCTCCAAAATTGAGTCTGAGCACTTGTGAGTTCACAACACTGGTTGAATACTGCAGACAGACACCTAGCCATAGGATGACTCAGGAATTTTGTGAACTAAATGGACTTGAAATTGCATCCTACAAGAAAAGGATTTTGCAAACAGGCAGCTCTAAATTCCCATCAGCTGTTGTGTGTCTGCTCAAAGGTCAGGCACCAGGGCAAATTCAAGGGAGAAACACAAAACTCTTAAGGTTAACAAATTGAAGAAGGGATTCATATAGGATTTGTAATATTATGAGCAAAAATCATTATCTTACTGGCACTTGGAGACTAAGGCATTTATTCATCTTTCAGTCTTGATAAAGTTACTTAACAGATCTTAAGATAAATTGTTTATTTATGAAAGAGCCAGCTATTTATGTGATAATCACCCCTACTACTCCTATTTAGTTGGTTAATCTCTAGAATAATCTGAGGTCCTGTGTGAATTGATAGTAGTGGGTACTCATGTTGGGTGGGGTGCTTGTCATCCCAAAATGTCAGCTACTCTCAACCCTGCCAGCAATCACCAGGTGAAAAAAAAAAAAAAGAAACCCACCAGAAAACAGGGCTTAGAGAATGAGAAAGTCAGCAGTCCAGTAGCCCTCACAGATCTTTTCATCAGGAAAAGAAAAACTACCATCTCCTTTTGATATTGTTGGAAAGGTTAGCAGTTAATTAAGGTTGTGACGATCAGCCGAGCTGGAACAGCACAGCACCACTACTATCAAAAGAGCACGAACAACGTTATCGGTTTTCAGGAAGCCTGGTTTTTGTTAGATTGCTTCAAAACAAAATTATATCAGAGAAGTGAATGGGAGAATTTAGAAGTTAATGTCAGAACAGAATACAAGACAACTTCCTGGTGCATTGCCAGAACATAGTACCTTCAGTAAGCAGTTCAAATGACTCCCTGACTGACAATTTTTGAAATCATAGGACAACAATAATTTTGCGACCTTCATGTTTCCAGAAAATTTGGCCAAAATTGGCCCGACAACGAAAAAATGATGGCCAACCTGCAGGACTTATTCTCCACAGAAAACTCAAGAAATTTTCTGCCCAGTGCAAGTATTTGGGTAAGCTCCAAAATTGAGTCTGAGCACTTGTGAGTTCACAACACTGGTTGAATACTGCAGACAGACACCT
Organism: Pyrgilauda ruficollis; assembly: GCF_017590135.1. Taxonomy (NCBI): domain Eukaryota; kingdom Metazoa; phylum Chordata; class Aves; order Passeriformes; family Passeridae; genus Pyrgilauda; species Pyrgilauda ruficollis. Next base: position 16,813,553 of record NW_024523648.1, on the reverse strand, counting down.
AGCCATAGGATGACTCAGGAATTTTGTGAACTAAATGGACTTGAATTCAAGGGCAAATTCAAGGGAGAAACACAAAACTCTTAAGGTTAACAAATTGAAGAAGGGATTCATATAGGATTTGTAATATTATGAGCAAAAATCATTATCTTACTGGCACTTGGAGACTAAGGCATTTATTCATCTTTCAGTCTTGATAAAGTTACTTAACAGATCTTAAGATAAATTGTTTATTTATGAAAGAGCCAGCTATTTATGTGATAATCACCCCTACTACTCCTATTTAGTTGGTTAATCTCTAGAATAATCTGAGGTCCTGTGTGAATTGATAGTAGTGGGTACTCATGTTGGGTGGGGTGCTTGTCATCCCAAAATGTCAGCTACTCTCAACCCTGCCAGCAATCACCAGGTGAAAAAAAAAAAAAAGAAACCCACCAGAAAACAGGGCTTAGAGAATGAGAAAGTCAGCAGTCCAGTAGCCCTCACAGATCTTTTCATCAGGAAAAGAAAAACTACCATCTCCTTTTGATATTGTTGGAAAGGTTAGCAGTTAATTAAGGTTGTGACGATCAGCCGAGCTGGAACAGCACAGCACCACTACTATCAAAAGAGCACGAACAACGTTATCGGTTTTCAGGAAGCCTGGTTTTTGTTAGATTGCTTCAAAACAAAATTATATCAGAGAAGTGAATGGGAGAATTTAGAAGTTAATGTCAGAACAGAATACAAGACAACTTCCTGGTGCATGCTTGCTCTGCAAAAATGCTGTGGTTTCCTCTGTCCAGATATAGCACAACTGCTCCAGCTGCAACTAAACCACCACAATCACCACCAGCAACAAAGGCACACAGGAAAAGGCAGACCTGAAATGTCCTGACATTTTGAGTGTGCAGTTGGAGTTGCAGGAGATGATCACTGGGCACATTCCACTGTTTCTGAAGGAGCTGTTTAAAGGGCGTTCTTCACCCAGCATCTTGGCAGTGCAGAGCTGGGCTGCAAAGGTTAATGCTGAAATATTCCAGGATGAAGAAAAGTCTCAAATGATAATATGCTGGCAATTAAATGTCTATCGATGAAGTTCATATTGGATCACATATACACTGCATACTGGTCTTCAGAGAAGAATAGAGATGAAATTACTTACGTCAAATTTGTCAATTTAATTTATTTCTGAATTTAACAACATTGTATATTTCAGTACATTGAACAAAAATATAAATGCATACCAGGAAAACCCTTCAGTTAAGAAGTTATTTTAGTTACTTTTTACTATCTTCACACCCTCTGGTCACTATACAATGGAACAGAGCAGTCACCATGCCAGCAAACTTTGCTAGAATGAAGAATACCACCAGTATGGAACTAGGAAAATTTAGGTCCCACAGACTGGTGTCAGGTAACCCCTGACTGCTCTGGCCATAATAATTCTTGCTTTCTGTATCTTTACACTATTCTGATCATGGACCATAAATATTTCGTATGGTCATATTTATTTTCCCACTGCTCACATGCTTGGAGATAATTGATTTTGCCCATAAGACTTTCCTCTCTGCTGACTTAGCATTCAATATCACTAGCTCTCAAAACTGCTCCAAGAGGAGACAGTACTGTCCTGTCCCCACTAAACCAAAAATACAAGTTGCACAGTAGCTACTGCAAGTTCACTTTATCATGGAATCACCACAGGCTGAAAAGCATCTCTTAACTTAGTCTGAGATCACCCTTCACTGTTACTAACAATGAAAATTATGCCAATTAGTCAAATATATGTTATCAAAGCAAATGGTTAAGTGGTTGAATAAAGAATTGAAAATTGAGATAATTTTAAATGTAGATACCTATCTTTTCTTGCTTTTGAGCCTTAAATATCTCCCCCTCTTCTCCCTCATTTCTCTTAAAATATATTTCCATTGCACTCACTAGAAACAAGTTTATGTGAAATATAAATTATGAAACATCTAGTTAGATTTACTGCTTTAATTCACTCTAGGTTCTAACAGAAAAAAAGATGAGTTAATACCATAGGCAAAGCTTTTTCTCTGGATTCCCTCTTCTTTTCACCAACTTTAGGAGCCGTACTCACACATAAATGTACACATCCTCAGCCCAACGTGAAATGCTTCCAGTTCTCAGCTCCACTTCTACCCTTGCTGCAGAGCTCTACCTCCTGCACCCAGCACCCCTGTCATCCCTCCATGCCCTTCCTGTGTCCCACTCCATCCCACTGGCAACACCAGTGTTTGGCCTCTCAATTGGGCAAAGAGCAGAAAGGCATTGGACAAAAAGCAGCAAATGACTGAAGCACCTGGGAGCTGTGTATGTAATGACTGGCTGCTCCCCCAGCATGTGCTCAAGCAGGGTCTCTTTCTGATTTTGGCAAAAACTGCAGGAACTTACTATCTCTGAGATAATATCCCTCACTTCCTTTGCCAAATTTGACTGAGGTGATGCTGCTGATGGAAAAGGAGAAGGGCAAGTGGAAGGAAGGAATGAAGGAAGGAAGGAGAAATTTGGGCAAAGACTGACAGGCAGAGCTGCCACATCATCTTTGTTTTGACAGAACAACAGACTAGCACTGCCAGCCAACTCTGAAAACATTCTGTCCTCAGATGCTGCACTGTGTTTGGTTTGTCTTCTCCTTTCCAAGTCTTACTGAAAATGAATACCCAGAGGAGAGACAGATCCCTCAGCCACACTGCAGGATAGAAGCCTCTCTGAAACAGAATGTATGTATGCTCCTCTATCCATTCAACATCCATCCCGGCAGTGTTTGAACAAGATGCAAAAACAAGTGGGTCTTAAAATATTGTTCATACATACAAATTATCACAGTTCGATTCCATTCACCCCACAAATGTTGTAAAATTTGGAAACAAGCTATTTGGGGGCATGACCAATACAAGACATCAAATTCTGATTGCACAGACATTCATTGTTCTGTTGCCACTAATACTCCCTATCTATGCCAGGGGAAATTGTGTGCTTGTATTAACAACACATGAACCAGACAGCTGTGAGGATTACTTCTAGCAAGGCACCTGCTCCCCAGCCCTAGTGAGACTTCTGGGAAAAACGTGCTCCCAGAACTGTCCTTCAGGTGTGTGTGGAGGAGGAGGAGGACCTCTAACTGTGAGGCAGAGAGAGAGCTTGGAAACATGAATCCCTATCCCAACCACATTACTCTGGGCTTTCTTCTCTTTATGGGGAGGAATAGGTGAAGACAAAGAGTCAGTGAAGTTCTTCACAGGCACATGGGAATGAAGGCTCTCACTGCCCTGCCCTGTTACTGCTCTAAGGGCATAGCAACACAATCATTGTGTGGCTTTCCTCTCCTGTAATGGCTGTTTCTCTGTGCTTGTCCTCAGAACTTCTTCCTGTCACCCCTGGTCTGGTTCTCACTGAAATGAATCATGCACTGTGTACACTGCACATCCTTAGGCAAAATATCTCATGGAAATGCAACCACAGTTTAGTCACAGTTTGAATTAGATCCACTCAGGCACACACTATGGGGGGGGGGGGATGTTGATTTGTTTGTTGCATATGTACTGGCTGTTAATTTTTATTGCTTGTAAACTTTCTCTCTGTAAAATCTGTGTGAAAGCTGGACTACCATGGTAAAGGAAAGTTACCATATGGGGAAAATATGGTTGATTAAAGTGGCTGTTTCCATGTTTGCTCAGTGTTGTGACACATCTTCACATTGGGTAAGGTGATTGGCAGAGAAACAACAGCAGTGAGCACTGATGAGTGTATGCGTCATGTAGAAATGCCTGGAGCTGAGTAGGGCTAGGTTTTGCAAACTTCTCAGAGCTTCCAAGCATGATTTATTGAAGGTTTTTCTGCAATAATGAAGAAATTTTAAAAAATAAAATCAAATAAGTGTCACACTTCCTGCTTTAGACTACTGAAGGCATAATGAAGAAAAAAAAGGGAGACTGTCTCAGGCAGGGAATTAAGGTTATTTTAACACTACAAATACTCTACAAAAGGTACAAACAATTCCATCTTTCCTGTGCGTATTAACTCCCTTCTTTCCATTCCAGGAAGGAAGGATGGTCTTCTTCTTAAACCTGGCTTTCCTGATCTATCACAGACATTGAGTATGATCTGAAACTCATGCCATCTCCTCTTCCTTCAGCACCCCATCTATAAAATGTGGATAATACTTCTTCTCCCTTAGTCTTCAACATTGTATATTTTCAATACAGTTTCTTCTATGTGTGTATGTAGATATATACTCAGAACTATACAGACTCTGATTTTCCTGGCCTCTAGCTGGTATTAAAAATGAGAATAAATAGCTTTCAGTAAGGAGCAAATATGGTGGACAATTCATTAACTTATTCATTGGTCTAAAACTGAACACCAGTTAGACCTGCAAGCACTGATTCTCATGAGATGCCACAGGTAGCAGAGATGTAATGCACCAGTTTCAAGAAGCTTTGCACCTCAGGACATTTAAGCATTTGAAGTTTCCTTAGAGAGGGACAAGACTAATAGCTGTCCCTAGCCACTGGAATGGAAAGCCCAAACACAACCCAGTCTAATCTGCTCCCTGTGCGCATAAGCTCCTCTGCTGGTTACTCTTGGTCATCTTTATTCTGTGACACGGAGAAGGGGACGTGGTCCCATCATCACTGCATTCCTTTTGGTAGGCTTTACTTCAGTCCTTGTGGATGTGACACCAGCTGCTTCATGTCTCATCTCACATCCATCCTAAAAAAGCATGGGGTTTTTTCAGACTTTCAGCCTGTAGCCAGTCATTTTCTTCCTTTGTCAATAGTCTCTCATCATTCAACTTTAGTCTCAATCCCTTTATTCACAGAAGTTAACCTAGAGCTATTTTTCTATTCAGCTCAAAATATACCCTGATGTCAAGGCAGAAGCTTCTGAGGTCACTTTGTATTTCCTGCTGGCCTGAGGCAAGTTTTATTCTCATGTGCTCCCTTCACCAGGCTTCACTTACTTTCTCCATTCAGCTTTCTTCTGCTAAGGCCCAGACTCCATGGAATGCCCTAACTTGTTCAAGAACTAAGTTTTCTGAGGTAAGGTGAGGGCAGAGATCCTAGAGGGGTTCTTCCTCCTGGCTGGCACATCAGAGGGGTTCTTCCTCCTGGCTGGCACATCATTGCATGGGGCAGAGCAGGGCTGCAGCATGTGAGAAGCAGAGCAGGGGCAGAACAGGGAACTAAGGCAGCATTTAGACAAGAGACCCTTCTGAGCCACAGGGACCCCAGCTTTGTATTGAGGAGGGGTAAAGTCACCGTTAAGCCTCAACTAACTCTTGCTATTTGGACCAGCCTGCCATGAAATCCTCCCTTGCAGCACCAGAGCCTGCTTCATCTGTGAGCTGCTGGTTACAGCTTCTCTAGAAGCACCTGCACATGCTGAATTCATGGAAGGGAATTAGATTGTTCTATGGTGAATTAAGTCTCTGGATAACCCTGTGGGGTCTGACCTTACTCCCTGGTCCTGCATTTGCATCCAGTTACTGCAACTGCAGTGAGCAAAGCTCTTGGGGAAAGAAGTCAGCTTCAATGAAAGAAGAAAAGTGCTGCTAATTCTTGCAGGGAATACCTGCAGAGCGGGAAGATGCTCTTCAATTGCATCAAAAGCTATGCTGCACATGTATGCACTGTGCTGCAAAAAGCTCTTCCTTTGGGCAGAATGGAGAAGGGATGGAAGGGATGAAATTAGGATGCATTTCAGAAGACTACCCACAATGCAGTAAGAAAGTCAAGCTCAGCTGAAAGATTATAGTGGGACTGGTTTTTGATTTTCCAAACAAAAATTGAAGTGCAAGTGTTAAGCATGTTAGTGCTAAACTGATGGGATTATTTGTAGACCTCATTGTATAATTTGAGAGACTTTTGCTGTTCAAGGGAGATGGTTATCCTCGTAACAATCTCCTGCTCCCAGATCCCAGGGCAGCAGAAATACCGGACAGCAGCAGTCCAAAAGCAGGAGCTGAGGCTGGCACTAGTGCAAAGTGTGTTTCTGATGAACATTCTTTACATTTTTGACACCAATGATGTTGTTCCATACACGCTGCCTGACAACCCAAGAGTCACACTGTTTAGTGAAAAGTTTTGCAGTGCATAATCAATTACAGAGGACTAACAAACAATGTGAAAACCACAATCATGAATTTTATTTTTAATATTTTTACAAGTGGAATAACCAGACTTGCTCTGATTTGGTGATTTATGAGCTAGCTGACAGGTGATAGCTTATGATTTTCACTCAGGGGCCATGAAGTGTCTTCTGCCAAAACTACCAGCCCTTCACAAATATTTTTTAACTTGTGTCATCTAGGCTTTTCCTCTTGGGCTTATTAGCAATCAATGACTGCCTAGCCTCGGAGTGTTTCAAAAGGAAAGACATAATATGGGATAACTTTTGTGGAAGAATGTGAAATTAATAGCAATTTAACTTGGGTGTTAAGCAAAAAAAAATCATTTTGAGGGAGACTTTGCGATCACAGCAATTGAACATTCAAATGTAACCACTGGCCAAGAATTCACTCACCAAGATGTCTCCTTTTTGGGCTTACATGTTGAGGCCAGATATGCAGACACCTTTCCTATGACAATTCTCCCTCAGTCACTCTGAAAAACTTAGCTAAAGCTTTTGATTCCAGCATCACTCTAATGGTGTTTCTCCTGGAGGTCAGTTAGCAAGAAGAAAAGAGAAAATAAAAGATGTGAGAAAGCAATTTTTTGATTGTTAAATAATAATTTACTGCTGAACTTCGCAGAACATTTGGAGATACGGAAAAATATATGTTCAAAATTAATCACATGTACACACACAAAAAAAAAGCAACACATGGGCATAAATTATTACAGTATTTGGTTTTAGATGTGCTAGTAATGACACAACACTCATTTCAAAAAAAAAAAAAAAAAAGCTCATTCTGCATTGTGATACTTGTTTCTTCTCTGGTGCCCATGAAGGGCAGCTTTCTAAGCTGAGAATTCTGGTCTGTGGCTCTGTGGTCAGCCCAGACTGGTGCTCTGGATACACGACTTCCCTTCAAGGGTCACTTTGTGGCTTTTGGGAGAACCAAACAGCTACACTGTACACAAAACCATACAATCCAGGGACTGTAACTCCAGATGCCATGCAGCATTTGGAGACAGACAGTCACCCTGAATTTAGTGCCACATACAAAGAGCAGAACTGCTGGGGATTAGCTATTTCACCTTTATCCCCAAGTTCAGAGCACAATCTGTTCTGTTGCCAGGTCCATTTAGGTTGCATAGATAAAGATTTTGCAAAACATCCTTGACCTTGTCACAGTGTTTTCAAAATATTTACTGAATTTCAGGGGAAAGAGATACATTCTGTAGAGAAATAACCAGAAGGAGTATAACTCGGCTCTACTGCCAGCAGTGGTTAAAATGCCAAGGTGTATTTTAAAAAATCAAATTAAATTAGAGCTTTACAGTACCACAGGAACAGATTAAACACATGCCTTGTTTTGACAGAGCACTCTGCTCTGTCTGCTGTTGAGGGAGATATTGGGAACTGGACCCCAGCTGGCTGCCATGCAGTGAATGGTCCTGCTTTCATGTCCAGGGCCTCCCTGGGTTTCATCAGACTGTGGCATGGCCTCTTCTTATTAACACTATTTTCATGGAGAAAGCCTGCTCCCAATCTCAGGCAGAAGCTGTGTGAGCAGAAACCTTTCGCTCTTCTCTGAAGACAGAGATCCTGCGCAGCGCCTGTGCAGAAGCGGCAGCACCTGTGAGCCCTCCCCTGCCTCTTCCCACATCTCATCTGTGGACAAGGTGACCACCCAGCCTCTCAAGCCACCCATTTAGCTTTTCTGCAACTCAGCTGAACGCCAAGTGCCCCATGGCAACTCCCTTATTTCAGCCTTGAAGTAAACCCTGCTGAAATCCCAGGGAGATCTGCTACTATCCCGTGGCTCCCCACAATGTGACTGAAACAACCCCATCGCCTAAAAATACACTCCCTTCTAGCCTGAGAATAGTCTGAGGGTTGTTTTTTTCTGATCTCATTTATTTCCCATCACTGTGCCTGCGATTACTCTCTCTCAAGCCCTCTCTCTCCCTTCTACCAGCATGCCTTGCCTAATTCCTCCCGCGACATTATCAGCTGGGATGATGAGCAGCTGAGCTCGGTATTAGCGCTGACGCAGGCGGGCTGACAAATGAAAGCGCGAGCGTGAGCGCCGCCGGGTGCGCTTTCCCGGGAAGCGGGAGGTGGAAGCTGACGGGCTGGCAAAGAGCGAGAGCTGGCGGCTCTCGAGCCCCTTCCCTCGGTGGCTCCGGGCGCAGAGCGACCCAGGGAAAAGACCCATATGCTTCGCTGCTCTCGGCTTGCCAAGAGCCCCTGACTACCTGGCTGATCCGGGCCCTGCCCAGTGCCGTGTCGCACAGCCAGCCGGCAGCTTTGCAAAGGGATTCAGTGCTTTTTATTAGGCTTTTTGTCGGCTGGTTGTTTTTTTCCCCGTGCATTCGCCCTTAGGATCACAAAACCTGCGTGGCATGACTGCCCAAGGCCTACTCTAGCAGGAAATGGTGGGAGATGAAGCACCATTTGAAAAACAAGGCATGCCCTTAGTTAGTCTTCCTAGAAGTAGATCCTCAGATTTTCACTGTCCACTGCTCCAAGGCTGGGTAGCTCCACATCCTCCATCCACCAACCCCTGATCAACTGGGAAGCACTGGGATTTTTCTTAAGCCTCAGTCCTTGGCATCAACTGTAAAAATAGTAAGTCCCCCTTTGTTCCAAAAAAAGGTGGGTTTCCTGTTCTGCACTTGAAAATGTGTACTGAGCAATGACTGGCAGTAATTTTTACATGGTAAGTTCTAGCTGACTAGATTCAAACTCTGTTTTCCCTCAGAAGACCTGCACAACACCTTGAGCTGGGTTTGTTCCATTACAGTTACTGTGATGAATGCCAGAAAGTCATATCAGGAAAATTGTACATAACCAGCCAAGTATTTCTCCTCTTCACTTTGTTACCAGCTCAGCCACCTGTCCCTGCATGTTTCTCTGCTAGTGATGCTTCTGGTGAAAAGCTGTTTCTCCTTTCTTATTTGACCACCTACAAGAGAATTACAATGTTTATGCTCTTTTTTGCTAATAAATCTGGATTTATGTGTGAAAGAAGACAAAAGAGTTTGGGGAAAAAAAAATCTACTCTAAAATTCAAATGTCCATTCCTTCAGTATCATCACATAATACAAGTCAATAAAGCTGTAAAATTCTCAATTTCTGGGGAGCTGGTGGTCACTGTCCCCAAGGAGAAAGACTCTTGCTGTATCCCATCACAGGGACAAAAGAACCTCAGTTGGAGAGCCATTAGTGTCTGCTGCTTGGTTAGCTATGGGCTCTCACTATTTTCCATTAGCCTGCATAATAAATATCCCACAAGGATGAAAGCTAAAAGAAGCATTACTCCATCCATTCTGCATTAGGCTGTTAAAGTGTGGCAGAAACAAAATGTGTCACCCAGTGCTCTGTATGGAAGGTGGCAGGTGGTGGCCCTTGGGGTGTGATCGAGTGGGTTTGTTTCACCACTAGATGACACTCCTGTCTCTTGAAAAGGCTCCCACCCCCACTATTGTGGCTGCAGGTCACAGAAATTTTGAGAGCAGATTAACCTGGCTCCAGGTGGGAGCTCCCTGAGCCCCTCTCAGACACAGTCACTGCCTGATTAATTGCAAGTGGTTGCATGTTAGGAAACCTCACCTTATTATTTTGCAAAAGTAAAGTAGAGAAAAAATGATGACTTTTGAAATTTTAGTTTCCCTCCCAACAGAAGCAAGCTAACAAGTGCTCAGTGAGAGGGCTTCTCCTACTGCCTTGTGGAGCATGGCTGTGTATTAGTGAGAGAGCACACTGAGCTGGTTGTCAAAAGTAAGGTGGTCTCAGGGCCCAGCTACTGCAAGACCCCAAACTCATTATGAAACCATGGCCAGGCTGTGCCACACTCCTAACACCACTTTAAAAAAGCCTATGGGGCTTTTGTGGGCTTATGCGGTCTTATGGCCAATACCCAAATTATACTCTCTGCAAAACCAGGACAGCTCCTTGTGCCCCAGCCCTCTCAGGAGACAGAAATCATTCCTGTATACAAGTGCTCAAATACCACAGGGTAACATGCTGTAGCCACCATGACAATGGAGAACTTTCTGAGTTCATTCTGCTTCAGCAATTGATTATAAGTATTTGATAATGGAAATTTAGGAAAGGCAAGACAGGAAAAAAAAAAAAGCCTGAGATTAAAAGAGCCAGTAATAAAAAGTCCAAGACTCAAATGCTAGTATGGCTTTAGGTTACACAGCCATCATGTAGCAGAGCACTACACATGGGGAAATGTAGAACATGGTGTTTTGAGGACAGCTGTAATCACATTTCTGAAAACTCTCCATGAAGAAATGTCCATATACTTCTGACACATGCTCTTTGATTCCCAAATACCAGAGGGGGGAAGCTCCTATTCCTCCCAGAAATCAGAAAATGGAAGAACATTCAAATACAGCCTGAGATAGCAGCCCTACGTCACCCTCTGATTAACATTAACAGGCTGGTAGTGCCATGCAGAATCCCACAGGATTGTACTTCCACAGATCTGCTTGCAAGATGGGAGATTTATCGTTTTTTATTGCTTAGAAAGTGATTATCAAGATAATGGGGGCAATTTGTCTGCAAGCTAGCCTTTACAGAAACTTCCTAACGTGAAGCTCTTCTTCTCACGTTGTGCATCTTAACACGAACAATTACAGTCTTTATGAATTTTGCTGTTTCGTGTTTTCCCCAGTTTATGGTCTTTGCTTCTTCTTTTTCAACAAAAATGGAACTCTGTTTCCCAAGTACCTTTCGTCACTTGTAGTGCTGGCCAGGCAATTAACAACTTCACCCACAATCAATACGTAGAGTTTTCCTGAGTGTGTAATAAGGTAGGAGATGAAGATAGATTTTTCCCATGAGATTTTTCCCATGTAAGCTTTCCACATTAAACCTGAGTATTTACTCCTCTTGCATAAATCTACTTACCTCCTTTTAATCATGATGATGAAATCAATTAAATACATTTTACTTGTCTGCACAAAAACTAATGAGAATAAGATTTACAGGCAAGCAGGGTATTCTTGATAACGAATTATTGGATGGAGACTCAAGCTAGCCTTTAAGACTTGTAAAAGTTAAGATTTTTAACTTTTAAGTGCTGGACAAGTCTGAAGACACACCAGACTGCCAGTGCCTGAAACTTGACTTTGTTCCCATGTCAGAACAAAGCAAAAGCTGTGTGCCTGATTAGAGCTATGACCATACATAGGAGAAAACAGTCCATTTTGGGGAAGCAATTTACAGGAACAGCTTGTTTACTTTTGGCCAAACAGTGCTGCCTGTGAAAGCCCCATCTCAAGCACAGCTCCTGCTGACTTCAGTGGGAATCTGCTATGAGTCAAAAGTGGAGGCTCAGTAGTGCTCTATGGAGAAGTATAATCATAATTACAGCATGGATTGTAATTGGAGACTTGCAAAGTCAATCAAGCCTGCTTCTGGTAGCATCAATAGCAGTCTGGTGGCTAAATTGCCTAGACTAATTCTTTTTTAACACCTCAGCCATAAGACTCATCATTAGACAAATGCCATATCCTAATATATACTGCAGCTTAAACACAATGAGAGCTTCAATCTGTTTTTTAATTTCTGTGATATTCTGTCTTTTTGCCCACATACAGGGAAAAAAAGTTTATTGTAGGCAGAAGACTGCACGGACTGTTCCCCATCAGAAGGTTCTTGCAGTCTTCTTGTCCCTGGAAAGTGATGAGCTCCTGCAGACCTCTGGTGCATGATGACATTTGAAAAATAAGCAATAAGCAAAACAAAAATTTGAAAGAAATTATCAAACTAATAGGTATCAGATTCATAAATGGGAGAAAAAGGCCAATCAGCTGTTCAAAAATCTAATCAGCCCCCGTTATGATCCAGCTTACTTATAGTTACCTACTCAGTCCATGCAAGAATACTTGGGGAGGAAAAAACCAACCCTTGCTTATCCCAATCCCCTATTTGCCTCTTGTACAACAAGCAGAGTGTGGATCTGGTTCCAGCTGAAGAACCTGTCCAGAGCCAAGCATTTGCATACACAGCAGTGATGGCACTTGTGCTGTGTCAGACCCCTTAGTGGAGCAGGCAGGGTCAGTACCACTGAATAGCACCCTGAAGTTGTCGGGAATATTTTTATGCTTGTTCATTCCCTGGATCTGTTTCAAAAGGCAAGCATCGTACTTGGTGACAGCATCCCGTGTTTTCAGAGCTAGGTTCCACCAGCAGTTAATTCAAACTGGCCTGATTGTCAGTGCTCCAATTTGAAGCAAGTTCCTCAGCTCCTCACTCAAGTAATTTTTAGTTAGAGACCTACCTTTAGGTAACTGATTGGGAACATTATGACCTGCCTTTAAATGTAATGTGTTACAAACTTAGAGGGACAATTTATGGGACAGCAGATACTTCCCTTTGCAAGTTTCTAACTTCCCAATACATTACATCCTTATAATGAGTCAATAAAACAAGTCACGGCTGCAGCACAATGAATGTCAAGAGGCACAATGGACAGCGGGTATTTTTGATGATTTACTCTATCAGCCTCCTGAACAAGCACTTTTACTTTCTGAAAGTTCACTGTGCTACCCTGTACGAGGTGGGTGCCTCTCGGTGCTTTGGCCGCACCGCCCGTACCGCAGTGAGATCGATACCGTGCACCGCTGTCAGCCTCGCTGCGGGAGGAAGGTCAGCCGAGCTAAGGCGTCAGCTGGCCCGCAAACCCTCAAAACAAAAAACGGAAAAGCCTTCAGGGGCACTAAGGCTTAAGGCAACTCAGGCTGGACACAGCCTGCATTCCCGGGGGCTGGCAGCAGCGAGGGTTCAGCCGCGGGTCAGCGAGCTGGGCTCAGGTTTGCCGTGGAGCGGTCACACACTCGGTGTTGGAACGGGCAGAGGGGCTGAAAGACACACAAAATCCTTCCCGTTCACCCAGATGCCTTCTCTTTCAAGTGGAATAGGGGCACAGCTCTGCATTGCCCAGATGAAAGCACGGGGCTTTGTTACTCTGCAGACCCAGTGCCTCCCAGTTATTATTTTTTTACTTTATTTATAGCGCTACTCAAAAACTGAGAACACATTTTGCTATGGGGGAAATAAAAGACTAAAAAACCAGCTATCCTTGCCTTCAGCCTCTCGGAAATTAGCCGGGGTCAGCGAGAATTCAGCACTTCTCTCTGTAGCCGGGAGCTGCTGAGGGACCGTGTTCGGTCCCAGGGCAGAGCTCGGAGCCGGCGCTCCCCGCGGGCTGCCCGGGCCGTGCCCCGTCCCCTTGGCGGTGGGGCGTGCGGGCAGGGCTGGAAGGGCCCGTGAGGGCAGGGGTGCCCGCCCAGCAGCGCTGCCATCCCGGAGGGGTGTAGGGGCAGAGCTGGAAGCGGCCCGTGAGGGCAGGGGAGGCCCAGCAGCGCCGCGAGCCCGGCGGGAGCAGGCACGGGCGCAGCGCCCCCTGGCGCGCCCGGCCGGAGGGAATGGCGGCGCCGGGACGTGACAGGGAAAATCGCCAAGTCCTTTCGTAAGATATTCACAGCGTGCATTACCTGTTCGCTCCGACACGATACACATCGTGTTTTAAAAATTCCTCCAGGCAACAATCATAATTTTAAAAAGTGACTGAATGACTACTGAATGACTCAGCCTCCAGATTTAGATGTCTGGAGTTAGGTGTCCCCTCTATACTATCTGCACTATTTTTGATTAAATAAATTAAAAAAATCTAAAAAAAGAATAATAATAATAAAAAAAAGACTGCGGCACAACAGTTCTGTAGGTTTCTGTTTAAATTAATTTCCATATTATTCCCCATACAACTACACTGCAAGGTGACAGTATGAAAGCAGCAATGAATACAGTGGAACCTGTTAAAAAGGATTGGAACAAGGAGACTGCATTGTGTTGAGTCTGAAAGCAAAGTACTTAACTGGACTGCCAAGAGTGCTATCTGTGCTATCTCACAATGTTCTGCCCTGTGCATCCCGCTGGTGAACTCCTGGCCTCTTGCAAATCTCCAGCTGAATGTCACTGAGCAGGGACTTCATCTGATAAAATGTCTCGCACTTGATTTGCAATTGTTCTGCACTGCACGCTGGCTCTGTTGTACCAGTGCTGGCTGTGTGATGAATTATAGCAATGACATACTTAGCACACATGTGCTGAAAGATAGGTTGTGGACAATAATACACCTCTAGCTCATGCTAAGTTTAATGAGAAGTCCGAAAAGAGAATGATACTTCATATGGACTTGTTTGTCTCTGCATCCACTTTGTAAATGGTACCATGGGGATCTACATTCTTCTTATCTTAGCCATGTTTCCAGATTTTTTTGTTGTTGTTTTGTGGTAAACAAATCAGAGTCTTTAGGAGAAAGCAGATATGGACATAGACAGACAAATACACTAAACAGAACTTAAATATATCAGCATATGCATATGGTACTTCAGAGCATCAATTATGAAAACAGTTTCCATCTGCTACATCACAGCTGCAATGTGCTAAGCCAGTGATATATGTGGGAGAAAAAAAGAAACCACTTGAAAAAACCTAAGTTACCACTGAAGTCTTTTAAAATCATAAGACTGAATAGTTCAGGTGAAAGCCATTTAAGCAAGTCTGACAAATGTGCTTTCAGGAAACTCACCTTTTGCACTAGAACAATAGAAAAGCATTTCCTTGCTTTTCCTAATGCTTTTGGTGAAATGCTGTGAGAGTCATTCTACCAAGAATAAGGACAAGGTAAGAGGAAGTTTCTCATTCCTCCATTGCCTGAGCCTCACATTCTCTCATGCCACATTTTTGTGGTGTAAGAAAGAAGAGTACAAACATTGCTTTAGGCACTTGTGGCTAATATTTAGTCCTTATCTTTCTCCAGTTCCCAACAGTAAAATTTTTATGGGGTATGTAAAGGCCTGTGATATAAAGGCTTTCATTCCTTTGACTGCTGTGGTGAACTAGGGATGGAGTAGTTTTAGTCTTTCCTGGATTTTTGGATCTGTGACTCTAACCTCTGCCAACAATAGTCTCCAGAGGCAAGTCAAGGTTTCTCTGTAGTAAAAAAAAAAAAACCCATAATAGTTGTGGCCTTAAAGATGAAGGAGTGGAGCATAGAAGAGGAAGGACAGATTTTTTTCACAGCACCTTTGTGCCCCTTTAGGCGCTTTCTGCATGTCTGATGTAGTTCTGATTGCCACAGCTGTGCCACCACTGAGTGCTTGGACTGCCTCTGTACCTGTCTACTGGTTTTTGCCATGAGTAGAATGTCCAGACATTGGATGGAAATCAAATCTTGCACACTACAGGCTGCAAAACAGTAATCTCCTTTTAGCAAGACACTTCATTTATATGGCTTAACTAACAAGTCAAACCTTACAGAATCCATGGACATACAGCTGCCCTATCCCTCCTTGTATGTTCCAGCTTTACAATGAGCTGGCTTATACACCAAGCCAGGATCTCTCTTGACCTATGCTTCGTCTTGTGAGCATGGGTCTGGTGAGAATGGTCCCCCACAGTCTGGGAAATATATCTGGGATGTCCTGTCTGTGGGCCCACACCCATGGAATCCAGCTTTCTCAGGCTGAGATAGACAAGCCTGGGTATTATTTTCCGTGGATTGTGCTGTGCCCACAGGGCTGCCATGTGCAAGGAAGCACCTCACATCTACCCACAGAAGTGTGAGCATTTTGGGGCTTGCCCTTTGAGGGAAAGCCATGTGTTGGGCAGGGAAGCTCAGATTTCAGAGAGAAGTGTGCCCTGAGATCTGACCCAAAGTGACATGTCCTGGCTACACCTGGGCTTGGACATTATCTCATTTTCAGAATAGCCTGCCAGTCCCTGAACAACTGACCCTAATGACATTCTTGATGCCACACAGATCAAAGTTCCTGAGTCCTATCTAACAATGTCCCCCCATCCCCTCCACCCAATATTTTTTCTTATCGTGGCTAGTGACATCTTCACTGCACCTTCCTTTTGTGCTGTTGTCTCACTTCATACAAGGCAAATTGTTTTCTTTCTTTTCCTGGCTTCCTACTTCTCTACTCTCTTTGTCCTCTTTTGAGATGGAGGACAACAGCATCTTGTTTTTCTGCAAACAAGAATATTGAAATCATTGAAATATGATCTGGACTCTGAATCTATTAGGACTAATTCAAGAAATGAATGAGAGGAAAAAAGTGAGAGTGAGATTTCTTCATTCTGCAAACTGCCATGTGATTATGCAAAGCTGTTCTCTTGTGTTTTCTGCCAGACAAAATAGGTAGACACTTTTCTTGCCTTTTGGAGGGGAAATGCTGTGCATGTGCATAAATTCTGCCTTCCTTGAATTAAAATGAGCCCTTAAAGAGTGGGTAAATTGCACTTTGCCAGGGTGAGCAGACTGGCAGCTCAGAACCAAGCCTGGTTTCACAGCACATTGCTTGTCTCAGTAGTGAGGTAACATGGAACAGGCTTGGTCTGCTTTTTGGTCTGTAACTCACTGTGTAAATGCCAGCCAAATTAAAGCAAAGCAGATGGGACAAGTAATATGAAGATTAATGAAGCTACTTGCATTTAAAAGTAACTGTAGATACACATTTTAATGGAAGAGATCCTTTCTAATTCAGAATAGCTGGTCAAAAGAAAAGGATCAAGCAGTGAAAACTGCTAAAGCTTAGCAGAACACACCTACAAAGAATTATGACAAGTGAATAAATCCTTATGAACTTAATCCCCATTAAACTGAATTATCAGGTCAAAGACTTATTTTCTTTCTCAGGTACCTCCACCACACTGTGAATCTACCATTTTTCTTAAAATGTAAAGTAAAGAAATCAAACTCTGATAAATTCTTTAGGGATTATTCACAATGACATCTAACAACTTTTCATCCTCCTGTGACTTTTGCAGTTTCCATCCGAACTTTTACAAATTTCTACTGAATAGTAACATTTTTCCTTTGTATAACTGGCTACATTTCAGGTGAAAGAGAAATGAGTGTCAGGGAAGAGTACAATAAACAACTACTCTTACCACGCAAAAAAAATGCAGCTCAACCATAATGATATGCTGAAAGATTCCCTCTGCTCTAATAAAATTCTAAATCAATATTCAAAATTTCAGCCAATCACCAAGTATATTTGCAAAACATTTCCACTATTACTCTAAACTCTGAGCTCACTAGGTATTTCCAACTGCATAGCTAGTTCACAGGAAGAAAACCAGGCTTGTCTCTCACATGCCACTGTGCTGCTTCTTGAAATTGCTTCTTCTTGATACATACTAACAGACTCTTCAACAGTGTTTTAAGTGCAGAGAGTAGAATCAGCTTTGTATTTTATTCATGAGTTGAAGGTACTTAAAGATGTGGGGGAATCACAAAAAAATAAAAATAAAATCTTACCATTATATTGGAGAGTGTCTCTAAGAAGCACACAATCTTCTGCCAGACACAGATCAGGACTTTTGAACTGCTGAATTACCAAATTCTCTTTATCTATGTAAAAAAAATGGCTGCCAGACTCTTCTTCAGGAGTCAGACTTGAAATTTCAGGGGAGAAGTATTACAGTTAAACTGCAACTTTTTAAGATCAACATAGATATATATACTGTTTTTCATACAGAGTCTTTTCATGAAGAAAAAATGAGAAGCTGTGTAAGTGACAAATTGTGCCAACATTCACAGAGAGGATTTTCTGTAAGAAATGGTAGAAGGTCCCTACTCCCACTCCTTCAAACCTCTTCTGTGGTGTGATGCCACCAGATACCTGGTATAGTAGGCTTTGATGCAGCCATTCTGCTACTGCAACTCCAAAATTAGTGTCATCTTGAAAGATCAGGCAATCGTGTGTTGATCCAGAAAAGCCTGCCCTATCTGTTCTGTTCTGTTTTGTAAAGGGCTTGACTCCATGTGTCAGTCCTTTGCAGAAGCTCTTCACTAAGTAAGAATGCACATAATTTCAAGCTTGTCCTTATGCCCCTACTGAATCTCGCCCAGTATGGCTGAGCTAAGTATAAGCAGGACTCATGACTATGCAAATTCCAGTACTTTCATTACAGTAAATGTTGTAAAGTTATGGTGCTTAAAAGTTGTGTTACTCCTACAGGGCAAAAGAATAAACATGTTTTACCCATATGAACACATAATTTGACTATTGAGCAGCCTGGTCTACAAACTTGAGGCAAAAATCCTATCAATTAAAACACAACATACCATTCTTGTCTTCCTTATAGTAAAGTGCTACACACAATGGCTCTTTAACTTACGGCAAATGGCTGTTTTGAAATAGCTTTGTTTTAGTTTTTGTACATCTTTCCCCACTAACTTAGCCTGCAATATAGTGCACCATTTAAAAAAGCTGTTTTGTTGGTGTAAAACTGATGCATATGAGATGTCATCAGTCATCTGTTTCTGGTCCAATGTATGTAAATTCTTTGACACAATCGAAACAAGGCATTTTCTCTTCCAGGCTCCATTAAGGTAAGTGAATATTTTCTTCTTCTGGAATATGCATAGGGATTTAGTAAAACTGTTACTGTGCTTCTCTTAAAACATTACACACTCCAAAGTACACGCAATTAAACAGTGTGACAGTTATTCACACCTTCATCATATCTGTGTTGTTGAAATGATAAAAGAGCCAATCAAGACATTCACAAATCACACAGCAGATTTCCACGATGCCACATTACCCTTCAAAATGAGAAAATTATGAAACTTAGAATTATGTTTAACATCAGAGCAAGATTTGATAATGTAGATCTGACTATACTGTGTCTGAGTTTAAGTCAGTTGACAGCTGATTACACATGGGGACGGGTTGTGATCATGAAGGTTATTAGCTGAAATTTTGACATTTAGATATTGATAATGCTGGCTTTTGGAGCTAGATTGATTTTTGCAACAGAATGTCATTATAGTGCTTGCAGTGACATGAAGAACAGAACTTCAACTTGATCTTCCTCTACAGAAGCTCATTAGAGATTCACATAAGAAAAAAACCAACACGTGCTATTGCCATGGAAACAAGATGGAATATTATGAAGCAGTATATCCCATATTCCAAAATAGAGAGGACAAAGACCAATTATAGCAAAAGACTGACAGGCTTTTTATTTGCAGCCTGTATGGGTCAAAGCAAAACTTAGCTCCTGCTCTTTGAAATAAAAATCACCAGTGCAGTTTTAGGCCTCTGGTTTCAATTCTTCCTTTTCAAAGACAAAAACTCAAGCTATTTAGTTTCATTTAGTTTATGATGTATGGGAGGAAGGAGGCCGAATGGAGGCACTTGCATGGCAGCAGGTGTGGTGATGAGGTACAAAGCACACACATCATACAACTGTCAGAAGACTGAGTCAAGTTCAAACCAAATAGTGAGGTATGGATAAAACAGAGGTGAGAAAAAGCACCAGAAGCTGAAGAGAGTGGTTATTAAGATGCAGAGGAGGCTAGTTTCAAAGAAAATGGCTGGACAGTTCCAGTGGCCAGAAATGCAAAGGATAAAATTTCTTGTGATTTACATTAAATTGGTGAGTCTTATAATTTCTTACCTTGCCTAGATAATGAAATGCTTTTGGACATCCTCAACATATTTCAGATATACAAGGCATACTTAGTCTAACTTCCCAGGCTTCTGCTTGGGACTACATACATGGAAAATACTTTAAGTCATTTAAAACACCTGTCTGTTCTAGAGAGTTATCACAATTGTAACAGTCTAGATCATTGTGTTTGAGTAATAGTGATAACTTCTGAGTTGTTTTTTGGGAAAGATGGATAGGGAAGCAGCATGTGATGTTAGTTTTTTTTGTGTTTGATGACACAATGACAAACAGGAATTCTGTGATATTGGAAACAAGAGCTTAGAGGAAACATTTCGCCCTTTGAATAAAAAGCCTGTGATAGCTACTTCATTCACACACTGATTTACTTTTAAGAAATATTTTTAAATTCCAGCTGGGAGTCTATTGCAATTAGTCATTTGAACAAAATCAGCATGGGCAAAATACATCTTAGGAAAGAGAAACAAAGAGAACAATAGGGTTTTAAGGAGTGTTTAACAAGCCTTGGAAGGTTGTGTCATGAGTTTGTCTCTGCAGAGAGTTACTGTGCGATTCCAAAACACTTTAAGAGAATGATGGAAGGGAAAAATATTACAGTACATAGAAAGCTTGTGAGCCTACTCAATCAGGCTTTGGTAAGCCTCCCAGTGCCAGCATATGAAAAGTGTGGTTTGCCACTATTTAATTATGATAAACTCCACAAGCTGTCATCCACTTAAGGAACCAGGTCAAATGACATTCAAAACTGTTTCAACATTCACATTCACTGTTTCAACTCTGATTCATTCTTGACTGATTTTGTTTTGATTGAAGAAAAAAAGACAAAAGACATTGGGATTTTGGGAGAAGAGCCTTAATGGAATATGAATTTTATTGCGAAGTTATTCTAGCAAAGCATAAAAACTTTAATAGCAGCGAGTCGCTTTGAAGAATATTAAAGTTTTTCACTAGCAACAAGCAAAGAGATAAAATGTGATATAGTTTCCAAAAATACTTGAAAATAATAAACACTTTGTCATCTTTGCATATGAACTTTCTTTCCCAAACTGTTAAACACAATTCACGAGTGATAGCAACTGCACTTTTTTTGCTAAACCTTTACTATTTTTTCTTTTTCCTTCGCTCTGCTTTCAGGGCTGCTTCCTGAGCTGCCAGTTCTTCTTCTTTTATGCGCTTGGCCTCCAGCAGCTGATTTCTGTATGCTTCCCGAATGCTGTAAACTCTGCCTCGTGCTTCATCCAAGGATGCCTAGCCAAAAACAAACAGCAATACTGCCCTGCTCAACACATCAGTCTTGGTTTCACCACAAGCAACTGCATCCTTCCTGTTCTATTTCACTTTGTGGCTCTCTAAGTACAAGGAGAGCATCTCTCCTTTTCTTTTTACATGGATGTTTATTGACTTCTCAAAGGAAACAGCTATATGTCAACCTTTTCACCATGAAGAAGAGAAAGTTCAGGAAAATTCTTTTTAAACTGCTGGCATAATAAGCTAGTTGTGTGAAAGAAGAATAGGGCAATAGAGTAGTTACCTATCTGGACCTAGTTCCTTTTCAGTTACTGGTTTGCTTTGCAGTCTTAAACAAGTCTATTAAAAACTAGGTGTTAGAAATGCTGGAATGGCTTAGGAGTTGTGGCCTTTTAAGAGGCTAAAGGAGCCTAAATCATAATGATCTTCAATGAGACTTGGGGCAAGTGGGATTTTGACACCTCTGAAAACTTTTCCCTTTCTATTTCCATCCTGAAAAATGGGGATACCTGGAAATCTGTATATAGTTCTTTGTGGTCTACAGATGGAAGGATTGCAAAAGAGCTTATCAGCACAGTGTGCATATCACAAACAAATTCATACTGTGAAACATTTTTAATGGAAATACTTTCTAGAAAGAGTCGAGGATCTACTCTTCTGAAAAATTTGCCCTTATAATATACAACATGTTAGGCATCCAAAATCACAGCAACATCTTAAAACCTCGACTGGAATCCTTATTAGGGTCAGCCACAGTTGGAGAACTGTGACTCCTTGCTGACCTGTAGTTGATTAATATAAATGAGACTGTATAGGAACTAGCTAAGGAGATGCTTTCAAGTAAGATTTCTGTAAATAGGTTGATTTGATGTAAAATTATTTTTACTGTCTCTTATCCAGTTTTAAGAGCTCAGAACTGAGCAGCTGATTGATCGTGGTTATTGTATCACCACTATAACAAACAATTTTTTTTCCTGTTGATGCTCAACAGTTAAGCCAGTTTGGTAAGATACTTGTGCCAATTTCATGTACAGTGCATTGGCTGAGTTAATCCTCACAATGAATCCTACACTAATGCTACCACCTTTATTATTTATAGACATGGTTTTTTTGAGGTTTAATAATATAAATTCTTCATTTGCTGGCATCATGCATACTCCAAGAAAACTGCATTCTCTAACTTTTCTGAGACACATTAAGAACAACTTATCCCCCTGTATAATTGTTTTTTTATTACTTTTCAAAAAGCTGTATACAAGTCTATAACCAAAAAAATAACCAGACTGGAGATGCTTTACTTAATAAGCGTCTGGTCATATATATCAGTTTTTGGTCAGTTTTCTTCTGACTTACAACCATCCTTTTATGGTGATATAATAACATTTTTTGCAGAGAGTGTATCAACAAAGTACCAAGAATATAATATTAAAGATATCATGCAATACTTTTTTTTTTTACTTTAGAACTTTTAGTTTTAACCTTTTCCCAAGTGAAATTTCAGGCTTGTTCATTGCTTCTAATCTCTAGTACTGAATACAAAAGCTTTGATAATGGTTGATCAGGATACTCAGACTAGTAGTGGACATCACAGCACCAGTTAACTGGAAAGTAATCTTGAAAACATACCTGCAGATTCTCATACATTTCAAGGATATTTTGCTTCAATAAAATTCTCTCATTTTCTTCTTTTTCTCTTTGTTCCGTAGCCAGCATGCAAAATTGCCTATAATGGTTGAATTTTTCTTCTTTACGCATCTGTTGCTGTTGAATGATAGACTCATTTCTCAGCACAGGTTCAGGCAATGTTTTTCTGAAAGAAATACAAAACAGATATTTGTCTCATATCAAATGCAGTTTTGGTCGTTGTCTATTTTGCTTAACATCTATATGCAGGTATTTGCTTATATTTGGCAACACCACCATCATATGGCTAATATGCTTAAGGAGTCACTTTTCCTCTGCTTCTATATAACACCAAAAAGAAAATACATTCCTGAGGCCAGGTCTTCTTATACTTGAGTGTCTATTTTAAATCTATTTGTAAAATCATGATCATCTTCGAGCATACGAGAAACTCCTACATGTGACACTTACTTTTAATTTGCAAGAAATATATTTTCAGAAGTTTTGATATTATAATTGAGACAAATGCAATTTATCTTGTAGGGGTTTTATTGCTTTTGGCATAATGGCAGGTAAGTGGATAATATACTTTTATATTTTGTCCTAAATGACTAGTGTAAAAGTCAAGGAGTTGAAGACAAATGAAATGCTTACAAAATTTAAGCTTGTGGATGGTATCTTGCCATATTTTTGCCTTACTGTTTTAATGCTATTCACTTCAATATAATACGAATTTCCTTCTCAATTTAAAATTTAATTTGAGCAGATTTTTCAGCATTTTTAAAGTCTTTTGAAGATCAATGAAATAGAAAAAAAGGCCACATTGAATATAAATGGACTTAAGGATGAAATGGGTTATAACTGCAGCACAGCAAACAAGGAGGTGCATTTAAATTAGCTCCATAAGTTCACGTCAGCACTTGTAATAAAGAACATAGTTCTTTTGAATAATAGATGTAATTAGTGCAATTATTTCAGCTATTAACTATTATTAACTGAACTGCATTTATTAAATATGTTATTTTAAACCAGCATAACATCCCGACAAATTTTTTATGACCCTGGGATTGGCTGAGTTGGAGTGTGGTGCTGATAACAACAAGCTTGTGGGATCAATCCCTGTACAGGCCATTCACTGAAGAGCAGGACTTGATGATCCTTGTGGGTCCCTTCCAACTCAGAATATTCTGGGATTTGGATGCTTCTTTCAAGAAGACTGAAATAAGCATATTTGCCCAAACACTCATTTTCTTCAAATGTTTATGTCAGATACTCATTACATGCAGTGCAGTGATTCAACACCTTTGACATTTCTTATGTTAGGGCAGTTTACCTTGTGTAAGGACTAAGGTCTATAAGCTCCCATTTTTTTTGCTGTGTTTTCAGTCTTGAATCAATAGCTGTTTCTGGTGATTGCTTTCCTGTGGTAAGAAAATATAAAACAAAATAGATTCAACTGGTTATGTGGTTATCCTAGGGAGCTCCACCTAAATTCTTACCAATTTTTCTTCCTTTGGCTCAGCAAAATACATTATTAAATGAGAATAGAGGCTGGAGAGGTATAATATTTCTGCCCTTTTATTTCCAACACTTAGGATAGAATCAAAAATGCTATAAAAAACCCACATATACTAGAAGGAAATTAATATGTTTATTTTAGCTAAAAGCCCTCTGCTCATGAAAGTTAGTAAATCTAAACAAGAACATTGACTTTGCAGTGCCTAAATGATATAAAAACAACTTCTGGGTATCATATTCTTCTGTGTAAAAAAATCAGTAAAAATCTGATTCTGCAGATTTCTGGCTGTAGTTTAAAAAAATTACATTCCCTCTGGGGAGAAGATTTAATTTAAGAAATACCTGTTTAAAGAAAAACCATAACATAATAAAACTGGTATTCTGAAATCTTAGACTTTTTTTTTTTTAACATAAAGTGGATAAAACTTGGTGTGTTTTATTGTAGCATTGTTGCAGTACAGTGACACATCTGATATTAAGCATGGCAATGGGCTGTGCTGCTTTGTCATTACTTCAATGCTTCTTCCTTCTTTCAATTTGTCTCGATGTGCTGAAAAAACCTGGAAATTTGATGAGATTTAATGATGACTGCACTAGTTTTATCAAAACTCTTTTATTACCTTACTTATAGCAATAACCAATTGAATTATGTTAAAAATATTACTGGACTTTTCTCTTGAGAAATAGAAAGAGGTTTCTGAGCATTAAAAGAATTACTTTTTATATATTTACTGCCTATACGTAGACAAATACACCAGCCTTCTCTTCTGGTCTCATGGGGTGACTTGGATCTTTGGAAGTGCCTTATTCACTGCCCATTAGAACAGTATTCTCCAGAACACAAAAATCCTCACTAAGATACTGCATATTACAGAAATGTTCAATCTCATCATTGCCAAATGCTGCACTCTGTGGAATAGAACCACAACAACTTCAAGTCATTGGGGTGTCACTCTTTACTTCCTAAGACATTACATTAGACTCTAAACGCTTAGTTTAGAACAAAGCTCTTGGTGGGCAACCATTAATTCTGAAGTCCTTTAGCCAGTAACTTTGAGGAAACAATTTTGTTTCAAGTAACCAATACTGTGTTAAAGGCATTAGGTGAGGATTCATTCTACTTTAATTTCTGAATCTGAATCTTTCCTGTGAAGATTACTTACTGGGATGGAAAAATACTAATCTATAGTTAAGTACTGGTCACAGGTTCTAGTTCCATGCACATGAATCGTGATCAGATATTGTCACAATCAGACTGGAAAGTATTCTTTCCTTTTTGTGATGGCCTCATCTCAGTGTAATCAGAAAAGAAAAAAAAAAACCAAAAAAAAACCAAAC
The DNA here is from genome assembly GCF_017590135.1 of Pyrgilauda ruficollis. NCBI lineage: Eukaryota > Metazoa > Chordata > Aves > Passeriformes > Passeridae > Pyrgilauda > Pyrgilauda ruficollis. Next base: position 16,788,206 of record NW_024523648.1, on the reverse strand, counting down.
AGCTTGAAGTCTTGCACCCAGTTCAACTTTTCATCAGAGTACAAAAATTGGCAGGGAATACATATGAAGAATCCATCAAAGTAGTAATCACTAAATAAAATTAGACAGCAGTTATGGAAGCTTCCAGGAAACTGATGCTACTCAGTATGCACTTTTTGACACCTCACTTCCAGACCACTCTCCATGAACAGTTTCCATGAACATGCACTTTAGGTGTATTAGTCTCTTACTGACATGCTATTTTAGCTACTAAACACTTCTACATTTCTACACTAATGAACTCTAGTACTTGGAATTGAGAGAGAAGGTATTTTCCACTAAACTTCCAAAAATTTCAGATTAATTTAGGGTTAGAATTCTACTACAGAAGGGCTATCTGAAGTTTGCTTAAGGGTAACTTAGCAGCCTCCAAGAGCTGTGAGGCTGTATCTGTGTCTGGCAATAGAGCAATGAAACAATAAAAATAAAGAGGGGATAGAGAGCAAGCCTGCCATTGCACATTTGGACACGTTTATCAGGGCTGATCTATCCATCTATTACCAGTATTTAATGCAGAAGTCTTTCCTAAGGAGTGGAACATGGTAAACAGAAGACACAGAAAGTTGTTCTCTTACCTTCTTCTCCTGAACTAGGTGTTAAGTCGGCAGTCTCAGCCCCAGCTATGGGTTCCTCTGAGTCTCTCACAGCATACTTATTAATAAAACGCACACGTTCCTGAAAAGCCTACAGATCAAAAGATTTATAATCCAGATAACAAAACTTTTACTGCATATTTCAAATCTCAAAGAATTTTCAAAAATAGGATTCTGTAAGTCTTCAGTAAGACCTAACATCAGAGAGCAGCTTGCAAGTCTGCCTGGTGCTGGAATCAGAAGCGATACCAGGATCCTACTGAATCAGTCAATGAGACATTGCACACTTACACTAAAAATCACTATCCAATGAAATGTTGGGAAATCACTGATCTCTGGGCTGTTTAAAATAGTATTGGGATTAAAAATAAAATAAAAGCTGTATAGCTGAATGTATGGCTAATGCATCTCCTAGGAGCTCCTATAGCCTGATAATTTAGACTTCCTCTTGATGGGACCTTTGGGTGCAAACCCTTTCAGACTCAATTATCTTTGATGCCAAAACCAGACATCAGCACTTCTGTCTTTTCAGAAGGAGACTTTTACTTACTTGGCATTCTCTTAAGGGCTGTCAGAATGGACAGAGAAGCCCTTTGGCTTTTGGTCAGCTTGGAGTCAGGCACTCAATTTTCAGAGTCAGAGAGTCTGTGACCCATGGGATAGGCATATATTGGGCCAGGGTTGTCAAGAAGAAAGGAGAGGAGAAGCTACTTAATCCTGATAGCTTACCCCCAATTTAGACCTTGTTTTAGCATATTCTGTTGTTGCTGCAATTTTCTTAATGACAGCTGTTTTAAAAAAAGTCACAACCCTAAGCGGCTTCAAAAGTAGTTGCAATTCAGTTGATTTTCTGATTAAAAAAGATAACGGTGATAGAGCCAGATTCTGAAGCATCTTCACACATCAAAGTGATTAATTTCTAGCTAACCTTTAGGAGGCTGTACTTGCATTTTCAGACTCAGCACAACTAATAAAAGCTGCAGAGCAGCATTTCTGCTTAGTTCAGAATTTAATAGAATAGTGTCAGGAAAAGTTTTGAGCTTTGAACACACTGAAAAGAACTGAGAAAATCTGAGAATGTAACTGGGAAGACTCATGCCTGAGGTTCACTTCTGAAAGGTAATACTAAAATCCCCACATTTCTAAGTTGGGGATTCTGGCTGAACATTCCTTAATGGACAATGGTATTGGTGGTGATAGGGAATGACTGTCAAGTGAGTTTGAAGACTGCACTTTGTTATTTTATTTTTCTTTAGTAATGATGCTTCCAATTCTGAATCACTTTTTGCTTTGCTAGAAAGAACATGTATTATTTTTCCAACTCAAGCATATGTCACATCAAAAGCACCCAGACGCACCTGGCAACTAGATCAGTATTGCTTCTCCAAAACTGTGAATTCATACTGAGCATGTTACAGGCTCTTAGGAAACTGCAATGCAGACTGAATTTGGAATCCTGGCTGCAAGGGACAATGTGGGTACTGATATGACCAGGTGCCAGATCTTCAGGAGAAATAATTTTTGGCATGTTTATAGCAGTGTATATCTTGATAGAATCTGTTCATGCTAAATATTAAACTTGTCACAAGTAGCAGCTTTGCAAATGCGTAGAGGTAGTGGGCTTTCTAAGGAGAAACTTTTCTATGTCTTGTGAAGTATAATCTAAAGTCTCAGTGATCTACAGAAGTCTGATGTAGATCATGTGGAGTCCTACCCAGAATTCAGGCATATAATCACTTTTAATTCTTTAAACTGTAAAATTTCCTGTCTTCCAGAAGGGTGAAGAGAACAGCCCTAGGGAGGCAGGTTTCTGTTGTGGCAGCTGTTCTACCATTACAACAACTCCTGGAACTTATGAAGAAACATCACTGCAGAGAGAGCACTCTGGTGTTACCTTGACAGCTCTCCCTGGCTCCGCAGACTCCCATGCTTCTTTCATGGCTCTGATCTCATCTACTCGCCGGGTGTCCTTCTTCACCTCCAGAAAGTCTGCCTCTTTCTGCTCACTAACTATGCGTAAAATCCAGTAGGGTGTGTTTGAATCTCCTGGCTGAAAGTATCATAAACATAGTGTAGTCACTGGTACGATCTATTACCACTATTTTAGGGTGAAGTTATGTTTTGTATACTGTTAATTTTTCTGACTGATATACATTGCACATTGAGTGACTTTGATATGCATTATGACACAAACAGAGGCTGCCAAGGGAAAGAAAGATTACTTTGCAATGCCTGGAAGCTCTTTGAGGTGTTTTGTTTATATGTTTTCCCCCATCCCCATGCAGCATGCTCCACACTCCCAGTTCTTCTGAACAGTTTGTCTGAACAAGAGTATTTTGTGTGATTTTTCATAAAATTCTTTTCTCTCCTCTCCTCTCCTTCCACAAGGTTCTTCACTAGAAGCCTTGTTATATTCAAGTGGGGTTTTTGTATAGAAATAAACCTTGCTCTGTCTTATAAGGTTCTATTCCAATCACTTCCCAGTCTCCAAAACACCTTAACATATGGCTTCTCCAGAATCACAGGGTAAATAGGGTCTGAAGTCTAGTAGACTATTCTGATGCCTGACCAAGAAATGAGATATTGTGCTGCATATATTTCTGGAAAACATATCATCTGAAGAAGCTTTAAGCCTAAGACTTAGAACTAGGGTTAGGAGTTCAGCTCTTGTTTGAGACTAAAGATGGACATCTTCTCTTTCTGAGAGGGCTCCATCTCAAAATTTGTATCTGTTTTAGTGGTGGACTCCCAAGAACCATCATCCCAGCACCTCTAGTGTAAGGCACTGTTCCAGAACTCTGTATAATTAGATGTGCATATGAATCACAGGGAAGTCTGCTGTGCAGCAAGGTTAGTCAACTAAAAAAAATCAGTAGAGATTTCTTAATGAAAACCTCTATGGTTCTTTGCTTAAACTGCACACCATGAGGCAGCAAAATTCCCAGCAAAAGCAATGCCATTAAACAAGAAGCAGTCCGTTCCTTCATTGCTTTCCATTAATCCATTTGCAACCAGTAATGTCAATTATTCCTTTTAAGGCACAAAGGCTGGCAACAGCTTTTCAGACAGCCACAGAACACTCAGATGATCCACCCCAGGGGATAAGAACTTCCAAGTAAGTAAGTACACACCAATTTTTCTGCCACTGTATGTCTGCATGCTAATAACAATTGTGATATATGAGACAGGAACTGACTACAGTGGAAAGACCTATTTTGTCTCTCTCGAAAGCCATGGAAGCCTCTACAATGAGAGATTAATGGGACACAAATATGGTGAATTCTTGGAATTTAGTAAGTCTTCAGCAGATACAGAAACTACACCAACAAAAGGAACAACCAGTTTTTCATTTATACATAAACAAAGAAATGAGCAAATTGTGTCTCTAAATCCAGGCTGCACATCTTTTATGTTCAACATTTTTAATTCAACCTTTCTCAAGCGTTAAGCTAAAAAGATGGCAAAGCCGGGTATAGAGAAATACAAGGGACATCAGAAGTCCTAGCAGTACTGATCTGCAGACATGAGAATGTCTCTATATTCAGTGCAAGGATGGCACATTCAATAAATTGAGGGTTTGGCTTTGTTCTCACCTGAGATTCAAGTGATGCACTTTCTTTCCTCAACTTCTCATTTTCTATCTTCTCAAATGCATTATCTTTTGATGTTCTGGTTGATTTAGGAATACTTGCAGTCTTTTTTACTTGGAAAGAAGTGAGAATTAGGGGAAAGCTGTGCTCCTCATATTTTCTCCTGTGTGTTACTCAGATATAGTTATAATGCATTACGATTTAGAGAATATAATATAGTTAATATATAATATACTTCCCCATATAAAACCCAGGGTGGAATAACAGCACAAAACAGCCATACAAAGAGACAAAGGAAAGCCAGTTAATTAGTTGACACTTTCAAGTACTACGAAGAAAGACTATGAGGTCCAAACAACTTTTAAAAACATACTTACAAGGTGAACACGTGTCAGCCTTATCTGTCCTAAATACAACTTTACCCAGGGCTTAACTGAGAGTTTTTCATGGTGCCTGCCAGCAGTCACTGCATTACCGCTTTGTCTATGGGTCAGTATAAAGACTGCAATGCACAGAATCACAGCCTGACTCTCACTTCACTTCTGTAGTCTCATACAATCTCTGTCAGTGTTTGTTATGCACCAGGAAAGAAGGTAAAGTCAATGTTCTCATTATCTCCCATCCTAAGACTATCTAGAACAGAGAATGTAAATACACCCCATAAAATGCAAGGAAGTTAAAGCAAAGAAACATGTTTGATACTCAATGCATATTTAAGAAATGCAAAATTGTCATCATCAGAACTATCTGGGAACATTATAAATTAATTGTATTATCAGTACATATGTATATTATATGTTTGAATTAATGATACTGAGAATTGACATTTGCAACAGTTATTTTGCAATGTCTTAGCTGGTGAGAGCTGTAAACAAGACTTCTTGAATGTCATATTGTTTTAAAATGAATTAATAAATAAAGCATGTAATAGCATATAACTTTTTTAGCATAAAGGATGTGTCAGTTGAAACAACCAGGGATGAATCCAAAACACTATGAGAAAGATTAAAAACCTGAGTCTGAAATCTCCATTTCCTTCCACCTTCCTACTGCCTGAAACATTGAGAGAAGTGCTGAAAACCTAGATTTAGCCAATATGCTAAAACAGGGGACTTCTCTCAGAAAAGAAAAAAAAAATAAAATTATATGAGTGACTGTTTCACAGTCTGATGATAATAATAAGATATCTTTCACTTAATGCTTTTAAGGTAGATGTCTTTCTTAGTTCTTTTCCACTTTCTTTCCACTGAGGACAAATCATTGTACTGCACAATGAATGAGCTTTGGATGAGAGCTGCATTGTCATATGGATATATAAAGTGGCTATATGGATACATAAAGTTGTAAATATTAAATATATAGAAACATATTTGTAACTCAAATATATAATATACAAATATATATTATATAAGTGTATTACATCATACATCGTACATGTGTTTGTCTAGAAATGGTATTATTCTTTTCTCCTCATGATACTTAAAAAATGTCCAGTGACATTTTACACCAAAGTGTAAAGCTTAAATTGGTTCAGTGCTACTAAGGCATATATTAATGAATAAAAGTAAAAAATTAAAGTGATCTTCACAAATATTGAATATACTAAAACTCCACAGGAAATGCAAATATAAAACATGTGATTTAATTATGTGATGACATAATTAAAAGTTATAAAATTATTATATACATGACTCTCCCTTTAATTTCACATTATCATTACATACTAGCACCATAAATCAGGCTGGTGTACATACATTATTCAAGGTATTATTAAATTTTAGAGAGCAATTATTTATTGCTTACACAAACACTCAAAAACATTCAGTGTAGTTAGCTAAATGATCCCAGACAAAGACTTTCTATGTCATGGGATAGTACAAGCTTTGTCTGGTTTCTAGAAATATTTTGTGGCTCTCAATTATAACATTTTGATGCTCTGAACTTACAGCATACCCTGATAAGTTAGTAAAGAACAAGCAAGCATGAGAAATGACAGGGGCTAGAATGAGGTAACCTACTTTAACTCCAGCATATGAAGGCTTAGGGCAGGATTAAGTTGAGATCTCCAAGCTCTCCCATGTACTGCACTGTCCAGGTTCCCCCAGCCCTTCCCACTTCCTCAGCAGAGCAAGCAGTATCCCAGTTTGGGGATCAACCTCCAGAAATGCCTGGAGGGGGCAATGACTGCATTTTAGCACGCTGCCCACTCTGATTCAAAGGGAGATGTGAGCAGCAGCTTGGGGCTTTTCTAAGGGCAAAGCCAGGCAAATGCTTTGTGGGATATGATAAGAAAGGCAGGCAGATGATACAGAAAGTAAAAGGCCATTCCAGCTCACAGCTTATGCATCAATCATCACAAACTCTCAGTGGCAGTTTTTTATATCTGTGTGGCACCAAGAAAAGCTTGGGCATCACACAGGCTGACAGTGATGACACACAGCTGACAGCAACTTTAAAATTAGCTTGTCTACTGCTTTTCAATTATTTATACAAAAATTCATTTAGTCTAATGCCAAATGGGACCAAAGTGATTGTCCAATCTGATGATCAAAGTGATCATCCAATCTGATGATAACTTGTCTATGACAAGTTAAAAAATTGCACCAAATGATTCCTAGCTGAAACTCAGCTTCAGATTGAGAAACATCAGTTCTAATTTTTAGATAGACAGCTACTCCTGGTTTATGAAATTTAAATTACAGAGAATCTATCTTATTCATAGGTATAACACAGAGGAGTCTTTTGTAGCTTTCTTTGAGAAGATATCATGCTACTGCTGCCTGAAATAGGCTCTGAGCATTTAGTGGGGTTACCCAGTAGCTGGTAGTAATGACTGTTAGTTTCCCCATCGGGGACTTTCAGATTTCATTAAGAAAAGATTGAGAAGTTCAGCTGTCGCTTTTCCTGTCTTAGACTGGACCCTCAGAAGGATTCTTGACAGGTGGCAATGTCAAAAGTCTTTCTAAAGTTGGGCTCATCCAGACACTAAAGTTGCAGAAAAAATACACTCGGATAGAAGCAAACCAATAATGGTTGCAGTAGTAGTGTGGGGTTAGGGTGTGGCTTTGAGATCTACAGAACCATCATGTATCCTCTGTGAACTATTTGTTCACTGAACACCAGGCCTGTGATTAATCACTACTGACAAGCAAGCTGGGAAAGAGAAAGAGAGAGAGAGAGAGATCTGAACATCCTGTTAAAAATCCAATGGAATCCTCTCCTTGGCATGAGCCAGCAAGTTCTCCTGTGGGAAAATAAAACCCGTGGGAGAAACTTTGACCGCTCTGGAGGATAAAAAGGAATATTCCAAAGCATATTGCCTGTCCTGCCTTTTCAAACCTACCTCTACAACCTGGGCTGGGCACTCCATCTTCTCCTCCTTTCCCAGTTGCATAGACAGCCCTTATCAACAGCTCACACTCCTAAGTTAATTTAAGGCAATATGTAAAATACGTGCTGCAGTTAGCACTCAGCACACAGTGATGATTCAGCTTGGGGTTGTGACAGTTGCACAATAAAACTGATATTCTTACCACAAGAAAAATAAAACCAAAGAACCCAGAAACATAATAGCTGAAATCCTAAATACAAAATGAACCTTAAAATGATTTTGTTCACACAGTCAAGCAACTGAAAATGGTACTAGAAGTTGCAAGATTGCTTGCGTATTGTTCCCCTTTTACACAAGAATCTTGAGCTTACATTTTTAAAAGTCTTTTTCCATTGAAGGCTTGCTCTGTAATAGTTCTCAGAAGAAAGAGGCAAAGAAAAGAAAACCCCAAAAAGGGAGGAAGAAAGAGAATGAAGAAGAAGAAGAATGAACACAGTACAAATAACGCACATGGAACTTCCTCATTTCTGTGTACTTAGGTTTTCCTGCCTAATGCCTTTTTAATGTTTTGTTTGTGCAGTGATCTCTTTAATGAATCATTTAATGGGATTTTATATGTAATAAATATAAGTATTATTCACAAAGGAACTTTCACTAACACAGTTCTTTTTACAAGTACAAACATCAAGAAATACAAAATTATCATAGCATCTGTATACCAGAGAATTTACTTTCTTCAAAAATGTTCTAAATAAGCATTTATAATATTGGTGAATATCAAGAGTATAATAGCATGGGTCTTAATTTAAAGGGAGACTAGTTTAAAAGATTTGAGTAGATCTTAATGCAAAGTCGAAATATGCTTTTGCCATGATAAATTAGCTTTAATACAAAATTAACTCTAGATGGCAGTGTTGGCTTGCATGAAAAATGGAAACGTTTTGCATAAATTTTTCACCTGGCTCACTGAAGCATTCTTAAAAATCACGTGGTGAAACAATACCTTTATGGTTACATACCAACATTATTCTTAGATGAATTTTGTGTCTGACAACTTGCGTCAGCAATTTTAAATGGTAAAGGTCAGATTTCAAACTGATTTAAGACTAGCTCACAATCAAAAAAAGGAATAAATGTTTGGGCTTTCCCCCAGAATATTTAACTATAGTAAGCACTTCAGATAAATATTGCTGTTAAGAGGGGTACAAAAAAGAAACACTAAGTATTAAGTGAGTATTGATGCTTCAACTTTTTTATATAAGTTGTGTTTAAACTCTCTTGGTGGCCTAGGCAATCTGTTGGTATCCTTGTATAAACAGAAACACTCAGTTAATAAAAAATGTGAAATGGATTTGGTTACTTTGAAAGGCAGCATTTATGAGAGGGCACAAAAATTACACCATTTAAAAATTATTAAATTTACACCACTTTAAAATAATCCCAAGGATAAAGGTGCTTGTTGTCACTGACTGTAGTTTGTTTGACTGCAAATGAGCATCAATTAGCATGGAGCAGGGGAGCTATGAACTGGAATACTGCTGCCTTGATTTCAACATGAGAACATGCATGACATTGCCAAGGTTCAGTGATACGAGCTGAGAACTAGTGAAGAAATTTAAGAGATAATAGATCTGCAGTTTTACAGAGCATGGTGAAGCTGTATAAAAGGATATTGTCAAGTGCAAGCTGTCACTATGTAGCCAACTCAGAAGGGTAAGAGGATGTAACAGAATGCCTGTTGTGAGAAGGAGTCTAACAGGGGAAACTAAGAGAATGAATGGAATCATCTAGGGAGAAAAGATGATATTGTGAAGAACACAACCAAACACAAGCAGGTGAAACCACTAAAAGAGCTGTGTACAAGCCTGTAAGCCCACATGACATAGCTCCTCAAATGCTACTAAAACTGACTACAGAATACAGTAAACCAAGAAGATACATATTTTTAAAGTTGTATAATAATAACTGAAGAAATAATGAAAAAAATCTCAAATACTGTATACGTCCCAAACCCAAGAAATTAAATGATATCCATCAGCAATTACTACTGCTGAATCTAAGTTCAGTCCAGAGTACTACAAATTACTGAAAAAAGACCTGACCAGACATTTAAAAAGAAACATGTAAATAGAATAAAAAGTGAGACATACCACTAGCAAATAAAAACCAAACCATCCTAAATATTTTTTTTTTTAGTATTAGCAAGTGTATATATATGGGGAACCAAATAATTTTTTCTTATTACTTCTTTTAAAAATTGAGTTATAGAACTTTGATATTAATGATACAGAAAATCTACTGAATTCCTGGGTTCTGCAGGAACCTAGGGGTGAGAACACAGGAGAATCAGCTGCATGTGTGTGTGATGTTCTGCACCAGCAGCTGGGGTAGGGCTGCAGCCTCAGAGCTTGTAGGGGATGCAGAGGCAAGCTGCGGGGCACATTAGGTGTCTAAGTGCAGCTGGTGGAAGGACCTACCTTTTTAAAAATACACAGTCTATCTAGGGGACTTCCATTCTTTCCAGCCCAAGAGGGAAAAGCAGGATAAGGCAGCTGGTGTTGTTTGTGCTCGCTCTGTCTGAGATCTCTGTAGCTGGTAGTGTGTGTGGTTATATGTACATACACACACATATACATCGAGTGTATCTGTATCTATGTGCACTTGCTTGGTGGGATTACACCTTCAGCCTCACAAACAGTTGGATCTGGGAATGTGCAGTGGCAGAGCCTTGTCTCTCTCAGGCTCTTGGGTCCAGAGTGATAAACTTTAACATAATAAAGATCTACATAATTTTGTGTCAACCTTGCTGATAAAAGAAGAAGAAAATATGAGATATTTATCTAATTTACAGAATACTCACTAGGATTCTAAGTGCTTTTAAAATGTCTTGGGATTGGTTTTTACTGTCCCTTAAGAAGAAATGCTACAATAATCTGTAAAAAACCCAAAACCTTCTGTAATTTCTCTGTCCCCTTTGTGGCTTAGACATACAGACTTTACTTGGGAACTTTCCTAGTCTTTTGCTAAATTCTTCTCCTAATAGTACAGGAAGAATACATTTCCCAAACCAGGCCTTTCCCCCCATCCAGTTCAGTGCATTTTCTTAAATTATCAGCAGGCATGCTTCTGTTCCAGATCTCTACTTAAATCTGAGCCATAAGAAGGTGTCTTGCAGTGAAGTCTCTGATTTTCTTATATTCTGTGAATTGAAGATGTAGATTCATGCAACAAACTTCATTTCTAAGAACTACAGAAGAAAGTTTTCTTGCCTAGTTATTTCTCTCAAACAATGAAACAATGAAAAAATGTTGCTTGGAGTAATATGTATTTTTTTAAAATCAGTAACATGATACATTTGACTAAATACGTACTTAGGTTAACCTACCTTTGATTTCATCTTTCTGCATTTCTTTCAGTTCCTGAACAAGCAAAGACTCACTCTCAGTGAGTGGCCAACTATCATGCAACACCAGTGCCTCTATTGAATACTGGTGAGACTGTGAAAGAAAATGCAACATGATGAAGTCATAACAATTGCAGCAAGCATTCAAGTCCTGCAGGTTAGTACAGTTCCAGCTATTGAATTCAGCAAATAAAACACATAATTAATTTACAAGCTTGCAAACAACAGCATTCACAAGAAGCTTAAAAAATTAATGTTAATTCCACAGATCTTATTTTAATTCCTGTGAAGTTAAACAATTACTCATGTGTTTACCAAGTAAAACTAAACTGGGCTACACAATAAGGAGCTACATTCCTGTAAGATTTCCATGTAACTTCCCTATGTGTGCCATGTACTAAAACAAAGACTTTTGTCTTTGATTGTAAGACTTACTATGGGGCTTTGAACCCTTGTAGTAGCACTCAATAATGCCTTAATTTGAGATAGAGGTGACAGGGTCCATGGCTCTTTTAAACTTTGTCTAAACTGAATTGGAAATTATTATATTTAGAAACTGTTTTCAAAAATTCTAATGCCAGTTCTGAGTCAAAGGAACCACTTTGGAGTTTATTTCTCAATAATTTTTGGTTTCTTTCTATATTTTGTTGCAATTAAACTCAACTATCAAGAAAAAATCACAGCAGAAAAACATGAGGAGATGTAAAACAAGAACTTTTTTCAGAAAGTGTACTCAATTTCTCTAAAATACACAATACTAAATGGCATCAAGAAAAACCCATGGTTTGACATTAGCCTCTTGGCTTGAGTAGCAGATATTATGTGTCTGTTACTAAAGCTTGCAGCTGACTGGAAATAGGTGTTTCTCTGTGCAAACTATTACAGATGGCCTTCTATAATATAATCTTTCAAAGAAAGCTCATATTGAAGCATCAAAACTTCAATATAATTTCTGGCAATTTTTGATGTTTATGTGAAAGTTATGCTATATTTGTATTGGATTTGCCAAATGAAGAACACTTAAAGATAGAGTAAATCACCTTGATATGAAACCTCCTACTTATTTAGTCATTCATACATGTACATTATTCTTTTTTCATCACTTCATTCAAAAGCTACCAAAAATCTGAATGTTGATTCTTGTTTTTACCCCAGGATAGAAGATCTCCACACGTATCAAAAGAATTAGCAATAACCGTTCACTGTTTATTTGTTTTTTTGGTTTTTTTTCTTCCCAAATCCCAGTGATTAAAAAACTCTTACTTGTTGTGGGCTTCCAACATTATTTTCAAAGTTTTCTGAGACTGAGGATTCATCTGTTAATATCACTGAGCATTCCTGTACAAGGTCTGTCTTGGAAGAAATTTTGCTATCCTTTGACGAATTACGACTTCCTTTCTTTATTCGTCCAGTTTCCAATCCCTTCACTGTACTTCTTTGACTAATCTGTAAGTTTTTTACTAGAAGATGACAAAAAAAGGTGCCCCCAAAAAGTAAAAAAAAAAAATCAGAAATAATTAGTATAGTCCATTTTCTCATACTGGATTATACTCCCAAGCTTCCAATTAAAACTATACTTATTCCAAATACTACCCTGATTTAATTTTGCATGCAAATCACAAATATCTTCAAAGCAAATAATGAGAAATTTAAGACTGTGTGTATATGACTGTTGTGACTGTTTATAAAGCATATAACTTTTCCCCTCAAAGCCCATGCTTCTTTCCTGCATTAACCATCACAACACCATGCTACACGATACAAAATATAGAGAGCCTTGTGCTCCCTATCATGAGGTCCCTTGGTGGCTAATTTAATAAATTGTATAAAACTGGATGAAGGGAAGAGGTACATTGGCCACAGTTCTGGCACTGCATACCCTTACAGAAGTCTCTTAGATTTTTGTGCCAACCTGAAACAAAGATCATTGCTAACTTGAGCTAAAAAAAGAGCCAGTCTTGAAAAGAGATATAAAACTGTTTGTGATCTATCCTTTATCAATGTATATAATTGTCACCTAAAGAAGATGTTATGTGGAAAAACTGTGAAAACCAGAATGTTCTAAAGAAGGCCGGGCACTGAAATATTAACCCAGAAAACATAAATTTGTTTTCATTTCTGATGCCATTGAGATGGGGTCTTTTGCCTGCATGTCTGCAGAGAAATTCAAAAAGAATTCTAAAAGTGAACATCTCATAGAAAATTGAATAAGGACAAAGAATAACACCTCTGGGGAAGCAGGTTCACCTGTGTCACACTAACCATTACCTGTGCTACACTGGAGTATCAGCTGAGAAAGAGATATCATTCTGACTTCACTGACTTCACTCCTCTCAGGGTCCTTAGCATAAAAAAAAGGATGATACTGCATCATTGCAACACTTCAAAAGAAAAATGCACACTTTCATGTATGTTAATAAAACATCCAGGGAAATTTGCAGGAGGTGGCAGGACTATTAGACTCCAGATTGAACAAAATTTAAGCTGGTGTGTCAAAGAAAAAATGCCCAATTACAGGTTAAGTATGCCCCTAGAAACTCATATAGAGCCAGGAAATATTGTGTCTTATGAAAGCCAAATGTCATGGATTCCTTCCTGTTGTGTCTTTCCTCTGCATAAGCCAGTGCTTCCTTGTTCCTAAGGAAAGCAGTAGAAGTCAGGAAATCAAAATCAGATCTTGTAGAGATGATCTCTTAAAGAGATCTCAAACTCTTAATCAAGTTCTGAGTTGCTCTTCTGCATTGCATTCAGAATCTTTAGGACCAGAGCCATCCCTCCTGCTGTTCCTGTGGCAAAGACGCCTGTGAGAGAAATGTGAAGGAAGACAATACTTGGTTTCTCCTAAACCACTTTTTAGGGTGCTGCAACTCCATGGCTGTTATTTTGCAAAAGGTATGCCTAGCAAGCCTGCAACTGTGGAATAGTTTCTTACTCAGCTACTGCTGAGCTTTCTAGATATCAGTTCCATGGTGTGAAGGTGAGAGTAGATGTAATTCACAGTGGTTAGATTATTAGGTCTTTCACCAGAAGGAACCAAAATCATGAGGCTTTCACTCAGAAGAGCATTTGGATGAATAAGAAACAATATCCACAGACCCAAATCTTGAATATTCTATGTCTGCAAGAAAACCTGTTTCAAAGAAACCTGTATTCCAGATGGAAGAATAACTACATAAAGACATTTTCTAATTGCCTCTAGTTTACCATTTGCAATATTTGCATAAAGGTTTCAAGTCAGGAATGATCTTCAGCGCCTGTCTGAGCACTCTAAGCAAGGGCCAGTGGATGTAACTTACAAAAGGGTCGCTTGAAAGCAGTGAGGCCACTTAGATGTTCTCCCTTGGAGTCAACAGAGAGGTGAGCTCCACTCCAGGATGTGTTGTGTTGGGGCTTTAGGAGATGTGCGCTGCCCCCTGCAGGAGCTTACCTCTACCGAGCAAGATAGGTAGAGTTCAAGGGAGGCTACAACTGCTTCTCGTGAATGCATCACTATTCTCCTCTTCTCTCTCTCCTCAACCTGAACAGCTTGAGTATTGAACAATTCTATAAAGATTTTCCCAGAGGAAGATCCTGCCATGAAGATAATTCCTCTCAGAATGGTGGAATCCCCCGTAAGAGTCAATCAGATGCCTTTGCAGGAAAGATCACTTGCCAAAGCTCCCCAAAATACACAAACAGCCGCTAAATCTCGCAATGGTCACCAGGAGGTGCTGTAACACCAATTTTTTCCTTACTACATACAAAAATATGTCTATGTCACTCTTGAATTTCCTCGGTTCTGGCTAGAAGAAACTTCTACCTACCTCGCTTCCAGATTCAAACAAATATCTGAAAGATATTTTTATACTTTTTAACAGGGTTGCATCAGACTGTTACTGTGGAAAATAAAAGGATTGTGAGCATTCACTTGCCCATCTGTCCTTAGGCAACTCCTGTGCTTGTATCAACAAAACAAATTGTGGTTGCAATGTGTGTGTCAATATATAAGTCCTTTATTGTCAAGCAAATGTTCAAGGTCCAAGTCATCGGCTACATCTCAGAAGAGGTAAATGCATTCAAAAATCAGTTGGTTTAATGTAGTTTTTGAGCTGTAAAAGACATTAATAGAACAGCTGTGACTGGAGATGAATTAACAGGCTGTGGGTGGGCAGGGAGATAATGTTTTATTGGTGATGGTTGCGCAATAATGTCATTTAAGAGAAATTCTGGCAACACAGTGATCAATTCTATGAGAGGCAGAACATATGTGGTAGTGAATAAGTGTCAAATTTAGGGATTGTATGTGGCTTAACTAACAAGATTGGTGCCAGTGGTATAGCAGTGTTTTCTGATTATTCTTATTCTGAGATGTTTTCTGATTATTCTTATTCTGAGAAAACACACTTTTTTAGAGAATAAAGAAATACTGACAGAAGGAATCTTGTTGTATTGAGTGTCAGTTGTACGAATCTTCACCTGAACTTGGAATCAGTATTTCTGAGTGTTTCTATATTGTTATTGTACAGGCCATAAAACCACTTTTGACAATACCAAAGAAATATGATTTTACAATGCCATAGATTGAACCCTTACTGAACATAGAGACCCTCAGCAGATTGGGTAATACAGTACGCTCATATTGGTTATACTGAGTACGTTTCACAATATTTTGATTTAATTTGGATGCTATGAAAGTTTCTATACAAAGTATCTTTTTGTGATATACAGGATGTATATTAATAAGAAAAGAACTTCAGTGTTAAGGCCAGTTGGTCTAGTATTGTAAAAATATAAGTTATAGTAAAAAACCCCAACAGTGAGAGCTTCACAATCATTCATTCCAAATGGCAATTTTCTATATACTCACACACACTTAATGAGCATCAGAATATTCATTTCAACTTCAAATATAACCTAAAATCATAACACAATTGTATGGCTACCACTGCTAAATAGGCCCTGATTCACAAACCTTCCCATATTCAATCAGGTTAACGTAACAGATATTTCACCAAATAATTCCAAGTGGATTAAAATAATTATAAATTAGCAGAAATTATTTGTATCATTGCACATTAGAGCTAGAATGTTTGTGTCTGATTTCTGAGGATATTTTGCAAAGTTCTCACATATGTTTCCTGGTAGACTGGCAAAAGCAATGCACCACTTCTAATTATTTTGCCCCATTCTCTCACTTTCAGCATTTGGTGGAATCCATTTCTCTTCTCTGTCACTTGATTGTGGCTTTTAACTTATTTCAGTCTTCAAACTAACCGCTTTGCAAGGAGACAGTCTCCTGAAACAAAGTTTCTCCTTCACTTTACTGAGGGTAACTTGGCAACTTCCTGCCACTACCGTGATGCTGATCCTAAGCTGAGCTATTTTATTCTTTCCTCTTTCTATTTCCCTCAGTCTACCATTAAGTTTACCAGTCCACTTCCACATTCCAAAAAACATTAACCAAAAATAGCTACTGATTATCCTGGTAACTCAAGAGAGAATCATGACAGATTCTCTATGACTTCCTTTAAAAACCTAATGTTTTTGTCTGATGAATAACATTTTAAGTGCATGGTCTCCATAGGACTAAATTTTTTTTTTACATTTCTGGTAATAACAAGGTGCAGTTGAGACAGAAATCAGGATGTTTCATAAATATTATGAAATTAATTATTTTTCCCATAAAGCATTGGAATTTCATACTGCACATCATGCTAAAGGATCATATTTGAAAACTCCACAGTTCAAAACAGTGGAGGTGAGCAGAAGAAATATAATGCTATTTTGGGCTTTAGCAAAGCAATAATCCAGTATTTGAACAATTTGTCTTTGCCTCAGGTTCTCAATATGCTCAACTAGGCAAACTCAGATTTATAGAAGATTTATTGTTTAGAAGTCTTCATAGAAGGACTGAAGACGTTCATATCTTACATATCTTATGTATAGTAGTATCACTGAAAAGTACAGTAGCAGACTTGGCTTATAAACATCTGCTTTGTTTAAGAAAACTTGTAATTCTTATGAAGAATTAATTTTAAAATTGAAACAAAACTATAATGAATAATTCAAAATAGCACACAAATGAAATGGAAACCATTTGATTTAGAAGTGAGGTGTAGCGAAAACAGGAAAACAGATGTAGATTATCAAAGAAGATGGCATGGCAGTAGCCTCTAAAATCTATTATGTATAAGAAGTATAATGGAGGCAGGCAGATGGTACTTAATTTTTGTTTAAAATTACCTGAGCACTACAGGGTCCATTGTTGAAGTATGTCTAAGAATTATGTACCTCATTCAATTGTACTTATTGGTTTTGAACAGCAAAATTAAAGTTAATGAAAAGGGCAGGGAAAAATAGTATTTTCCATGATTATCTACAGTTACTCTAAGAATGTATATCCTGCAGTGAATAAAATTATTAAATATGGCATACAATACTTACACTGGGAGCTCAGAAGTGATTGATTACTCCAGAAATTAAAAACTGGGATGACTGCATTGCCCTTTCCAATGACACTCGTGATTTCCTTCTCATTATCTAGGACTTGTAGTTTAATGAGCACATCTGAATTAGAGGTCTGTACCTGCAACGTAGCAGTATGTGGTGCTGTGACCTTTACAAAATACCTAAAGAGGAAGAAAAAATTACAGCAATATAACCAACTATACCTGAAAATTCTTTTTAGGAAAGTAGCTAAATGTTGTGCTGAACTGGAAGCAAACACTTAAAATTGAGTTACAAATCAACTGTTTTCCTGGAATCTGATGGGCTAAGCTTCCTGTAGTGAAGTTTAATGCAGTGTATCAACAAGCAAAGCAAGTGCTGCTGCTGCAAAATGGGGTGGTCTAGCTATTTTTTTTTTCCATTGCCCTATCAAATGTCCAAATAGACCTTTGAATGCCTACTGTACTTTTATTTGTTGAATATCATTAGCCAGATTAGGGAACTGTATCATTATAAAAGTACCTGAGGAAAAAAAAATATTATTTGCTTTCAAAAGGGTAGGGATATCTCCTTTGATGGCAGTAGCTACTTTGGTCAGCTTAAAAGACCATGGCATTATAAACCTGTTGAATTAGAGTCTGAGGAAAAAAATTCAAATAATTGTTATGTTGTTCAAATAGTTGTGTTGTAACCCATTGCTTTATGTATTATAGGTTTTTTTGTCCATACATTCAAATTGTTATGACTAATCTCACCAAACAAGCAAAGAAACAAAAACACACAAAGAATCCATCACCTGACTTCAGCACATTTGAAACTAAAAATATATGATTCTTTTTTAAGCTTGGTAACATCAGAAGGGTGAAAGAATTAAAATTATCAAGACAGAGAGTGCTTACAAAATTTTAGTGTATTTGTTTGGTTTTTTTTCATTACATGCTTTCTTCAGTTATACTGAAACTGTTTCCTTCTCTTAAAGAGACCTCTATACCAAGAATAATCTGTTGGTTTGAAATATTGAGAAAGCTTCCAGGAATCAGGGTAAAATGTTTTACAATTAACCTTCAAAACATACACATTTAATCAACTATAAGCACAGGGTCTGTTGTAGTGCAATGTGTAGTTCTTTGTGTAAAAACTTAAGTATAGCAATTTAGGAATGGTCAGTTCTGAACTCAGAATGGATTTTAAGGAACTTTAATTAATTAAAAAAAGATTAATAAAAACTAAATCACATGTTTGTTAAATATGTTCTCCTAAATGAATCAGCATGCAAAAATAAAACAAATATAAATTTTTCTACCAATACTGCAAGATGGAAATTGGTCTGATATACTGGGAAAAGAGTGTTTCAATACATGTTTATTTCCTAAAAGTACTATGAAATTTCAGTAATTGGCACATGGATAAGACAGAGGTTACAGAAATGCAAAACTGAATTTTGATTTTAAAGTTATAACAGTTCACACCTGTTCTTCATTAAGTAGTGGCACTATTTCACAAATAACATTTTCACTAATCAAATGTTAATTAAATAGCCCATAACATTCAGATATTTACATCAATACTCTCCCCTTCTAAGAAAGAGGAAGGAACACACTTTTCTGGTAGGGATGACGATACATAACCGAGAATTTATTCATTCTTCTCTCAATATTTACCTAAACAGTAGGAACTCTTTGTTGGGTATGTAGTACTCCTTAAATTGTAGAGTAGAATAGGTATTATCTACAGCCTCACGAGAGAGAAATGGCAGGGCACTCTGGGAGCTGATGAAGCGCAGCTTCCATTTGCCACCTGGCACAGGCTGGTCACCAGTGTGTGCTTCAGCCACAAAAGTGTATCCTTTCTGAAAGGGGAAAAAAGTCAGTTTTACGTGGCAATAACACTACTCAAAAGGCACTCTGTGACTACATGCAACATACTTTTTGTCCATTATACTTATTAATATCATAAGATGTCCTTATCAGCAAGAAACTTATAACTCCAGTCTATTCTAACCTATGGAGCATCTCCTATTTTAGCAATTTATATTTGGCAAAAAGTAACATGGCAAGTTAAATCCAATTTCATCTAACTGGAAAGCTGGCAGGTGTTTTTAGGGGCAGATACAACCAAAGTCCTGAAGTCACTTTCTAACCAAATTATTTGATGATTTAAAATGCTCCTTCATGCTCAGGGAGTGTGAAAGTAGGGGTGGATGAGTTTGCTGCATGGAAATTTAGAGATCAGACTACTCCAGTCTTCAAATCTGAGTCTTTCAGACTCAGATTACTTCAGTCTTCAAATTAACATCTACCCTAATTTAATAATGCCGCTGCAGATATAGCATATCTGAAATGACAAGATATTTATAATATTTTTATTAATATATTAAGAAAAATATTTCTAGTATTAGAAAATTTAAAAAATAATAAAAATGCAATACATAATAAGGTTGATGCAGATTTAGGTGCTCTTTATTGATCCTAAGAATAGGAATATGAGGAGCCAGGATATAATATAAAAAGATTCAAACTTTGATTAACTGGTATTTGTGAAAAAGAAGGCAATGTGAATGTGATTACTTGAAAAGCAGGGGCAGGAAAAAGGGATATAAGGAGTGAAATGGCCACCTGTAATGTTGCAGGGGAACTCAGAATTAAGTCCCTTTTTCATGTAGTCTAACTAGTCCTACTATCTCCCTATTTCAAATATTAAAAATTCATGTTCCACCCAAGAAATAGTCCAAATGAAAATTCTTTGAAAGGCTCAATTTCTTTCGATCCTCTTCTAAACTCCATTTAAAGAAATCATCATTTACCAGCAAAAAGAGCTTTGTTGAAAAATCCTTATAATAAATAGGATTGTGATTTCAGGACCATCTAGTAATTCAGGGCTGTGGCTCCATGAATACTGAATATTTAGAATGAAAGTAAAATAAATTATTCATTATTCCAATTTGTGCAGTTGTAACAGTAAGGCACTTTACAGCCTTTAATCATCACAAGGAAATAGCAAGCACTCAGAGTAACCATTCAGGAGAACTCACTCATTTAAACATCTAGTTAAGCACAGAGTCACAGGCCCCTCTGTTCTTATCAAGTACAACTGGAAATGGAGAAGGATTTAGCCAGATATTGAACTGCTTTCTGACAGCACAGCATGCATGAGAAGAACAATTTATCACCACTTTTTTGTATACCTATCTATAAAGCTAATGTTATAGGATCTTAATGTTCGCTAAAAATATTCAGAAAATTCAGACTTAGGACCAAAAGTCTGTTTGAGTGAGCACTTTGTGAATACTACAAGCAATTAGAAAGCACAACAACTGAATTTTGTGTCTGGTAGGAAGATCAAGTCACTACTGAGAAATAAGAAAATAGATGTCAACAACCCCCTTAAATTTACATCTTTAGTAAATAACCTTCAGGAGGTTTCACTACTTACTTAGGTATCTTGTTACAATTCACTGTCTCTAGAATCAGAAAGGATTGTTTTCTAATATACCACCCAAAATAACTTTATGGCAAAGTAAGATGAATCCCTTACATCCTTTTATGTCTAGTCAAGAGAAATAACTGAGCAGTGTCCTTGCTCAAATAGACTTCTATTTTCTAGACTAAATATGGTGGTAGTGATGATTTCTTAAACTCTTATCTATGTAGGTCAGCTGAAGCTTGAGTGCTTATCTCTATCCTTTTCTACAATCTGTTCAAAAGACTTGTGAATAATAAAGACAGTAGAATTAAAAAAAACCAAAACCACAAAGAACTAAAACAAATTCAACTGTATCCAGCAGTATTAAAAAAAAAATTTATGCAACCCAAAAAAATCCAAATATACTAATCAAGTACCCAGTTTCCATCTAGATTGTAAAGTCTGCAAAAAAAAAAAAAGACAGACTTTATTGCTAGTGTGCAGATATTATCTTCACTGTCAATCATTCTGAAATGAACTTTAATGTGTTCCAGAAGTGTCTCTGCAGCAGAGTAACAGTATCTGTTGACAGGATTCCTTTCTATCTCTGTTGTAAATTGCTGAGTCATAGTTTGGAAGCAGAACTGGTAGGTGTATTTTTTTTTTTTAAAAATGACTTTTTACATAATAATACTGACATTTAAGAATTCAGGCATACTGAATAATTTCTTGCTTGATGTACTTCATTGTTGACTATTTTTTACAAAATACTGTTACAAAAAAATGTAACAGATTAAAGTAATACCATTGTATTCTGTGTTTATTAATTGCAGAATCTCTTGTCAAAGCATCAACAGAACTTTCAAAAGCATGTGCGGGTCCACTGATACAATAATCAGCTATTTGGAAATAGGAAGAAACAAGCTAAATTGGAGAGCATAAGGTTACATCCTTACTGAGGAACTCAAGAGCTCAGTGATTGAGAAATGCAAGAATAACAAGTAGAAAAATACAGCATGTCTGCACAATTCTATTTAGTACTCTAAAAATCACTCTTTACTGCTATTAACCACATTTAATATTACAAAATATCGACCATAATTTTAGCAAACAATGACAAAACTGTGGGTTTAAGAGAGGACTTCTTCAATAGGGAAGAGCAGGAATCCAATGAAAAGGGCCATTTTCATCAGTAATTGACAGAATCACTGAGGCTACTGTGCTGTACCCATGGGAAGAAAGTAGGTACCCTTATCATTCCTTATTCAAACTTTTTATGGCCACAAGTTAAACACTGGCACAAAGTTTACTGTGCTCAGTGCTATGCATGATAAACAGGGAAAAAAACCCAAAACAACAGCAGCTGGAAAGAGTACAGAGGAGAAAATAATCAAAAGTTTACTAATAGATATTCAGCATGGAAGCAGATCAGGGGTGGTCTCTGTTCAAACTTGCTAATAAATAAGGGTGTGCTTTTAAGTAGAACACTACTAACACCATGACATAGCTAAAAATCTCCACAGAATTTGGGCATTGTTTATTATTTTTAAAATTATACTTTTCACAACAGCTTCTCGCATTTACCTTATTTTTGGGATAAACATGAGATGCCACTTTGAAAAAGGCATGTGGCATTTCTTCCTGTGTGTCATTATCAAGAACATGAAGTCTACAGAAAGGGATAGTGGTAAACACCTGTGTCAATATAAACATGTCTTCTGGGACAATAAATATTTCTCTAAAAAAGAAAAATTAAATTATATCAAAATTATTTTCCCAAATAAAAGGATAGGTGCAATACAAAGCAAAAAATATTTCCATGGTTTAACTCCAGCCAGCAATTAAGTATAATGCAGCTGCTCACTCACTCCCCACACCCAACATACCTGAGGGAAAGAATCGGAAAGAAAATATAAATCTCATGTGTTAAGAACAGTTTAATAATATAAAAATATTATTTATGCCATTATTAAAAATTATATTATATATAAATAAATATTCTAATAGTATAAATCTTTTTAATGATTAGGAGAGGGAGAGAGAGTAACAGAACCCAAAAGAAACGAATGATGCTCAATAGAATTGGTTGCCACCCACTGACCAATGCCCAGCTTGTTCCTGAGCAGTGATCAGCCCCCTTGCAGGTAATCCTCCCCCAGTTTATCTACTGAACAAGACATTCTCTGGTATGGAACATCCCTTTGGCCACTTCAGGACAGCTGTCCTGGCTGTGCTTCCTCCCAGATTTTTGTGCACCTCCTCACTGGCAGAGCATGAGACACTGAAAAGTCCTTGACTTGGGAGAAGCACTCAACAACCAAAACATCAGTGTGTTATCAATATTTTTACCAGCCAAAGTCAGAGCAAGTACATGCCAGAATTTAAGGAAAGCAGACAGATAAGTAAGTTTTTAAGCAGGTTAATGAAAAACCAGAGTGTATCAATATTACTCTCCCATGAGAGTTGTATAGCACTCTGTGAAACTCACCTGAAAACCAGAAACCAGGCATTTGGTGGTTGATCAGCATATGTTACTGTATAGTCAGTGAAATACATCTTACACCATTCATCTTCATAACAAGTAAACTTTTCAACTGAATTGCAGTTTCTTTTAAATATTTCTCTGGAAAGCAGAAAACAAGATAAAGACATCAATCTAACCAGGATGGCATACTGACCTACTGATCATGAAGAGCACTACCTTCTGCATGAGTGTAAAACAACATAAAATGTGTTACTAATGTTTCTCTAGTAGTTGTTCACTCTTAAATAAAAAAAAAATTATGGAGGGATCAGTTCTTTCAGACCTCATGGCAAATATAGACACATATTTCTATCCATCAGTCTAGCTGTGACTACAGCTGCTTCTAATATCCCAAGATGTTACGGCTTCTACAAAACTTTACTCCTTTCTTTTTCTTTCTTTTTTTTTTTTTTTTAAGAAATATCAGTTAGCATAACTTCACTTTCTTTATATTAATTTGTCATTTTCAAGCTGTGGAATCATTAGGATATTAAAATCCCTTTATTTGGTTTTAAGACTTTTTGGAACAACAAAGGAATAAAAGCAAAACTTA
Organism: Pyrgilauda ruficollis; assembly: GCF_017590135.1. Taxonomy (NCBI): domain Eukaryota; kingdom Metazoa; phylum Chordata; class Aves; order Passeriformes; family Passeridae; genus Pyrgilauda; species Pyrgilauda ruficollis. Next base: position 16,764,345 of record NW_024523648.1, on the reverse strand, counting down.
TTGGCCAAGGTGCTAGAGTGTTATGTTAAATAGAAATCTGCCAGCTGTTAAAAAAAATTAAGCACAAGCACATTAGCATGATTTTAACACTCAAATTTATCCCTCAGGGCAATGCCTATGAACCCCAGAAGTTTTATGTCTGAAGGCAGGCTAAAAACTGCATCTCATCTTTGCTGATGTAGAAATGCTACAAATCTAAAATGGATGGCTAACATTTGAAACAAGGCTGTGGTTGCAAAGTCCTGATCCCATCAATGTACACAGGTTTTATAAGATTAGAAACACTAAAAGGTGAAATGAAATTATACCTGGTGTGAGTGTTGCTCAAATTCCTGGTTATAAGGAGCGAGGATTTATATCAACAGGCAGTAATTATTGCCAGTTTTCACTCCTCACCCTTGGAAGAACTGATTTACTGCTAAATCAGTTGTGTGAACACTTGCAGAGAGATTTTTGGAGAACTTAATGGAAATATGTGATCCCCAGAAAGTGTTAGGCTTGCAAATGACTTAATGAACACTGTTGAAATTAGAATAGCCATCTTTCCAAAAGCTATAATAAAATATCAGGGAAAGCACAGAAATATACCTACTACATTTCTACTACCTAGAAATACATTTACTTCAAGGAAGTGCAACAAAAATGTCCCCTGCTGAGATAATAAACTATGTACAATTACATAGGAAAGCTCTCTTCTTTCTACTGTCAATCATGATTGCTTAACAGATAGCACAAATCAAAAAGTTTCCTTAAATCAACTGGTTAACTGCTTAACTAAGGAATCAGTATCAGATCTATACTTATGGAACACCCTACCAAATACTAAAAAAATGAAATACAAAAGGTAATATTTTAGATAAAAAAAAAATTGGAAAAAATCGGTAATATATCTAAGAATTAGATTTTACTCATGTAGGGTACACAGAATAAAGCACAGAATATATTTAGTGAAAAACATTTCATCCCTTCCATCAGGGTTTTGTAATTTGGACATTAATAATGCTCTTACCATGCTTATTTTGTGAAAAAAAAAAAAACCCAACAGTTTATAACAACGGCCTGCAATAAAATAGCTTGATTTATTGCATGATTACCTTAACAAGGTTACAGCACACTGTTCAAAATTTAACTCAATCATAGTCCATAGGTTTTTCAAAGTTTCTTCAACATCAGTATTTTCTTTAGTACCTAGAGATAATAAAATAATTTATAAAATATAACATCCAATTTTGCTATTGTTCTGAATTTACACCTGCCAAATACTTCTGAAAAATATCACTTGTACAAGCAAATTGCCTTATTTATTTGGAGTTTTACAGAAGTCTGAGCTGAAAACTGTTTTTCCCTTTGACAGAGTATATTCCATTCATCATCATCTTTATACTTTTCAGCACACCTACATTTGCAAAAATTATGTGATCAATATTTTCTCCAATTTACAGTGTTTTCACTGTAACATGTTGTAGCATGTTTGGCAATCTCTGTTCTCACAGAATATGCTATTTAACTCTCTGCAACTTTCATCTGCAGATACCAGGAACGGGTAAGGATGTACCTAAACTATCTGTGTAGCTACCAGGAAAAGAACTGGGCAGTTCCAATGTGTAATTCACCCCATCTGTCTTGGATAACTCACATAACAGGATGTGATGTCATCTTAAGGTGTCTGCTTCTACACATGGAATACAGATGAAGACTACAGATGAAGATTTGAAGCTTTCAGTAGTACAATACAAATCTTGGTTTATTCCAATAAATACATTATCTTTTTAAAAATAAATACCACTATTCTAACTTGAATGTGTCTGGATTCAAGCCACAAACTCTGAATCTCAGACTAAAGATCTTCTTGTTAACCTTTGGATATCAGCCTAAAGAGACTGTTACTAGGAAATTCCTGTTCTCTGTGGGTACTTAAAAATTATACTATAAAATTAAAAATTCTGAAATGACAAATTAACAACCTGTAAGTACAAGGCCTATATTCAATCACGATCCTTACAACTCTGCTCAGAATTTTATGGTTGTTATCTTTCTTTCTTCCTGGACTGTGGATACTGCACTTGGGCGCAGTATTCCAGCTGAGATAGTAGAACTGCTGAATAGGAAATATGCTACAAGTCCTGAACTGCTATGCAAGATTCCTCTATCTATATGCACAAGAATGATGGATAGTATCAGTACAGTATCTTTGGAGGACAGCACTAGACTTTGATACTGTGTGTGTTCCATGGATTACTCATTTTGACACTTAGGTTCTTTTATGATTTCCTTTACATTTCCAGAATAAAACCCTAACATTTAGCCCAGATCTGACCTAACTATACATTAATATAAACTCTGGCTTAGCATCTATGCAAATTTAGGGGGGTGTATCTTTCAGATACTTTTTAGTATCATATGTGCTAACTGAGTGGCTAGGTCTACTTAATAGAACTACAAGTTCTATTTCATTTGTTTCAGTCAATTTTACCTAGATATTAATTAGAAAAAAACTCTTTACAGTGAAGATTTGAATAAGATGAAGTATGAAACATTTTTGAAAGGCATTTTTAAATGACACACCTGGTTCTCTGCTCTTCAGTATTTTCCTAACATAGGTCCCTCGCCAGATGGCTTGAATTTTGAGAGCTGCTTCTTCTTCTTCAGATGTGGGAGTTTGATTCTCACAACTACTAAGGAATTTCTCCTCACTGCTCTCTGAACGATTGGAAGAATGAGTAACATCAACAGAGCTGGAATTCCTGTTACTGCCTGTAACAAATTTAAAGAGAAAAAAAAAACAAACAAACACAAAACAGCAAGGGAGTGATTCCAAGCATAAATCTTCTGTGATGAAAATATCACTCTTGCAATTTTGTTTTTATCATGTTGGAGAAAATATACTATATGATTACACAAAGTCAAAATGTCAGTTACTTTTCTAATTACAAACATCAAATAATTTAATGTTTCTCTTAATGGACAGCTATTGCAGGACATTTTTTAAAAACATATCTCCTACTGTAATTTCAAAATGTTCTTCCAAACATGAACCAAGAGGATTTGATACACTAAAGCCTGACTCTGTACACAGATTAAAAGAGCTTCACAAGATTTTAATTACTTTTATCTCTCAATCTGATAATTTTATTAAGTAATAATTTCAACACCAGTGTTGTTCAAAACATTTTGTTTAACCTTCACAAAGGAGCGATGGAATATGGGAAAGTTCTATGCTAAAGGGAGAGTTCATTTTTCAGACTTTATGTTACCAAGGAGTTTCGAAGTGCAATAGAAATTTGTGGATTCTGACAGGTTAGCAATGAGGTCTTTGAAGGCATTCTTGCCTAGAAATTAGCACCCTGGGAGCCATCAGTACCAGGACTTAGGGAAGGGTGTGGGGGGCAACACTCCAAGGGACCAGTGCCAGAGTGGTAGATTCGAACTGCACACATATGGAATAAAGGGAGCAAGACAGCATGATAGGAAGGAAACAGTGCTGCAAAAGGAGGTACCAACAAACAAAAAGGAGAAGAGGAATCTGCTTGAAAAACGTAGACAACATTGCAGGCAAACAAACTATCTTAAGATATTGCATTTATCAGCCAGATCACACATGTCAATCTAATCACTTTTACTCCATATTACTAAATCTGGCTGTGTTCTCAAACCATCATTTCTTGTCAGTATTGCATTTCCAAAACCTAGAAAGCCTCTTTAATGCTTGGGGAATGGAAGATTGCACAACCCCACTTCAGTGAAAACCACATTAGAAGTCAACAATATGAATGTATAACCAATCACAGAATAATACAGACTTGAATGGACCTCTGAAGGTCATCTGGTCCAATCCCACATCCAAAACCAGATTAATTTAAAACAGGTTGCTCCTGTTCTCGAATAAATGTCCCGTCCATTTTTTAACACTTCCATAACAATGGAGACTCCATAATTTAAGTGGGCATTCTTATTCAATTTTTGACTAGCCTTATGGTGAAAAAATTTTCCTAATATCCAGCTGGAATTTAACATTTTCTAAGAAGTATCCTGTTTGTACATCTCTGGAAAGGTTTTGGCTCTCCCATTCATTCATCACTGTAACACACTTCAAAATTAATTTGTTCAATCAACAGACTTGTCTATTTTACAATTAAATAACCCAGTGGCAAGATGACATCTGGCCCCACTAATCATTGTCTTCATGGAAGGGAAAGAGACTTTGATTTTCAGTTCATGCTTTGGTTCAGAAAAATGAGTTCTGCTGCAGAGCCTACATTCCTCATATGAGGCAAAATAATGAATTATAAAGTAACACTTGTATATATATGAACACACATATACACAGAGTGGCCTAATAGGTAAGAATATCCTAACATGAAGCAGGAATCAATAATATAGAAAAGGAAATACAAAAAGTATTGGTGAGGTGCTGCCCTGTAAACCAGACAAAAACTTCATCCACTGAAGATGTCAAGTGGACTCCATAACTAGAAGTAAATACCTATAACTCTAGAAATAAAACATTTCATTTGTGAGGAGAAAGAATATATAGATACACAGTAAGTTAGTTAAATGGTAAACCGTTTCCAAAAACACAAATATAAAAAATTTGTATGGACTGTCACGCAAAAATCAATTCTATTTATAGAAACTCTCAAAAGTTACCACAGATCAGGCCAAAACCCAAAAATTATGAGTATATATTCCTAAGGAGGTTTTTTTTGTTCTCATTTTTTTAAGCAATGTCATAAGAACAAAAATAGTTTTTGCAACATTTATGGCAAAATAATGAGGTCTTAATTAAATATTGTGATCTTTCAAGGCTTTTTTAACTTAACATTTCTTAATATTTTTTCTTATAAGCAGAGAAATGCATACTGTGAAATGCTTTGAATCAGTCTTGAATTAGTGAATGCTTTCAGTCCATCAATACTGAACTAATGGATGTTTCAAATTTGACATTATGATTGAAAACAGATTTGTCAAAAATCTCTGACACACCTTAGCTGTTAATCAGAAGACACCATGCTAGTAATAAAACTGAAGCTTTCAAAGCAGCCTAGCAAGACACTGTTCACCATAAAATCACTGCAGTTCCTGGAGACAGTGTAGGAATGATTTTTTGAAAAAGGAGTATTTTGCATGTACTCAAGAGGCATTTTACATATTCAACCAAATAATGTCAAACTTTCCCTTACGTATTACTAGAACTCAAGTTCAAATCCAAAGTGCAAGAAGAAACAAACGTTCAGCATTCTCTTTTCAGTCACAATGTAACACAACACAACCATATAATCAATGATCTTAACCTATGTTTCTGGAGGAGAGAGAAGCTTGTTCTGAAAAAGAACTGAGCAGAACTTCCAAATGCAGTTTCACAGTCAAGATAAGCTTACAGAGAACAGCTTGACTTCTTGATAAAATTTCAGACCAGAAGGTTTTAAGAGAACTGTACACAAGGGGCACTCCACTTCCAACTTCAAAGCTGGAATTTATCCTTGAGAAAGAAATGTAGCACCTGAAATGTGCCTAAATGACTGTTAAGTATTTGAGACTCTTGAAAATCTGTGCCACAAACCTACAGTGACCCGACTGGCTCACTATTGGGCCCTATGAAACCAGGACAAGGTAAACAACATATGCAACAAAGAGCAGGCAGGCATCCTGCTGTGCTCCCTTTCCCAGGAAACATCACATACCTCTATAAATTCAGTACCAGCTGATTGCCCAAAGTTCTGCAGGGCCCCTTTATGCACAGTTCCTCCCAGAATACAACAGAAGAGCCATGCCATGGGGAAGCTCTCAGCTTCAGATACTTCCATCTTTTTTTCATATGTTCACATGGCACGGACTTCCATTTGTTTCTTGTGGCTCTTCTGCTAATTGCTCCTTGGGGATGGATGATACTTGGCAGTCAAATAGATATGAATAGATAATTTTCAGGATGGCTTCTCAGAAACTTTGCAGGCATGACCACTAACTGCAGTAAATCGTAATCCCTGCCCTTGTTAAATCTTGAGATTAATTCAGCACACAGTGAAAAATGAATATGCCAAGAAAAAATGGAGGTGCTGTTTCAAAAAAAGCACAGATTTGACCTGATATCCTTGCAGACCCAGACGACAAAAATATTTAATTCATCTGTTATGGTAGTTTACACTGATGTCTGTTAGGTTCCAAAAGATTACAACCTCAAGTCTTGACAAGACTTGACTAACCTGACAATGCAGCAGAGCTAATGTGGGGGCAGGGCATTCAGCTGATGCCAATCCTTCTAGGCCTTTCTACAAAGTAGTTTCCAACTGGTATTTCCTGCTATCTACCTCTTTTTCCCTGACAGTTCACTTGGTTTATGCTTCATTTTTTTAGGTTTCTGGATGGAACCTGAACAAAAGCATGCAATTACTCCAAAGCAACCTTTATTAAGCAGGGCAAAATGTCAATAAAGGTCAAAAAATGTCCAATATCAATAAAACCAAAGGGAAACAATTACCTTTCCAATCCAATAGGGATCTCTTGTAATTTAATTTTAGAAAAGAGAATAATTTAAAAGGACATATTGGACACTGGAAGAAATAAAACTGAAATAGAACTTTCTTTCTCCAAATATTTATTCCACTTCTTTGATTCACTGCCCAACTCCTAAAAAATATTCTGTCACAGTGGATCTCATACTTTAGTAATTTACATGAGATCTTTGCTACAACCTGTCAACTGTGCTAATTATTCAAATCTATTTTAAAAATGTCTTCTAATGCTGACAAGTGTTTAAGGGGTTTTTTTTGGAATGCAGGAATCAGTAGTACAGTAATCTTTAAAAAATGTGACAGGTGTTGTTTACTTTAAGTGGTTTGATAAATGTTAATACGCTGACCTTTGTAACATACTTTTGTCATGGGATGCAATTCTCTGAAAAATACCTGATGTCTCACAGGAAGAATAACCTTCAGAAGAGAAGAGATTCAGAGGAAAGTTCCCAGTAAAGACAGACAAGTTTACGTGCTTGTAAGTGCTTTCTTAAAGGGACAAAAGTATGACAACATTGTGTCAGTAAAGATATTCGTATAAATTTGAATTTAGTTTTTATACTATTTTTCCAGAATAAACTGACTAATCAAAAGGCAGTTAGTATCATTTTGTTTGATCAAGTAGAAACACTTTATTCTGTAAATTCACAATAGACAAAGAAAAAGCTAAGTACCCACAAAAAGCCTTCAAATGGTGCTCACGTCTCTTCCCACCAATCAGATAAATTATTTTTCTGTTGTGATATGAAACCATGTATATAAGGCTTTTATTGGCAAACTACATGCTAGCATTAATAGATTAAGAAGCTACAGAGACTGAAAAATAAGTCCTAAAATGGAAAAGATCCACATATTTTGTTGCCAGGCAAACTCAATTCTAACTGTGTAAAACTCCAGCCTGAATAAAAAATGAAGCAAAGAAACAGCGGGAAGCGAATGATCCCTGCTTGTAATAAATATGTTGGCCTTCTAATGGTTCTCTCAGAGTATGTTCAGATACACAGCACACCCTGACCACAGGCTGGAGAAGAGGCAGTTGGTGCTGCAGCCAGTTCCACACTACATGGGTATGACTAGCCAGCCAATTAGCCAGGCAACACAGTCATTTCCCAAATAACAAGCTTAAAAAACAAGCAAGCAAGCAAAACAATAAAAATTTAAGTACACACCCCCCTCCCCCCAAAAAAAACCAACCAAACAAAAACCTCTCAACCCAACACCAAGAAAGAGCTGAACTTTAAATGAAGGTACTAACTTGAGTCTTCCTTCACTCTCATTCTGTGAACAATACAGGCATTTAAGGTATTTCCAGCTGATAATTTGAATGAAAGTGATGAGGTCCAGTACAACAGGTAAAAAAATGTAGATATTTGTTAATGTTTGTTAATTCTGACAAGTGTAACTCAAAGAAGACCAAGGGCATTTTTATAAATTAACAAATGGTAAACAGAATTTCTGGAACAAAGAAAAGGATCATTTCTATTCTGAGATGAGCATCAGATGTCCTGTCAACAGTAAAAGTCTTAGGCTTAAAAATTAACTGTGCCAACTTAAGCAAGAAAAAACAAGAACAGAGAAGAGTTGGCTTCCCTGAAAATAAGAATGGGCAGATATATTTGAAGTGATTAGCAATATCAATACATTACCTGAAAACACAATGTCATCCCCAGAAATGTCAGTGGCTTCAAAATCCAAAGTAAAGGATCTGAAGGCAAATTTATATCTGCAAAATTCCTTCTTGTCAAATACACATTTGATCAAATACCAAAATGCCTTATTGAAAACCTAAAATCAGAATGAGGAAAAGCATTCAAAGAATGATTCATTTATAAAGATTGATTTATATTGCTTCTCATTATTGTTTCAAACACTGTTTCCCTCTTCTCTTACCATTTAAAAATGAAATATTTAACTTCCTCTAATAAATACTGTATCTGAAAATTAATCCCAACTGTAGAACTATAATGCTTCAAGACAACAACAGAGAGAAAACCTGTTTCATGCTTGGTTTATAAAAAACAAGAAAATAGGACTTATTCTACAGTGTGTTTATCACCCAGATACATCCTGGTTTATGTGTAGGGGGTTGATGGCCTCATACCAGAGGACAGAAGAACAAATTATAATGACAATGAGAGTTCTAAACTCGAGGTTTCAGAACAGAGACAGGTAATTTAATGGGAATGCTTTTGGGATTAGGAAGTGTCACAGCATGGGAAGATTTGGCTCTATTTTTATGCTTTGACATATTATTTCTCTTTAAAGAGCAGAAATCCAGTATTTTCCTCCCCCACTCCTAGTAGATGGGAATTTTAGTGTCTTTTACAGAACTTGTTTCATAATCTGAGTTTAAGAACATAGTAACAATTTACTGGAAAATACAAGATTTTTCTATTTCATTGCCCTTGGTTTCAGATTTTTCTGATTCCTGAAAACATATTTTATTTATTTTAATACTAATAAACATGTCTTTTATTTTTAAATTTGTAAAACTAGGGAAGAAAGAATACAATAGATCCTTTCTTGTATTCAGAACAATTTTTCACTGCTTGTATTAAGGACCGATAATTTCCATATTTTCATTCTTGAATCGCTGTCAGCTCAGTGCCTTTCATTTATCTAATTCTGTCATTTTTTTTTTCAGCTAGACATTGGTCTTCTTAGAGGAGGAGAAATTAAGGGACTTGTGTGTTTATGACTACTGAATTTTTCTTTAGGTCTCAAAGTTTTGCACATATTTCACATGAGCATCTGCATTTAAAATTTGTTTATTCCATTCCAGAGTTCAAAGCAAATTCTTTTTCGTGGTGGACTTGGTATGTAAATTACCTCTTTCATGTGTGGTGCACCTGTAATCATTCTTTATAAATTCTTTTATTTTGCTGAATTTGAGCTTGTGTCCAGCCCATGTATAAAAGTGCTAATGTTCTAATTTTTAAGATCAGTGATTATAAAAAATATTAAACCCTTTTTTTTATTCAGTCTTCTAATCTATGCATAAACAGTCTAAACTGCATGAGCATTCTAGTACTTTGGTGAAAATAAATGAATCTGGAATATATAAAATACTGACTTTAGAAAAATCAAGTTATAGCAATATGATCAACATTTGCATACACATAAAAACTAGTGTATCTTCTATAAAAATGTTTTGTTGCAATCTTTTTATAATATTGGAAAGCTATAGCAGAGAGATCTACAGAAAAATGTAATGTTTTCATCATGTATCTTTAATTTATTGCACACAGAGAGCAGAAAAGTTGAAAAAGAATGCTGTAGTTTCAAGAAACAGAGAAAACCAAATTGGAATAATGTGAACTCATTACTGCCTTCAGAAATATAATCTGTAATAATGTTTTCCTGTTCCATCAACATTAGGCACAGAAAGCGACCATTAGACTTTTCTGCATTTCAGGTAGTATCTTTCAAATTCAAAATGAAGTTTTAATATAAACACAGCTCATGCTTTCTGCCCCAAAGTATGCTAAACTAGATCAACAAAAATAGACTCAATTTAGAATGTGCTACTCTGTGCACACTGAAATTTCTCTTCTTAAAAGAAGATAATTATCATAGAGTTGCAAGTTATGTCATTTGGGCTTACACTTTATAGTGAATGCCACATTCACAGCATGCAGGTGGTCCTTGTTAAGTGCACAGGCATTGTTTTGAAGAGGATAATGACAACATTAAGCAGTATCCAGATTCTGTAGCTTTTAGATATGTCCTCGTTCAAACTATTTGCTCACCTTGCTGTTTTCTTTAGCTATTTTCGTATCATGGAGGCCAGGAGGACAATAAGCTACTTCCAATTCCTTCAAGGCTTTAGGAAGCTCATCCTTACTGCTGTAATTATTTATCACATTTCCAACAGCACTCAGGATAGCTGTAGCCTGTTCTATAAATCGAATGCTCTCCTGAGGAAAGAGAATAAACCAAGCATTAGAATTATTGCCTTAAGATTTTCTTTGGTTTCTTTCTGGGCCATGAAAGAATACGGGCGTTTTTTTCTGTGATGAAGTACAAAACTTTTGGAATTCATTCGGTTGTTCTTAATATTATAAACTGTAAAATCGATTATGTCTCTGATATTCAAAAACATATCAACTTCTCACTGATTTTAGCTAGTGAAGTAAATAACAGGCACCATAAGTTATATCTATTAATTGTTTCATTTTTCCTATATCATTAATCCTAGGAAATGTAATCAAAAATAAGATCCATATAGAGACTTTCTACTGCAGTGACAATAGTGACAGCTGAAGTACTCAGCATATTCTGTTATGCAAGGACAAATTAGTATTAGTATCCTGCTGAAAGCAATGATCAAATACATGCTGCCTAAAACATCCTTATGATGAATAATCTTCATCAGGATTTCTGTGCAAGAATGTGGACGCTTTCCTGCAAATGACAGCCTGCAAAGAAGTTGCTTCAAAAAGAAGGACAGGAAAAACCCAAGGACACAATTCTGCTTTATTTTCTTGATGCGAAATAACTTTTCATCCAAAAAATTGAAGGCAAGGGGATAGTACAGCCACAACATATTTTTAATGATCCAGCTTCTTATATTTCAACTTCTTTACCACAATAAATGTGATACATTTGCACAAGCTGTTTTAGTGCTCTATTATTAGGACCCAGAATCTACACTGCTATGTAAATTTGCTGTTACACTCACCCTTTAAAATGTTTTTGCACAAATGTTCTCTAGAAAATATATTCCCTCCCCTCAGGGACTTCAACAAATATTTGGGCCTAATGCTTGCTAGAGAAACTTTGAAAATATGGATGACAGTGGTGTCTGGATTATGGACAATGAACAACAAAAGTTGTAGTAATTTCTCCCCTGGGCCTCTTATCTCAGCTATGAAAAGTTGTTTGATTAAATTGCTCATTTTACACATAAAAGTTGCTTTCAGACCTGGTGAGTAATATGCGATCTCATGGGACCAAACATACTTCACTGATGCGAGATTTTATTTAAATGAGCTGGTATTTTTAAATATTAATTAATATTTTTACGTGTATTTTATGACATGCCTCAAAGAATGAGTTATACCCTACCCTGACATATGTATTTCAACAAGAGCATTTTTCACATTTTATGCTGCACTTTTATGTAAACCACAATACTACCCAATTTTAACTTACATATTTATGTAAGATAATTTTTGCACTATGCATCCAGTACCTGTCATGCTGTAAACCATATATCTTTTATGCCCTTACCAATTTCATATTAAAATTAATACTATACCACTGAATATAATAACTCAATGGAAATCCAATACTACTTCACTTAATTAGTAGTTAGAAAACGTGTTATCACAATGTTTGATTAGTCATTATGCACACCTTCTGAAGAGCTGGCAGCACAGCATCCTCTTCTCCAAAGACACATGGCACCATGGTACACAGCTGAATGTGGTGCCCTATGGGACAAGTTACTGTAAAGAGAAGGATGTGTCGCCTAAAATTGAGAAAAAAACCCAAACAAACAACTTTTTATTTTTTTTTAATTGCAACAATTCTTAAGCTTTTCCTTTCATGCATTTGGTAACATCACTGTCAGAATTGTATTTAGGTGAAGAAGCTTATCCAGGCCACAGCTTCAACATGTTAACCAGAGATTCAGCAGTGAGAGTAAGAAACGAGAGTTCATGCCCCCCAGACACACTGGTAATTTTTAATTGCATCTTCTTTCAACTGAAATTTAAAGGCTCCTTAGCCACTAACAGACAGTGGGAAGAGAATACGTTCCATGCTTACCAAGTGACTTCTCTTTTGGAATGAAATGGGGAAGTGATCAATAAGCCCATTTGTTTCCCACACCTTTTGTAAATTTTGTCTCTGACTGGAGTAAAGAGAATCAAAGGTGGGAAGCTTATAAATTTGAGCTAATGGTATATATTTAGCTTATCAGGTGCAAAAAGATACACATTTTTGGCCCCCCTACAGTACAGAGAGATACAGCTTTTAGAAACTACACTGAAAAAATACATGTGAATCCAGAACTAGATGTGAATTTAGTCTATAAACATAATAATAACTATTCCAGTTTTAGCCTGAATCAAAACAAATAAAGAGCACTATTAAGGATCTTTGGCTTAATTTCAGTATGCTAGAGTTGTGGTATTTTCTTTCTATGCCTATTTATTTGACATATTACTTAATTTTTTAAAAATACATTTTCTTTCATCTCTTTGAATTTTAACTGATGATTTTCTCTTTTTGGGAAAGTAGAAGGACTCAGTTAATTAGGCAGGAATATTATGCTTATGACAGGACATGAAGATGTCATTTTTCCCGGTTTCCCTGGAAGAGTTTTCCAAAAATAACATAGCAAGGGCTCTTGCTTTTTATCTATTTCTTTATTTAAACAATCAGCCAATGCCCCACACTGAATATTTAGAGTTACATGCAAAAAGAAAAAATCATATTAAGCGATATGTGAATGGGAAGTAAGATATGCAAGACTTCATGGATAACAGAATTTCTCCTGTCAAGTCTCTTGAATCCTTTTTCAAGAAAAGCATTGAAACCTCCTATGGTATCACCATGCTTTTACAGTTCCACTAAAAATGCTAATTCTTACGCTTTTCTTGCTACTCCAGGGAACATTTCAAATCGTTCTAGTTAGAAAGATTCCTACTTTTAAGTAGGAATTTGTAGGAATTTAAATATATTTTTTAGCAAGTCAATGTGATTTTTCTTGTTAAATGATCCTAAGTAATAGTAAAGAACTCAGATTGTTATAAAAGTGTTGGTAAATTCACGGTAATTTGGCAGTCTTACCAAATCCTAGCTATCTACCAGTCTGATACTCCCAAAACTTATGTTTTAGGAAATAAACTCTTACTGGGTTACTGTGCAAACAGTCATTTCAAGCCTTAACTAAAGAGTCAGGAGAGAAATGAAGCCTCATACATACCCAACAGGAAGATTTACCACAGTAGCTTTGGTTGCAGATGTATGCATCTTTAACACAAGTTCTCCAGGCGTCACAGATTTCCAAGAGAAATATTCAACCGTCAGCAGACCTGTTGAACTTTCTTGTTTAGTACCTAGGTTAAGAAAACAAAACAAAACAAAACAAAACAAAACATAACCCACATAATGGGATGGTGAATAACATTCAGACACACCTATGCAGAATCTGTAGCTACTTCACACTCATTAAAATATTCATTTAGGTTTTGCTAACACAGAAAAACACAGTCACTTAAAATGTATTGGCGGTACAAAGCATGGCTTATTTGTACTATTTGCTAGAAAATAATGATTATAAAATGTGTTTCTGAGATATATACATCTGATGCCTTGAGAGGCTAGATGATGTTAAAGAAATAAAGTAGGTATTTAATAAAAACTTGAGGCATCACATCAGACATCTTCCAAGTCACTTGAGGCCGCTGTAAAACTCCAAACAAATCCTTTCTGTCCACATGCAAATTAAGTAAATAGCCATAAAAAGATTATATTTATTTACATTTATAGCTTACACTTTAATTATTTTAACAGAATGGTCAGTTTGAGTTTCTCAAGCATTATTTTCGTTCTCTCTACTCCACTCTAGATGCATTAAATTACATCCATGTCAAGTGTTTAAATATCTGATTAACCTAAGCCAACTACCTTACAATGCTCTCCTGTATTCCATCCTACGTTTTTAATACAATGGATTAATATTTAAATCATTCAAGTTGTTAGGTCTTGAAAAACCCATCTTAAATGTACTTGAGAGCTTATTGTGTACCAGTTTAAAAATAATTTCAGGAATTTACTTTTGTTATAGTGCTGGTTTTGCTGCACTATGATCAGCTAAGGCATAAAGTAGCTTGCAAGAATGGAATTTGTAGGAAAAAAAACCCACAAGAAACACAAGGAAATCCATTCCAGAAATATACAGATGAAAAGCTTCCAGCAAATCATAATAAACAGAAAAGGGAGGGATTCTTTCATGAAAATGCTCATCATCAATATGAAATAATGATGAAGTATTGCTTGACTATTAGTGTATTTCTTAAAACCAATTTGACTATTTCAAACTATTGCTAAATTCTCAAACTGTGCCCAAGTAAACAACAGACAAACACAACAGCACAAACATATTCAAGAATGGGAAAACACAACGCTGCCATGTACTTTTGTGCGTTGGCCTTACCTTCAGTAACATACCAGTATACTAATGCAGAAAAGCTAACCAGGATTTCAATGGGCATCAGACTGTCCACAAGTAAATAATAGAAGACTTCCTCATCAGAAGACTGTATAGAAAAATGGATGTTTGTTCATTCACTTGCACTGAATGCTGTCCAACTGGCCTTATACAAAGTAGCACTACGATTTTGGATATGGTGACCTTAGCTATGGTATGGGAAGTAAGCAATTAATTGTCACTACTTCTTCCAAATTTCAGACATGTCATTTAAGCCCAGAGCCTCATGCTGCATGTAAAATAGTGTCCAGTTAAGAGATAAAAGGAAACAGAACTTTTATTTGCGTGAGAATATATCTACTTTTATATTATACTGTCATATGTACGTAACTGAAATACTTTTACTTGCCAAACAACAATTAACAGAAGACCAAAAATTTTGGGTTTTGCTGCAACTCTCTGATTCTAATTAATTACAGAAAGCTTAAAAGAAATAAGTACTCTGAATTTGTAGATATGAGTGATCCCCCCTTACAAAGGGGTTTTTCTCCTACAAATCTCTATGAGGACAACATCTTTCTCTCTTAACTTTAATACATTATTCCTATGCCGATATTAGGAACTATAGAAGGATTCCATTGTTCCTAGTAATTCTTCAATATCTAATGGTGAATGAGCTTCTTTCTTCAGAACTATTACAGTACAGGTCTTCCTGGATATTCCAGAGTTATAGAAATCCATTTTTTGGGTATATTTATCTTCCTATTGTAATATGAAAATGTTCTTTTATAAGCATGATACAGAATTTACCTAATACTGTAAACATATCATCTCTTTCAATGTTAGAAATTAAAATGGTTTTACAGCAGAGGATTAGGGTTTTTTTTGGCACAAGAGCACACAGGCTTACACAGTCTTAATGCTGATTATGGCTTACAAAAGTATATTGTGCAGTCATTAGGAACATTTCTTGTGATGTGATTACAGAGAGGTGGGAAATTGCAGGTGCACTGCAATTATGGAGCATTAATCCATGTAGTTAACCTTCTCAGTACAGGATTTTACATGAACTTCACCCCTGGAGTTTACATTTTGGTACTCTACAATTACACTTCAGATACACTATAAAATAGGAGCTGGGACAGGATATTCAAGCATGTTGAATAACCTTTTGATAATATGAACTAATGGCAGCTTTAGAGAAATTCCATTATTCGAATGTAACTAGAGAGTATTTCTAAATCCCCGCAGGAGAATGCTGTAAATGGCAAAAGGACTTAGCATTTACAGAGAAAATGGAGTGTTATGCTAAATAGACTCACAGTCTGGGTTTTAGGTAACAGGGGAAGATGAAGGAGTATTGAAGAGCAGATTCTGTAGCTGGAATTAAATTCAATTTAGACACCAAACTGTTAAAAGATAGTTTTAAATCAAAATAAAGAGTGGTTGGAGTTCTGATTCACTATCATTTTTCTCCACATAAGCCAATTTTTGTTATTGTGCAATAGCATTCCACAGTGTTTTTTCTTTTCTTAAACACATATATATAATGCTAAATATTTGCTTGCAAAGATACATTTGTACTGACTACAGTAATCTTAATACATTATTATTTTTCAGTAATAGCAGTACTCTATGCTCTACCAATATCCTTTAGGATTATATGTATTATCTAATTATGTAAGACTTTGAAAAAAAAAAAAGCACAATACAGTCATTTACCTTAAAAGATGTCTTCTGATAGTTATAAGCATATGTATGTGGCTTGTGGAAAACATACAGCTTCCTAAGAAGAATATAAAATTGAAATATAAGATATATATATATATATGACTGTAAGAAAATAAGCAGCAGAAATTACATAGTTTAGGTAAATGCCTATTTCATAGCACAAGACATTAATTTTACTTTTACAAGTCAGACTCACAGCTATTTCTCAAAAATGGTTCAACATTTTTGGTTATAATAAAGGTGAATAAGATTAATCTCCAGAGAAAGCAATGGAAATTAAATCATATATTTGCTGCATTTCTACACTTTTCCATTGGAGATGAGGCCACTAGTTTGTTTATTTTCTACCTGTAATTGGTAACATGCTAATATTACTCTAAAACTTCCATACCCACATAAAAATTACTGTAGTGAAGTTTTATAATAAGTATAACTGAAAGATGGACTGTTTTATATATTTTATTAACGTTTTTTCAGTCCTATGCTGTTTGCAGAACTTCAGAAAGCAATATAGTTCCTGACTACAATTTTTTCTGGTTTTGATTTCACCAAGGGAGACATAATTGGCTTCAGCTTTAATGGAGGACGAAATCAGATCTGAACCAATTCTGTGGTTACTCAGAAACTTCACAGGAATCCTGATCTACTGCTTTCATATCAATTCCTACAATGACTGAAATATTCCTCACTTCTCAAAGTTGATATGGACTATGAACACTCTTCTTATTTTCAGTGTATCTGAGAGGTAGGCATGACAGAGAAGGAAAAGCTTTCAACTGAACAGACAGGTAATATCAAAATATTAGATGCCTAATTTCTTCTGAGGGATAAATTCTTCAAAGGTCAATGAAGATACTCTGTTAACAGCTACATTATCAGTTGACTGTGAAAATAAACTCTCACTCATTTAGAAATAAGAAACTGACAAATGCTTTTGCCTTAATTAATATTAATATTGGTCTACAAAAGGTCAACAGTACTTTAACATTTGGCTAATAAGGTAGAAAGTTCATATTTCATATTCTCTGTATGTGAGCTAGAAAAGGAAATTAAATTGGTTGTGATGCTTTTTTTTTTTTTTTTTTTTCCCTGAATGTCCTGTCTTCCTGGACCTAGGACTACATAAAAGAAGCATGGAAATCTTAACAAGGCCTAAAGTGACCTATGACTTTTTATTCCTAAAGTTCCTGTACTGCTGGCTGGTATAAAACTTATACATTCTCCTTTAGAGAGTGAGTAGAGTTTAAACACTTATTTATAAAAATAGAAGCTTCATAAAGAAATCTCAGTTACACATTTAAACAGGAAAAGAACTGGGTGAATTTTCTCTGATAAAATTATTTCCCTCAGCAATCTTATATTCTCTAAAGGATATGTATTGTACCAGGCTCCTTTAATCTGAAAGACAGAAGCTGAAGATATGATGCTACAAGTACACTAGCTTTTTTATGTTTTCAGAGGCATAAATGCCTTGAAATTATATTGAAAAGGGAGTGAGATAAAACATCTAGTTGATCAAGCAAAGCTATGCTGAAGGCAACAGATTTTAACTTTTTTTTTCTTTAGAATTGTGTTGTCTTGATGCAGACTATGCCTGCCCAGTGCCTCATGGGGGGTAAAAGCACCTAATGGCCACAACACTCCATGACCTACAATCTTCCACCCCAGCTGCAGTCTGCCAGCTGTTTTATGGAGCTGGTGGTTGTACTCTCCACTGTATTCTGGAGGACACACCCAAGGCACAGAGCAGGGCTGCAGCCACAGACCCACTGTCAACAGGGACAGTACGTCTGGTCTGAAGAGTAGCCTTGAAGTCACTCTGAAAGGCAGGATAGCTATACAAAGAAGACCTCTTTTGAAGATGCAATTTTTATATAGCCATGTTTTTAATTTTACCACTGTAATACAGTATATTGTATGGAATAAAACCCAATCCTTCTATTCCTTACTGGAAACAAGCACAGAAGTCTTCAAAGGTAATCCAGGTTTCCCTGGAAACTGAAATATTTTCTGATGCTGTTTCATCCTTTGATTTAGTCCCTGTCTGGCTCTTCATATCTGTATCAGCTCTTTCTGATGCTTGTTTTGTACTTAAACTGATATTGTCATGTTCTTCTGCAAAGACAAAAAGACACACAGAGCCAATACAGTGATGATATGCAATTTAAACTAGTATAATTCTTAAAAATTATCCTAAAATTACAAGAAAATTATCCATACGTCAGTTATTATGCATACAGTTTAAAACTAAAAGCTAACCTAAAGAACTCAAATGGTGACTGAAGCAACTCCATACAGAAATATAGGGTTTGCATCTGCAACTGCTTAAGCAGTCTGCCTCAATAAACTACCACATATTGAACTGTGCCCTATAATCTTCAATATCAGCTAGTTAGGTATACATACATGTGATTTCTGCAAACCTAAATTCATCTACATAAAGAAAAATACATCCCCGTGTCCAAAGCTCCTATTCAGTGAAAGGTTAATGAGGCAGTATTTTACAACCCACAGAAATAAATGCAGAGAAATTTGGAGGACAAAAAGGCCTAGCCTTGCCTCTGGTACTTTATACCCCTGTGATGCCACTCACACAAATCAGTCTAACTACTTCTAAACAGAAAGAGATTTGAACTAAATCACATCAGAAAATCAGAATTAAGGTCAAATTCATAACAAAATATAAACACAGAGATATGTAGCCAGATTTTGCAATCACTCAATAACTTTTTGTGCTGTAATGTAACTTTCTCTACATTTATTCTCTGATGTTCATATAAGTAGTTACTGAAAATGTTTGACCTGGCCCAAAAAGAAGTTTTGAGATATCTCAGCAACTGAGAATAGAAGAACTGAACAGCTATTAATTTAGAATGCTTGCTGAGGAAAAAAGATGAGGTAATATTCAAACATAAGGTATAACAAATGAGAAAGCTATTAGAAACATACATAATTTATATTTAAATGTGCTTTGTAATATTTCATTATCGCCAATACACACAGAGTTAATATGTGGCTCTAAATTAGTTTGCACCTAGTTTTCAAGAACTGAAAGAAAGGCAGTATAAGGAAAGGCACCAAAGGCCTTTTTCCTTTCCTTCAACTATGGAAAAACTACCTGAAAGCAGAAAAATCTAGACTTTCTCTTCAGTTTAAGTTAGAATAGGTGTTAGGGTTCTAGTAAAACAACGGCAGTGCTCTTATTTTTAAGTCTCTTATTTTTGTGACCAAATCCTTCAAACATTCAAAGTAATTTAAAAAATGCAGTATTCATTTTGAAAAAAAATTGAATACTGTTCAAATAGTGATGTAAAACACATTTCAAAGGAACACACATTAAAATGAAAGCTGGTTTTTGGGGTTTTTTTGCCATTTTTCAGGAAAAAAAAAGAAAATACTATAATTCACACTTCTTAAAAAAGAACTCTCTGTACAAAATCCACCGTATTTTCCTGGAGAGTAACTTATGAGAAGTGCTTGAATATTTTTGAACACGAAACTGAATATATTACGTAGTTATATATACCATTACCCATTCTTTGAAATCTTTTCTTGTAAAACCCACACCCATAAATAAGTAAGACTGCTGATATATGTACATGAGGATTAACACTGACACCAAACAACATGGGAATGGTAAAACTGACTATAAACTTTACACACACTTACCTTTACTGAGTACCTCTGCATTTTGTTGCAATAAGGGAATGGTCTCCTATATATGAAAAAACAAAACAAGGAAAAGTAACCATGGTCATTATAATCTTGTATTATTGTGTTAGAGAAAATACCTGATTTTGGGGCAGTTCTTCCAGAGACAGAGAAACAAGCTGGTAAGTTATCATCGTGGGTTTGGGCTGCATTTTTAAATGAAAAATAAAAGTAGCAAATTTCACCATAATACCTACATCTATATCAGCAACAGACAGATTGATGTTTTTCTAGAGAAGTACATATCCTCTGCAATGTGACATAAAAGCTGTTTCATATAACACTTCATTATTAAAACAATGTTCTTTGATATTACTGGATTTTGACAATAAAGTAAGTTTTATTCTAAGAACTAATATTCATATTCTACAACCAATTCAATTTTTTTCTGTTTCCATTCTTGAAAAATAGATAGAGGACTCCTTTTCCAACAAGCATTTCTTGCTGTGCAAGTGATAGTACACAATTGTAATTAGCAACAGAATTCTCGATTACAATAGCATCATTTGTTTTCTATCACTGTATAAATAAAAAGTAGCCTCTTTTTTTAATGCTTTTGGCAAACAATTTTATCCTGGTCAACCTCAGCTCCAAGCTACAACTTCTGAACTAATATGAATGCAATATAGCTGGTGACACTTGAAGTCCAAATGCCAGCTAGTTAGCCAGCCTTTCAGAAAGTCCACTCATTACATTTACAAAGACAGGGTCCTAGTCTTTGAGAGATTCAAATCTTTGATTTAAAAACGTGTGCCTGGTCATCCTTCCTTCTGACTGCCCTCTTGTCTGCAATATGACATACACTGAAAGAGTAATTTCCATCTCTTTTTTTTTTCTTTTGTGAGTTTGGGCAGGAGAAAGAGTTGGCAGTTTCCAGTTCACTTCCTATTTGAATGTGGTACTATTAATGGCTTAGCTGGACCAGCTTTGCCTTTGCAAAGACAAATATTAAAGCCTAAAAAAAGCTATTACAAACAAATTTGCAAGCTTCCTTTTATCCTAAGTCTCCCTTTACCCAGATTTGTCACTCTTCTCCCCACCCAAACTCCTCATACATACCCTCATATATCTTCACATGTGTTAAAGGTGCCGAGGCTGAAGCCAGCAGCTGGACACACACAGTGATTTTCTGCTCTGCATTTCAAAGAGGAGCTGTGGAAGCTGTGCTGACTTGTAGCTTTTATGCTTCTTTAGTACAGTCAAGAAATATATTTTGAGGGGCAGACAGACATAATTTAGACAGTCTGAATTAGACTGGATGGTAGGTCACAACAGTACCTAAATCTTGCACGAGGTGATTGTGCTGGAAATCCAGGTCTGTCTCAACCCTCCTATTACAGACTACCCTGCATACACTATGTGAAGGGACCTGTGAATGCTTCCTTAGAGGAAAACCTTATGGCTTCCTACTTTAATTTCTAGCTCCAGTAAATGTCTTCCTGCAGCATTTTACAGAATCCTTGTGGGCTCAGGACATGGGAACAGGCTCAGGAATCTCGCCTCTGGAAAAATGTTAGGTGTTTGATATTCTCTGAATTAACAAAGGAAGGAGTTGAGCAAATAAACTACAGATTTAAGAGCCTCTATCCCAAAACTGTAAGTGGCAAATAATTTTATACACATAATTTAACTGTAATATTGTTTATTTTGGGAATTTGGAAGTCCCATTTTGCACAGCACAAATCTGAAATTCTATTCCAAGTCTGTTATGGGCTTTTGTTTTTTCTAATGTTCATGAGTCAAAGCTGAGGATAGATCTAAAATAAAGAGCAATTAAGAGAAAAATTAAGACACTGCTGAAATTGTTAACACTTGGGTTAAGAATTTAGTAATGGAAATATATTGCATTTTACAGTTATTTTTAAGATTAATTTATTGTTTTTCTATGAGCTGAAAAGGACACATCTCACAAATATCCGTGTATTTCAGCTCCTGTTTGCAGAATTCTGTACACAAAACTGTTCAGAACAAGTCAAGCTGTGATCACTTGTCATGTCCTATTGAGAGTCATGTCTCAGCAGATGAGTCTGCAAAATCACATGGACTATCTCTTCCCTTTAAACTGTGACTTTGGAAGTACACATGCACAGAGCTGTCATATTTCTCCATGTGAGCCTACAGCTTTCAAAATTTCAATGTTGCCAAATTTCTTGTGGGAGTCACAGGACTTACCAAACAGATACATGTCAGCTGTACAATTTATCGAGTTTCTTCTCAGAAATCCTGGGCATGTCCAAAGTACAAAAGGGATAAGGTCTACTGTATAAGCCTTGGAGACTGCAACATCTGTACAACAAGTCTAGCACTTTCTGCCCAATACAGTGCTCATGGATAGTACACATGATCCATGCTTCTAGTATGGACATGAGGTAGCTTAATATAGGGCTACTTTGTCAGTAGGAAAGCCCGGAGTGATACAGAAAATCCTCAAAAACTGCATCAACAGAATTTCCAGTAAAGAAGGAGAATGTGCCCTGGAAAATCTGGATGCTTAGTAACTTCATGCAGTCTGAGTTGTGAAGCCAGTCTAACCACAGCTGTGTAGAGACCCCCATAGGTTCATTTACTCAGTTTTTGGAGCACAAACATAACACAGAGTCAAAAGCTGCCTGCTTTTTCAATGGTACAGAATGTGTTCATCTACCTAATCTTCATTGACTTGGAGACAACTGGAGTGTCAAGAAAGTTCTCATTGTTTTATGCTATTGCCTCATGTACTGTGCATAAGACATTGGCACAGAAATAGAAAATAAAGCATTTTTCCTCCTTAATGAACACACATTACCTGAAAAGTCAGCTCTGCTGCCACAGCATCTTATAAAGAAATAAATCAGAAAATACTTAGATCCAGCTGTGAACATGGAATGAGGCACACATATTTCGAGAGAAATAACTATTGTTCTTCCTTCAATGAATGGGAAATCAGAATGAAAATTCTGTAGATGCTTAAAAATCTAATTTATCATATCTTAAATTTCATAATCATTAATGCATATTTGTAAAAAATCATGGTAATTCATAATTTTATAGCTATCATATGTTCAAGGATTTAATTCCTATTTTTCAGCCTCCTAATATTAGCTATATTTTTATGTTATTCAAATCTACCAAACAGTAAGTTTTAAAATTTATCTGATATTCTTATAAAAACAGTTGCCTTTTCTATTGTACAAATTATGCAAGGCAAAACTTAACACATCACTTTTTCTGTGAAAAACAGAAGTCTTAAACAAATAAGCTCTCTGACTATAAGTGCAGGCAAAGGAATAAAGTTTCAGGTACACTTTTTTAAGAAAAAAATCCATTTAAATTCCTTCAAAAAGACAAAGACGACCAAAAATATTTCTTAAGGTCTAAACCTCTATTAAATTTCAAGGTTTGATGTTGACCTGAGAGTTATATCATCAAAGGGTTTTGCATTTACAGTCATTTGGAGAGTCTTTTTTTTATTCCTCAGTCACTGCGTTCACTAAATGAAACGTCAGTTCTCATTTCACCTGCAATGTGAGAGTAGGTAACAGAGGTGGGCTTTGAAAAAAGGGAATGTTGTAAAAGAACAAACATCTGCAAAGCTGTGCACAAACTGAGATATAGAAATAGCTTAAAAATACTGGATTACAAATTTGGCACTTCTTTTACTCAGTCTCTAATGTTGAAGCTGCCCAATATGTATGTGCAAGTAGATAATTGTGGGTGCATCAAAGTGTCTCTATATCATAAATGTCTAAATGCCCCTTCTCAAGTCCCTCTTCTAATTCACGTGCCTCATATGTCATGCATAATTTTTCCCTGAAAATAATAATTAGGCAATTTCCATTTTATGCAGGGTGAAGTAATTTTCAATATGATAAAATTTGTGAGGAAAATAGATTTATTTCCTACCTAGCTCTCATGGTGACTCAATACCAATTTGTAGCTCTTATGAAATACAGCACAAGAAGGATTGGAGAGAAAAGAAGAAAAAGCTTGTTATGACACAGCAGTCAGTAATGTCTATGGGAAACATGAAAAGAGCACACAACAGAGCGTGCAAATTAAATAGAATAGTATCAGTTGCACACGAGAAGATAAGACTGAGTTTGAATATATAATTGACAGACTGAAGAAAAACCATAAAGGAAACATGAACATTAAAGAACAAGTTTTTTGTATTGTGTCACTAGGAGAGAGTGGAGACTCTAACACTTTTGTGCTAGATATTAGCATTGCCAGGGAGCTTGACACTGAAGAAGCCACAAAGAGAAATATGAGTGTTCTGCTTAAGATGTATGAACATAGCAATCAGGTCAATATATTAAAATATCTAGTAGCCATTGCACATACTGATGGTAAACATATTCTGATTTTCTTACTTTACATTTCCCCAAACAGAACACATGGATCCTTATTCTCAATGGAACTGGAGATAAGTTCTATCAAAAAATTCACCCCAATGAAGAATATTCAAGTAGGCTTTTGAATGGCAGATCTACAAGGAAACATCTATCTGTTCCAGGATAATCTTTTTCTCAGAAATGCTTGACAAAATTACTGTTGCAGAAATCTGCAAGACTGTGCAATTTATATATGATGATGGCTTTGTTTTTTTCCTGGCCACAAAATATTTTTACATGTATTTCAATGTGTGCTACACTTATAAATTACTTAATTTCCTACTGAACAAGAATAAAATAAAGCCTCTCCATATAAGAATTTGGCCCTATGTTATAGAGTTTTTAAACAAAAAATTAACAAAATACATTTTCCTAAGAACAGTGTTTCAAGATCAATTAAACTACCAAAATGAGATATTTTAAAATATTTTTTCCTAATGCAAATCCAAA
Source organism: Pyrgilauda ruficollis (assembly GCF_017590135.1). NCBI lineage: Eukaryota > Metazoa > Chordata > Aves > Passeriformes > Passeridae > Pyrgilauda > Pyrgilauda ruficollis. The sequence continues at coordinate 16,739,410 of NW_024523648.1, read as the reverse complement.
TGCTTCCAGGACTGTAAAATCAGTGAATGGGAAAGTCAGAGAAAAAAAAACAAAAACAAAACCAAAACAAACAAACAAACAAACAAAAAAAAAACCAACAAAAAAAACCCACCAAAAAGTTTGAAAAAAATCAATAATGAAGCATTATTTTTTGGCATGAATACTTTGAGGACATGAGGGATAATGGCACGTCTTTCAACTTCATATTTTTCAAAGAAGGTACACCCCGCTCCCAGAATTTTGTCTTTCATGTATCACTCATCTCTGTTTCTGTGACAACAGATCTTAGGAACAGTGAATCAGATATTCAAGTAATGTTACTTCATGCAGTTTACATTAGAGAGAATTGAAATATGCCAATTTAAACTTCTCGAGCATCTGGCACAGCAGCTGACTGAATTTCAGTCAGCTTAAAGCATAGAACTGCTGTATCCCAAAGATTTACCAAATCTGTATCAAAGGTTTTAAAGCAGATGTCTCCTGACTAGTAATCACACAGTTTAAAATGGAGACAAGGTTATTCACATTCAGTATACTGCAATACAAAATTCTAAAAATTAGCAATAATATAGTGAATTCAGGATATCAAAGTTTCTCTTTCAGTGTTTGTTTTTTTACTCACTAATTGATTTGTTTTTAAAAAGTATATGTTATTATATCAAGTTTAAAAACTACAGAAAGCAAGCTCGTCCTTTATGAATTTGTGAGAGGTATCCACATAATTTTGTTGATGAAAAGATTTAATATGTGAAAAAAAGAAAATTGTTTTCCAAGTTAAAAACGATTTTCTTTTCTAATCTGTAAAAATTAAGTTCTCCTTGCATACTCTAGCTATTAACAGGCACAGCATTTTTCAACTGAGGTTTAAATTGAGGCAAAAGTAAAGTTCATGTACAAGTCAATTAGCTGTTCATAACTTCTTACATTTCATGCCTGAATCAGATTGCCCTCTGCCTACATCACATTCATGTCTTCTTCCAACCATTCCAGCTTTATCAGTGTCTCTCTCATGTATTTTCATACTTGCCCTTGTCTCTCCTTGACTGCATGTCCTACTGTGACAGACCAGCCTTCTAAATCACTCTTGGACTAGGGCAGAAAATCTAAGGGATGTTTCACACTCCTTTGATGCTTCCAGCACATAAACTCCTATTAATTTGCAACTAGCCAAATCTATATTTGTACATCTAAAGACTGAAGTAAAGAAAACAATAATTATTATATGTTACTTTGCAATAATTAGAAGATGCTACTTTGTTTTAGGGAGATTTTATGAAGCTTGTATTTTGTCTGTTCTGTTTATGTTGGATATTAAGTTTTGCACTTTTAAGATTGGTTCTGAGAGTGATGGGGGAAGAAGAAGCACAGAGTTTGCAGAAATTGCACTTGGTTTGCATTCTTTCTTTTGGTGCACGTTGTTTGCAGCATGGACAGTGAGAAAGTGTTTTCTTTTGATTTTAGTTAGTTTTTTTGCTAGCTGAAGCAGAGAGGTTTTTTGGACCGTAGCTTGGGGTGTTTTTTTTGGAACTGTTCAAACTGGTTTTGGACTGAAAATTTAGAAAAAATATCGGAAGCTCACACTGTGGCCCACTGGGACCTGGGACACAGCATTTCCAGCACAGGAGGGACTGATAAGAGACTGAGAAAGCTGAGCTACAGCGCACAAAAAGGACTTTCTGAATTTTCCATCTCTTCAGAACAGCAAGAGGTTTTATTGTTCAATATTATTCTTTTTTTTTTCATGTTTGTGAATACTTTGCTTGTTAAATAAACAGTTTTTTCCCACTTTTCCCCAAGGTAATCTTTCCCAAACTGGTGGGAAGGAGGGGCCACTCGAATTTGCTTTCCAGAGGGACCTCATCTGGAGGTTTACTTCCAGATTTGTCCCAAACCAAGACATACTTACAGCTCCTTTTTACCCTGCTGCTTTTTGTAATGATTTTTGTATGATACCACTATTTAAAATACTTTTAAAGGCAAAGTACTATTGAAATACTAGGCTACTGTTTATTATAAAATGTACACAAAATACTGAATAGCTAAGTATATCACAGCATCACAGGTCATAGATATATTCTATTGTAAAGCATTCTTCACTGCAGAATAGCTTTATTTTAAAATCATTAAATCTCCTAATGATATCCACACATGTACATTATCTAAACACACAGTATATATACAGAGGGGAAATATAAAAATGGTATGAAGGTACTTTGCAGAGGAAATATAAATAGACACTCCAAAAATCACATAGAAAATTACTTCCCATTCATTAAAGAATTTAAAGCCAAAAGAGAAATCTATCAAATGGTCTTCTGAGTAGTGTTTGCTGCAGTCAGAATGAAATTGAAGAGATGCTGGCACATTGCCACATTGAGTTACTTTGTAGGTATTGAGCAAATGAAATAATTTCAGTGGAGCTCTGTTTGTTTCTTTTTAAGTGAGTATTTAAGTCTTTATTTCTCTATGTTGCCAACTATTTCCCTATATGAAATATTCTTTCATGAAATGTACTGCTCAGAAAGTCTTTGAAAGTATCACTTTTTATCTGTTAAACCTGTAAGATTTAAATATTAGAAGGAACATTTTGTTGAAGATTTATCTAAAAGCAGACTTTGGTAGCATATACACATTCAATTTAAAAACAGAAACAAACAAAAAAAAAGTATTATAAAAAGCAGTAATTACAACTTCCCAAAGTCATCCTGGTAATGTTTCATTAAACTTTGGTAAGATTAACTGGAAAAATAATTGGAAAATTACAGTGGAGACATCTACCTAGCAACTAGCATTGGCTTGGGTGGTTTGAGCACTTGTAGTCAGTGCTGCATCCAGTGAACCTGTTTGGAGGAATGTCATTCCCTCACAGAGTTGCACAGGAACCTTGAGGCTCCAAATCATAGCTGAGGGTTCCTTTAGAATGCAGAGCTTCTGAAATCTAAGAGCAGGCCAACTGAGCAGTGAAGCCTTACATCTTTTTCCAGATCTAGCAGAAGTCCTTCCATTCAGTCCTAAATGATGATGCCATTTTAAGGCATTTGTTAATAAAGTTTAAATTTTTCTAGTCATATGCCTAGGTACATCTTGCACTGCAGTAGAAATAAACTATTCATAATATAAAGTAAGAGTTATTTAAAACACTGCAGACTATCTTCTTATGATACTCCCATCAAAAGGATTTTGAAGAGCAAAACCAAGACAGTGTTAGCAATAGAAGTGTTATAATGTGAGGGAAAATGATAAAAAGAAAAGGTACTAAGAAAGATTTCCCAACCAATACACATCAATGTAACTATAAAGTGGAAAGGGTAGGGAAGTTAGTTAAATAGCAAAGGAAAAAGCTTTCTGAAATGTCTTTGAAAACATATATTTCAGTATTAAATAGTTTTATCTTTCACTCTCCTTTGTAATATAAAACTAGGTCAAGTTTTAAAAAATAGAAATATTATTACCTGAGAATAATCTTCTGCATTTGAGTGTCTCCCATTTTGATTCATATCCCCATTACTGTCACTTTCATTTTCATCAGTTTCAGTAACAGAAGTGAGACGGGATGTAGTATGAAATCCTTTTTTGAGGCTAGACTGTGGAAAGTAGCTAAATAATGAAAAAGAATACAAACACTTTAATCCATACATTTTCTTTCAAATGACAGTCTTCATAATTTCATAAGTCTTCATATCCTTAACAAAATAGTTAGTTTGTGTGTCCTTTATTTTGGAAGATTCCTAGGGCAACACAGAATCCATATCTTCATATATTTCTTGTCATTACTGGCTTGGCACTACACACAAACCTATGATAGAAAGACCTCTTAATTGACCCTCAAAAAAGCATAACCCAAGCCAGCTGAAAACTAGATGATAATGTCAGAAGTGAATAAATTACTATGGCCCCTAGACAAGAAAAAAACCACTACTTTAGTGGAGGTAAGGCAAAAAATTAAAATGTTTTTTGTCAGAATACTCTTTGTCTTTTCCCTCAAAATGGGTCTCCATAGCTACCAGACCCCCAAAACACAGGATAACCAAGGAAACCTGTGCACGTCTATTCTGGTGCTAACAAAAGAAAGCTCTGTTGCTACTTCACTGGAGGCAGGAGTAAAAACTGTAGGAAATATAAGTAACTCTTGTTAAGTGAAGAACTAGAAGAACAAGACCAAAACAATTTTGCATACATGCTAATTAGACTTAAGTGTGTAATTGTGCTATTAGAGCAATAAAGAACAAATTAAAATCAAAGCATGTGTTATCTAGCCCCTTTTCTAAGGACTGAGATAATGAAAGATCAAGATCTTTTGCAGTAACAGTCAAAATTATCTTCCCTTTAAGTGTTTCAAAATAATTTATTAGTGGAAGAGGAAGAGATTAAAAACTTTCAGTCCCAATTGTGTATCTAAGTCCCTTATCTTATTTACACAGCTATATTATTTGAATGCAATGTTAATACCTGCTATATATTTTTGGCTACTACCTGTTAATTAAATCACAAAGATTAAAGTAGCCAATTGTCATGGAAACTTAGCATATTAAATTAACTATCCTTCCCCAAATGGGCTAGGTTGACCATGAAGCAATCTATCAAATATGAAAAAAACAATAGAAAATCTGTTAAAGTGCAAATACTTAAACATCTTCATTATCAAATCTCCCATTACTTTGATAGCCTGATAATTGCTTAGAGCATTATAATATATTACTACTACTATTATTTGAAAACAAGTAGTAATTTAGGTGCATTTAACTAACAAAATGCAACTGTATCAGCAAAACAATTACATTCCCAGAATATTCCAAGGTCACGTCATTCATGGACAAATGCTGCTGTTCAAAAATAATTTAAAATATCTAGCTGGTTCATTATCAGTCTGTCCAATTATGATGACCAAAATGTAGAACCTGCCACATATGCAATTTAGTCAGTTTATTTAGTGATGTACCAAAAAAAAGGTGTACACACCCTAACAAAATACACAGATCTCCAACAATTTACGGTTGGCCTCAAGTCTCAAGAAAAGACATATCCTCCAGAAAGATACAAACTTTTCAGTGTACACTGAGTATAAGACACATTCAATTCTTCATGACAGAAGCTCAATCAGAGTAAAAGAGACAGGATGAATAATTCTAGAACTTGTCTGAATGTTCACATCATAAGCTGAAGCCTGACAGAAGTGCATTATGCAGTGTGTCCTAGGGAAAAAACCACAGCTCTGATGCATTTTATGGGAATCTTTATTTTCTTGTCAGGGAGCAAGTATTATGCTGAACATGGAATATTGACTGGAAGTAATGTATGCAACAATTTCTGAAAATTCTCTAAGACACCCTATGTAAAGACTTCAGTTTTCAAGGGTTTATAGGACTTCCAAATAGTCTTTAACACAAGACATTCATACAAAGATGTGTTTTGACCATGAGCTTCTTCATCTGCACTCTCAGACCTGTTGTAACAATCACGAACAGAGAACAGCCTATTTTATTCATAAACATTAAGTGTTCCATATCAAACTTGTGATTTCTATGAAAATACTGACTGGCTAGTCAATTATTTCCTTGTTATGTGTTAGAACAAAAAAAGACCAGTAGTTTGAGGATAAATGTGAAATACTTCAAAGAATATTCTTATTTCTGGATGAAGTAATCTAGCAAAAAGTCTATATCTTTGGGCCCACTGGGTAGAGAATCTGGCAACATGTCTTTACCTGATATCACTCTCAGTCCTCCTATGCCAGAAGCCCTGAGAAGTGTGCATCTGCCTAAGGGACCTGTCCGTACTGGGTGTGACAAGTGGGGACCCATGTGTGAATGTCTACCCCCTGGGAAGCTTTCTCAGCAGAGCAGTCATGAGCAGTTTGAGGGAGAAACAGCTAAGCCCAGAGACTTGCATCTCCAGCAGGAAGTGTGTGCTGCACTCCCAAAACAGGAGGTGTTTGTAAGCCTCTAAGATGGGAGGGTGAGCATAATTGTGTATGTATGCATCTGTGTGTCTGATTAGAACTTCTTGGCATTAGCTACAGGAAGGTGTTCAGAAGTTTTTAGGTGTTTATTAGCATTTTGTAAGTGTCTAGTATACAAATTTATCTGTTGTATTGCCGATATTGATCCTAAATGTACAGTTCACTGATAGCTCCTTAATTACGTGACACCAATACATCAACAGAGTGCTTTGCCATGATGAGCTTCAGACATGATCTGAGAAATTTTTCCCTGTGACACAAGTAAAGATAAGCCATTGCACTTTCACAATGCTAATGCTGAAACTACATTATATACTTACGTGTCTGTTGGGATTTTGATAATATCCAATTTGTATTTAAAAAACAGGCTAGCAATCTCAACATGTTTTTCAGGTTTCTCTACCACAGGCTCTGGGAAAAAAACAACTTGTTAAATTTTTACATTCATAAAAGTATTTAATACTGTTAATGTTGAGAAATAATTTCCAATGGGGACTCGTCACCCCTAAATAATTTTCTAAGTGTCATCCCATGCACTTGAATGGAACAGAAAAAACAGGGGTGGTTCTAGGTGACATATAATGAAAAAAATAAATGCATTACAGTCTGATCCTCAGCCAGCAAAGTATTAAATTGTGCCTAATTTATATGTAAGGTTGGCTAGGGTAGCTCAAAACAACTATGACATCACTTTTTGCCTTTGCCAATTTCCTGTATTTCTTATCCCAGTATACTTTGCTAGCCTGCCTGTAACACTTTCATGCTCAAGCTATCTCATGTCATGCATCTAACTCCATTATGCAGTACAGACAACCCTAGAAAAAATATTACTCTAAAACCATGAGTTGATGCAGCAGGACTAGTCACATACTTTAAATTTTTAAAAGGTGTTCAGAAGCTTTCATGGCTCTGCATCAGAGAGCTTCTGTGTTACTTTGATAACATCCCCTCTTCATTTGCTCCACTAGAGTACTTTTTTCAACATAAATTAAGGCACTTCTCAAAGCATACAGGAAATATGGCTAAGAGGAAGTAATACAAAATTGAGTTCAATTGAAATTAAGCTAACAGATGATAAGTATGGTCCTGAAATAATTAAAATGTCATTACAAATTTATTTTGGAGTTTTTAGTAGACAAACCTTGGGGTTCAGATGTCACAACAACTTGCTTTTTCAGACGGAAAAGCTTCCAAGGAGGAAGTGGTGGTGGTTCTGGAGGTACTACCAGAGGACAGGACCTAGTTCTAGTGATAAGGACAGGATGGCTGTGTATGTGGGAAAGCCCATATTGCCGCATCTTCTCTGAAGAATCAGCCTACAAAACATGGAAGGGTAACCTGACTGGGTCAGATCTTCTTTCTCCTTACATCTGTCTAACAAACAAGAACAGTATGCACACAAAGGAATCTAACAGCTTGTATAACAAATAAAATTAATATAGTCCACCTGGCAAGACTATCCAAAAACATGTCGATTAAAATTTGATATTCAGCATGAGAAGTATACTTAGAAGTGTTGACATGTATTTTACTTTTTATAATAGATTCATCACTTCTTCTAACTTATTTATATAACCACAACATACAAGTGAAGAGAGTAAATATGTAAGAAAGCAATAGGCACAATATTTTCTTTCAAATAATCATACTTAAAAGCACTTTCTGAGGGAAAAAGTCCTTCCTTCATGCTGAATTTATAAAGTGGTAGAATTCTAAAATCAATCGGTCTTTTAGATAATTTGTAAAAACTCCGTAATGTATTGTTTTGAACCAACACATCATTAAAGCTAGGCTTTTTATTTGATGGGCCATTTATAAAACACATTAAAGACACTTCAGTTGACCTGTATATAAAAACCCTTAGGAACAGACTTAAGAGCAATTTTAGATGTGGACATCAAGTGGTGCTTTTCCCACTAAAATAATAATGGTCTAGTACTTAACATCACAACTGAAAGTTCTGTTACAAGATTTGTACATCCTTTTAATTTTAAAAGCACACTTTCTTTCACATGCTAAATAAATCACCAATAACATTTCTTTAACATACTCATCAGCAGGTCTCTGACTGTTTCTATTAACTTTAAAATGTTCCTTTGGTTCTGTATTTATGAACTCTGTAGAGAACAATGTTGTGGTTGTCAGTTAGATGAACAATGGGGAATGATTTAAACTAAAAATGCCAGTTAAAATATCCAAGATTGAAAAGGATTTTGAAGATAACCAGTTAGGTATCATAAAGGAGAATTTAGCTGTTGAGTACACTACACACTTGTATGACTCAATTACTGGGTTTTTTTTCATTTTATTTGAGGAAACTAAGACAAATTCAAGTCATCACAATCCAAGGAAATCCATACTAGAAAGTAAAGTTAAAAGGGATACTGCAAAAATTCGTGAAGTAAATTCTGGTACAACTGCAGTCAATGACAAAATTTTCTCCAAGTTTAGGGAGCAACTCTTATCCCAGTGAACTTATTTTCTAAACTTTATTTCAATCAGTGTAGTTTTTCTCAGCCCTTGAATACAGCTTGAAAATGGTGGGGTTTTATCCATATGAAATCCCCTACACTTCTATACTTAACTTCTGTCAGCTTCCATTTTTCTATCAAGTCTTTACTAAAACACTAGTTTAGACATATAGATTCATCTGTCTCATCCTATTTGGTCTGCCATACCTCTTTTTCAGTAATTTCTATATCCCAACAGACTGTAGTCAAGTTTGAGACTCAGGGTGTTAGGTGGCAGGAAAGATACAAGCCCATGTCTCCACTTCCACTTTGCTTTTTGATGACTAGCATTATTATTTTTAGCAAAGAGACAATATTGACTGAGACCTTATATTAAAATAAATTAAAACAATATCACAGATAACAGTTAATCTTCAAAATTGCCTAAAAGTGTTGTTTTTACCCCAGCTGCATTAAGTGCCACACTTTTCCCAGCTGCTTTTACCAGTTATAACACTAATGACAGAAATTGATATAAACATGCTACTTCTTGAACAAGCAACATACTGGAAAATGTATATCAGAGAGTGTTAATTGTAGACTTCAAAAAATTAAAATTCATAGTTTTCAAGTAGCCCTTAAAACAATTAGACTTTCCATTCAGAAGTATCTATCTCATCATGATACATTTTCTAGTACACATCTAGCCTCTCTGAGAAGACTTCAGCTTCTGGGATCCCAAGGAAAGTGGAGGAAAACTGAGTAAAATCAGCAGGCTTTGGCAGGAATATGCATGTTCAGAAAACAGAAGTACCAAAATATAAATTTAACTGACAGTCATCATCTAGCGACTGTTTCACTGTGCTATTGTATTCTTTTTTTACAGCATTGTTGCAACAAAATGAAACACTCTGATAACAAAATAAGTAATGTTTTCCTGTCCTGAGAGCACAGAATCTTACCATTCGTGTTAATGAAAAAATGTCCTCTTCAAACAAATGCAGCGGTATACAGCCAGCGTACGCCACCATTTCTGGCTGGGTTGGTATGGGCGTTTCTACACAGAAAACATCAACATGCTTTAGAACAAGGCAAACAGTAAAAAAATGTAGCTGTAGCTCACACTAAATTATTGTGCTTTCTCTGTCTTATTTTTATTACTATTTTCTTTATCTGACTTATTTTATTCAAAAGAAGTGCTCATTGTAATGCACTTTGAATAGAAGCCATGGATGGAAAAAATCCACCTCATTTAAATCATCAACAGCATTTGTATATTTTACTTATTTTTCATAAATGAGTAACACAAAATACAATTTAAAAATATGACAGGTCAGAGGTAGCAAGGTAGCTTTCAACATTGGTTTTTTTTGCTTTAATTCAAATTTTAAAAAAAAAGTAGATAGTTTCATAAAGAAAACAATACATATAATCTATATAGATGAAGTAAAAACATTCTGATTGGTCAGTACTAGTAAAATGCTTATCACCAGTGAAGACAAAATTTGATCTTGCCAACAAAAGGATCCAAAGCCAGAGCTCTGGCCACTGCTTCCAAGAGATATGGAGATTGAGATAAATAATTAAGTAATTTGAGAAACATAGCGCCTGTAAACCAGGGTTACTGCTCTCATTTCTGTAAAGCAGATGAAAAAAATGGAGGTAATGATGGTTGCCTCAGAAAGTATGAAGCTCTTATCCCACGTACCTTATAAAATTGTTTGCCTGAAATTCTGCTATAGGCAAGGAATAGAAACAGGGGCACATTCACTTTGTTAACCCCAGAAATCTGTTGCACTAGGCAACCATACAATCATCTCCTACTCTTATTTTTGCAAGAAGCCACTGCTAATTGCTGAATCATGAAGAGAAGACAAGGAAGTCAGTTCATTCATGCTGAAGGGAAATTAAAACATAAAACTTGAAATATACATCTCTGATTTTAACAAAAAGACATCTCAAAAAGAAAGCTATCTATTTCTCTCTACTTTTCCTTAGCCATCTCAGAAAATTTGGAGACAAGATTTCAGTACATAGGTTGTGACAGCTATTTTTCAGCAGAATGTTTTTTAGGAAAAATTTCTTCACTGAAAGATTTGTTAATCATTTGAACAGGCTGTCCAAGGAAGTGGTTGAGTTATCATTCCAGGAGGTATTTAAAAGATATGGAGATGTACATATACACTGAGGAACATGGTTTAGTGGTGGGCTTGGCAGTACAGGTTACGAGCTGGATTCAATGACCTTAGAGGTCTTTTCAAACCTAAATGATTCTATGATTCTATCCCCATCTAACACTCCGGTAAAATTACCTGCATCTGTCATTGTTCCCTTCAGCTTAACCTCAAACACCGGCTAATTTCTTCCTATGTTTAATAAATATTCAGCTAGAAGGTACACTAAGAATAGGTATTTTCTGTGAAATGAAATTAAACAAAGCTATCTGCATATAAACAGGCAAGTGTCTGGAAAATATGATTTATCAGACCTAAAATCTATTTATTTAGAGGGTATGCAACATTTTATTCTCTAAATATTCTTCCAGGAATTCAATTACCCAATTAAATATAAGCTAAAGGCAAGTAAAAGTTACTTTCCAATTTTTCTCACTGCATGCTTGTGATTCCCATGTTAACCATAGCTCTTGTGTTAGTTATGGGTTTCAACTTATTCAAAAGCAAGGCTATAGTTAACTTTAACCTCAGTCCTTGCTAATATATCTGATCTGTTACAAACACGGCTATATTAGCTATGATGTCCTGCACATTACAGAACAGTGTGTGTCACAAGGCACACCAATCTCATTGCATGTGAGAAGTATTTCTGAAATAAAAGTATTTAATCAAATACCAGGTGGAATGTAAAGCTGTCATATTCAGTCCAGATGGGTTGTGAAATAAAATGTCTGCAGGGCAGACAATAAATAGCAATGAACAAATTATTAGAGCATGCAAATCATTAACCATTCACATCATATCCACTTTATTAATACTATTACAACACTAGTACATTATGCCAGTAGCTTTAAAAATTACATATTTGATCTTTTTTCACTGTACAAAAAATGAGGACAATGCATGCAAATCATTTGGCACCAAGTGTAATGATGGTTAGTGTGGATTCAGCATTTGGGGAAACTAGTTAAAACTGATAGCCTTGATAAAATTGCATTATTAGATGAAAAATGTTATAAAACACAGTACAACAAAACAGATTCAGCAAAGCCTATTATTTCTATCCATCAGTGTGGATATAAGAATTCTGCAGTGCTTTGTTAAAAATTTCTGAATCCATGTAGCTACTTATGTTTCACACTTGCAACTTTGCAAATTCACTTACAGAGAATGAGTACTGAACAACCCAAAAAAATGCTTCAGTCCCTTTGAAAAGGGAAAGTAAGATTTTAATTGATCCATGTAAAATACATATCCAGTCACTTACAAAGAAAGGCCAGGAATTAAAATTATTGGTTTTAATACATCTTAATCATTTTTGTTTACCATATGTTTTGCATATGACTTGCTAAGAATTTTCTCACTCTCAATGTTTCTTTTAAATATTTATCTATCAAACAAGAGCTGCTGCTGTAGTATAACTTTCCAAGGACTAATGATGGCAGATGAGGACCACAAGTGATGTGAAGGCTGGAGAACCTCTCCTATGAAGAAGGGTTGAAGAAGTTTCTATTGTTCAGCCTGGATTAGAGAAGGCTCCAGGGAGATCTTAGAGTACCTTCCAGTATCTAAAGAGTGGCTTGCAAGAAAGCTGAAGAGAGATTCTTCAGGCCATGGAGTGATAGAACAAGGGGTAATTCTTTTAGCTGACCCCTCTGAAAGGGGCTTAGATGTAGAAAGTTCTTTACTGTGAGGATGTTGAAGCACCACAATAGGTTGCCCAGAGAAGCTGTGGATGCCCCATCCCTGGATGTGTTCCAGGCCAGGTTGTATGGGTGAGGCTGTGAGAACTCTGGCTTAGTGGAAGATGCCTCTGTCCATGGCAGAGGGTTGGAACTAGATGATCTTTAAGGTCGCTTCCAACCCAAACCATTCAATGAAAACACATCAGTTGGCTTTCAATATCCTGACCATCAGGTGTACAGTTCAGATGTTAACTTCTGCTGTTGTGATAGGCAGGGATTAGCTTCGCTTATTGGAAGGTATTTTTTAGTTTACAGAAAAATAACCTGTGTGCTCTTCAGAATTGACATAAATATTTTAGAACGATGATATGCACTTGAAAAAAACAAAACATTAGGCTTCAATCAATCTTGTAAATGAAAACTCTTGAATAGGTAAAAGAAAAATTATAAGAATGTTACAGTTGTGTGACATTTTTCTCATTGACTCTGATGATTACAGATCTACTTGTTTGATTTCAAAAACTTCTAAATATAATAATCTCATCACTTCTGTGGCATAGAAAATACTGTCTTTAATTAAAGAATTTCTATGAAGGCACAATGAGATTAGCAAAATGCATGGTTGATTTGTAGAACAAACTCCCAAATTCCTAGCTAGTGACCTTTCAAATGGAATAGTGTTCCCTTTCTAGCAGTTAAGAAATTATTAAGAAACTCAGTAGTATGAAAACCTAAATACAAGCAAAGAAGTGATTCTTTATAGGAACAATGTGACAGAGTACCTTGCTGCATATAGCTAAAACTTTACAAAGGGAAGGCCTTTTAAAATCATGGCTCAGGCCTGCTACTTCGGCTAAGCAGAAAAGGACTACAGGAAAGTGACTCAGCTGAGTTAGAGGCAGAAAAACAAGGTATGTCACCATCACGTGTTCACATCGTGGTGTATGGTGGTTGCTTGCATTATGTTTGTTATGATTTAAAAGTATGTAATTGATAAAGGCCTGACTGCATGAAAAAGGCACGAATAAAGCAGCTCTTCTTTGCACCTGCCTGGGGACCTTGCGTCACTTCGGACCCTCACCTCACAGTACCTCATCTCATATCATATCATTTCAGTGTAAACTGCTCATAAAACACAGGGATACCCTAAGTATGAAAGCTTTGTAACCAGAAGAAAAAGCTGCTGAGTGGAAAAGTACAGATTTTTATAGTAAAATGGGTCAGGAGGAACATATGAATTATCCGCTAAAACTTCCCAAAGACTGGCTGACTGATAAAGTCAGATCAAAAGTCAGTCAGATAAGTCCTTTATCAAAGACAAAGTCAGTTGGTCTCAGGAAGAGTTCAGACTGACTATATCAAGGGCTTATTATTCAGCTGGATTCACACAACTGGATGCATAGAGAAACAAGTTCAATGCTTCAATGATCCTGCTACTCACACTGTGTTTGTGTGGTGCCACAGGCATTGGTCTGACTATGCAAGCGGTTCAGAACTGCATATGTTTGTATTGGATCTTGCTGGGATGGAGCTTTCACCAGGGCAGCGCTTGTGGTGCTGTTCTAGATATAATCACTATATATATCTAGAACACTGGGGTACCACACCAGTTTGTCAGTGACTGCTGAGCTGAGCTCGCACACCAATAAATCTGTTTCTCACTCCACCACCCCAGCAAGAACACCGGGGGTGGGCAAAGGGCTCTGTCCTCATTCCCTGCCCAATCCCACTGTGAAGAGTAACCAGGTGGATGGGTGGTGGTTTAGCTGCCAGACAGCATCAATTCACCACAACATTATAGCCCACAGAAAATCAAAAGCCTGTAACATAAGTTTCCAAGTATTTAGAAGTAACTGGTACTTCAACATGTCATGAATAACAAGGTCATGAATATGTAATGCAATGAATACAGAAGGTTTTACCATTTTAAAAGTCAAATATAAATAATATATGGAGTAGTTGAATATCTCTTTAGAAACAGCCCATATTAATCACAAAGAAAAAAAATTTCCTTGAAGTCAACAATCAACAGGTAGAGTGAAAGCTTGCAGCAGAGAAGTAAGCACTTTTATCATGCTGGGAATGAAACAGTTTTCAAGTCACTTAAAATGAAAAAAAAAAAAACCAAAAAAACAAACTATTACCGCATTAAGTAAAGTCACTGTTACAAAATTCCAGAACAATTCAGGAACTTTTTACAGCTACTGCCTCTGGAGTCTGACTTTTAATCAAGACCTAGTTTCAGATGTTATTTTATGCACAACAATGGTTCTACTGTTCTGGGCCACTCTGCAGACCATGTGTCTCATAAAGCCTGCAAGATTTCCCTCTTTTGGCTACACTCTCACAACAAAAATGCATCATAATTCAGTATTATTTCAAACTTCAACTCCTTTTTTATTCCTTTCAGTCTAATAATTTTAAATTTGCTCTGTTAATATAGAGATACCTACCTCTTACTCTTCTCCAAAAGTCTTTTTTGGTTGAAACTTAGGATAAAAGAGTACTCTGATCAGTGTACTTGAGACCTGAATTAATAATCTTTCTAAATAACCTCTTCACAGGACACTATTTGGCTTTCAGAAAAAAGCATATACTGTGCTTTAAGCGGCAGGATAAAGATCTAAATATCATGTCACTTTTCACATGGAAGCACTGCCTCTTTTTTTAAATGCTCTTTCACTCATTTCGCACACTTCCTAGAATGCATATGTTGGAGCCTTTTGCTTCCCTTTTGCTTTCTTTTCTCCATCACATGCTTGAGTACTAGTTAGTCACTTTACTTATATTCACATGAAACACCTAATTTCCTACTCCACACCTGCTACGCTAAAGCAAACTACATTCCTGCAATATATTTTAAAATTTACTGCTGTTTAACTCATTTAGTGGTATGTAAGTTAGGAATTTAAACAAATATATTTGCTGATGACAAACCACAATCTTGGTTTGCTGTAGTTTAAAATTATTTAAATCACTAATTTTAATCAGGATTCAAATAAAGAAGCAGGAATGCCATTGATGTAGTCAATTTCATTCTTACTTTGCAGTTATTTCCCTTAGGAAGATGTTCTACTTATTCTCACCTACTGATTTGCAACTGCAAATTATTCCAGTTAATAAGTGGTTTTTGCTGCTATTCACATGGAAATGCCACATGCATCCAAACATAAGCAAAGTCAAGAGCATAGAAGCTTATTGTATATTTGTGAAAATCTTCTATAGTTTATGCTAATAAATTTGAAATATCTTGGTTGATTGTTTAGCTGTCTGATTAGTATTTACTTGTGATTTGTTTAAAATGTATTTTCTTGAGGTTTTTTGTTTGTTTGCTTGTTTTTTGCATTAAATATAAATGCACAAAGAAAGAATTTACTTAATTTTTGTGCTCTTATGTCTGTATCAATTCAGGAATCAAATTCACTACTATGTATTTCCTGGACAAAGATTAAAAAAAAAATTAGATTTACATCATGGAGTGAATTCTAACAAATATTTTTTCCTCCCATGCCAGGTCCCCTACCCTTAGACAAAGAAGCATTCCTGCTTTTTCCAATTGCAATTTTGTGTATAAAGTGGATATTGAACAAATAAATTACAAAAGAGGAGGGATTGCTGGTTTTTAAACACAGAACAACTGTAAGACAGTATGCCGCTAAAACAAAGTACTGCAATATACTATTTTTAATCTATGTTGCAGATTAGTTTAGAATGACTTCAGTGTGTAATGTGAGCTATAAATAACTACACTTTAAACAAAAAAAAAAAAGTAAATACAACCTCCCACAGTTAAGTTCAAAACCAAATTAAAGCAAAGCCTTTTGCTTTACATATAACTCCTGTCTGTATTTTTAGCTTCAAAACAACAGGACTTACTTTCAGTTAAGTCCTGAAGGCCTTGGGCTTTTGCCAACTTTCCTGGAGACTGAAGTGCTACCTTGTCCTTTTCTTTCTCTCCTTTTTTTTTCTTTCCTACTATTTTCTGCTCTGCTTTTTCTATTAAGCAAAATAAAGATTAAATATTTTTCTTTCTCAGATAAAAAACTTTCAGTCAGTCATCAAATGTCATACAGTGCAAATGCTTTAATAAGATTTTACATAAATTTTAAAAACAATCAACCACAAACTCTTTAAAGTCAAGAGTTGAGATACAATAAAAAATGAATGTAATTTAATTAAAATAAATAAAAATAAAAATAAAAAAGTAGTCCTTAAGATGTACATAAGATTTACTGAGAAGGAGACAGAAAGGCTTTGGTCCCACCTTTTAGTTATTGCACAACTTTTATGTCCTTACTACAATGTAAGAAAGCATTGTATTTCTGGCACTGTGCCAAATATTTTCTCAATGTCCTTGGTCTCATGCATCAGTAATTACAAAAAAAAAAAAAAAATCACATAGACAATGCACAGTTAAGTTCAAAACCAAATTAAAGCAAAGCCTTTTGCTTTACATATAACTCCTGTCTGTATTTTTAGCTTCAAAACAACAGGACTTACTTTCAGTTAAGTCCTGAAGGCCTTGGGCTTTTGCCAACTTTCCTGGAGACTGAAGTGCTACCTTGTCCTTTTCTTTCTCTCCTTTTTTTTTCTTTCCTACTATTTTCTGCTCTGCTTTTTCTATTAAGCAAAATAAAGATTAAATATTTTTCTTTCTCAGATAAAAAACTTTCAGTCAGTCATCAAATGTCATACAGTGCAAATGCTTTAATAAGATTTTACATAAATTTTAAAAACAATCAACCACAAACTCTTTAAAGTCAAGAGTTGAGATACAATAAAAAATGAATGTAATTTAATTAAAATAAATAAAAATAAAAATAAAAAAGTAGTCCTTAAGATGTACATAAGATTTACTGAGAAGGAGACAGAAAGGCTTTGGTCCCACCTTTTAGTTATTGCACAACTTTTATGTCCTTACTACAATGTAAGAAAGCATTGTATTTCTGGCACTGTGCCAAATATTTTCTCAATGTCCTTGGTCTCATGCATCAGTAATTACAAAAAAAAAAAAAAAATCAAATAAACAATGCATAGATTCCCAATGGACATAGAAGTAGAAAGTCTCCCATAGACGAAACATTCTTCGAAGTCTTAGAACTTAGACTACAGGAAAAGATTTTTTAAATGCATTAAAAAAAAAAAACAAACCTAAAAACATAGACTTATGGAATAGCTTGGGTTGGAAAGGACTTTAAAGATCATCTAGTTCCAACCCCCCTGCTGTGGTCAGGGACACCTTCCATTAGAGCAGGTTGCTCAAAGTCCCATCCTGGCCTTGACCTCTTCCACAGACTGAGAAACCAGAACTTCTTTGGGGAATCAGCATCAGGAGCTCACTATTGTCAGAAAGAATTTCTTTCTAATACTCAATGTAAACCTGCCCTCTGTAAGTTTTAAGCTATTCACTCTTGTTCTATCACTACATGCTGTTGTAAAAAGTCCCACTCCAGCTCTCTGGTAGGCCCCCTTTAAGTAATGGAAGGTGCTCTAATGTTATCTAATGTTATCTCCCCAAAGCCTTCTCTTCTCTAGGCTGAACAATCCCAGCTCTCTGACTGCCTTCATAGGAAAGGTTCTCCAGCCCTCTGATCATCTTAGTGGCCCTCCTCTGGACTCGGTCCAACAAGTCCATGTCTTTCTTGTGATGGGACCCCAGAGCTGGATGCTGCACTCCAGGTTGGGGTCTCACAAGAGCAGACTAGAGGGGGAGACTCACCTTCCTCATCCTGCTGGCCACACTGCTTTGGATGCAGCCTAGGATACAACTGCCGTTCTGGGCTGTGAGCACACGCTGTTTGCTCATGTACTGCCTCTCGTCCACCAGATCCCCCATGTCCTTCTCCTCCATGAGTTCTTCTTCCAGTCTGCACTCGTGCCTTAGATTGTCTCAATCCAGGTGCAGCACCTTACACTTGGACTTTCTGAACCTCATTAGATTCTCATGGGTCCAATTCTCAAGCTTGTCCAAGTCCTTTTGGATGGTACTCCTTCTTTCCTTTGTGTCAGCTGCACAATACAGCTTCACAGCTTCACAGAGTCACAGAATGCTTCAGGTTGAAAAGGATCACAGCGGGTCATCTGGTCTAACCTCTCTTCTCCACCAGGGTCATACTAGGGCACATGGCACAGGATTGCATACAGACAGTTCTTGAATATCTCCAGTTTAAAGCCATTCCAAGTGAGGGAAAATCTACAACCTCTCTGGGCAATGTGTTCCACTGCTTGGTCACTCACACAGTGAAGAAGTTCTTCCTCATGTTCAAGTGGAGCTTCTTGTGCACCAGTTTCCACCCATTGCCTCTCTTCATATTGTTCAGCATCATGGAGCAGAGCCTGGTTTCGTCTTCTTGGAACCCATCTTTTAGATATTTATACACATTGATGAGGTCCCCTCTCAGCTGTTTCTTCACAAAGCTGAATAGGCCCAGCTTCCCCAGCCTTGCCTCGTCAGAGATGTTCCAGTCTCCCAGTCATCTTCATTGCCCTCTCTGCTGGACTCACTCAGGAGCTCCATGTCTGTAATGTGCTGAAGAGCCCAGAATTGGACACAGCATTCCAGATGCAGATTGAGTAAAGGGGCAGGATCAGCTCGTTGACCTTATGGCAACGCTCTTCCTAACATATCCGAGGACATTATTGGCCTTCTTGACCCCCAGAGCACACTGCTGACTTAGGGACAGCTTGTTGTCCACCAGGACCCCCAGGTCCTTATCTCTCATGGTGACATGGATGGCTTTGTGTCATCCAAACATTAATCTCAAACACCAACAGAACATCTCAGCAAAGCTTTTAGCCTCAGAGTTGGAGATTACAGAGCTGTATCAGACACAATACACAAAACAATGGTTCCCTGATTTAGTAATGAATTTTTAAGTCTTTGGCAGGATTACATTTACTTAGTTTTCAGGGAAAAAAAAATGACAGCACTCTGTTGGATGAACAGTGCTGCTCCCAGTGACATGTCCATTCCAAACTCTGAAATATCTACCACACTGATGGCTGAGTCAAAATGATAGCAGGATTTCCTAAGAAGAGAGACTACTACCTCAGCCAGGAAACTTCTAAGACTTTTATAACACTTTAGACATTGGGACATAGTATTTGGGATTCAAAGCGAGGAAGTCAGAGATTTTTCCAAAAATCTAGGAAGATATAGAAATTTTAGCATGTGATTTGTACTCTCCAAAGGCATGAGAAGTGTTATGAAATTGCACCCATGCTTTCAAGTTAAAAACAACTAAGCAACAACTAAGCAACTAAGAAAACTCAATCTCAAATTAAAAAAATGAAGAATAATATACTGGAACAAACTAGCTTATAAATCTAAATTTTTAAAATTTAAATGTAAATAGGATTAGCAGCTCTTAAAGAAAATTATTGCCTATACATAACAGCATAAAATAAAAGCTGCAATAAATAAAAATGCAGGTAGATGTTAGAACATATTTGTCATAACTCTGTAGGTAATGACACTTTACAACACCCATTATGAAATGTATAATTAATTGATGGTCAGAGCAGTGTTGCCTTTGGAGAAACTGTAACCTCTCTGATTGGTATCTCTCTGCAAGGAACCAGACTTTAGAGAAAGGACTGTGACATGGAGCTGAAAAAATCTCTGCCAGAAAGTGAAGCTATTTTTATAAAATAAAAGACTACTACTGCTTCTCATGAGATCTATAGCTAAAACAAAAGTATTTGAATATACATCATTGCAACATTTTTGGTGAAACAACAAACCCACAGAGTTGTATGTGGCAATATATGCAAAATATACTTATTTGAAGCAGAGATGATGTTAACCTTATTCAAGCTTGGCCTACAAAAATTAGACTATGTAAAATTACAGACCTTTGCTATCGTTATTGACTGTCGCTGCTCTCTCAGTTGAATCTGGCAGCTTACTCACAGATGAAAGTTCACTTCTTAACTCTGAGTCTCTGGTCTCTTCAGTTTTTGTATCATCATGAGCAACCTCAAGTTCTGGAGCTGCCTTCTCTGGCAACTTGAATTCTGGCACAATCTCTTTCAAAAAGTCCCAAACTTTGTCCAAGTATTCAGGCCTTTAAGAGAAAACACAAATGTATATGTCAATGGTAGGGATATTTCCAATAAGATAAGAAAGTGTGATTTTCATTTAGACAGCAGTATACCACAACTGATACTCCAACTCTAAAAAATGCTGCTGGGTTATTTTAGTAGCTACAACACCTTCTGTATCAAATATTTCTGTATCAGAAATATTTGTTGAGACAGCTTATGGAAAGATCCATAAAAAAAGAGATGGTGGTTAGAGATGCATGCAAATAAAGCATCCTTTCTCAAGATTTTTAGTAGATACAAGTTGTTGCAGAGAAACTTGAAACTTGCAGACCACTACACCGTATAATATTGTGACTCTAGCTCTGTATATTAAAAAGCTTCTCAAAGGTACTTCCAAACTGAAAAGTTTTTGATATGATGTAACAGTTGCAGTCATGTTGATTTTCCACAGAAACTCAGTGATTACAGAAATAATCTCAGACAGGGTCATGAATGAGTTTCATGCAAGCTTACGGCATTTTTTTTTTTTTAATAAAATAAGTGATTGTAAAATGAGCTAAAGTAATCTTATACTACTATTCCAAAGACTCTGTAGTATTCACATTCTCATATTCCATTATATAATGTATTTGTAGTAAGTGAATATTGTTTTTGCTGTTGAAGTTGTAAAACTATCTATGGAAAGAAATAAAATTCAAGCTACTTAGATTTTTAAGTCCATGAACTACATGCACACTACTGTAGGACACAAATATATCAAAAGCCTAAATTGCAAGCATAGCTTGAGACATAAAAATTACTGAAAAACAGAATAAAATATTCTTTGACTGGAATCATTTATTGGAGAAATATGGTTATAAATAAACAATTATATCTAAGTAAATTATATATAAACCATAAATATTTGTTATCTAGATATTCATTTGAATGTATATCTCAAAAGGCAAAAAAGGTGTAACTCACGAGAAAAAGTCTAAATATTTAGTATGAGTATCTGGGTAATTAATTTAGTAAAAAGAGTATCCAGCTGAAAAGTCAGAACGCCTTTCTTTAAAAATACAAAATTAACATAAAACACATAGGAAACAAGAAAAATGTTATTGTAGGTAGGAAACACTATTTTTAGTTGAAACTAGAAGTCTGCCAACTGTTAAACTTTAAAGGGTGGAAATACCATACTAGCTGACACTGATTACTTCCAAATTCATGACATATACTTTCTATGGTATATTCAGATATAAAATTGTTATTATCAGCAGACATTTTATAACTGCATACTAAGTGAAACAGATTTCTCTAACCTTGTTTTCCTCATGCTGTTTAATATTAGTTAAATTAATTTTATAAAGAATAGGCATCAGCATGATAAATACCTTTACAAGAAACTGTATGACTTACAAAGAAAAACACAATAAAATTGCATTTTTCAAAGGTATACTACCCAAGTGCCTGAACTATAAGCCACTGACTTTCCAAAATTGATGGTGAAAGACTTTTAGGGCTCAGCTTTATTTTTCATAATGCCTTATAGAATTAAATATTAAATAACTGACACATAAATTGTTTAATGAAAGAACTTACTGGAGAGGAATAACTTCTGGTATCCATCCAGTCAGTGTTTGAAGAACAGTAAATTCCTCCATCTCTCTTGTTCCACTTTCATGTATACTATAAGAAAAGCAGACTTTTTACAATTATAATGTTACCTGTAGTCTACATTGCTTTCTGTGATAAGACCATGTAATAAAGAATAAGATCATACACAGATTAGTTTAACGAAAAACAAGTCATTACTTGCTATTTTAGGAGCTTTCCAAACCACTGCTGACTACCCCCTCACAAAGTCCATGCCTTCACATCAGGTCCATTATTTTAGCGCTCCCTCTTGTACAATGGCATTTTTTTTCACCTTTGTTAGCAAGCATACTATGTATACTTGCACATAGTTGCAGGGTTGGAGATGTGGGTTTGAAATCCCTTGTGCTAAAACAGGGTTATCAATCTACAACTTCCATTTCCTAAGCAGCTTCTCCAGCTCCCAGTTATTCTGAAGAAGCTGGCTCACTTCCACTCTAGCAAAGTTCACTGTTTCAAACTGACACTCTGCTACTCTCTGGAGAGGTTTCCTGAGAGGACCAAGGCCAAAGATGCCAGCACTTGTATGGCTAACCCTTGTGCTCTGGAGACATGCAGTATGCCGATCACATTCCTGCAAACAGAGTTTCCTGACAAGCATCCATCGGCAACTCCTTAGCCTGTGTCAACATACTTTAGATGACTCTTCTGACAACACTGTGGCCACAGCTCTCTTCACAGAGAGCAGCAGGCACAACTTCCCCAGGATTTTTGCTGGGGAAGGCAGTGAGAAAGCTCAGAGAAAGAAGAGAAAACAATTCTTCTCTCTATTTGCTGCTCCAGTTGTTTGGCACATGTGGAATGTGTTATGGAGATTGTTTGCCAAAAGTGATTTGTTAATTGGACTCTGGTGATGGCTGTTTTGATTGATTGACCAATTAGGTCAAAGCTGTGTTGTAACTGTTGGAAAGGGTCATGGGTTTTTCTTTAGTATAGTTTAGTATAGTATAGTATAGAGTATTAGTATAGTATGGTATGGTATAATATAGTGTAGCTTAATAAAGCATTTGTTCAACCTTTGAATCGTGGAGTCACTGCATGTTATTCCCCAGATGTAGGTTGCCCTATGACAAAACATAACTTGATTAACGAGAACAGAGAAGCTTCACTACCCAGATGTGTGTTTTGAATTAATTTCTCAAACTTATTCATTTAAACTTTTGGTGTTCATTCCTCATTTCACAGGAACCTGTAGCCATTACTGTCAATTACTACATCATAGGCCACCTTCTACTTTTCCGGTCAGTTCTAGGGAAGTAGATCACTGTACACAACAGCACAACTGTAGTAAAAGTATCAAAAGTGGCTCACAAAACTCTACTTTCAATATTGTTTGAGTCAATACTGGTCAAGGCTCACAATAACAATTTCATTAACAGTTCACAGGTACTTCTGTTTGGCAGAAAGCCACATGTGAAGTTTACAGGAATAATGTCAAACAAATTAAGGAAATAATGGGAGTACTCCAGTTTCTTTGTAAGTTTTCTGTGAAAAAATTTACAAACACAGCTAAAAATGAGACCCTGTGCCTTCTGTAGCTATAGAGGATTTTGTTTTACTGATTTACAGTGTCAGCTTTTGGAAGTGTATAACTGTCATTACAAAAATTTAGCAAAATATATTTCCTACATATACTAAATCAACTTTTTGCTGTTACCACGTGACTTCACAAAACAAACCAAAAGTGAGATGACAAAACATACCTAGTATTTGCCAACTTAATTATAGCTTTGGATAGCAACATTGGCCAAAGTTCATTTGGGCAGGTTGTAGCTGGTAATAACAAATTCTCCTCTTCACTGAATGGCATAGTGTCATCCACAATGATTTTTCTCCAACACCCCTGTGACAGGGGAAGGGGAGGAAAGCAGAAAGAAAAAAAAATTAGTTTGTGGGCTGGCAAGTGAAGAATATGTAAGAAGTTTAAATGCTTTCCCAAGAACCCAATTTTACTGTAACTTGATTTACATCACAGATGGCTTTAAAAAAAGTTCTCACATAATTTATGAGAAACATGGAAACATGGAAAAAAAAGTTCTCACATAATTTATGAGAAACATGGAAACATGAAATTCATAGCATTTTATTACTGCTCTGACTTATTCGTTCCAGAGATTAATCTAATTGCTGCTATTTCCAAATATATTTCATCTCATATGTGTAGTACATCATGTGCATGCATTCAGTACTGTTTCTTCAGTTGCCATGACAGATGCCTGAGTAACACTAAAGATTAAAAAAAGGCTTAACTAAGATAGCAGCTTTTTAAAGGTCTCTTTAGATATGTCTAGAAAATACCTGTGATATAAGCAGTCCCCCTTGCTTCCCAAAAACTACGTGGGGATATTGACTGCAGTTATTCACCTGTTAAGTATTACACTGGTATTTTATAAAATGCTATACTAAACAACACAAAATTATCAAACACCAAAAAAAAAAAAAAAAAAAATCTGTATTTACAGGATAAGAAACAAACAGGTAAGACAAAGTACTGATCTCCAATACCAGATACTCCATTAGTAAACTGAGCTAATATTCCACAAAATAATCTTGTCTACCATTCTCCAAATAAAACTCTCTGTCCTAGTGATAAAGATACAATAGAAAATAGGTGGGCCAATAGCGAGTACATCTGTTAATTCACTCACAAAATGAAGAATGACCAAATCACTAAAGTGTTCACCATGTGTTATCAGAGAATGCAAAACTATTGTTCTCTGCTTGTAACTAACCTACGGATTCAAGCTGAAATGACAGCTGATTATTGCCATGAATTCTATAGGTCTAAGGAGAAAACAAATTTAGGCCAGAGGTCAAAGATAGTCAAAAAGCATAAAAGAAGCTAATATTTTTTTAGGATAAGTACCATTTTGTGACAACTAAAATAAAATATTTAAACTTCCCTAGTTTGAAAAGGACCTAGTCAGGGATAAGATCACATATTCATTTTCTCTTCCAATAATTGCTGAAGTTTACTAGGGAGAACAGAACAAGTTGATAAGTAAAGGAAAAGAAACAAAAAAAATGTGGGACAGGTCTACAGATGGAAAAAAGTGAGGAAAAAAACCAAACTACAGGAACAAGTTCAACAAACCTCAGGAATGCAAAGTGAAAGTAGAATGTGGGATAGAATTTATATATTGTGTCAATTATGTGAAAAAATTATTATCCACAGGTTTGATGTCATGCACAACTATTCCTTCAAGACTCAGTGAAGAGCATTAGTGAAATCAGTTCATTATTCTTCCATCTTTTGCCCTCTTTTTAATTTAATTTTCTAGTTTCTCCTATAAAATATCTTTCTCCTCTATCTCTTCTGATATTTGTCTTTCCTTGTTTGTACATTTTGTTTATTCTTCCAACAGGTGACTCTTTTTTTTTCCTGTTTTTCTTTCTGTAAAATACAGCTGTATACCCAGAGGAAAAAAAAATTGAATAAACACACAGGCCCAAAAAAAAAAAAAAAAAAAGACAAAGAGTGTAACAAAAAGTGACAAAAGCGATAAAGAAAATTAAGCACAATGGTGACTCTTGGATATGCTTTAAAATGTAGTATTTGACCACATCATAATGTCTGCAGCATTAAATTCACACACAGTATAATGTCCTCTGCTGAGGAACTTGGACAACACAATTTATGCCTTCTCAAACTCATGCGACTCATTTCTATATGAATATAAGTTATTCCACAAGTGAAGGCAGTAATAAGGGTTGAGGAAAGCACAGGTATGTAAATCAGATAAGTGTTCCTCTTACAGCAAAAGTAATTTTCAAGTTTTTGTTTCCAAATGACTGTCTCAAAAATATTTTCAACTTTGGGCAACTGGAAGTTTAGTAGGGTTAGTTACAGGTCTTAGCATGCTGTGACATTTTCTGTTTTCAAAAGGCAAATGTAACTGAAATAACTCCAAGAACATAGATAACTTTTAGATATCAGTTCTTTTATATGTTACTATTTCTTTATTAAAATGAGGTTCAACATGCAATTAAGTGTTCCCTGTTGACTGCCCAATGTGTTAAGAAATTATTATCTTGAGAAATCCTTGTGATGTTTTAGTTTTACCAGTACCTCTTCAGAAAATAGTCCTCACACTGGAAGTATCTAACTATCTTTAAATACACTTAGAGACAAATAGCACTGTAAAGTCAGCCAAGTGAATTACTTAAATATTAAAACAAAAATTTAGCCTAATACACCAGAGGTGTGGGCCACACGACTGACTCTACTAAGCATTTGCATTAAACCTACAAAACTACAAAAATAAAATATTGCCTTTGCAAGTAATAATACTTTTATCAGGCCACAAGTTGTACAAAAATCACATAACCTGTAAGAGGCATTTTAATTAACAAGCATTCAAATCAACAACTTGTCCGTTTTTCTACTCCTAAAAATCTATGTATTTTCAATAATAAAATTTATGTCCAGTAACCATTAAAATTTGCCATGCTAGCTGCATCACATTTTTATATTGTTGGAGGAAACTACTCACCATCCAATAAAGTTTCAATACATATTTCCCAAATTTATTGTACAGTGGTACATGTTCCTTGGTAGATTTACATAAGGCATAAATGTGTTCCCAAGGTTTCCAAACAACTGTGGGTGTTTCACTATTTAAGGAATTTTCATTATATATCCTCCAGACAGCATAGATTTCACTTACAATCCATCTCATCAGCTAAAACAAGAGAAAAATAAAAAAAAAAATATTTCAAGTAACAAATTTTGAAAAAAAAAGTCAAGTTATAATGATGAAAGAATAAACCAGATCCTGTTGTACATAAGAAAGTGACATAAAAATATAGCTATGGTTTAATGGAAAAATTAATTTTGTTGTTACAGCTTCTCTTAAAATCATTACAATACCTATCTAAATAACACAAGGCTTCATGAAACTAAGTAAAGGCACAGGATAAATAAAGTTATTCATCATTTAACAAAGACAAAGAAATATGATCTTAAAATAAATTATGTTACAGGACTTGTGAGTTGTCACTTAATTGCTTTTTAAAAGCCAGCTGCTAAAAGTCAATATTGCCTTGAATAGTCATTATTTGTACTCAGTAAAGAAAATCCTATACTATTAAATGTACTTAAATGTCACCATGATATTTTATGAAAAATCCTTTGCTAGTATTTTTCCCTCCTGAGGAGCTGAGGGCCTCAGGAGGGAAATGTAAACAATAACTGTCTGCTGCTGTGGAATGAAACAGGTGCATCTGTGATTGGTGCATGTTGGTTGTTTCTAATTAAGAGCCAATCACAGATGCAGCCGCATCGGACTCTGAGAGTCACAAGATTTTGTTATGCAGTCTATTCTATTCTTGTTCTTTCTAGCCTTCTGATGATCTTTTCTCTCTGTTCTTTTAGTATAGTTTTAATGTAGTATTTTAATATAATATATATCATAAGATAATAAATCAGCCTTCTGAGAAAATGGAGTCAAGCCTCGTGTCTCCACACATGGGGAGTCCTCAACACTTAAAAATCTTTAATTCTTAAAATCAGAGCTTTAAATAATCATGTGTTATGCATGTGTTTTTATAATATGCAGATTTATGATATATGCCATACTTTCACATGTATTACCAAACTGTTACAAGGATTTATATATACTGGAATGAAAAAAAGTTTTTACTACAAGAAACTTGTCCTGAAATTAATAAATGGTTCTATGGACGTTCTAAGAAACTTGTCCTAAAGTCAATTAGTGGTTTTTCGGACTGAAAAAATTGACATGACCTGTCTTCTGGTGTTTCCTCCCTTATATTTCTGGTGCTGAATTTTGAATTTGCATTGACATACTGAATGAAATAGAAATTATTAAGTAATATTACATTCAGTAAGGCACTCAGATGCCTTGGTTCCATCTGGTTTACATTTTCCCATGACCTGCAGAAATTCAGTAAACTTTTATTCAGCTCTGGAGAGACAGAAAGGACTGTCTGGATCACAGACATTTGCAGACACAGGGACATTTCCAGGCCCACTAGGACTTCCAGAAAGTTTGAATAAAAAAATATAAATCCTTTCTAACAAAGCTTTTATTTACTCTTTTCTTTAGGCAATATTATCCAGCTGGAAAACCTGTTACCATCACTGATTTTTCAAATTCTAAAACTGATAAACACTAATTATAATAATCTAGATAATTCCTGGCGACTTTAACCCCTTCGTTCATTTTCCACTTTATAAATTTCTCACAACATATTTCTTCTCCATAGGAATTTGGAGTGAAATTCAAAAAGTCAAAAAAAGATAAAAATGAAATAATCTTTTTAAAGGGACATTAATGTATTTCCACCTACCTCACAACAAAATATGTGCTCATTTGCTGAAACAAGGTCAAATGAGGTTTCATTTCGGACTACCACAGGAACCTAGTAGAAAGTAAATTAGTTAGGTCCATAACTAAATTATCTGGAGAAAATTAAACTAACATTTGCATTTAACTGCAGCAAACATGCAAATGTTGGACATCTGGGAAACTTTCATTACACATTTGAAAATTGGAAGTGATCATCTTGTACATGGTTTGGTATTTCTTTATAAAACTTCCTTAAAATGTAGGTTCAGATTTTTAAAAAAATTATTATTATTTTTGCCAGAAGATTTAAAGAGTATCAAATTGAATAATCACATAAGTAAATTGAGATGTCCTCAATTTCTTAAGATATTTGCAGTTCTGCATTTAAATCATGATCATAACACTGTCTTGTACTTTGAGATTCTCTTAGCCACCCACCAGGGTTCACAGGGATTTATTTGCTCATGGTCAGTAAGATAATGGTATTGTCTGAACAGTGACCTTATCAAATATTTGTCTGCATTACATTGTGTTCATGACTATTTTCTTCTTGTAAAGCCCATTTCCTTTTTGTAAGCAGTTTAGTGATAACAAACTGGGATTGCAGTTTATTGAACTAAATGTATCTGTGCCTCTCATCACATATTGGTGTTCGTTGCTTGATTCTTTGCTTACCACACTAAATAGGCTTGTTTATGCTTTCTTCTATAGTTAAAAATATATCAGGTAACAAATAATTCTTAATAGCCTTTAATTGCTTGATATTTACATTAATTTTTATATAAAATCTCTGGTAGTCATTGCTTGTTGATTAAAAATATATTGGGTCAAAAGCAGCATCAAAGTTTTAATCAGGTCCTAAAGAAAACAAATGCTTTCTTCATAGTACTCCAGAGACAGATTTTTAAAAGCTATTTTTAATACAGATACATGTTTCCATGACTTTCTCGGCTGCCAGCTCTCTTGCCCTCATCTTTCACATACCTCCACTCACTTTATGCATTTTGGCAGTGTTTCCTATCCAATCTTTTGGTCTTGTCAATTACTCCTCTGACCTCTCCCTCCATTAAAAATTAAACTTAGATCTGTTTAGTGTTTAGTTAATAAAAAATGGAACTGACAAGCTGACAAAAGAAAAATTGACACTCCTGAAAAAGTTGGAAAGGTGGTGCAAGTGCTTTAAAATTTCAATATTTCATCTGAAGTAAATCACATAAACCCTTAGACTAGTAACAGTAGTGGAGAACACTAACCTTTGAAATGGGAGGCTATTTTCTCAGCAATTAATTTTAAAATTAAACTGATTAACAGCTATGCACAATTTAAAAATGTTATGGTTACCTTGCAGAAAAGTACTGTCAAAGAAATGTACTCTGTGTAGCCCAGAAAAATATGATAATTGAAGTGAAAAAAAGTAAAGTAGTTCTGGTAAAGTTAGTTCATGGTTTCTTGACAAATACGAATACTTCAGACACCTGCTCAGGTGGAACACACAGAATTTTTTCTGCCATGACAGTAATTCTTAGTGAGAATAGAGAAATAGAAGGCATCTATAAAAACAGAAGGACATCTCTCTGTCCAGTTGTCTTCCAAGTGAACACGGGTGTCAAAAAGTGAAGCAGATGTGGGAGGATACACAACCATGATGTTTTGCACCAGGAAGTGCTGGTCCATGGTGGTCTAATCCCATAAATAAATTTAATTAATAATTAAATCTCAGATTCCATATAGTATCATTGAGAATGCTATTATTACAGCTAACTGTAAAGAATGGGATTAGTAGATAGGTAATCTTATGTCCTTTTAGACACGGAGAAACCTGTGTTGTGTGGCATCAAGCAGGCCTCTGATTCATCTATGCAGCATTCTGTGCAGATTCCATCCATTTTGGTTTTGCTGACCTATGACACAATTTGAGCTATGAAAGGATATTCTTACAAGAAAACAATTCTGCTCACAATTTCTGCTGTAAAATGAAAGGATGTTGAATAACTTGCTGCTGTGGTTACATAAAGTCAAGGAGATGCAGGTGATGTAATTGTCAGTAAGGAGCAGGAGCTGCCTGCAGGCTCCTCCATCACCATCAGCTGTGCGAGCTCACCCTGTGTGAGTTCAGGCTTTGCAGCCCCAGGGCCCAGCCGTGCGAGCAGCACACATGAGCTGTGCCCAGTGTACACCGGTGTCCAGGACAGGACTGACTGCATGGTCAAGTGGCTTTTACCTGTTGAACTAACTTCCTCTGCTAATCTCACTCTACTTCTCAAAAGTTAGGCAATTAGCATTTTTTCATCATGACCTTGCTTGTTTCTTACCTCTTTTGTTAAAAACTCTTGTGGACGTTTCCATGAATGCACTTTTAAGGATGCTGGCAACCTTATTTTCCCTTCAGGATCATCAAATCCAGGCTACACAAAATATGCATGAACAAAAATGGACCACCTTTAATAATTACAGTATTGTATCTTCCATGAGATTTAAAATAATATACTGTTCACAGGATAATTCACTTAAGGAGCAAAACAGCATAAAAAAGAATTAATAGTACATACATAAACAAAAAGAGCCCAAAGCCCAAGGTGGAGATGCAGCACAAAAGCCACCTCCATATTCACAGTTTATATGGTCTCCACTTTCTAAGAGGTCTGTATGAAAGGATTCTTTTTCTTTTCCCCTTTCAGAAAGATCTCCAAAAAAAAGCTTAAATTTTTAAGTCAGTTACTCTTCTACCAAGTTATTCCTATGTACTTTTTCTAACTCACTTATATCTATAGCTTTTAAGTAGAGGACTGAAAGTAAATATCTGAAGTGATTATTAGGAAACGAAAAACTCATGTTCCATGCATTTAGCACTGCTATAGAAACCAAAGAGAGCTATATTTATACAGCATGAATTAGCCCATTAAAAAGAGAGGCTCATAGAGTTTTCAAACTTGCATTTTTAAGTGATGCTTATCTTCCATGTGCACAGAAGGCGTTGGGATATATGGCGTCTGTTTACTTACTGGCACAGTGTGGGATGAGGACATCCCTCTATGATACAGATTGTGCTGACTGAGAAGCTAATCAGTTACATGGATGATGCCTTTTATTTGTGCCTGGATTTTCAACAGCTTTTAGGCATATTATATGTTTGTGAGGGTTTCACAGTCTGTGATGCACTCTGTCTTCTACAGACAAGAGAAGGAGTTGCCAGGAACAAAAATCTATGACAGTCTGAGTCCTTAATGATTAAAGGAAGACAAAATAAAGTACATCGCAAAAGCATAAAAACCAAACACAAACCAAAGACCCCCCAAATAACCTTTTCCCCAGATTTGTTTTGTTTTGTTTTTCATTGTCTAAGTTCCTTCAACATAACAATCTGCAACAACCTATTTCAGTACCTGAAGGAAAAAAAGAGAGGCTGGGGAGGAGGGGGAGGAAGGAATGTTTTAGGGTTTTAGGAATACTTTTTTTTTTTTTTTTTTTTCTGAAAGCTTAAAGAATTCCTTGGCACCTGGACCCTACAAAACTGTATTAACAGTATTTATATTCTGCTTTCAGAGACATCCAACCCTGACTTCATGGCATAACAGCAAAGTTTAGCTCTTAAACACAAGATAAATCAGAGAAAGGAGGCAGATGGGAATGACACGACACTATGCAAAGTAAAAAAAACCCAAAAAAAACCCAAAAAAACCCCCACACCTGCAAGATACCTTTCTTTAGCTTACTTGTGCAAAAAATGCTTTGAAGGAGAATATTATAGGTCCAGGCTGAAAAAATCAAGTTTTGACTTATCTTTTATTTAAGGTGGCTATAAGGGACAAGTGCCAAGTCCCAGGGGCTCATACTCTAAGGACAGAAGCCTTAACCACAAGTTCAACAGGAAGGACATGGATGAAATGAGCACAAAAGACAATGACAAGGTCAAATGCGTAATCTCAGCAACACAGTGCACAGCTTTAAGAGAGGGGATTGTGTACAGCTGGTTGGTAAAAGACTTTCAGTGTTACCAGGAAGAGATCACTTCAGGTTGATTTCTTTGGCCACACAAGAAAATAGGACAGTTTTTATTCATGCTCTAAGTGTACTAAAAGGTTCTGGATGACATTACTATTTTGTTTCCAAATGAAATACCTATACTAGGTTGAATTCTGGCTACCTACTTGGATGAAAAGAGGTCATGTTACAAAACACTTTAGATCTGTAAATTCATCTGCTGTGACTGGCATATAATTCGTTTAAACATGTAAAAGAAGCTATGTTTCACACGGCTTATATCTGAAGAACTGGAGTCTGTTAAACAATTCAGAACATCTCTTGTGCTAAAATAGAAGAAAGGTTTTCATATATAGTTAATTTGAAGTTTATGTTTGATAATAATATCTGGTAGACCTGACAAATTAGTGCTTAGATAAATGTTGAGTGCAGCCCAAAGACACCAAAAGTGGTAAAGGAACAGGAGAAGGACACAAAGGAAAATTATTTATTTGACAAGTTAATGGCAGTCTTCAGTACAGAATGTATACCTTCTCTCAAACAATACTTTGGCCCCATAGGAGTTTAATATAGTCAACATTAGGATAAGAAAAAAAAAATTCTAGAAATATCTTTTTGAACCCACAGAAACTGTGGTGCCCTCAGGAGTGTGTCAGTGCCCTGACATACTACAACAGTTCAGCTGTTCCCACATCCCCAGTTTTAGTTATGCTATGAAATAGATTTGAGGGTTGTATTTTTTTTAGACTCACATTTTTTTGTACCCACATTAATGCACACAG
Organism: Pyrgilauda ruficollis; assembly: GCF_017590135.1. NCBI lineage: Eukaryota > Metazoa > Chordata > Aves > Passeriformes > Passeridae > Pyrgilauda > Pyrgilauda ruficollis. The sequence goes on along the minus strand of NW_024523648.1, from coordinate 16,706,387 downwards.
ATATGTTAACAGTTCATTCTAAAAGCAGTAAATAAACAATGCACAATTGTTTCTAGTTTATTACTGTAGTTTAATATGGAAGTACTGAAACATATTGAAAATATATGGTTGAAAATAAATATATTTATCAGTAACACATCATTTTCAAGTTGTGACAAATATGCTATTAAATACAATCACAAAAAATGAAATTAAAATAATATGTGCCACAAAACTTACTGAAATTTGACCTTTTCCAGGTTTTTCTTTTCCAGCTTTTCCAGCATCCCATTTTTCTGCATTGATGTCTGCATCATTCCATTCTGGCCAAATAGGAAATCTCCATTTCTCATTGGAAGCAGCTACCCTGGAAAGCATAGATGGCTTAGAAAACACACAATAGCATAAATTAAAATGAACAGCATTGTTGGACAAGGGTAGTAGAAAGTAATTTATCTTATAAAATATTCTTTTTTCATGTAATAGGAATTTTAGTGTGTGGTAGACACCACCTTAGTGTTTTTAACTATGTTAACTTTTTGTCACTAAGATAAGCAAACTTACCTCAGAAAGGGCTTGATGTTGCTGTTAGGTATAAACCAACAAAATATTTAATGAATTTATACTTCTGATGAAGTAAATTGGGTAGGTGAAGCAAAAACACAGAATTTGAGGACAGTTTCTTCCCTCTTGTTTTCCCCTGCTTCAAGCCACATGGTTCTTCATTTTCTCCTGTGCCAGTCCTAGCATTCATCACTCAGTTCAACTCACTCACCCATTTGAAGGCGTTCTTCCATTTTTTCTGACTTATTTTCTTTAGATAACCAGAAGGAGCTTGCCACGGATACAAGATGCTCTGGGGAAAAAGACTCTCACTTCTAGGCATCTGTGAGCTGCTAGACCAGCCAGTGCTGTCTCCAGGCAGTTTCATTCTCAGGGCTCTTGTGCTACCAGCACTCTCACTACTTTCTCTTGGGTTTCACAACCCTGGCAATAATTTTGCTGAGGCTGAAAGGATTTTCACAAGACTAATACACAATGTGTTCATAGCCATAATGTAGCACTAGTGCACCTTCATCTTTCCAGCGCATACAAAGGGCTGAAAAACTGAAGTAGCTAGAATATTGATTCATTGTTCCTATATATAAATGCAATAAAATGTGTAACTACGTTCCAAAGTCAAACATAGGCTACTTAAATGAATAGTCAGACTAAGGAAAATGTTGTCTAGCAAATGACACCTGAAAATCCTATTAAGCCACATCACCCAGAAGGTGGAAGCAGGGACAAGTCACTTGGGGGAACAGAGGCATTGCTCAAGTGTACAGCAGTGAAACTACAAAAGGAAAAGCTCAAGCTCAGCTGGAGTAGAAATAATCAAAGGATGTTAAGGACAAGGAAAAAAGCTCCCATTGGCAGCGAAGGACAGATAAGGAAGCGCATGTCTGCTGCTCAGTGGGGCGGGGAACAGCTTAGTGACAAAGAACGTGGGAAAGGCCAAGATACTCAATGTCTTTTTGTGTCTTGGGTTTTGTTGGCAAATTTGGCTCTCCCCAGTCCACGAGTCTATTTACAAAGTCTGTGGGAGTGAAGCATTACCCACAGTAGAGGAAGGAGCTGGGCAGCACTTAAGCCAGCTGGACACACACAGCTCCATGGGACTAGCTGCAATGGGAGCAAAGGTACTGAGGGAGCTGACTGGAGTCTGATTTGGATTTTGGTAACTGCAGTGCTTGGAGACATTTTAAACTCAAATAGACAAGGATCTAAGCAACCTGCTGTAAGCTCTTTCTTGAGTAGGAGTTTGACTAAATGGCTCCCAGATTCACCATTCAATGTTTTTCTATAATTCCATAATACTTTAGTTGTTAGCAATAGTAAGGACAAAGATGAGGGTAAAAATTAAGATTTCTCACTGTCTAGATATTAACTACATTCATCCACACCACCAGTAACTCTTAATAGAAGACAGATGTTAAAATTCAATACCATCTGTGCCTTCTGCTGTGCAAAACCCACCCAAACATAGCTTCTACTTCTCTAACTGGAAGAAAGATGTATTCTGTAGAGTGATAGTTAGCTTTATTTTTTTCATCTTTCTCACCTCAGTCATGCGTAAATTGACTCCATTATGTTTGATCTTACATTAATGGCATAATATTTTCTCCAGTGTTTTCTTGAAGACTCAAATGATGCTTCATTCTGTATTCAATAATACTTAACCAGCAATTGAAAAACCCTGAGGTGTTTATCAGTTTCTCTGTATAATTTCCACTTGTTTCAAAGAATTTTTTGCATTTGTGCTAACCACAAGCATGAAGAACAATGAAAAACTAAGTGCTGGCTGCATCAACAGATTCAACATTTGCGGTATTTTGAAACCTGAACACTTCTAGCACTGATTTAAAAACAACTCCTGGCAGTTTCTTACACATAGTAAAAAAAATAGAAGTTAAAATTCTCATTTTTTGTGCTTTTTTTCTTACTTCAATTGAAATATGAATGGCATACATATCAATTTTAAATATTTAAGGACTACTTCTATTTTTTTGTATCTTTTTTCTACTTCTACTTCTGCATTTGCTCTTCTACATATTTATAGAGAAGCATGGAAATTTCACTTACTGATACCAATAATAAAGATATTCTGACACCACTCACAAATAAAATTAATGATAATTGCAATAATTCATAGAATCATAGAATGGTTTGGGTTGGAAGGAACCTTAGAGATCATCTAGTTCCACCCCTCCTGCCACAAGCAGGGACACCTTCCACTAGACCATGTTACTCAGAGCCTGTCCTCATTTCTTGCTATAAGATTTCTGAGTGCTTTGGGACAATAATGGAATAATAAAAAACCACAATTTTAAAATGCAACAATGAGATATGGAAGACTTACTTAGCTTACCATCACACTAACACAGAAAATCACTTTCTACCACACTTTGACATAACAGAATATCCTCAGCATTAACAATGTGGAAGACATGGAAACAATGCTACCTATGATTGAGATGTCTAAACTAAATTGTGGAAGTCTAATGCTACTGCATCTCAGAAATAATAATAATATAATTCAACAAGACCTGGAAAATTCACAAATAACTGCAATTTAATTGGTCTCTCTCTATAAGTAATAAATGAAAAAAGACAGCTGAATTAATTAAAATACTGCATTTGAGTAATGCTATTAAGAAGTTCCTCTGTTACAATAATTGAATAATATAACTGTGAGAATTCTTTGAAATTAACTGTAAGATACAAGGACAATGCAAATTACTGGTATTTTATGCTCAGGCTGGATGGGTTCATTGTGCAACAGTATTTTTAAAACCAAATTACTGGCAGACTTCCTTTTAATCCTGTGCTAAACCCTAAAGAAGAAAAAGGAAGAATAAATTGCCAAATGAAATACCATGAAGTTAGCACTAATTCACCTCTGACCCTTAAAGCAGCTTCTCCAAGAACACTGGCATAATTGATATAGTGCCAGCAGAGGAAAGAGGGGACGGCAGGATAGACAAGCACAACAGGGAAAATGCAGACAGATTGCAACCTAAGTTTTTCAGGGACTTCAGATTTAATACAGAGACAGGAAACAAGCCCACTGGAAATGCGCTCTCAAGTAATACAGTCATTTAGTCTGTAGACATATGCACTACCACATTCTGCAAGCAAGATTGTGTCAGCTTGGTTAGTGGAGTCTAGGAAGATAGGAAGCAAATATTTTCCTTCTAAAATAGATAAATCTACCTGTAAATTATCTACGGCCATTACTTAGAGAGAGGGAACCCAGCAACACTGAAGGGAGTCTTCTCAAGAATTACAGAAGTATTGGTAGGTACTTCCAAACAGCATGGCTACTCCAACCTTCCTTTCCCAATACTCATGTCATTCTGGACCACCAGACAACAACAATTTCATGTTTTTTTTAGAAGTCATGAAGACACCAAGAGGCAGTAAAAAAAAGGTGTCCCTTTCTGTGAATTGTTTGAACAGTCATAAAAAAACTTCTGTCCTCAGTAAATCTTTTATATTAGGAAAAAGAGGGCAGAGAACAAACAGATGCTTCAACTTTTTCTCCAAATCTGCCCTGCAGGGAAGCTACTTAAGCTTTTCTCTAATCTCTTCCAACCTCAAAGACAAAAGTCTCCTTTGAAGACCTTATTTATAGCAGAAAGTTCTTTTAAACTATAATCACTGAAATGATTTTTAAAAAGTAGCATCTGAATATCTTAGAAACCCAGAGCAGAAACCATGGTAACACTGAAGTTCATAAGAATCTCTAAAGGATAGAGGATAGTTTGGCCAAGTATCAGTAACTCTGTGGCAAAATAATTTGCTCTTTTTCTTCATATCTAATGCCATTCTTCAGAAGAGGAACGAACAGAATGAATCACAATCAGTCAATTTAATAAGCAGCTAATAACACAATACAGTTTTCTCCTTAATATTAGCATAGTCAGTAGCAACTACAAACTAAAACCAAAAGATGAATGTGTTGTTTACAAGACCTTGCCATTAGTCTTATCTTGGATACGAGAGCCAAAACTTATAGGATTCTCTGCAGAAGCAAAATAGTCTACATGCTTAGAGATCTCACATTTGGGAAGACCCAAGCCATGGATGCCACTCAGGTATGATGAGCAGAACAAATAATTGTAAACCATCTATGTTGCAATCACAGTTGCTTGCAAAAGCCTATGACAATAGGTTTTATTGTCATTTCACTTTTGTGTACTGGGGTAGGATTTCTTCCCCAAAAAGCACAGAGTACTTTCTGTGTGAAGCTCATTCAAACTGGAATATTAAAGTGATGATAGACAGAAAAGATGAACACCAACTGATTATTCTTTATAGACATATCATTTTTAAAGGGGTCTGTAATTTAGATCACTGCTTTCAAGTGTGATGTTCTCATTTCTAAACATAGCTGATGTCCTTGTAGGTGTCAGACAAACTACTGATAGATCTCAGTAACTTGTCAAGAATGAGTCTCTTCTCAAGGCACACACACACATTTGCTAAGAGAGATGGTTACCTAGCCTGACATTTAGTTTTGCCAGCTAGAAGTCCACATGTTTTCTTACTTATATTTGCCTTCACATTAAAGGAAACCAAGTTATTCAGTCTTGGTTTGCTTTCCAGATTCCAGGAGGGGGGGAAAAAACCCTAAATGCCAAATCCCTTGTGCAAATTTTACACAGTAGCATGCCTTGGACATTACTTGAAAGAAAAATTAATAGAAAATAGTAGTTTAGAAGCCCTGCGGGGTTTAAAACTTTAATTTTTTTTGTTTGCTCTCCTTGTTTTCAACCTGATTCCATTTGTTGCCTTAAAAACATTGTCTGAATTTTTATCCTTGTAATTTTAGAATTCCAGCTAAAATTTAGTAACTTCTGCTGTTTTGATCTATTTATCCCAACTAAACCAATTTGCTATATAAAAACTTGAAGTCAGAAATTGAATATAAAACATATAATCAAGTAATGGACTTTTGCCATGTGCTGGGGGAAAAAAATGAAGTTGTATTCAAAAAACTGGTGACAAATAGACTGATAAGCAACTGAATACTTAATATAGATAACAAAGGATTTTTTTTATCTTGTGTGACAAAATCTATGTAAAGCAAAAAAAAAAAAAATTTCTTTTTTTGGAGGAATTCCTGTAAAATTCAACCTTCATGCTTATAGCAAGCTCATGTACAGTGTTAGAATTTTGGACCCTGATCAATTTTTGCATTCCAGGAAGAATAGTTTATATTGCACAAACTGCCATTTGTAAACTGCTCAAAGACAGAAGTAAAATCAGGAGGCATTATATCCTTGAGAAACAATCTCATGTATGTGCTGCTTTCAAATGGCAGACCAAGACCCTGTAGCCTGTGAGAGCAATTCCAGAAAACTCAGCTTACCATTTTCTGTGCTGAGAGGCAGCTGCAATGAAAATTCTCGGCTCCTGATTCTATGGAGCCAAAGATCTGCTATAAAAAAGCTTTGAAAACAGAAAGGAGAAAAATACCTTTTACTTATTTGAAAAACATTCTTCATAATGGAAGGTATCAGATTGCCTGGAGGTCATTCATTTGACAGCCTTTCATGTTATACCACACTAGAGGTCACTTAAACCTTTAACAGGCATCCTTCAAATTTATATTTTTTTACATTCCCAAGTGTAGAACATTGAAAATTAGTTCCAAGAGACGGAATTAATTTCCAAGGCAGTAACACTATATTATCTAGCCCTTAAATGAGCCCTTGTAACATGCAGAAACAAAAACAGTCTGCAGAGGTGGGCTTTCTATCCAGTGTTACAGGAGGAAATATGATATACCAATACCTAGATAATGTCATAGCAAGAGCCTGGAAAGAAGAATGTCTTTTCCAGTCATTTTCAGGAGCCAATCTCAGCCACAAGAAGTGATCTGTGATGGATTCTTCCAAGATGGTTATGGCTGACTCTGAGTTGTGCTCCAGGTGGGATTGTGAGCTGGTCCAAATCCTTTAAGTTAACTGGTTTCAAAAGGTAGTGGTGACAGGCCAAGTAAACAGATTGCCACAGACAACAAGGGCTTTAAGACGTATCTTGGAGGTTTTCACCAAGCCACAGATTTGAAAGCAAGTAAAATCTGCATCCAATTTGCAGATTAAATTTCTGTCTGATCAATGTGCTCTTCTTCCAACTAGCAGCAAATGAATAGGCATTATAAGGTTATAAACTGACCTTAGACCCAGCTGTAAGAATGCTAAGACTGTTTTTGACACTAAAGTTTGATACTCAAGTATCAAGTAGAAGAATATGAACTACATGGCATTGCTTCTTTGTTGGCTTCTGTAAAAACCTCTCATGGCTTCCGTATGGCACCTGAACAATTAACCAAGAGCTAAAAGTCTCTGCATGGCAGAGCATGCCAGTACTTCTGTGGATTTAGGCCAACTCATTTAAAAAGCACTTTGCATGAATTGTTAAGAAAATCAGGAAATCCTATTTCTTCCCTGGTAGTTACAGAGACTTCACAGAAGATAAAGACCATTCTGCTTAAATAGATGAATAATCCCTGGCAAACAGAGTCTCTAACATTATACTTTAAGAATGCTTTCTAGTTTCAAAGCACAATTACTAGTATTTTTCTTTTGGCAGTACATTTTCTGCTATGCAGTTCTGCTGAAAGCTGCTTTTCTCCATCACACTATTCTTTACACTGTTCATCGCAATAGAAGTCAAAGCTCCTCTTGCAGAGTCTGATTGTACAGTCTCAAACCAAGGGCTCATGGAGTGTTTGCCTGTAAGATTCTCTGACAGTGCTTTGAGTTTCATGGAAAGAAAAACCTAAAACTAAAATCAGTAGGGAGTACAGCATTTTGTGTGATATTGCCACTAGTAAATTACTTAATATTTTCATGCCCATGAGTCCATGAAGTTTGAAATCTACAGATCAAATAAGCTGAGCTCTCAGGGGTTCCTTGTTTTAATTAGAATTAACTAGGAAAATTAATTTGAATACATAATTTTCTAATTAACATGTAATCTAGTTAACAAAAAGTGAAATTTATTGGTCAGCTTATATGCTATTCTAGTAGGCTTCTCATATTTACCTGAGGAAAAATAATATTATCTTACCACAAAGCATGAAACTAAAAAGAAAGTTAAAAGTCAAAGGGAGTAAAAAGTACCAACAAATTGACTATGTAAAGTTGTACTGCATTTACAAACTGAAAATTTTCTATTAATGCAGCACAGGCACTGAAAGTGAGAGCTTCATTTTTCTGGTTAGAAATGCTAGGTCTAATTTTGAAAAAAATTTTTTGTGATACTAAAAAAATAACTGCCCCCAGAAATATGAGTTACAAATAAACAATAAAAAACAATAAATGAAAAGGGGTTCTTTCAAGCTTAAGAAAGACAATGCAAAATCTTCAGGAACATCTCTAGCTTTAGTCAGGTTAGAATTTAGGTTTTAATACAACAGTACAGTAGTAGAGCTTGCAATGGTCAATGATGCAATAAATAACTTCTGAAGAACAATCATGAACCTAAGATCACAACACATTTATTCATTAACTCTGCTATGTCTGGGGAAAGTACATATGTGCAGGATGGTACCACTTGCTCAGCATTTCAGATGGTTAAATTTTAAGGTACATAGATACTTTTCCCTTCTGTTATGTAGCTGGATGTTCTGGAATCCTGGGCCATCACAGATTTACGTTGTGCCTAAATTTTTTGAGAGACCAGGAAATGCCTTCCAAAAGGCTGCAGACAGGCATTCAAACCAAACCAATTGTTTATCTTTGAATTACAATTAATAGCATGCTAAAGGAGACCATGATCTCAAAACATCCTCAGTTTTGTCAGGACAGTAGCTGCAAACTGGAGATTAATAACTGCTGTAGCTCAAGATACTCCACTCACAGTCTTGTGAAGCCTTAACACTGGCTTTGGTTAGAAAGGATCTGAAATGAGCTGTTTGAGACAGAAGAGTCCCACAAGTTACCAAAAATCAGCCTTGTAGTAAGAGTATAAAAATCTTGTAATATGTTACCACTTACAGTTGTAAAACAGATTATGAATGCAGTGAAGGTTTAAAATTTTTCATTTAAATCTTTTCCTTGTGAAGTCCAGTGAGTAGCTGAATTGGGTTTGGCTAGGCTTGAAGTAAATTTCCTCAGAGTAGCTTATAGGGGGAATATGTTTTAGTTTTGTGATGGAAACAGTGTCAGTAACACTGCAATATTTCAGTTATTGCTGAGCAGTGACTACACAGAGTCAATGCCTTTTATGCTTCTCACACAGCTCTACCAGCACAGAGGCTGGGGGTGCACAAGAAAGGACCAGAGGGGACTCAGGCCAGACACCTGACCCCAACCAACCAAAGAGACTTTCCTTACCATATGTTGTCATGCAGAGCAATAGAACCTGGGGGAAGAAGAAAACATTCAGAGTGATGACATTTGTCTTCCCAAGTCACCATTACATGTGATGAAGCCCTGCTCTCATGGGGATGCCTGCACACCTGCTTGTCCATGGGAAGCAGTGAATGAATTTCTTTTCTTGCTCTGATGTTTACCTATTAAGCTTCTTTATCTCAACCCACAAGTGTTTGCATTTTTACCCAGATTCCTGCCCTCATCCTGCTACAGATGAGCTAGCAAGCAGTGTGGGTCAGAGCTGCCACGTGAGGTTAAACCATGACACTTGAAACTAATTACATTTTTTTTTTAAAAAAAAGCCCAGTTTCTACTAAATTGGGCAGAATTAACCATAAAATGGGTATATCTAATTTAAAAAATGCAAAATCAGGGCTAGTATGTCTTTTGTCCAAAACATTCACTGTTTCAAGTCTCTAGCAGAAGTTGATTATAAACCTTCAAGCCACACTCAACTCTGACTGTAGCTCATGCACAGTCAAAAACAAGCATAACCTCCTCCGTAGGAATGTAACCAGCTTTTACCCTAATACAGCCACCCTTTCTCTCAAATAAAACATGTTGAAACATATGTTGCAAGTCAAAGACGTACCACTGGGCTACCCCCTTGGACCACAAACAGGAGAACAGGAGTACTGAGTGAGAGAGTGAGTGAACTGTAACCCAACACCTTGTCTCAAACAATACTGCTAACCGAAAGCCTTTATGCAAACAGCATATAGGCATATTTAGTATATTTGTCAAATACTTTCACAGTCCCTAAATCTTTTTAAGAATAGTGCTCAAGCACTTCCCAAGCTTGATGTAGTTGCTATGTATTTATGTAACTTTCAACGGATTTCTTTTCTGCAGGCTTGTTCACTGATTCCATGTAAATTTTGAGGCCATGTTAACTAACATGAGAGGTCTACGAAAAGCTTCAAGCTCAGTTACCATGCTCTTACCCACAAGTCATGAGTTCTTACCACTCTCAATCTTCAGCCTATCTAAAAAACCCAAAACATCAAAAAATTAATCTGGTCAGTCTACATTCTCTAAACTACCAAACTTAAAGAACAGATGTTGGCAGTGGATAAAACCTCACAAGCCATGGCTGAAACCTTATTCTAGGCATACGAGAACTGAAGAATGAACTAGCAATGCCACTATTTTTTTTTTCTGCTCTTATTGTCGCATCCTTCAATCTTAATAACAAACATTAGGTAATCCTAGGCATTGGAGCAGCAACCTGCTACTGATTGCAATCAACCAGGCACACAGCTAAAAAACAATTTCTTCCAGGCAGTGCAGGCTTCAGCCTGTCTCTGCTGGTCCTTAAGGATACATCAGCAGTACATATTAGTTAGTGACCTCTTCAAAAATAACTCCAGCATTGCTGTGACCTTCCCCTATATACACTGGTGATCTCTGTCTGTGCCACAATTACCCCTAAATCACGTGCCTCTTTTGGCACTGACCATTAACTCATTTTTGTCCCTAATAGCCGAAACCCTAATTGAGATAGATGCTGATGGCTTAATTCAGATGCTTGACAGCATAGAGCTTCATCAAATTAATTTAAAAGCATTTTAATTCATTATCCACTCTCACTAGCCAGAATCTCTTCCTGTGCCACCAAAGACATAAATTCCTATTCACCATAGCTGTTGAAATCTCGGAAAGATCAGATTCTCAGTAGCTGCTAATGGTGCACTTCAGAAAAGCTGTAAGGGCAGCAGTTCTTTTGAGCTCTTCAGCCCATCATCTCCAGCAGCTGCCTAGCTCCTGAGGGAACTGCTAGCTAATTAGAAAGCAATAATGAAGAGAGACGCAATGGAGTATCCTGCAGAGACCCAAGGGAAGTCTGGCTAGCAAGTCCAGAGGAATTTTCCTGCCTTCTCCATATGTTTCTGAAGTCCCTCTCTAACAATGCAATAAATCCACCCACAATCCTGATCGATTTTCCACAGTGCAGATGTACTGTCCTGACTCTACTAAACACTTGTGGAGGAAAAAAAAGAAGCCTGATTTCACTAGAAATTGAGAAAAGTGATTTTAAGGTGATCAAAAGATATTGCACAGATGTTTGTACACGTTATTCTCAGAGGATTTCTGCATTAATTTTATCCACAACAGATGAAATTATAACACTAATTCTTTTTTGGTAAGCATGGACAGATTTCAGGATTTTTTTTGCAAATTGTTAAAGAAAAATTAGTATTTTTCTTTTTTTTAATTACTTATATTTCTATTTAGTATTTTGATCATTAGAGACACATAAAAAACAAGTCACATTTACTGTCAGGAGGACAGTATTAGTCAAAAGACAAAGTATTTTTAACATTTTTGTCCTTGCAACTGCAAGCTTTGTTTTAAAATAAAACAGAAAAACTATTTTGCAATTACAACAGAATACTAAACTTACAAGACAACATTTTCTCAGGCAGACTGCAAATATCCATTTCTCTTTCAAATACAGGAATAGTTACATTACTTAGGTTTTCATAGATTTATACAAAATTTTACAGTAATTGTCTCTGCCTCATAAACATCCTGAACAAGCTGCGCAACAGAATGAACAGAATGAATGAATATCAAAGAGAATCAGAGAATATTCTGAGTTGGATTCCACTAGGATCATCAAAGTCCAACTCCTGGCCCTGCACAGGACACCCCAAGAGTCACTCCATGTGCCCAAGAATGGTGTCCAAATACTTCTTGAACTCTCTCAGGCTTGGTGCTGTGACCACTTCCCTGGCCAAAACAACGAGTTACTAAGCAAAGGCTGCAGCGGGGAGAAGGAACTAGATACTGGCAGCCTACAACAGAAAAGTTAGCAAAATGGGAATCAAGGTGTGAAATATAAAGCAGAAACATGAAAATATAAGAAACTACTGTGTAGTAAAGGCTGGGTAACTAGATATGAAATAAGCACAAAGTGGCATTTGAGATTGACTTCAGGAGAGAAATAAGTGATACAACTGAAACCTGCATGTATGGCAGAACAGAAAAAGAAGCAAAGGTCATAAGCACATACATGAGATACTTTTTTCATTTGAATCCTGACAGCACCATGCATTCGGGCATACATTAGGATGAGAAGGCTAACACCATGGAAACAGAACTCACAAGTCAAAACAGTGACAGTGAATGTCAATGTTCTCTATTTATTTGTCTTTTCAGGAAGAAATAGACGTTTACACAGAAATACACAAATTCACACTAAACACCCAGCAAATAGCAAATAATTTAAAAATAACTCAAGAGATGCTACATACACAGAAATAAATAAGAAAATTAATTAAGAAATTAAGAAATTAATTAAAATTAATTAAGAAATTAATATAAAGAATTATTTTCTTTATCATACTTGCTTTCCTCAGATTCTTCAACACATAAAGCAAACCTTCAAGACACTGGGAATTTTCTTTCCTTTCTGTAAGGAAAACTCATGTGCTATAACCATCATTAATCATTTTGCCTCCAAAACTGCAGCTAGTTTTGCTCCTCTCCCTGATGAAAGTAGAGCGTCCCCATTCCCAAAATTAACTTGGTTGACAGGTTCGAAGGTCTTTTAAACCCAAAATAATTTCAGTGAGCTTTTAACTTCTGATAGCTCCCGAGCAGCAGCTGAAGGCTTCGTTCCCCTTGCTGGACCCAAGGTCCGAGGTCTCCCTGCCAGACCAGGGGTGCTCCAGGACACGCACGGCCCCGGCGGGGCAGGATGGCGCTGCCCGGCAGGAGCGCCCCAAGGACCTCAGAGGGAGGAAGCACAACTTCCACACGAGCCGGGCCCCCAGTTTGAACAAACATACAAAACCCCAAGAACAACCAAACCCTTCCTCGCCTTTAGAAACCACTTTTACTGAAGCACCCACACGAGCGAGTGAACTTTCTGAGCATAAATTGTTTGCCCGCACGGCGCTGACGGGCACGCACCCGTGAGCGGCCGGTGCCAGGCAGGGAAGCCTCGGGTGAGGTTCCCGGCCGGCCGCAGCAGCCCAGGCCGGGCACGGCGGTGGCTCCGGGCGCGCAGCCCCTGCCGGGCACGCCGGAGCAGGCTGCCATCCTCCCGCGCCCACCCTCCCTCCCTCTCTCCCGGGGCTCTCACGTTTTGGAGGAGGTGCAGGGGAGGCTGGAGACCTCCTTCTTCTTGCCCGCCTTGGAGGCCATGGCCGCGGGTCGGTGCCGCCGCGTCCGCCGCGTTGCCGGGCGACCCCGCGGGCCGCGGGAGGGGCCGCGGGCGGCTCCGGGGCCAGGGGCCCATGCCGGACACGGCCCCCGCCGCCCGCTTTGGGCTCGGGGAGCCGAAGGAACGGCTTTGCAGGCAAAGGTTTGGCTTCGAGGGTAACAGATACCGCTTTCTGCGGCAGCCTCAGGAATCCGTCCCAAGAACGTAATTTGTCTGCTGGCCGGTGGTAATCAGCTGTGAGAAGCTGTCGCCTCTGTCTAAGACAGAGAGGGCCTGCAGAGAGACCTGGACAAGTGAGGGGACTGGGCGATCGCCGCTTGTATGAACTGTGGCCAAGAGCAGTGCTGGATTCTGCACCTGGGACACAGCAACCCTGGCTGTACAGACAGACTGGGAAACAGGCTGCACAGCAGCACTGCAGGAAGGGACCTGGGGCCTTGGTCGATGGCAACTTGACAGTGAGTCAGCTCTGCCCTGTCTGCCTAGAGAAATTTTAGAGCTAGATTATGTCAGTCTTTCTTTTTAATTTCAGATTGAGGCAATTAATTAACTCCTGCTATGAAGCCCGTGATTACCAAAGTGAATGCCGTTCCACCAAGGTCAGATAAAATTAGCATTAATCTGCTGGTTTTGTATTCAGCAGATAGTTGACTACAGCTTCATTTATAAGAAGACTTTTTCAGATACATTCCAGAGACTGCACTATTGTTAACAGCTCCTATTTCTAACACCATATTTGCTGGTTCCCAATCTGTAGTGAATGATGAAAAATCCTTGATAAAATAGAATATACTTTACTTATTCTTATTCAGGCTTTTTCAAATATAAAAATCAATGAAAATCTATTTGTCAAATTGCAGAGGACACATGTAGATTAAAAATAGGAGAAAAAATAGGCAGATGTTGCTACATCTAGAGGCTTATTTTAGACAAATTTCAGATCTTGATTTATATCAATATGACAGGCAGCCAGATATGCACTCATAAATTTCAAAGTGCAGAATTCTTCCACAGCTTGGCATTTCCTTCGGCGTTATGTCCAACAGCATCCATTTTAAACAAGGTACTTTGGGACACTTCTCACTTGAGAGCCAAGTAAACATTTCAATTTTATTTATTTCTTTTCAAACTGAACAGCTGGTCTTCTCTTTATACAATTGTGCTATGAAATATTGATTAGGGCAATAAATAAAATGAAAATAGGAGAGAAAGAGGTGAGTTCAAACATCTGGCTACACCTCTTCAGCACCAGCACAGCACTGGCCTCCACACTTTGCTGGATGCTGATGCAAACTTGTAGATGGGGAACAGGATTCAGTTTGTGACCCAGAATACAGATAAAAACACCATGGAAATTACAGACTTTCCATTCCTCTGAATCCCCTTTCTTATACTTACTGGACAGAGAAAATACCATGGAAGAGTATCTATGAAACATATGTATAAATGTAAGAGGCATTTATGAAAGTTTTCATAGTAGGAAAACTCCCTTCTTGAAAGGAAAACTTTTCCTTCTTGAGGAAGAAAAACTTCCTTCTCCTTTTCCTTCTGGAAAACTTCCTTCTTGAGGTGACCAATGAGATTTGCAGCATCCCAGCAAATAAAACTTTCATAATAAACTTCTGTGAAAGACAACATAAAAGTAACTGAAGTTTGAGTGCCTGGGGTGGTGGAGGAGGAAGAACACAAATCAGAAAAGCATATTCAAGTAGAGAGGCTTTAATTCTTTGCTCTGTTAAATGATAATTACTACATAGGAAGTTCAGAATGGATCTGACCTTTACCATAAAATCCTACAGTAAGTTTGTTTGCTGAGTGATGGCATTAAAAGCATGTATCTACATGCTTTGTGAAGGAAAAACAAGATCTCAAGTTTAACATCCATCAAGTTACATCTTTTTATTTATGCAAGAAGTTCATTTAGAATTCCATAACCTAACAGCAATGACAAGGACAGCTTGTTTGGAAAGAGAAATTAATCTGAATTTCAAACAAGCTAGTTCTAACTGGCAAAGAATCTCTAAGGTCACATCAGCTCTTTCACTGCCATAATGTCTCAAGCCATGAAGTATATCTGACAGACACTCCCTGAAGGGAAGAAACTGTTAGGGTAGAGGCAGCCTGACAGAAAATGTGGAATAAATGCACAAGACAACAAAACAAGTGTTAGGAACCCATTGAGATGTCACTAAACAAATATTAAGGCAGCACATACTGATTAGCAATGGATGGATGACCTTCTGGTCATCATTCTTCTAAGGTGCCATTCAAAACACCAGCTTCTTTGTTTTTACCTGAAAGCATCACAGCAACAGCTACAGCACATGCAAGTCACAGGAAAGCAGCCTTTTAATCTTAAGTATATTGTACTTTTCTACAGCAACACATAGCAGCTGAGAAAGTAGGAAAAGAGTAACTATGAACAGCAACACTACCAAAAGCCCTCAGGGATCCTGGAGCTCAGACTCAAGTCTCCTGATTTTACAGAGGGCACAAGGACTTCAGAACAAGAGAGAGTAAAAGTTTTTGCCTTAAGAGAAGAAGTGTGGGATTGGGGCACAGCAGAATGACTAGAATAAGTGATGAGTAGGCTAAAGACACTCATTCTTCTCAGAGATGCCAAGTGACAGGATTAGAATCAAGGTGAGAATTTAAATAGAATAATTTAATCTTTAAAATAAAATTTTATTTTATTTTTAATTACAGTGAAGCTGGTCAAACACTGGAACAGGTTTTCCAGCAAGACTGTGGAGTTTTTAATCAAACTGGGCATGACCATGAGGAACCTGCTCAAGGTCCGAGCAGAGGTATAGGACTACACAATCTTTCAAGGCCATGTCCAACCTTACCCATTCTGTGGTTCTGGGGAATTTTCCTTAAAAAAATGAGTTAAGGTCAAAATCAGCTAGAGGATTCTGTAGGAAGAGATGCTTTATTTTCAAACATGAGATTGCAACAGTCACAAGATGAAAGGATTTTGGTTTTGTATTTTGAGACATTTTTTTCCATTTCTTTTTATCAAATGATAGAAAAATCTAGGTTACAAAATTAATGCTTTTAACAGATTAAAAAACCCCACTGCCCTTAACTTCCAATACTCTCTTTTATCTGTTTGCTAAGTGAAAGAGTAGGTGGAAAAGATGTAAGGAAGGTACAGGTCAGTGGAAAATAGTGAACAGAGGAGGACAGCAGTGCACTGGCATTTCATTAAGTGCAGGCAGTGAAGGAGCAGGAAAAGAGTGATGGGTGATCAAAAAAAGAGCAATTGTGAGTGGAGAACGATAATGCCTGAGAAAATGAAAACACTGCAGTATGTGATAAAGCCTGGGAGGAGCAGTCTGTGCACTGAGTCAGGAACAGTCAAGTCACTGAGGTGACATAGGCCAGGGAACTGAATTTGAGCAAAACCATCCTCAAACAGATGGACTGAAACTATGCACAGGCAGCTCTTGTCTGTTAACTCTTAACGTGAGGCTAGGGAGTAAAGTGCATTATGAGAGTTTTCTTGGGTAAACTGATGGAATAAGACAAGATAGGAGGAAAAATCACAGCCAGTTGCATAATAGAAAATAGTTTTTGCCTAAGCACAGGACTTCAATGCCATTTCAAAAATATCTTATGGTAACATGTCTCACCTGATTTTGCCAGGGACAAGGTTTTTCCAACATTCCAGCCTCTCTTGAATTTGACACGGTGCCAGAAAGGTGGGGTTCATCAGAGTCCTATGTTACTATTCCACTTACCTTTTTTATTTTCAAGTTCTTTATTTGCTAGAGCACCGTTCTATCACATTCTCTCATGCTATAATCTCATTTTGGAGAAACACAGACCCCAAACATTCTGTTAAATATGAAGCAGCTGTTCAAGTCCAATTTAAATACAGCAATACCATCAAGTCCCATGGGACTGCTCAGGGCACTTACTTAGGTAAAAGTGTGAACTGAGGACCATCACAACTTTGATCATCTCTCTGCTCTTTATTAGAGGGATAAAACAGCCTATGCCCTAAGAGCAGGCAGGCAGCAGAGGAAAATCAAAGTGCCTCAGAGAATCATGCAGAGCCATTGTCTTTCTTTTGTAAATTTACATTTGATGATACAGGAATATATTTCTATGTCAAAAGGAAAGGTTTTTTGAGTTTGATACAGTGTGAAAACCCTATCTGAAATCTGGAGTTAAATAAGACAGCTGTGATTCTCTAACTGTTGGAACTGTTGCAGAATTTGGATATGGACAGAGGAAGTAGTATTACCTCTTTAAAAAATTCTAGATATTTGACTAAAAAGATACAATGAAATTGTGACAGTAGCCTGAGGGACAGAAGGGTATTTTTTTAATTGAGAATACACAATCTTAATGTAGTGTAAATTATGGAACTGCAGAACCTATTAAATCTCTTAGTACACTATTTTACCTTAGTATTTTGGTCTTTACTATTTTTTTAATAATAAGAATGCAACCTTTTTGCAGGAGATTTAAAAAGTTAAGTCTTCTTGTTCTAAGTAAAGGCACACTGCAGATCGCAGCAAATCCTTTTTAACAGTGATTAACTTTAGTGTGTTTTAAGTGTGGCTGTAGTTGTATATGCAGGCTAAAAGCAGAAAGCTGTACAATTTGAAAAATGCAAAATGTAAGATTGCTGGATAATTATGTTTTAATAGAAACATGATTAACATTCTTCATGAAAAGTTAGAAACAAGACCATAAGCTGATGCAAGATGTCTTCTAACTTGTTTTAACCAAATAAAAAAAAAACAACTTTGTCTTCTCAAAATAATAAAAACCAGTTTACATTCCCTAACTTCTGAAAGTCATAAAAATTACATAAATTATTGTCACACTTATGCCGTCATCCATATGCCAAGTGCCACTCTAGCCATTTGAGCTAAGCCATTTGATTTAATTGTGCTTAAAACAATAACCCAGTGAAACAAAATGGCATCCTGGAGGACAATCTGATGAAAAGTTCTTGCTCCTTAAACTATTAAATACAAGAAAGCAGTGATTTTGGGGATCTTGTGGCAAAGGACCATTGAAAACAACAGTTCTTTAAGTTTCAAGCAAAGTAATTTCCCTGTGTGGTGTGTTGACCCTGGCCAGACAGCAGGTGCCAACTAAAGCCACTGTATCACTCCCCTCTCAGCTGTATGGAAGAAAGGAAATATAACAAAAGGCTCATGGGTTGAGGTAAGAACAGGCAGTGATCACTCACAATTCCTCTCATGGGTAAACAGACTTGAATGAAGTAAGAAAGTTTAGTTTACTACAAATCAAATTGGAATAGGATAATGAGAAATAGAAACTAAATCTTAAAAATATCTTTTCCAACCCCTCCCTTCTTTTTGAGCTTAACTTTACTCACAATTTTCTCTACCTCCTCCACCCAGTGGTGCAGGGGGATGGGAAATGGGGGTTTGCAGTCAGTTCATCACATATTGTCTCTGCTGCTCCTTCCTTCTCAGAGGAGGACTCCTCACATTTCTCTGCTCCAAGCATGTGACCCTTGCCATGGGAGACAATCCTCTAGAAACGTCTCTAATGTGAGTTCTTCCCCTGGGCTCCATGAACTGCTCCATGAACTGTTCCAGTGTAGGTTCCTTCCAAGGAACTTCAGAACAGACTTCAGCTCCAGCATGAACTCCCCCCTGTCCCAAGAGTTGTCAGAAAACCTGCTCCAGCATAGGCCCTTCCACGGGGCCACAGGTTCTGCCAGGAGTCTGCTCCAGCATGGGCCTTCCACAGGGTCACACACTACTTTGGGCATCCACCAGTTCCGTGGTGACATCAAGTAACATCAAGTACTGGGTCTCTAGGAATGCCTTAAGCTATTCCCCACAGATTAATTATTATAGAGGAACAAATTGTTCAATCTAAGGAGCTAGTACAACTCCACAAACCTGACACAAAATTTAAACACAACTCTGGAGCTTGGAATAGCTAATATTTTCCTAGCACTGCAGTTAAGATACATCAGAAAATCCTGTATTGAAAAAGTCACTCTTTGTCTTCCACATATTTTTCCAAATCAATGTTTTTGGGTTAATGAGGATAGGGCTTCATGACTATTTTAACTAACCTATACACTTCTGTATGAACTGCAGTCCCATTTCCCTCGACCAGGGAGACACTACCATTGCCTTCCTCAAGCCAGTCTTTTCTTAGTTTTCTTGTTCTGACTGGATCAGCTTTTCCAATCCAGCAGCACAGTCTTAAATGTCACAGTGCTCCCTCTCCACAGGATAGTGAGAATGCAGTTTGTAGCATAAAGCAAGACTAGCATTCTATTAAAGCACCAATTCTTTTCCTCAGACAAGTGACACAAGATTAAAAAAAAAATTTAAAAACTACATCCTGCAGGTAGTTTTATACTACTGGCCTCAGTAGTAACAACCTGTATCTAAACCAGTATTATTCCACCAGTTTTGGAGTCATGTCCTTTCTATATTCATGCAGAGGTTTAGAAGACGCAAAATAAAGAAAGTGCTTAAATATAGCAGTGGTAACTCTTCAAGAAAAAGTTTAGACATTCTTGAAAATAACCTGCATAGGATTATATTATCAGTGACAGGACCCAGATGAGATTCATGCAGTCACGCAGTCACAAAGCTTGAGTTTGGTCTCCATTTTGCTGTTGAATCTAAACACTAAAGCAAAAAAAAAAAAAAAAAAAAAAAAACAAAAAAAACCACCACAATCCACTATAGCTGGGGAAACTTCCTGTGGAAGTAAAGTTGGCATTTACATTTGTGCAGCTTTAATTGAAGTTGGAAAAAAGACAGTACAGCAGAGATTAAACATCAAAAGTGAGTTTACAGTCAAAATGGAGTTATTCAAGTGATTGAATAGGAATATTGTGATAGTTTCAACTCTCAAAGAAAGTCAGACATTGAACAACTTTCCCAGGGCCATACAGTCTCCACTCACCAGACCACATGAATGCTTAAGCACTGTGCTATGACTTTGCTTGGAGAAAGACAGTGGCTTAGAGGACATCCTAAGATCCCTTTCATCTGAATTGTCTTAGGATGCTAAGCTTAATAAACCCAGTTTTGATTTATGCCAAGCCTTGCTGTGGTAACTTGAAATAATTCTTTAACATAGCACATACTAGAAGATAAAGTTGTTTTCAAATGTCAATGAAAGTATTTGAATATAGGGTGGAACATATGAGAGGATTCATGTTCTCAAAAGCATACACCAACACACAAAAACATGCCCAAATATATTTATTTAACTCTTAAAAAGTATGTTACTTTTTAGAAAAAAAGACAGCCTAAGAAATCTCAATACAGATTAAAGTATATCAAATCCTGCATAAACCTAATTCTGATGTTTACCCAAACATCAGCACCATCAAACCCAGCAAGGTAAGACTTCTGAAGTCAATAGCAATGAGGTACCAGGACAAAAGAAACCCTTAAAATAAAGAGGAGCTTCAAAGCCTTTGAGCCAATCAGAGCCAGAGTTCCAAAACACATTCAAGAACTATGAAATATCTCTAATCCTTTTGAACTTCATTTGCTGCCAAAAATACATGAGTATTATAACAAAAACATAAGTATCTCAGTATACAGTTACAAACTGGTAAGCCAGTTCATTAGTTCAAAGCAGTCAAAAGAGTTCTAAAACTGACAGAGCTTGGGCAGAAAGGTTGACAGACTAGCATGAACCAATTAAGCTATTTCCCTCAAGACCTCTCTCCTTGCTCATGGTATTCAGAACCATCTCTAGACAGAAGAAAAAGTTGATCATCACAGGACAGTAAGATACTTTTTGTACTCTTGGTAAAGTTTTCAGTGTTAGTGCATGAAAAAGTTACTAGATGCTTATTTCTGGATGTGCATAGGGGTGAGGTTACCATAACTATGTGCCAGCAGTACAACTGTATTCATTAATGTGTTTCATATGTAAAGTATTAGCTTAAAATATTCAGCCTTAAATTGCTGGAGACGCATTTTTATTAGTATCTCTATAACAATGTCTTTCCCTTGTTAAACACAATAACAACCATACTCAGTGGTAAAAGCCATCTACTCCACTCAATCTTAGTGATCACACTAGGAAAGATACCTCCCATCTGTCCTTGGCCCCTTGAAGATTTCTGGGATGTCTTGATCCAGGAGAACTAACAAAGAGACAGATCCTCATGGTGGGGATAATAAATAGGGACAATTGTGCTGGTGAGAAGGCTCAAGTGGGACATAAATGGTGACAAAAGAAAAGTTGACTTTAAAGGTGCAAGAGTCTAGTCACCTAAAAGTGAGTCCTATTTGGAATGTAGCATATGTCCTAGAAGCAAACTAGACACTGAATGTTGTCTTTGTTCCTTTTAGGAGTGTAAACACTACCTTATGTTCTCAAGTAAGAAGACACTAATCAGACTTAGATGCAGACACTCAAGCAAGTGGAATGATAACTCACAAGATACTCAGTTTCATGCTAAACAAGAATATGTAAACACCCAAATGAGTCACCAATTCAGATAGTACCAGACACCCCATATGGATTGTCACAATGCAGCACCATAGCAGCAGTTTGATTTAAAGCGAAGTCCTGCTGCTCATCCCATCACATCTACTGAACGGTGGTAGCATTAGCAGCACTGTGATTTACTCTCTGCTTTCAATGGGTCTAGGTCCAGTTTTGGTTTCCCCACATCATTCTCTTCATTAGGAAAGGTTTTGTAATTGGCAAGGATGTTTTCCACCAAGAATCGAGCAGCTTCGTCTATATTGATGTTGTCCTAAAAATGTTGAAAGCAAGGAAGTCAGTGATCTTTTTGAAACAGTCACACATTCCTATTAACAGTCACACTTTCCTAAAGCTATCCAAAAAGAAAATAATTCTTCAGTCTCATCAGCAGAACACAAACAGTTTAGATGCAAGAAGTCATTGCTCACACTTCTTTTTCTGAATAAATTAGCAGAAAGGTTGGAGACAAAATTATTCATCCATATTACAAGCTGAAATCTGATTCTAATCTAGTAGGCATTCAGGGGAATGAGTGTCACCTCTATTTGGAAGACTGACAAATGCCTAAGTGCATTTCTTCATCAGGAAAGATCCCAGGCAATTATATAATCTGTAGTATCATCCTACCTTTTGGAGCCTTTTTCTGTTTCTGATGGAATTTGGATGCACTTAAATAAGAGGATCTTTTCCATGATCCTTAAAATCACAACTATTTTCAAGTGCCTCTTCCAGCTACTCTACATATTCCTGTGCATACTTGGAAAAGTCCCTTCCCATACACCCTAAAGAAGGTATGTGTGCAGGATACTTAGAGATGTATTTTGCCAGAATATCCCAGTTTCTGAAGGTCCAAACTGATTCTCTGGACACAGATTTGACCTGGCTGGGCCATCTGGCCGCACAGGGATGCCATGTTTGGAATTGCTCATCTTTGCTTCCAAAGGAAATACCAGCCCAGTATATTACTGATGACTGAAGATGCAATTATCAGTTCCAACAGAAAGGCAAAAGCAGATTAATAGGATATCCAAGTGGGCAGGACTTAAAACCATAAACTACTTTGGTGTGCTTAGAAAATGAGACAGTTGTCCTAAATTTTTGCTGTTTCAACTACAACTCTTCAGAGCTCTAAACAAGCCAATTAATATCTAAGCTAGAACTTATTGCCTGGATTTTTCTCTACAAGAGATCTGGATGGATTTTTCTCTACAACAATTATTTTCTACAACGAGAACCTTGTTTTACATTTTCCCATCTTAAATGCCACCTAAAATGCAAGTTGTCACTAGAATTTCACATCAGATTTTTTTCCAATGTTACTGGCATTTACTCTTAAGCCATAATGCAGTTTATACATAGCAGTATTACAGGCAGGTAAAGGTTCAGGAAAAACTTTTACGAAAGCAGAATCTTGGTATTCTTTTTCAGCATAAAGAGCCTTAAAAATAGAGTTTTTAGTAACAGATGGGTGAGTTTGGAAATATCTTTTCAAATGCTTACAAATTGTTAGCTAATTTAACTAATTCCTTTAACTGTGTATCCTTCTGTTAAAGTAAACAAAGAACAACTTGTTACTTTGTTTCTTATAGTCTTAGAGACGCTTTGCTTTTTAAAAGTTGTCTAAAGATCATTGTGTAACATTTCAGCAGCAGCAGCTGAAGGAAATAGGCAAGACAAGGGAAAAGTGGGACCTTGAGGCCTATCTTACTTTATAAAGGATTTGCCAGCCAGACCAGTAATCTGGTCTGTCAGCCACACTGTCCTCATCTAGAGGAGTCCTTAATTTTAAGAATCAGTTGGGCTTTAAGGAAATACTGGGTTTCACTTCCAGCTAAGCTGCTGCCAATTCAATCTGTGCATTGACAAAATGTCTGTAGACTAAAACTGTACAATACATGACTACTCAAAGTTAACTGAATAAAGCAGCTGTCTTTCTCAACTTAATTTACTACACAGAACAATTTTTCTCCAGTTCAGTCTTGACATTGCCTGGTAAAATAGAAAAGTGCTTAAGCAACACTGTGGGTAGATAGTAATGAGTAAGCAAATAGTTTCTTCACTTCAAATCTTGCTGTTTCCTACACAAAACAGTGACAACAGAAAATGCAATTTAAAAGCCTGCACCTAAAGATGACCTGTATGTTTTGGGAGTAGTATTAAGTAATACTACTTAATCAGCATTAAGTTGTATTAACATCTAAAGAATGACTGATCCACATGCATGCAAGATGAAAACTTATCAAACTCTGATAATCAAGGTTTCCAGATAATTTCAAGATGCTCTGAATTCGAGTTAATTTTTAATCTAAACCATATATGCCTCATCTTCTTCAGGAATGAAGGTAGCCTGCACATCACTTCAAATTTTGCTGGATTTGACTCCTACTTCCTATACTCTATAACTTTATTTCCTACATGATTTTATTCATCCTTCTTATGCCAATATTCAAGAGACTAAAAATATTTCCCTATTAAGCTCACCTTGGCAGATGTTTCAAACCATCCAACAAAGCCACCTTCTCTGCAGAACTGGTCCATTTGAGAGGGATTCTGGCTGCCATCTTTCTTCTGGTCACACTTGTTTGCAAGGAGAACAGCAGGGATGGGGCTGCCATTGGGAAGTAGTACTTTACTGTCCAAATCATGCTTCCATTTTGAAACAGCCTCAAAAGTGGAGCCTCTTGTGACATCAAAGACCACAAAAGCACCAACTGCTTCTTTGTAGTATACTCTGGTCATATTTCCAAAGCGCTCCTGGCCTAAAAGAGAGGACAGTCACAGAGTACATTTATATTGAACTGTATTCAGTGTAAACAGATTAGTGTACCAGCTTAATCCATAGAAGTTTGGCATTTGGGTCTAGTCACCTAGAGCATAAAACATTGTCTCCTCTATCTGACCCAAGTTCATTGTAACAGCCATTATGTATACTATAACATGTCAGATGCTTAAAGTAGTTTGCAGTCCCAACTACGACTTGGAATTTTTCTTAAAAAACACCTTAATTTCTATACTTATATAGTCAACTTATTTGTTGAGTAGAGTTCTTTGAGAAGTAATGCCTAAACCACTACCAACACAGCTGTACACAAATAATTATTTCATCAAAGAATATTAAGGCTTGTATCTTAATCTAGTTGCTTCAGCTAAAGACTTATACTCAACCTTTTGCTGAATGGTGAGCAACAAGGGGTTTTGCAAGCTTCAAGGCTAACAGCCTTCAAAGCATCTTCTGAAGAAGTCACCTATATTACAGACTTTTCCTTAGGGACAAGTTCAAAAGAAGCTATTAGCTTAACAGTTCTGGCTAAATCTGTTAACTTTGACTTCATTTTTTCAAGTCTAAGATTTACTCTGGATTAATTTTCAACTGTAGAAGTGCTACAGCAATCCCAGGATTTAAAACAAGAACAGTTAAAGTACAGTTATTCACAACAAAAATCCAGGAAAAAAAATGAATTGCCCATAAGCAGAGAAAACTCAAAAAAAAAAAAAAAAAAAGCCTTTTCTTATTAAGCACAACTACTTCAGCCAGAATACCTGAAATATAGAATTAGTGTGCCAGTTCACTTTTTCTTCTGTTTGAAAGGTCAGACTATCATGGTGTGTTTACATTTGAGTGTGTCTAGCAGTATCAAGTCCTACCACATTGTTTGGAAAGTCTGGGCTACTAAAATAGCTTTCTGCTTTGCTTGGAAGTCTCCACTGGGAAAAGCAGTCCCTGAACTCTATGATTTAGTTTTACAGTGTGTCATCACTTGAGCTTTTATCTTTTCATGCATATGAGGTTTAAAAACAGATAAAGGAAGAGTTGTATTTGGAAACCTAGTTGTCCTCTGTTTACAAACATTCAAGTCCACCTTTGATTAGCAAGGACAAACAGATACAAGGAGAATTGGGTGTGTATCACCTTCTCAGAAAGAGACCAAAATTCAATAAATGAAGTTGACAAGAGATCCTGTTCTTTTCCAGCTCATTTGCCTCATTTTAATGTCGGTAATTCAGAGTATGATTAGCTCATTGCCTACAGACAGTTTCAGAAAAGATTGCCTAAGCAGCTGCTAGAATGGCCTGAAAACAGCAGCAGCCACATTATAGAGCCAAAGAACTATAAAGAAGCTAACTTTATTTCTGTCTGTTCACTTTAAACTACGATGCTGCAGAAAACAGCATCACTACCCAGCATATTCTTCAGAATGGAGATGACATTATTTTTTCCACTACATCTTGTGTAAGAACAAGCAGGATCTAAGAAGAAAGCTCTTATCTTCATACTCAAAACTCAAGTTTTAAAGCAGCATTTATGTCATGGACTTTAAGGCCATGCAACAAGTCAGGCACCAAGCCTGCATCTCTGTGACTATGCCTCTGGAAAAGCCACACTGCTAATACAATTCTCGTAAACAGAGTACACAAGTAATTCACATTGTCTCCCCAGGCTGGACTTTCATGCCTAAAAGAGGTTTTTAGAATAGCCTTACTATAAACTATACCACTGACCACTGTTTCCACTAATCAAGTACCATTAGGGAAGAGTTAGATCAGAAGGCTTTTACTACTTCTGCCTGTCAGTGATGTCACATTTAAAGAAACTTTACCCTTAGAATGTAGGGATTTTGGGTTTGGGACTTTTGGTCAAGTTTTTTTAATGGAGTTCCGCACAGTCAAATTTACTTACGTTAAGCCAGTCACTGCACAGGGCACCTTTGAGGAGCTCCTTCTCAAGTTCCTCCTTTGTTGAGCTGTCAGTTTCATTACCAATTCCTGCCACATGGGAACACCTTGGACTATGCTAAAGCACTGACTCCAGTACCCAATGCAGGGAGATATCCCTTGACACCAAAGGACAGCCCCACAAAACAAACAGTGTAATCTCAAGGTCTACAATGCCCTGTACCAACCTCCGTCTTCTACAGAAAGAGTTCTTCAATTCAGCCCTGAAATGGTCCAGAATTGAACACCACTTGCTGCTATTTACATGAGACTGAACATGAATCTGAAGCAGCAAGAGAAACAGTCCCATTAGTCATCACTATTCAGTGGCTGGAGAGCTGGGAGGCTTTCAGCTTACTTAAGGCTGCTTTTCCAAATACTTGATGAACATTTACATAAGAAAATCAAGTCGTACTGGTTAGTTGCAGGAAGGTTTGCTAGATTACCAGAAGGAATAGACAGAGCATGATCACTACATATGAAAACTAAGTTATTTAGCAATTTCAGAAAAGGTCATCAGGCAGTAACCATTTCTCAGATAGCTGTGCATGCTGTACATAAACAAGGCTGCAATCACTGAGCACAGTGAAGGATATTATCATTGACTGAATCCCTTCCTGCCTATTGCTCTTCCATCCAAAACAGCTGTGAAGACAAAAATAGTTGACAAGGTGGCCATACGAGCCTCCTATAGCAATAACCATTCCTGAAACACTCACAACAGCACATTTAAGGCATACAAAATGGTGAAATTAGTACAGTGTTACATATAGCTTCCAAAGAAACAAAGTTACAAAGCACAGCTCAGAACCAAGCCTGAGGAGTCAGCCAAGGTTAGCCTTGTACAGTGGCTGCTCACAGTGTAAGAAGACAGAAGTCCTGCTAGGAATGGAAGTCAGCATGTTGTTTGGTGTTCTACAGCAGCCTCAGTATAAACCATGGGCTTTGGCTGCCCACAACAATCATTTAACTCTTATTTCCAGCAACTCTTATCTCTCTTGTAGTATGAGTTTTAGATTTAGAAAAACATCAATACATATTCTTCCACAGTTTTAATTTGGGTGAAAGTAGAAAACTGATGTGCGTATCAGCATGAAAGCTTCTATTTTTACTTACTAGATTAAAGCTTTATATTAGGAAGATTTGCTATCTTTTACCCTTAAACACACACAAGCTCAACAGCATTGGATTCTTAGAGATTAAAGCCTTTTAATATATAATAAATAATATAACATATTAATAAATATGCCAAATACCACCCAACATGAGTGCTTCCCTTTTCTAGAGTAACCCAAACCAGGTTATTATAGAGCTGTTTTCACCTCTAGAATTCACATCCACTAACAATAAACCTGACTTGAATACTACCTTGCAACAGCTCTTTCATCTTGTCTGGAGCCTAATGAAGATGGATATACTATTTCATATAAAGACAGAAGCAACAAGACATGGCCTGCCCAGAAGGTAAGAGTTTTGTTTGGTAAAAGGTATACAACATGAGGCAGGAAAAGAATTCAGTTTAAACTGAGTGGACTTTCTTTACAGTCATGTAATTACTGCTGACCTTCTTGTCTAAGATGCAGAGCATTCTAGACAACCTTTTGAAAATTTAACAGTAATTTCAGGCAGAGCTTTTGCAAGCACTTTTCTGCTTGCAAAAAAACCACTAATCCTCCAGATTCTCAAAGTTGAACATAATTCTTTTTGTTCTTAAAAGTAAATGTCTCAACTTCTACAATGCACTGTTCAGAGATTTGCCATGCCCCTTCCTCTATCCAGCAAGATATTTGCTATGGTCATTTCTCCATATGTGACAATAGTGTTGAGCAGTACAGAAAGTAGATCATACCCCCAAAGAAGAAAAAGGCTAAAAGTGATCAGATTAAACTAGACTTAAAATCCCCAATGTGTATAATCTTAGAAAGATGAGAGCAGGAAGATAACTAATTGCTTAGTACAGCAATATAGAAAGGACACCACAAGACTGATCATTCTGATAGGTCCAGTGACTGACTAGGCATAAATCTGATGCCACTAAAGTATGTCTTTTTAGTAGTTCAGGTGTAAATGAGAAGCTAAGATACAGGACAGGGATCAGAAGTTTAATTTGGGGGTATGGAAGTGACTTCATGTAATGCAAAGTTCTGCATTCTCTAACCACAGTTTTCGTATCAAAATGACTCAGCACCTATTGTCATCATATTTTCCAGTAATTGCAACAACCTTAAGTGAAATATTTGCACAATGACATGCATCAGGAACTCGTCCACTTCCCTCCAGCAGCACCACAGGAATAAAGTTGAGTGTAAAACTGTATTAGAACTTGGGAGCTATTCTTACTCCCCAGTTTATGTTGTAATGGGGGTGGAATGTAAGTTAAAAACTACACGAAAGAAATTATGGGCTGTAATTTAAGATTTAACATTAGAAGCTTTATATTTGTCCTTTACTTTCCTGCAAAAGGTAAGTTATCATTGTAACCTTGCCTTAAAGTACATTTTAAAGAGTTTCTAGAGCAGTCTTTCCCAGTGTAAGGGAGAAACACGTGTCCTGTTTATTACAGAAGTGTGACTTACCATTGTAGCAGTTCTTGTGAATATTTAGCAAAAAAGATACCCTAGACTCCTATTATTTCACTCAATTTCAACTTGTAACTCCTCCTACATTATGGGAACTGGGGCTAGAAAAAGCAATTTAAATGTACAAATGACTGCTGGATATGCACAATGAGTTTGTCAAGCTTCCTTTCCCCAGACTACTTATTATATTAACGAGTTAATAGGCAGTTTATATCAACTAATACACAAAAGCTTTTTTTTCTAGGAACACCTGAGTGACAATTCCATATTTACAGTTCCAATTCTCAGTAAAGTTATTGTCATCCAGTGTGATGATGTAAGTTTAGTTAAACTAGATTTAAACTAAATCCCCATCCAAAATGGCTGGGAACATAGTTCAATCCTCTGAGTTAGAACTACTGTCACTTTCAAAACTCACCCAAGCCCTTCAAGGGCCACAGGCAGGAAAAGACCACACTTTGGATACCAGCTGGATTTGAACACAGCAAATATCCAGAACTGCCCTGAGGATCAATCTCCCAGTTCTCCAGATATCTAATGCACATTTTAGCATTACCAGGGTCAGGTGTGAGTTGACTGAAGTTCCTTTTTAGAGAGACACAAACATGTTACTGGCAAGTTACCACTGCTGACAGCTATCCCCCATCTCCCCAAACCACCACATCTTGTCCCAGAACTGTCTTACCTAATTAGACTGGCTCTGTTATTCTGCAAGAAGTAGATTAACCAAAACACTATCAATATTACAGCCCATGTTCAAGTGCATCTACCTGCTTTTTTCCACAGACAGCAACCATAGATTGAGAGCAGACAGACTCCAAGACTTAATACCAGATGGCTCCCCATCTTCAGTCTTATCCATTTAAGCTATAAGTGTAAAGTTGCCACAAGTTAAAACCACAGCAGTGTTGAACTATGCATTTATTTAATGATGGACAAATTTGCAGATTACATCAAGCCAAGCAGTGCAGCTGACAGAAGAATGGAATGCCATCCAGAAGGACCTGGACAAACATGAGAAATGGGCCTATGGGAATCTCAGGAGGTTTAACAAAACCAAGTGCAAGGTGCTGCAACTGGGTAGGGGTCTCAGCACAGGCTGGGGAATGAACAGACTGAGAGCAGCTGGGCCAACAAGGACTTAACGGGTGCTGGTAGATGAGAGGCTGGACATGAGCCAGCAAAGTGCACTTGCAGCCCAGAAAAATCCTTGTATCCTGGGCTACATCCAAAGCAGCGTGGCTAGCAAGGCAAGGGAGGTTGATTCTGCCCCTCTGTTCTGTCTTTGTGAGACCCCAACTGGAGTGTGGTATCCAGCTCTGGGATCCCCAGCATAAGGACATGGGCCTGTCGGAGTGAGTCCAGAGGCAGGCCATGAAGAGTATCAGAGGGCTGGAGCACCTCTCCTATGAAGACAGGCTTAGAAAGCTGGTTGTTCAGCCTGAATAAAAAGCTTCAGGGTGACCTGAGGCCTTCCAGTACCTAAAGGGAGCCCTACAAGAAATACAGAGAGGGGCTCTTTACAAGAGCATGTACTGACTGACAGGACAAGGGGAAATGTTTTTAAATTAAGAGTAGGTTTAGATAAGATATTAGGAAGAAATTCTTGACTGTCATGGTAGTGAGGCACCAGAACAGGTTTCCCAGGGAATACCCCATCCCTGGAAATGTTTAAAGGCCAGGTTGGGTGGGGCCCTGAGCAACCTATGGTCATGGCAGCAGAGTTGGAACTGGATGATCTTTAAGGTTCCTTACAGCCCAAGCCATTCTGTGATTCTATGACAATAGCAGCTCTAGCAGATGTTAGAAACCTGTCAGTGTTAAGGAACATCCAGCTTGACTTTTACTTCCCACCACTGTGAAAACATATATTTGTGGTTCTGGTGACAAACACACAGGCTAGGAAGTGAGAATTACTAGAATATTATATCGTCCTGTATGAGACAAGTACTAGAAATAGCCTCACTGCCTGCAGTGCTTAGAGTTTCTAACAGACAAAAGGAGCCTCAGACAACTACAACTGCTAGTGCCCTTTCTTAATAAGGGTGCAGGGGTAAGTTAACTGACCACTAGATGGACCTCTTCCCTACACTAACCCTTCCCTAAATGCTTCAGAACAGTCTTCAGGGCAAAAGCCAGTTAAACCCTGTTCAACTGACTCACACCTTATCAGAAGGGACAACCTTTGATCCCCTGATTATGTCTATATTAGAAAGCTGCGGGGTGCAGTTGAAGCAGTTCTGTTGAACAATGCAGTGTCAGAGGCATGACACTGACAATATACTGTACAGACACAGTATATGAGAGACTCTGTAGTCATTGAAGAGTTACTGATGAATATCAGCCTAAGTGCAGCAGTCTTTTGATTATTTAGATCATATCACAAAGTATTAAAGTATGTTCACAGAAGTCGCTATTTCATTCTGAAATGTTAGGAAGCAGTTTTCTTTAAAGTTCCATTTCCCAACACAGCCAGTTTCTAAACTAACAATTTGTTCACTACATTCAACTTCAAAATCAATGACTAGTCCTTCCATTCACTGCTTGCTATCATTATACTTTAACACAGGACAGTCCTGTACACTACCCATGAAACAGCAAGAGCACAGAGGTGGCAAGTGCTGGAAGCTAGGCGCCGGATTTCCACCAGGAGCTATGATCGCTTCTACCAACCTAACAGAAAAGGCATGCCATTCTCTCCCACAAAGACAGAAAGTTTTCCCTCAAATAATTGCACAGCCCTCACCGGGAATTTTACAGCAAGACTGAAACTTTCATTGCTGCCTGTAGTCTTGGGCTAATCTAATTACTTAATAGTCCAAACTGACTTCAGCAACTTACCATTCTGTCTTTAAAAAGCTGAGAGGCAACACCCAGCACTTAAGAGTTCAATGGGTTTTGTCCAACATCGCGTGTATTTTATGCAGCAGTATGACAGTCATGTTTGTAAATCCACCTATTTTTTTTGCATCTTTGCTAAACAGCAAGTGAGAGACAAAGTCCCTGTTTAAGCACTAGATTTCAATCCCCAGAAAATCAGAGTGTGACCAAGCTAAACAATTTCTAACTAGCTGTCAAATGCAGCATGTATAGAACAATTCCCCTGCATTAGTATTCAAAGGGGTTGACATAGTCCAATTAGTGCCAGCAACAGCATAATTTGGTACTTCCTATCTTGCTTTAGCAAGACTTACCCAAACAAGTCATCTGCCAGAGTTAAGCTATTTCATGCCTGCCATTCTCTGATCCATATCCTTTGGTGTGCTGCCCTGCAGCCAGAGCTGCACTGTGTACTTCACAGTGATGCTGCATG
This sequence comes from Pyrgilauda ruficollis, assembly GCF_017590135.1. Classification (NCBI taxonomy): domain Eukaryota; kingdom Metazoa; phylum Chordata; class Aves; order Passeriformes; family Passeridae; genus Pyrgilauda; species Pyrgilauda ruficollis. The sequence goes on along the minus strand of NW_024523648.1, from coordinate 16,674,230 downwards.
GCACTACAGCATTTCACAGCACACAGGAGAACAATTCTAAAGTCAGTTTGTCTCCAGAACAACTTTATCACGAGACTGAAAAAATGTTAATCTCTAAAATGGTCAATGTGTCATGGCACATTGTGTGTGATTGGAATTTTGTATCAAATTGCTGCCACTTGGCTCTACCCAGCACTCTTAGCTTGGAGCATTTAGACAACAAGTTCCCATACGCTGTTTGCAGTGACAGTCAGAGACTACTTCTCAACCTATTATTTGAAAAGCTGCTAAAATCCATACAATAAGGAATATTTGTTTTCATTACCTGCTAAAGTAGAAGCCTCTGCTACTGTGAGTTTGCCAGCCTTCTCTAGATAGTTAAGACATTTATTTCTAAGCAAGCTCTATAAAGCCCTGAAATCCTTCCATTTCTCAAAGCATAGTCACACTCCATTTATCCTCTTTTTGTGTTTCCATAGCCAGAAGAGATCTTTGAATACTGAACATTGTACCACAGTAGCTTGAGAAGCATGCTGTGCTTTGTAGTCACTGCTTACTGCTGGTCATGCTAGCTCTAAAATCTGCAGGAATTTCACAAGAGGTATTCCTATATTTCCATGCAAAAATATAAACAGACATTCCCTTCCTGCAAACCACTTCTTTCTAACATTCTGAACCTCTGAAGCAAGTATTTGGAGGGAACCATTTACAGCAGACTGCAAAAGCAACGCAGTGGTTACCACTGGAATTCATGGAGGGTATGTCTGACAGCTGTGAGACTGAATCCAGTAGTCTCACTCACCACTGAGAGGAAAAATCTTATTTTTTACAGCATGCTAATACCTTTTCTGGAACCAGTCAGCTAAGATTATTTTCTTTGCTTTATGCCATAAGTTGAGAATTAGCCCTTTATAGCACTTGCCAACTCAAACTGTACTTGTGGATATGCACTTTGGCAACACCCTGTCCTAACGTGCACCTAAAGGAAACTAAACTGGCAAGAGGCAAAGTGGAGAGGTAAATAAGGTCAAGCACCAAGACTCAACCTGCAACTTCTGAAGATGCAAGGAGAGTTGATAAAGCTTGATTTACATTCATGTGAATGCCATACATTAAGAGAAAAGTGTATATTCAACATTGTCTGCACCAGTTTGTCTCTGAAGGGCAATGTGCTTGACTTGTCAAACCAGCTTAATTTCTGACTACTTGAGTCAGTATTATATGAAGGACAGGAATATAATACTTGCCTTCAGAAAAGTGGGTGACCCATGTAAGATTATAATTTCTGCAAAGTATTCCAGTTTTACAAACTAATCCAAAAATTAGTTATGCTGAGCTCTATGTACTATTTTTCCTCCTATCTACTGTATTGCACGTAAGAATTCAGGTATTGTTTGCCTTTAAGGTAGATTTCCCCTGTCCATTTGATGTATTCCCATTCAGCCATCCCTTATTCTCTGTATTAGAGTACTAGGAAAGAGTTTTTATTGTGATCTTGTAGGAAGCACAAAACTTCTGAGCAACTGCTGTGTGACATGTGTTTGAAAAGAAGGCTGAAGCACCATCTATTCCATAGTGAATAGATGCTCAAGCACAATGTGCTTTTCCATTGTTGACAGGAATTAAAAGTACCCATAAGATAAAGACACTGAACTTTATTTTAAGCCTGTACTAGATCTGGTGGCCTTTTAGGATCGCATTTTTAACCCCATTTCTCACAGAACTTCTTGAAACACCTTATGAGGAAATTCTATGCTCATTTCCAAGACAATCAAAGAACATCTTCTCAGTTCTCCCATTTAACTGAACAGTCCTGCCTTGCATAATCAAAATTACCACCTAGACTATCTTACAACACCAAGACAGTAGCATTTCCCATATGCTTATGGAATTCAATCAAACACAATGGTTATAGGTTTAGTTCAAGATAACATATACCGTAGTTTGAGTGGCTACATAACAGTACTAAGCAAAAGAACCTTTGCCATTATGAATGCTTTGGTACCCCACTGATAAGACATGGAAATTCCTTCATTATACCAACAATCATACCTCAAACCTTGATACATTTCATTAAAAGCACATTTAAACAGGACTCCCAAAAAAGAAAACATTCAGAATCTGTTTGTATTCAGAGATGTCTGAAAGTTTGAAAAACACCAAAACCCCAAGCTAAACCCATTCAGAACTTATTCCGATATTTAGCTGTAGAGCTCCAAACACAGCAAGTCATTCTGAAGTGAAAGCTCATAAACCAAATCCAGTTATTCCAGAAAAGTCACAAGAAAGGACACCCACACAAGATTTCCCACAGAGGGGTGGTTTCTAGAAGGAAACAAAGTACACTTTCAGTACTGTTTCTTGCCTCTGAGTTCAAAATCTACATGAGCAGGCCTTCTACTTCCCATCCCCAAACTTTATCTGCTAGTCTTGCATGTTTCCAGTAAGCACAACCCTTAAGCAAATTTTCTGTCATGAGTTTTATATTTAAACATGTGTGAGCAGGAAGCAGTCAGAAATTAAGTCTTTCATATCTCATGAGTCTGCAGACATAATCACCAAGAAGATTCCCCAGCCTTGGCTGGGAGCTTTCTGACCTGCCTCAGCTATAAGCAAAATGAGTCTCCACCTGAAGACTGCTCCTGGAACCTCCATCACCATATAAACTAGGAAACAACCTCAGAAAACTTACAAGTTTCTGAAAAATCTCTGAATTCCAAGTTCTGCATCCATTTCTGATATGGTTATTTATGTGCACATCCTTCACTCATTAAGACTATTTATAGTGGTGAGAAAAAAAATCCCCACATTTGAGGGAAGGTTATGCCTGGATTGTCTTGCCTTCACCTTATGCTTACTTGTACCAGGCACATAGCTAAGCAATTTTTTCATGGTTTTTTTCTGCAAGAGTTGCCATTTTAATCCCTTCAACATGCATTGTGGCTAAGGACAAGTTGTAACAAGAATATCTTAACTACTTTTAGAGACTGCTGCCTCCAAATTCTCCACACTTAGGAGAGAGCATACATGCCTCTGGCACAGGTAGGGATATGGAACAGCAGAAGTTTTCTGGTTGTTTTCCTATAGACTTTCAGGGATGTATTAACATCACTTAACACTTGCTTTAGACCTTATTTAAAAAAATAATATCAGTCCCTAATTCAGGAAACAAGCTAACGCCCCAGTACACAGAAGCAACTTGGCAGCCACACGCCAGCAGCACAAGTGCAGACTAACTGGAACATAGAGCTGCTTGAAACTAGGGTTTTTACATGGAAGTAAACTATCTCACATACTATAACTAACTGCCTGGATGCCTTTGAAAGTCAACCATATCCACAGTTTCCTGTACTCTCTCCCATTTTTCATGGCTTCCTATAGATAAGCCTCAAAGTTACTTAGAAAGTTAACTTGCTCTTAACATCAACTCACATATCTTAACACTTTTCTTCATACAAAAGACAGGTTATTCCAGCTCTTCCTCAACTTAGTATTTAACCAAAATACTTAATCTGATTTCTCCACCCTCTGGGGGACCTGTATATACTTATAACAAGTTACAGTTCAGTTCCTCTCAAGGAGACATGCAAGATTTTAGTATCAAATTTACATGCTACACACTGCTTATCATTCAGCTCTTGAAATCCTTTAGACCATGTTTACAGTACCAAAGTATAATGAGTCCTCTTCTGTTTGGCCAATTTCATAGACATACTGTGCCAGTTAAAGCATTACTTCAGTTTTAATAAATATTTACACAAAGAAATCTTAATAAAATCCTGTAAGAAGAATGCTATTACACAAAAGTTAATTCAGAATTCCTCGAAAAAGCTTTAAAAATTCATCTACCAGTTGCCATTAGTGACATTCTTCATGAGAACCCAAACTCAAGCCACCATCTATGATCTTTACCACTCCTGCTCTCCAGCAAACTGCACTTCATACAGGCTGATGTGAGTGACAGTGATAGTCAACATGAGCACAAAAGCAGCGACTAACACAGTTGCTGGTTTTACTAGATCAGCTCAAAAGTTTCTATAATACTGAAAATCCTTTAAGCGCTCTTTCAATATCACCTGACAGCTTCATCAATATGCCACACACACCTCCTGAGCACACTGTGGTCAGTGCAGTGCTCACTAAAACAGCACACCTGTCAAGTAGGAATCTCTACTGTTTTGAAATAGACTACAAAAACACTTCCCTATCATTAAGATTTCTTTGGTTTGCATTTCTTTACCACAATGTCTCATTCCTACATCCTATTTATTTTGCCAATCATTTATGCCCTTTGATCAATGCTTTAACACTTTCAGAATTTATCCAGAAAGATAATTTTCCATTACTTCACGCATCAAAATAAAATAAAAACAAAGCAACAAAACACAAAGCAACAAAACCAAACAAAAAAAAAACCAAAACAATAATAATGCCGAAGGGCAGCTAAAGTTCCTGCATGAACACACAATCTGTTCACCTTCTTTCAGAATGCTTCTTTCTTTATGCTGTAACCAAGATGATTTGACAGTGACTGATCAGTCTTACTCTCAAGCTTTTCCACCATCTTTAAGAAGTTACAACCTGTGTCTAAAAACTAAAACAACCTGTCTCTGAAATACAAATGTTTAGGCACAACAGTAACCTTTCTCCCTCTTCATTATTTTACATCCCTTCCCCTTTGATGCTGCTGCAAGAATTTGCATTACTTTGTACCTTACAACAAGAGGGATATTTTCAGCAGAAAAAAGAAAAAGCATAAGCAGTGTAACATGGTCATGCTCTATTTGACAGAATTATCTAATCACAAAAAAAAAAAAGACCCAAAACCAAAACAATGTCAGCTAGCACAAGAAATTGGAGTAATCTAGTAACCTACTGCATTGCAATAAACAGCACAACATTCATCACTTTTCCTACAATCAAATCAGAAGCAGTATAGTATCTTCATTATGATCTTAAGCTGATGCACGAACTACAGGGTCAGTTCTTATCATTGACTTAGGTACAAAACTTTAGACCCAGCTCTTTAAAGAAAGCTTCTTACGATGAGCTGTTATGTACAAGCTTTGATCTAGTGAAAATAACATCCTATTCTATGCTTAAGGGTAAGACTTTAATTCAACAGCCTTTTAAATATATCAAAATAAACTCAGAATGCCAGCACTATATTGCTTGCAGGGAAGTCACATGTAACATTACTTACCATAAGATTCAGATCTCTTCAAGAGATCTAAAGCCGTTTGTCTGCACACACCAGCAGGCAAAATTATCTACAAGCTGTTGAAAGCCAGAAGACAGCTGGGCTGATGAGTTAAAAAGGGATGACTATCACATGCTCAGACACTGCTACACTTCAATAAAGCACTTTAGAGAATGTTGTCTATGATTATAGAAGCCACCTTCAATCTGGTTCTTGAACTAATAGCTTCAATATAAATCTATTAACATCCTGACGTATTTAGAAATATTCCTGATTGTACACATATACACCTGCAGAACACACTCCCAGGCTGAGGACTTCAGCAGCTTTAAGACCAAATACCCTTAAGAATACTAAAATACTCTTTATTTTACTAATTAACTCTCAGATGTCAAAGGCTATTGGAGTCCAAATTGTTGCTGTCACACTGGCTCATCACAACCCAATCAAAAATCACCAAGATTACTTCTCTTCTTGGTCTTTTTTTTTTTTTTTGGTTTTTTTTTTTTTTTCATTGGGCAAGATCCCCCCCAGCCCTTTGGAAACAGAAAACCCTAAACTAGCACAGCAGACTAAGAGTTTGGAGTGCAAACTGCAGAACAGTTGTATCTTCCTTTTTAATTTCTGCTAGGGAAAGACTAGTCAGGAGTTTCATGTAAAAGTCTTATAAAATAGGAAAAATATTACAGTGACAGGAAAAATTTTAATTCTTCAATCAACTTAATTCTTCAACCAATTTACCACAAGCTTCCAGGAATTTATCAGCAGCTCTTCACTTAGTCTTCAGCTAGTAGTGTCAAAAATACTCCAAGGGCAATAATCAAGAATGAAAAATATTGTCTTCTGGATCATGACATGAATGCATGGATGTACTGATAGAACTTCCCAAGCTGTAAATAGGTTCTGTCCAAACTTTGTGACAAGTTAAAGCTAAGTTTCTACCTATCCTGTTGAAACTGATTGCTTTGGCAAAGCACTCAGCCTACCCAAGTCTGAGCAATGAAGGGCTGAGAAGTCAAACACAAGGATGGCAGCCTGCCAAACGCCAGGATGCCAACAGCCTCCCCTCTTCAATCTTTGGAACCCCGGGCTCGCTAAATATACCCAGAGGATTGTAGTAGTTTGTACTGATACTGTTAATTGAGACACAGAAATTTAAAACTGATTCACAAGAGGAACACATCAGAAAAGAAAGCTTGCCAACATCTCACTTGCTCTTCAAAACAGCAATTAGAAAATATTTTCATTTGCCCTACAGGCCAGCAACAGAAAGATCCATGGTATATTTCAGCATATGGCAGTACAAAGGCTTTTCAATTTGAGGAATCATATTTGAAGCGTTTTAGAGCAAGACCACCAGGAGCTGAGGTACAGCTGGTCTGTCACAGGGTTACAGCAGCCACATGTCACACTTCCTCATTTCTGAGCTTCCACTGATAAGCATAAAGTCGACAGTAACTACCGACTTTTTTCCCTTGGGTCTTCCAGCAGTGCAAGTTTAAACACTAGAATTTGAAATAAAGTCTGCTTCTTCAGATCCAAGGAGATATTCTGAGGGTGGTGGACAGGGATGAGGAGAGCTGCAGGGTAACACCTGGGCTGCACACAAAACTAGAGGTGCAATACCAACCAAGGTGATTACAGAGCTAAGGGACAGACTTCTTAAGAGACCACAGCAAAACAGAGATTGTTCTGTGGCATTTGACACCACAGCATAAGCAAAGTTAACCATGATATGTATACAGTTTGAGTCTTGGAAAAAAAGAGATGCTGAAGAACAGGTTTGAATCATATCTAGGAAAAGAATAATGCATGGTTTGGACAAGGACAGGACTTTTCTGCTTCCATGTGCTCATAGTATGCTTCTAATACACAAATTTGTCATTTGAATATAGAACTAAACATAACAGAAGTTCCATTCCCTCACTCAGTGCAGCAGGGATGAAAACTACTTTTAAATTAACCAGGTGACTCCAAGCACACAAAGCTTAAGCATTCTTCCTTTGAGGAAAATTTTAGCTGTTTGAGTTACCTTTAACCTGTAAAGCATGGTGCATTAGATGCATTACAGAGCCATAACCCTGAGTTAATTTCAGCAGCAGCCAAAACCAAGGCTGCCGCCACCACCCAGACAAGCAGGTCAGGAGGAGCAGTATGAGCAGGAACACTCCCGGAGCCCTGGATCCAGCAGTGAGAGTAAAGCAGCAGTTGGAGGACTGCTGTAAAACCCTGGGCCAAGCCAAGAACCCCACCAAGTCTGCTAACGGGAGAGGGCAAAGCCTGTAAAAAGTGAAAAACTTCACTCTAACATCAAGTCCTTCCTCTACTCATACCTCAAGGGCAATAATGAGAGATTGCTTATAATAGGGGTAAGACAAAAAAACAAGAAGAGATATTTCCCAGCCAAAACACGCTTTTCTCCGCAGAGGCCGTGCGCCGGGCCGCCGACAGCCGGATTCCCAGCGCCGTCCGGGCGCACCCTGCCCGTCCCGTACCTGCGATATCCCAGAGCTGCAGCCGCACCAGGGTCTTGCTGTCCCAGTTGATGACTTTGAGCGCGAAATCCACGCCGATGGTGGCCCGGTAGTGCTGGGAGAAGAGCTGGTGCACGTAGCGCTTGATAATGCTGGTTTTTCCCACTCCCAGCTCCCCGATCACCAGCACCTTGAAGAGGTGCTCCCGGCACTCCGGCACGCCGCTGCCCGCTCCTTCCCCGCCGGCCATCCCTCCCTCCCGCGGAGTACGGCGGAGAGGCCGGGCTGCCGGGGCCGCGGCTCTCCCACTTCTAAACTTTCCCAGGCAGTAACTTTCCTCCAACTTTCCCCAGCCGGTTCCGCGCAGGGCCAGCCCTCGCCGGGCGGGGGAAGACGAAGTGGGACAGCGGGTGGGAGGGAGCGGGGAACCTCAGCCACCACCTGACTGCAGTCACAGGACGCGGAAACTCCGCGGGCTTATAGCGGCCCGGGGGAGGGCGGTGGGAGGGGCGGGGAGAGGGACCGGCCCGCCTCGCCGCTCCGGGACACCGGCTGGGAGGTGGGAACGGGAAAGGGCCAGAGCGGGAGGAAGGCGTTCCTCCGCAGCTGCTTCGGGCGGGCCGGGCTGGGAGCGGCAGGACAGCGCGGTGTGCCCCTAGCGGGGGCTGAGCTTCAGAAGAGGGCTTGGGTTGGGAAAGTGTCAGCTGTCCGTACCATTCTTTGGTACTTTGCTTCCAGTGGTGGTGGCGGCGGCAGTGAAGTTTTCTCCCGGTGAAGTCTCTGAAAGCAGCCGGGTTCTCTCCCCACCGTCCGGCAAAGAGTGTTTTATGGCAGAGAGGTCCGTGGGACAGAGGGCTTTACCAGGATGCGTGGCGATGGAAGCCTTCCAGTGGCCCGTGCTCGCTCCCAGCCTCCCTTCCCGGGAGCCAGCTTGGGGAGCTGTAGGTGCACGGTGCTGCGCCCCGGCCCCCTCCCCGCTCTCGCAGGCCCTGCAGTGCGGCCTAGGGCTGCGTGCGGGCCGGGCCGGGCCGTGCTGAGCCCGCCCGGGACAAACAGGGCTCTGCTGAGCCCCTCCGGGACAAACAGGGCCGTGCTCAGGCGGCAGCAGTGACGCAGCAGTGGCTGCTCTGCGGAAAAGGTTCGGGTGAGCAGGAAGAAATCACCTCCTCATCCACAGGATTGCCATCAAACACCTACAGCTAAATTTGGTTCCCTCCTGTTCCTAAATTGATCTAATAAAAATATTTTTGTTGTTCTCTGGTTGTTTTAAAAATTACCCTAGCCAAACATTGAATCGTGCAATGGTTTGGGTTGGAAGGAACCTTAAAAATAATCCAGTCCCAACTCCCCTGGCATGGGCAGGGACACCTTCCACTAGAGCAGATTGCTCAAATCCAGGTCCAGGGATGGGGCATTCACAGCCTCTCTGAAACAGACACTTTCTTAGAAATCAACACAAAACAAGTTTCCTGACCTTAGGACCGTGTGGTACTATGGGTGCTGACTATGGGTGCTGACTACAGGTGCTGGGGAAAAAAAAAAAAAAAAAAAACCACAAAAAAAACCAAAAAAAAAAAACCACACAAACATCTTTACTAATGTACCCTCCAAATTAAACACACAACCTGAGGTGTCTGTGCCAGTAACAAGAGAATGAAGTTGTGTGGTAGTGTCTCCATGCTGTAATGCTTGTTTATCATGTAAATACCTAAACAAAACTATTTTGTGCTGGAGAGCAATGGCAACCACTCCAAATGGGAAATGTTACTGGCTTGTCTGGACAGCCTGTGTATATAGAGGCAGGTAACCCAAGGGAAGATCTGACTAGCAGTGAAGGGATACCCCCAGTAGGAAAGAAAATAGCACATAAAATACATGGTAACATCTGTCAAACAACCATCAGTTGCTCCTGATACTGTAACAGTTTTTTGCACATACTAATTTCTTTACAATGCTTTAAATTAGTGGCTTCAGTAAAATGATCCAGATATCTTTAGGTGGCTTTTGGAGAATGGGTATTTCCATGTCACACAGAGATGGTGCATGCAGTGTAGATGGGAGCAGGTAAAAAGAATAGCTGTTTTGCAGAATAGGGCCAGAAAAGAAGGCATTCTTGGAGAAAAATTGTGTTTGGGGATTTTGGTTTGGTAAATTTGTTCATTTGTCATGCTATATTAACTCCATGACAATTGCTGTAATTAGTATTTACTTGCCCAGCAGTAATGATACCAGAATATAAACCGGGGGAAGACTATAACTTATAAACAATTTTATATTTTTTTCTTGATGGAGGGAGGCACTGGGCAGCCTAGGTTTCTGTCAGGAGATGAGATAAGCAAGCAACACTGTTTTTATCCGGGAGGTTGAAGGCAGATGTGAGACAATATTATTTCAGGTACAGGTACTTTAGCCACTATGGGTTCTGGTAAACCTCTCTAGCGGTATCTAAACTGAGGTCTGTTTCAACACAATCATCCATTCTGAGAGGAAATTTGCCTGGCATGCACTGAAATTTCTCCCCAGATATGTGCCAAAGTTTTCCTTTGTCTTACAAGAATCAAAATGGGTTGGAAAAGAATTGTCACATACTCATGTAAGGGTGGCTGGGGTTTAGGATGGACACAGGAGCCTTGTTCCACAGGCTTAGATGGAGTCTTTGAGCTTTTATTTCTCACCTGTGATGCACTAATTACATTGCTTTCCTACCTTCTGGGAGAGTTGTATTAATTGATTACTAGGCACATTCTGTAATTATATGCCAGGGTGTGGAATGCTTGCATGCTGACTGCAGGCCTCTCATAACATTAGGTAAATTGTTTTCCCTTGCACAGGTGGGAGCAAAACTGTATGTATTTCCTACCATTTGTTAGGCCTGCCTACTACCCTTTTTGTTTTACATGTCGTAAAAATTCATTGACACCACAGAAATTAATTACTCCCATTATTTCCTCCATTCCTTCCACTTTTTTTTTTACAAGCAAGTCAAGACAGATATTCTGGTTTTGGTTGGGATAGAGTTATCCTATCTAGTAAGTGAGCTATTACTAACTGTACTACTAGTAGTAAACTGAATACAAGTTCTTCAGGATACTTGAGTTTTATATCAACAGTGCAAAAGAAGCCTGTCATTTAATTTTATTCTTCACATACTTATTTGGAATGATTAGAGCCAATATTAAAACCAAAGAAGTCAATAAAAGTCATCATCTGTTCACAGAGGCATCTGTATAAAAAAGCAAGGGCAAAATGTGACTGATAATTTGCCATGATTAATAGTTTAATCAGTACTAATTATGTTACATAATGCCAAACATATAGCAGTAGATCTTGCCTGAACTAATAATTTGCCTTAATTTCGTTAATATTTTCATCAAGCTGGCTGATACCTGTGTGAAACAGCTTGGAAAAATTCAGTCATTTGTAGTCCTGTGTCTCTGGAGCAGTGCAATCAATCATGCATGAGGTTATAGAATAAAATACAATCAACACCCACGTAATCTTCATATTGTGAGTGTAATTTCTGTGTCATTTGGTCTTTTACATGTAATTCTATTTTTTAACTGACTTCTCTTTGTCACTTGAATGTCAACAAAAACACTCTGTTGAACAAGGGCTATTGACATTATGGTACAGTAATTGGGATAAAAACATAGTATTTTACCTTCAGCTGCCTGCACTGAGAGACCAGGAAAGGGTTATTTTTGGCCATATTACCTAGCTTATCTGGTTGGTTGCCTTTAAATAAGATGTGTGCTTCATCTTTCAAATAAAAAATAAAAGCTGTTTGGTTTGGTGGGTTTTGTTTTTTCTTTCTCCTTTCTCTGCACTGGAGGTCTCAGGAATGAGGAAATGTGTATCTTACAAAACAGGCTTTTAGTACTCTCTCATCCTAAAGGCTGAAGTTTGGTCTGAATTTTTTTTTTCTTACCATTGCTGTTTGTTGCAACCAGTGGCTGCCCAGCCACTGGGTTCCTTTACTAAATTATGTTTATCCACATGTCAGAACACTGGCTTCCAACAGCAGCTGGATTTAAGGAACTGGCTGGACACTGGAAATGCTACAGAAATTTTAATAGCCTCGTGATCGTTACACGAACTGGTGAAATAGTTTAGCTTGTAAGACAACACTTCAGCTTCCTTTTTTTCTGATCCGTAATGGCTTTTGTATCCCTCTTCCTTCTAGACTGTTTAATCTTTCCCATGTTAGTCTCTCCTCTACTTCCTCTACACACCATTTTGCCTTATCTCCCTTCTATTTTCTTCATACCAGCTGTAATTCTTGTAATTCTTTAACAACTTTTCTTTTTGCCCTCTTTTTCTTTTTTTTTTTTTTTTTTTTTCTTTTTTTTTTTTTTTTTTTTTGTTTTTTTGGTTTTTTTTTCTCCTGTATTTTTATTTTCTTTTCTTATGAATGTTATTTTTCTCCTGACCTCAGTTTAGGCCTTTCACTTTTTACCTTTTTTTAATATGATTTCTTTCCTTCATACTCACTTTCCTATTCTTCTGAGCTTTTTTCTCTCTGAAGTGAATGAGAGATTTTTCATGTTTCTACTTGTCAGCCAGTGGTGAGAAAGGGACCAGCAGCAGGTTCAGCCAGTTAGACCAGGGAAAGCTGCACATTCTTGCCTGAAGCAGAGGGATACATTTAACTTACTCCGCAGTTACATTAGAAGTCAAATTCATAGCTGAAGGGATGGTCTGGGTGGCTGGAAAAGTGGATGTATGACACATGGACAATTTCCCTGTGCATATGAGGATGCAGAGCTTGGAGACTGTGACTGAGCAGGTTTGCACACCGTGTTATCAATGTGCTTCCTTGATCTGGTGGGGGATGCACAGAGCACTTCATCTGCTCCACGTAGTGTTTCCCAGAAGTCAAGGGCAAAATAAATCCCCATTGTACACAAATACCATGATCACAGCCAGAGCGTTCTACTGGAGCAGCACAGGTGACTGAATGCTTTCATTTAACAGTGGGGTTTGAGGGAAATGTCCCAAAGTACTGTGATAGTAACATACAAACAGTAGAGACCAAGGCAGGAATGGAAGGCTGGGGATATTTTGGAAAAGTGGTTCTATGGTCAAGTAAAACACTGGACAACAAAACATATACGCAAAAGCATGGAATTAATATTAATTGAAGGTTAGGTATGAGTTTACAGTCTACAAATGCATGCCTAGTTTTTGCCCACTGTGTGCCATTAGCTGTATGAGAGCACCCATGAACAAAAGCTGAGATTATGTGATAGTATTAAGCCTGCCTGGGGCTTTGCTTCCTGCCAGGCACTATGACACACTCTTGTCTTCTGACCACAAATTTAACTGAGTGATACAGGCTTGAACTTGTAAAACATTCTCAGCACATAGGAGAGTTCTACTTGTACTCAAATGATGTAGTTGGAGAAATACATGTACTGTTGTAAAATATATCTCAGATACATGTATGCAAAACTATTAGTAGACAACCATAAATATATATTGGAAAATCCAGAAAAATAAACACTTATTTTTATTTAAGGCCAGTAAAACAATGGTGCAAAAAGTGAAGTAATGGAAGGATCCTTCTGTCCAGAAGACTGAGAGAAACCAGCCATGAAGAGGTCATGTCAAACAGTGACATTTGCTGGCAAACTCCTGGAGAGAGTCCCTGATGATTACAGGCAGAATTCTCCTTAACGAGGCCTGATGGTCTTGCACAGAGGATGGGATAGTCTTTCTCACCTGTAGTCTATGCAAGTAAATGATGGACTTGGAATACCATTTTCACATGGCTATCAGGTTACTTGTTCCCTACTTGCAGGCTTCTTGTTACCCATATTCTGGGCTATATCCATTTTATCTTTACTTCTGTCCTTTTGAAAAGTCTTTTGTGCTTTTCCGTTATCAGGAAGTGGAGGGATACCATACTGTTAAGGCACTGAATGACTGAGAGACTCTCTCATCATCTGCCTGTGACTGCACACGTAAAGCAAGAGCAAGCTGTAGTGAAAGTGCTACAGGTCTGCTGATTCCTTTCCTGACTTCTTTTGGTAAATCTCCATCTGCATAGACATCAGACTGAGAGAAATAGCTTTTGAATTGTCTCCCCTGCAAATATTTATTTTTTTCATCTTTACATATGAGAATGGTAAATTCTTTGCCTTCATTCTGAGCACTCTCAAGAAGAGAGTTCAATACTCTAGTATTGAACCAGTGCAATGAGCACCCAGTGTGTTGTTGGCTGGCAAATTTGTGGCAAAAATAGGTAAATACTTACAGAGCATCATTGCAAGTCTGAAGACTGAGGCCAGGAGGAAGGACAGCCATTGACTGGGATTCAGATAAGCAAGATGGAATGGTTATTGAAATACTGAGGGGATTATTATGATAAGATTTCTTTCTTTGCTAGCTGTTTGCTCTTGCTTGTGTGTGGACATTTATTCCCCCAACACCTTTTCCCACATTCAGTAGCCGTGCCCTGCATTATTCTCAGTACTCCCAAGCCATTTGCTAGGGAGGAAACAGAAGTTCTTCCATGCAAGACCCTTACTTTCCATCCACAGTGACTCCATCTGATCTCTTCCATAAAGTCAGGGTCATTTTGATCTCTCATCAGCATAGAAGATGAGGCAATTATCTGTGTGGTGGTGATTAACTCTTACCATCTGCAGCACAATGTAGAGGCTGTGAGCATTTGAAGGAGGGGAGAGATGAGAGGATTTACTCAATCCACAGCAAACTGTTGCATCTCCAGCTGGGCATGGGTGGACTCTGCAGTAGGCACCACCCAGACATAAGCTGCACTAGGAAAGCATTTTTTTGTGTGTTTTAAATGGTTCTAAGACTGAAGTAATGAAAAGCACTAGAAATTCCTAACTGTGTTTATGCTGGTCACTCAACATATTGTTTTGTGTCACTCAACTAAAAATCCTTATCATTCTTAGCTTATCTTGATTAAAAAATGTACTTTTCCTGTACCACACTGAATAATATCTGCAGCTACAGAAATGTGACTGAAGATATGACTTGGAAACATAGATACCAAATTACGAAGATGCTTAGAGTGATGAGTGACAATCAGACACTATTGTTAATAAACCCATGTTGATTGACACATTTAATTTTAAATAATTAAAATCTATTTAATATGTATCAACCCTTTAAAGCAACAGCATTTATTGCATCTTCCATGGGGAGCAAAGTAGGAAAACTGAAACAAAAAGCTAAAGGTCATTCTATGACCTTTTGTAACTGTTGTAGTAAATGCCCATTCTGCTCACACTCTTAAGCAAGAGAAATTCAGTCATCATGACTCATCCCATCCTCTGCACCTTCTAGAGTTCACTCCTGTGCATGAACTTCATCACATGCAGCCAGCTTCTTATTTTTGTGATGAGACATAGAATGGAAAAGATAACTATTACAGCAGACCTGGAAACACAGCTAATATGCATGTAGACTTAAATATACATCATGCTTATTCACTCATTACATGTTCAGCTGAAAATATTGATGTTTTCCACTGCCTTATTTGCTGCACAATTTCACAGCAATGACAGAAGACATGGCAATGCCCTTTTCTCTCTCTCTTCACATTCAAAAGGGCAAGCTTCTCTAGTAAAATAATGTAACTATACTTATGTATTTTTTGTTGACCTCAGTGCTGCTGTGTGGCTTAAACATGAGGCCTTGTAATGGAGCAAGATGTGTTATGATCAAAGTATGTAACAGTTTCAGTCTCATTTATGTGCAGATTGTGTTGGAATTTATGTTGCAACTGAGTGTCTTTCTTACAAATGGCTTTAACTATGAATTGTAAAAATTAATGTTTGAACTGAGCTGTCCAAAACCTGGCCACTTTGATGGGGTTTTTTACAGATACATGAAGTTTGATACATGCTACCCTTTGTCAGTTTTCAAGATCCTACTACCAAGGACAGGAGTTCAAACCTTTCCAGTCTAGAGGCTTTGGATCTTTGATTTGGGACAGTCATTTCCCCCCTCCTGCCACCCCCAANAGTTTATTATTGAGAAATTGTTGAACAGGTCTTGTTGGCAGGTTTTAGAGCTTTTGAACCTGAGGCAGACGCCTGACGTGGATAAGGTTTGCTTAGGTTTCAAGCAGGCTAAAGAACAATAATGGAGATTCCCAGTCTTCATTAGTGAGAAAGCTAGTAGCTCCTTCTGCAATTTTCTTATCCTCATTGCTCCTCTTTTCATGGTATTTGGACCATGGTTATAGCCCTGCTCTCAACCATACAAAAACCCAAACAAAACAAAACAAATAAACAAATAAAAAACCCCAAGCCAAACCAAACCAAACCAACCCAACCAACCAAACAAACAAAAAACAAAAAACAAAACAACAAAACAAAACAAAACAAAAAAAAAAACCACAAAAAAAAAAAAAAAAAAAAAAAACCAAAAAAAAAAAAAAACAAAAAACCAAAAAAAAACCCCACAAACAAAAAAAAAATCTGTCAGGCTCAATCTGTATCAAATTGTATTTGATAAATAATAAATGAGAATGTTTTTGGCTAAACAAAACAGTGTGTTTTTTCAGTCATCTTTTCATAAGGAAAAATGTGGAAATAACATATTTGGAAGACAGTGTGTGGCTACTATGACTGTGTGAGAATGAAGCTGGGTTTAATGCCCAATCACTTTACCTGTATTTGCAGACAAAAAGAATCTTTAGATTAATTATTTACTGAGCAAAACACTGGGGTTTTTACCCCCTTTTATTTTTTAATTGGCTTGTAAGTAGGATTAGAATGCCATTGAAGCCATTTTCTTTCTTGAGTGTGTATTCCAGCACGGTGTTCCAGTTCTTAACCTGCCCCTGGCTGTATGTGCCTTTTTTGCTGGATCCTTCCTGAGGAGCAGCACCACTCTGTCCACAAAGAGCTGGCAGCCAGGGAGTGGGGTCTGAGCACTTTTGCCAGCTGGCTGATCAGCTGAGGGACAAAGACAATAGCTTATCTATTCTTGCTCTGGTCAGCTCCCAAGACATTCTTGTCCTTCAGACTGGCATGACTCCTGGCTCAGTACCAGTTTGCATCACTGTACTGCTGTTCTGCATACACACAGCTTCGTTTTGCTAGTTATTTATCATTTTTGCATAATTTAATTTTACTTTTTTTTTTTTTTTTTGTGGTGGCCATCTAAAGAACTGCTGCCTGTTTTCTGCATTGTTAGCAACAGTCGTAAGCTGCTGTCAGTTGGATCTTGTTAAACAGCAGCTTTATTCCATCAGCCTCTATTCTATGAAGCCTACACACATCTAAACTGTCTGAACATAAAAGGAAATAAAGACCTCACTCCAGGCATGAATCCCAGCAGCTGAGCATCTGTGTTTAATGCTTTTGAAATACCCTTCTAAAAGGTAGCTGCAGGTGGTTTTGTCAGTAAATAATTTTGCACTTGTCCATATGTAATGTTTCAAAAGCCCAGTTTCACTGGTTTTTGCATGTTTTTTTTTTTCTTTAAATCCATTAGGCTCCATAGCTAGTTAGAGAGGTGAACTAATTAAAGAAAATAATGAGCCATACCCATATCAGATCAAGATATTTGGAAATTTTTTTGCAAGCTGAATAACAATCAAGCTGAAAATTAGAATGTAAATGTTGCTAATTCCATGAGCAAGGAAAGGGGCATCTGGTTTAATGTCTGCTATCAAGATTATTATTAGATAGTTTACAAAGTACTGCCAAAGGAGTATGTAAAACTGCCACTGAGTTGCATATTTAGATTCAGTATTGTTCTTCCAACTGGAGTACTTGGAGCACAGTTACAACACTTATTTCGCTTTCCATCTCATCATGGTAACATGAGTTATGTACCAAATATTTCTGCTTCCAAGTACCTTATTTTGTGAACAGTCTGTTTATGTCAGAGATAATATTTTCAGGCTGTACTTTATGTCATTCACAAGCAACTAATTCAGCACAGACATCTCGCAGTCCACCCATGATGAAAATTGTTGTAGCCTAAAATGAAGTGCTGATTTTCTATCAGTACCTATTTTTGTTTCTTCAATGTCTCTTTTTTTTTTTTTTTCTCCTACTTTCTCCTGGTAAGACATTCTACTGAAGAAATGTAACTTCTCTAAACATCTTTTTAAGATACTCTTTAAGTTTACCAACAAGACACTATTTGTTAGTTTGTAATTTAATTTATAGAAACAAAAAGTACCTAAATATTTCAGAAATTATGCAGTCTGCAGTTTGTTCCCTTGTTTGTTTAATCTAATCCTGTAATTAATGGTGATGATCTCAACAAATTTAAGGGTGTCTATTTGCTTTTGTCATAGAGATAGTTCTCAAATATTAACCCTGCCTCAATCATCCACACGGAAAATTCAATGGGATGAAGTATGGTGGACCACAAAAGCAAAGCCACTCCTTTGCAAAGCTGTTGCAGCTCTGAGTCAGTGATTTTGTCTCTGTGAAAGACATACTAAGTTCTTCATACATAACTTCCAGATGAAGGACATTTTCTTCCTAACCACAAGCTGGTTGGTCATAGAGCTCAGGACTCATCTCTTCTGAGCTACTTTTGCAGTTTCTTGCTGTCCTAGATGCAAAATACCAAAGAATCCATTTCTCATCAGAAGGAAAATCACAGAACAGAGAGTTACAGATTGCATATATAGAAGTTCAATTTAGAACTGAAGGTGTTTATTTAAAATGTCCCAAAGCTACAGTTGACATTACTTCCTTTTGCTGGGCCTAGCAAACACTTTCTGTCTTGCATGTGATTGTATGTGTGCTAGAGATCAGAGAGCTTTTTTATCAAAATTGGTTCTCAGATGCATATAAACTTTTAACAACCATAAGCAGTCTTTTCAAAAAGCAGCTTGTCACATGACATATGTGGATACCAACCAAGTTTTCTTTCTTTTTGTTCTTTTTCTCCTAAATGAAAAAATTTCTTCTGACAGCCTCCTATGAACTACTTCAAA
This sequence comes from Pyrgilauda ruficollis, assembly GCF_017590135.1. NCBI lineage: Eukaryota > Metazoa > Chordata > Aves > Passeriformes > Passeridae > Pyrgilauda > Pyrgilauda ruficollis. The sequence continues at coordinate 16,655,635 of NW_024523648.1, read as the reverse complement.
GAAGTCTCAAGTCCTTTTTTTTCCCCCAGATGACCTACTATTCTGTGTCTTCTCAGAAAATTAGTCAAGATGTTTGAAATTTGAGGAGTATGCAAAACAGCAAATTTGATTTTTTTTAAACCAATAATGTATTTCAAGAGTCCTGATTTTATTTTCAATGTTTTTTTAGTTTATATCTCTCAATTACAGTGAAGACATATCTATAAAGGTGTATGGCCTGCAGAAAATTCACTAGTTTTGGAAAACTACAAGGCTGGCAAAAAACAGTCTCAATCCAACAGAAATAGTTGTCAAATATATGAGTTAGTGTAGAAAAGCTGAGATTCATGCCTCAGAGCTAACATGTTCCGTGCTCTCAAATGACTGCTGAGAGCAAAGATTACAGGTTACCTGCACAGATTTGGCACATCCAGCAGTGGAAGTTTCTTCCATGCCCCTCATTTGCTGGATTTAAACACACATCAGCCAGTCTCTTAACCTCTTTGTTTAATATGCCAGAAACCGCTGCCCATTCTAGATAGCGTGAATTCTAACCACGTGCTGTCACTTTGGTGGGTTTTTTTCAGTGGACTTTTTTGGACAGTACAAGTGACTGAAACTGTGTTTTTGCTTAGTTAGGAAATAAGTTCTACTTGAAAAGCCAAGCATTCAAAATTATGAAATTTCAGAAATGAGGCTGTCCATAGAACTTTAATTTGGCACCATGTAAGTGCCAGTCCTTAATGGCACCACTATATTCTTTCCCTGTTTCCCGCTCCATTCATTGTAGTGCAGTATGCTTAGAGAATCCAACATCTGTTCACTATTTTTATCCTTGTTGCTTAACTGGTGGCCACACCTTGGAATGAGTGCAGAATTATTTCTTTCCTTATGAACCTTTCCAGAGCATACTAGAGTGCAGTGGTGTCCAAATGAATCATGAACTTTAATGATCATATGGCTGCTATGAGATGAAATTAATCATTTTCTCCATTTGATGTCCGTGAAAGTGGAACAAAATCCTCTCTGGAGGCCACACAGAGAGTCGATGGCAGAACTGGAATTTGGGACCCAATCCAGTGCTCATTCTCCCGGATGAAACCATTTTCCTCCAGGAAGCGCTGAGCAGCCTTGGTTCTCATTGACTTTGCAGTTTTGAGCATTCATCATGCCTGTTCACCATCACAGCACTGGTAATCTTAAAAAGCTCAACCAGAAGATAAAAGCCCAAATACATACAGTGGCTCTATGCCTGAAGCAACAAATCCAAATGCCTTATTTAAAGAGGCTTTGCGGTGGAATGATGAAATGGAATGAAATTGCATATTTCTATTTTACTAATGTTTCCTTTTTCTCACTTTGAAACCCACATTCCTTCCTTGTGACTTCTTCAGTGTACTCACTGGGGAAAATACCACTCGTGCTAGGGATGGCACAGAGCTACACTCGGGACGACTGTCATGCCAGAGCTGGTGTGACCACTCATGAACTGGAACACTGCTGCCCAGCTGAATGTGGGATGACCCTTCCATCTGATTCCTGTGGTGGGGTTTGGGCATGTAGCATAAATCTGGTTCCTTACTTCTCTGAAAGTTATTAGGACTTAATTAAGGCTTGAAGCCTCCTACATATGACTGAAATGAATGAACTTGTTCAATGCCAGGTATTTGAAGGATGGATGGGCAGATAAGCATGCAGTCCTTGTAAACACAGAGACTATCCTTGGCAAACCACGAGCAATTTCTATTTCCTACAAAAGAAAAAACAATGCTCAACAAGAGACGTGTTTCTAGTTCTGGGAAGGCTCACAGATATATATATATATATGAGGTTTTGCACTTCCAGTCTCTTTTAGATGAAGGCTGCTCAGATATTTGGAGGGATAATAGCAGGACAAAATATTTGGATAGGTAAATCAAAATAATTTTCTTTCAACTGTCATATTCTTAAACTAGACAATAGAGTCCTAATATATTTCAGACACAAAAAAATACATAAATTGGTTTGAAAAATCTGGAAACTAAAAGCTGTGCACTTTCATACCAGTGCCTGAGGTCGTTCAATTTCTTTAGATTTTCTGACAAAATATGCCTCTTGGATAATATAATTTAGCTCAGTCATACTTGTAAAAGAATAAAGGTAGTATATACTCTGATAATTGCTGTATGATGAATGAATGCTGATTGTCCATTCTTTTGCTAAAATACCCTACTCAGTATGTTGTGGAGGGCATACTTTTTTAAGGAATTTCAGAAAATAGACCCATTTTCTGGGCTTGTCTAGAATGTGCATTTATCGCTAATTACCCAGACCTTAATCTTTTTGGAAGCAGTTAATTGGGCTTGATGTGGTTTATGCCCCATAGAATTTTCAGATGAGTTTTAAAACTAGATCCTACATGCTTTGATCTGTGGGCATTTTGGGTAATGTGGTTGCATGCAGAGAAATGGCATTTGGTGGAGGTTGGCAAACACAAGAACAAGTCCTTGTGAAACACTTGCAGTGAAGTCTGGTGGATCTCCTCCCACTTCAGCACTGACTAGCATGTGCATTTGCTGTCAGTCTCTATGTTCACTTCAAATAGTTCATGATGATCAAAACACACCACCAAATTATCCAGAGAATTTGGTGTTTTTTGTGCCATTTGAGACTGCTCAAAGTTTGGATGACAGCTCACCTTCTCTGCATGCCCTAAGTTATCACTGTATTACACCAGGGTTTTCCGTTTTGCATCCTCACTCCATGAGAACTCTGAACAGCTGTGAGAACGATCATCTGGGAGCTTCTGGTAACTGGTACAGTATTTTAAGGAGTCCCAAAATTAAATACTAAATAGCTGGATTTTAAGCTATTCATGCAACCCATATATAAAGACTGAAAGCAGAGATGTTAGCATACGTGTGGCATATGATTAAACATCTTTAATGACACCCACAGAGTTCACAGAGTGGAGAAGCACCTCACAGCAGTGGAAATATTTGCAGTTACAAGTGGAAATTACTGTAATTGTAAACCCCAAGAACTTGCAGCCTACTTGCACATAGAGAAGACACCAAGGAAGGCAATTCTCCTATGCTATGAACTTCACAACATAAACAAGGCTAATGGGAAAGTTGAGCAGAATTATAAAATTATTCTAACCTGAAGAACATTGTCTATTAATCTGTTGTTTTGGTTTGTATTTCACAAATGAATAAAACCTCACTTCCTTGAGTGAATTGGGCTCATGGATACATTAACAGGGCAAAAGACAAAATGTTCCCAAATAATTTAAGGAGCATATTGTTTCAAGAAAAATCATGCAATAGGCATGGAAGCACTTGAGAACATTTCCACACAGCATGACATGCTCCTAGGTTGTTCCAGAACAGCTCTCCCTATTTGCAGGGAAACAAATCCATTCTACAGATGATGAACAGGACGTGGCTGTCCTTTCTTTTTTGCTGTCCTTTCTGCTAGGAAGGACAAGCATGACTAGGAATGACTTCTATTGTTGAGCTGCAAACATTGCTTAATGTATTCTTAGTTGCTTGACAATGAGTTGAATTGTAGGGTTGCTGTGAAATGTAATGAGCAGACTGTGCAGATAAGAAACTTCACACCAGCGGATCTGGTTTCATTATGCAATCATTCATTTCTACTCTGCAAGCTCTTGCTTGTACACCATGTTCCTCAGCTTCGACACCCTTAAATTAAAAACAGGCCTGAAAGGACCTACTTGTATTTAATAATGATCCCAATAAGATGAGTCTTATAAGGCACAAGAAGTATATAGAAGTGTAAATTTTTTCTCACATCCCAATTCTTTGTAAACCAATCACACTTGCTCATTTAACTTGTTAGAATGTGTAGTTATTTGAAGGAATCAATTACTCTCTTAAATCCAAAGAGTGATAATCCTTATTATTAATTTAAAACTGTGTATCCTAAAATTTTCACCAAACATAAGGATACCATGCCTAATTGCAGGGGCATAAATCATTAATTTTATGGCTCAAGGCCCCTGTTCTCAAGGGGGTTTTTTCACCGTTTTTGAAGTTAACTGTAAGGCTATGGGTCATGGTATGTTTTCATTCACAATGTCACATTTCTTTCCAGTAATCTGACATCTTCTCACTATGACCTGACTCACAGAAGACTGAAGCACCAATGGCATACCTAATTATCATTTACATTATCATAGCACATTGTCACTTCATTACTTGTGTTCTAAGTTTATGTGCACATGTCTAGCTGTTGAACTGTAGTCAAGAGACAGACGAGAAGAGCCATAATATTGCTAATTAGTTTTAATGTTAGAAATGTCAGGCAGTGATAACTTTTCAAAATTCTGAAAGAGGTGAAAGCAAACTTGTGCCTAAGAATTATGAAATGTAGGAAATTAGCTAGTATTTTGTAAACCTCTCATTCCTGTGATTTTTTTTTCCCAAAGAGAAAAATGATGTCACATAAAAAGAAATTGTAACTGTAATCACACTCCAGTTGTCTCCCATCTTTTTTCACATCCTTTCTCCTGAACGTATTATGACAGTTTTATCTTTTTTAGACAATTCTGAGATATTTTAAGTACAAAGTTCAGATACTTTTTCCAATTTACTGACAATTTAGACAAAGAGATATCTCCGCTCACACTAAAAAAGACTCAAGATCTCCAGAGAGGAAGAAGATTCTGCTTTATGAACAACTGTAGCAAAACCAAATCATTAGCAAAACCAACACATTTATAATTTCCTATTGTACACATTGGATAAAAAGTGTTTCTTGTCCTGTGTTTTCTTCCTATCACTATTTTGACTCTGTTTGCACAGCAGTTTTTCTGAGAAAGGGAAGACACCAACACTTCTGTTTGATATATGCAGATCTTTCTTATTATTATGCCTCCCTGACATTCTTGTCATTGACGAAAATGGGATAAGGATCTTCTGTTGATGCAAGGTCAGCCTCCGCTGGGCTAAACAGCAACAACTTCTCAGGTGGAAGTGCCTGAGCAGAGCATTTGAACAAACATTTGACTTCTTAAGGGATAAGGCCTAATTTCACAGCTGTCAGGACAAATATTTCACAATTATTCTGAGAATGACCGATCAACTATGTTTGCTGTTTTTACAGGCTGACTTAACTTTTATAGTGCACTACTAAGGTTAAAGCTGGATCTGAATCCTGAGGATGTGTCCAGACTGAACACTGTTTCTTTGTGGGGTAGGTGTAGTGTGAGCTGAGCAGGGCAGCAGTGTCAGCTGGTGCTGCAGAGCTGTGTCGCCTTACTGGGTAATGCTGTGCAACCAGGCTCCCTTGGCAGATGTAACTGTACAGAAGGAAGGCAGCTTTTGTCAGCCCCACTTATTTGTGCAGCTGACACAGCTAGACCCACAGGGAAGCTATTCATATACACTAAGTTTCCACTCAGGAACTTTGCAGAAAAAGCCTTGTTCACAATTCAAAAATTTTGGTATCGCTTCTGCCATCAAAATCTGGGGCTGTGAAACAATAAGGATTGTCACATCCAATCACATGTTCACAAAGTATTTTTGGTATGTATCCAGCCATCTGTTCTGATAAGCTTTTTCTCACCTGTTTGTCAATTCTGAGCAAAGCACTGTGATCATTCTTATTTATATTACCCAGTTCTCCCTAGCCGGCTGACATCTACAATGTAAATTAGTTACAGCAGTAGAGTCTCCATAGTGAAAGCAGGAAATTTTTGCCCCACCACTCCCAAAGGATAAGGGGTATGCAAGAGCAGCTCAGCTGCCTCTGCCCTGCACACCTTGGGGGGAACTCTGAGGAGCTGAAGCAGTGGGAATGAGGCAGGAGCTGGAGTGAGTGCAGCAGGGAGCTCTGAACCTCAGGAAGGCATTTCTCCAGTGGGGCCGTGCCACACAAGATGAGAGTCAGAGAGCTATATTGGACCACTCATTGCCTTTGGTTTCAACTCTAGGATTACTTCAACTTTTTGAATAAAATTGCATAATACTTACAGTGGGAATAAATATTTAGGCCTTTTTTAATTTTAAAATATCTCCTGGACTTGGAAAACACAAGAAGAACATTTTATTAAGAGAATAAGGAGACAACGTGCCACAGGCACTTCAAAGCAAAAGGGGAGCTAAGATATGACAAGAAACAAATGTCAGATAAATGAAGCTGAGATTGTCTGAAAGAGGGGAATGGCTGAAAGGATTTAATGGAGATGCAGATTATAATCTAAATCCCATGTAGACAGTATTTGCACTGAGCACTGAGATAAATAAGCTTTGGATCATGACCAAAGACAAATTGTGTACCATGTAACCCTCATCAAAAATTTTTACACAGGCATTTTGATCCACTTAATGATTAAGGTCACCCAGGAACATCCCTTCTATTTTTGGAGTTTATTTTGCAACATACTTATATGCATATCTTACTGAGAACTCACAAAATGCATTTTAGTCTAAAAATGATCAGGAAATTGCCATGAACATCTTGAAGAGCTGGAACTCAGAAACAGTCAACAAATAAAGCACTTACACCTGAGATGTTATCAGTCTGACCCTTTCACATAGAATGGATGAGTTTTCAAAAAGCTACAGTGATGTAACAAAGTTTGCAGTGCAGGTCTGAAGAAAATTTAGGAGCAGGACACAGCCATATGTTGTAGCCATGGGATGATCACAATGTTCAAGGTTAGGCAGCTCTCATGAATCTTCAGGTGAGTACCATCTATAAATGCATTCTGGTGCATTTTGAATGTTGTCTTTATTTTTAAGAAGCTGAATGCTCACTCTTGCAGGCATGAATGATACTAAGAAACTGGATTTTTTTTTTTTTAATCTCTGGAAAGAATCTTAAAATTATTAAATAATACAGCTCTGAGCAAAAAGAAGTCAGTTCAATATGGAAATATTTGCATGCCATTTCATTCCTCTCTTCTAACCTAAGGGAATCACAGTTTAATAAAGTGAAGACTTAATTCAGTTTAATGAAAGTGAATATGTAATTATGAAAATAAGGTCAAAATAAAGTAGTTTTAATCTAGAATGAGCCTCTTAAGAGCAAAATGAAAGCTAGACTCAGTTTTAAACATATTGAGAAATGCTCTGATAATAATTGATCATGTATGTGAATATTAGGCAAGAGAAAGACTGTTTAGTTCCACTTCAGTGTTATTAAATTTATTATTAAGTCAAACAGCACTTGGAGGATGGACATTCCATGAGATCCCTGAGCACAGTGGAGTCTCTCCACCCAAGAGACAGAAAGAGAAATGGGATTATGAAGGATTCCTCTTCTCATTTGATAGAAGATAAACTGAACACCAGGTGATATTACTTGCACAAAGTCGGTTATCAACAGAGTAAGCAGTACTAAACTGGATTTTCAGTTCATTTCAGGTTGGATAAATTGAATTTTTTTTCTAAAAATACTAATATAAAGAAAGATTTTAAAAATCCCATTTTGAGGGTTCGGAGTACTTAGAAAATTAAGTAGAAGGAAATTTAGGTAAAAGATCTTTTCACTAGGAAGTCAAACCATTTAACCATCAGAATGTTTAAAAATGTACTAGCACTCAGATGATTAGGAGTTCCTGAAAAAGATAAAATGCTTTGGGGTTGGTTTGTTTGTTTGTTTTTTTTTTCCCTAAGTATTTCTGCTTGCTTTTCTCTCTTGGAACAAAAAGCAAAATAGTTAAACTTGTGCATAACATGGATATGAACTCCAATCAAATATATTTGAAGAAAAGGCATGCTTATTGTGAAGAGGATATAAACTTCAGAGCTAGGAGCTAAATGTAGTACCAGTTCCATACGAACCCTGGGCTCCTGGTTTTCCTGCAAATTTTAAGGCTTATGCGTGCATTATCTGAAACTCGGTAATATTAATTTTTATATAGGAATGACTGAGAAAGTATTTTAATTTTGGTTGGAAACGAACCAGTTAAAACTCTAAGGAATCAATATTTCTGTTTTGATGAAAATTTCATGAGAAAGTAGTAGCACCTACAGTGTTTTTTCTGTTCATAATCAGTATAATATTACAATAATACTAATTGTCAGGCAGCATAAGTATAGGCAATATAATAGAATGGAGAACCTCTTGAATAAGAACAGCACCTTAAATGAAGGTTTCTTGTATTATTTTGTATTGGAAGATGAATCACAGCCAAGGACTCATCAGGACACTAGTATTTTGTATTAAACCCCAAATATTCACTTGCTAAGTGACTAGAGTTAAGAAATAGAGAGATTTGTCTACCTATTGTTATTGAACTGGTCCTGCACTGAATCACATAGCCTGGTGCATCATATGGCTCAGAAGGAAGCTGGTAGCCAGAATTATGCAGTGGGTGCTGCGTTTTTCACCCACATACCTCATGAAGTTCATTCATGAAAACCTCTCTGGCAATGCTTTCTGCCATTAGCAGCATCTCCTAACACCCACTGAAGAGGAACCCTTGAACACCCTGCAGTGTCTGTTTGCGTTTGGTCCTCTCCTTTTGGAAAAGTAATAGAGCACTATGGAAAGTAGTACTAGTAGTTACTCTGTGGAAAGTAAAAACACCGCTGGCAGTGATCCTTCTAGCTGAAAATTCACAGCTACTTATGCAGAAGGGTATAAAAATCTCCAGTCTCCCCCCTAGCCTCACCTGCTCACGGGAACAGGGCAGGGTGTGGATGGCTGTGCTTCCCAGGAAGGCAAAACACATTCCAATCCAGCCACTTCTTGATAATGCTGCCGTGTACCTGCCTCCAAGTGCAATCACAGGCATGGGCTAAAGTCTCACCATCACACCCAGCACAGAAGGTGGCTGTGATTTTGTGTGCAGACTGAAAACTACATCGTGCTGATAGGAATCCTGGGGAGTTAAAGGGCAGGGGTGTCTTTTCTTTTCTTCTTTCTTGCCAAGGTCAGGATTAAATGCATGAGATGATATTTCTTTTTTGGAGTCAGATGTTTATTAGTTCTTATCTATATTACAGGCTCACAAACCATGATTTCTACAGCACGTCACTCTAACAAACTAAAAATGGAGCTGTATCTCTCTCTCTACAAGGCCTTTTAAGGATAAACTGTCCAATTAAGAAATGACACCTAAATTATTTTTACTTTTAATCCAATAACCCATGGCCTGCAATGCAGATTTTTTATCCAATTACACGATACCACCCAAAGCCATGAAGAAGGTGAAGAAGGACTAGCCACCACCCTAAAACCTCCATCATGCTATATAAATATTACTATATTCCAAAACCTTAAACTCTAAGTTTTCCACAATGTGGTAATACACACATCTATTCAAACTAACACCCATAATCCCAGTTCTGTCATTCCATTTTGGAAGCCTTCTCCACGGCCTCAGCTTAAAAGCAGTGTTCTCTTGGGGGTCAGCGCCTGACAGCACAGAAAGTCTAAAATTCTCAGTAACCAGGGTTCCAGCACAGGGAGAAAACAGACAGAGAAGACTTGTTTTCTGCACAAACCCTAAGGAAGGCCATGATGAGCATTTCATCTAAGCCCAAGGGAAATCATGAGTTTCTGAAAGCTGTTTTTCCTCGACAGCAGGTTGATGCAGGCTGGCCTGTGCATAGCCCATCCACAGCTGCTGGGTGCTGCTGCTCTCTTGGCACTGCCATTTTCTGTCCCTGCCACATGTGATGGATAATCTGTTATGCCAAGCTTTGTTTCCTGCACCTGCCTCCCTCTTTAATATCCAATGTCTCTTGAGTCCAGGAGCTTTGTATCAAACTGATCGCAATTTCCAGGACTTCAACCTCTTGGCAGACTTTGAATTCCTGTAGTGTCAACAAAAATAAATCAACATAATAGGCTCCATAAATAACAATATTTTCATACTTTTCAGTGTAGAAGAGTGTATCTGCTGAACAAGAATGGTCCTGTGTAATGCAGGTCACAGCACCCATTGAGTACCAAGATCAGTAACCCAGTTCCTCCTGACTCAGAAAGTAATCAGCTTTGCTCTTGCCAACAGTGGTTTCAGAAGCATGGAAGTGCACTGAAATATATACCTCCTCTAGGGAGAGAAGAGAGTTTTAAACTGGAGAGGACTGGAAATCTGGATCTTGAGTAAGTATAATCTATAGCACTTCCAGATTCTGTCTGTATTTTTCTCCAGATGTCCACCACTATCCAGGTCATTCTGGCACCTTTGAGCTTGAAAATATTGTGAAATTTAAAGACTATTGTTTAAAATTAAAATGATGCAAATGAGATAAGGCATGGATAGTGCCTGAAACTAGGGCCAGGGCCTGGAAAGAGCAGGCACTGGGAAAACCACCATCTGCACAGCCTGAAAAATAATAACACTGAAATGCTGATCTATGGATTGGTGTTTCTATCTGCTGTGGCTTCCAGCAAGCTTTCATTGAATTTTTCACTGCAGCTGATACCTATTGTCCTGTGTGCTCTAAAAAAATGCCAGTGACTGAGCAGAATAAATTTTTGTTTTGTGCATGGCACTAAAATACACAGAAAATTAAAGAGAATCATGCTCCCACCACCATTCAAGCGCAGTTCTGTGTTTCTCTAGCATATAAATTTTTGCATTTCTTAAGTTTGTCAATTTCAAACTGACCAGTTTCAAGGACTAAGGAACTTCATATCTGTTCATATCTTTTCTTGTAAAAGCAAAATTAAGGAAGATGCTATCTTTTTTGTTTTTTGGTATATGCCTCTGAGGAGCTCCCCAACCACGGTGATCTCAGTGTTGGTCAAATACCGTCATGGGACAGGAGCTACCTCAAATGTAATCCAAGTATGACAAGCCTGTGTTGGAGAATAAGGAATTTTAACTGCAGATATTTGAGCTGTGCTGTTCCAGTATGATTGCCTTTCAAAGAATACCATTAATGATACCATTAATAAAAATGGCAGTTCAAATGTCACTGTAATTGTATGCTTTGATCTGTGACCTTTGCTTATTAATACTGCAGTCTGCTGAGCTGACATCAGAAGGACAAAAGCTTTTGACAGCTTCTTTTTCAGCTTAGATTTAAATGATATTGTTCTTTATAAACAACCCAGTGAGATCTCTGCCTTTGTCCGTCCTCCTGTGAAGAATTGTCTATCTAACAGAAGATAATTTCTTTTTTGTTTGTTTTGTTTTGTGGTTTTTCAGTTGTTTTGCTGAGGGTTTTTTTTTTGTTTTTTTTTTTGCTTGTTTCAATCTCAACCAAAACAGCGGAGTGGCTGAATTAAAAACTGAATGATTTATTGTGGTCCAAATTACAGCACATAATTAAAGCACACTTGCCCTCACTTAGTCTAGCATTAAAATATATAGTGGTAATATTTTTTTTTCTTTTGACAAGAATGTTTCTGAATTATTTCATCCAAATGACATAAATAATTTTAAAGTTTTTTCTCTAAAAAGAGAATGAAAGTTTATTTCTTTCTATTATGCAACCTTTAGGCACAGTATCTCACCATCAGGTTCACATAGAATTTGGAAATACAATGAGCAGTAGCTGGGTGTTTCAGCAGTTCTAAGCTAATCTCTAAAAGCAGTAACATCTTCTCTCATTTTTGCAATACCCTCCTCTTCAGTGTAGGCTAGCCATTTGTCTTGTTCTCAACAGGTGTTTTAGATAATACCCTGTCAATCGTGTCATTATAAATCCCAATTGCCAAATGTTTACACAAAGATTATAAATATCCTACAGTTTCTCATGTCTCATAGTTTTTACTGGAATGTTTCCTCTGCAAAACCCACACCCTGACCTCAGCACCAGCAGTGCAATCATAAATGTATAAATTGCAAACTGCTGCTGCAGATGGTGAGAGAGGTACATCAGATGCTGCCTTTGCTCTGACTGAAATGTGGAGGAAGGAAACCATGGCATAGTGGGAAGATACAGGGCTTGGTATGAGGCTTTCCCTACAGATGATAAAGGAAACTCAAAGCTTTCAAACTACAGTTTTCATCAGGCAGAGGCAGATGCAGATTAGCAGCCAAACCACTCTAAAATAAAAAAAACCCTGTGGTTTCTTCATGCAAAATTGTGGTAGCTCCCTCAGTGCTGAGGAATAGTCCATATGGACAATTTAAAATGTGCTGAATGTTCATCTGCCTCAGATTAAGCAAGATGCACAGTTCCGAGCAGTTTTACCTGGAAAAACAAGGCTATGCACCTTTAGATTCTGGATAAATGTATGAAGCTTCACAATTAGACATTTTAATGGAGCAGCCAGTGCTCTACTTGGCCTGGAGGCATGGAGAATTCTCTATCTTAGTTATCCTCTCATGTAATTTTTTAAGTTATGATGTGTCCTGTGATATAAAAAAGTGGTGATGTATGTCTCTGTGCAAGACACTTAACTACTTATTACAGAATTCCTCCCTATCTCATCCTGAATTACAACTGGCTGACTGGCATGGAGCTTTTAATGAAATATTTATTCAGAAGAAAAACATATTGCTTTGTCAGTTCCAGCTCCCACCTACCTTCATTAAACCCCTGTTCTTGCTCCTAGGTTCAGAAGAGAGATATTTAATAAGCACTAAGGAGGTGTGAAGTTTTTGGTCATGACCACGAGGCCACTTGCAAAATTCCTGGGCTTGTTGCATGTTGCTGCCAAAGACTGATTTTATTAGTTCCCACATTTACAGTCACACTTGCTATTTAGCTTCTTGTTTACCAAAAGAAGAAACATTAGAACCATTTTCTAATTGATGGTGTCTTTAGAACTTTAGGGCTGTGCCTTTGGACAGTATTCCTTTGCTAGAAATTGATGGTATTCATTTCCTTTTTGGGAAAAGGGGATTTTTCAGTGTTGTCATAGTAGAGTAGAATGGTACTGGAAACAGGGCAGTGGTAAAAGCAACAGTTGCCTTCAGGAAAAACTTAGCTAATAAATATTAATTAATACATGAACTCACAGCAAGTTTCCAGAATTATTAGTTTTTAATAATAGCTGAAAAACATGATCACCTGTGTTTGCAGTCTCCCTATTAGTGTGGGAGGTAATGTGTTGCATGGTACATTGTGCCCTAAATTTGGAAAGAAGCTGCAAGCCTTTTTGGAAGAGATGCCTCCTGTGCTGTGGCAGTAAGGCAGGAGATGTGCTTGGAGCTTGGATTTTTTTATAGAATTTCATTCTGGCAAAGCTTCTGTGGACAAGGCAACAGTTACTGAAGGGATTGCCATATTCTTTGCAGGCTTCATGCTTGTACCAGTTTGAATCATTTAATATTATTTGAATAGGTCTTTAGATGCATATTGAACGTGTTGTGTGTGTGTGTGTATGTGTGTATGAGCAGATATTTTTCTCTTACTGGAGATTTAATACTTTGGCAGTCAGCTCTCAAGTGCTTGGGAGCACAGCCAAGATAATGCTTTCTGAAGTCTTTTTGAAGTTTTTCTTGTTTGAACTGTGAAAATGCTTCATTTTTTTTTCACCTCAGACTTTTTAAGAGGATACTGCCAGCTTTGTCAGCCTCACATTGTGTATCACCAACCACACTTTGTGAATAACCCCAGATGAAAAGAGGTCTGGCATTCTACTGCATGTGTACCTTGACATCCTATGGAAAGAATGTGCTCAAGGACTCCCTGTGGATGTCTGAATGTCTCTGCATCACTAAAGAATAATAAAAACCTGCCTTTTTCATGATGTTATGAGACCACAGTGTCTGATCTATGACCTTCTATGAATTCCACTGACTATGAGTGATTTACCTGTATATCCCACTGACTCTGTAGGTGAGATACACCAGTCAAAATGGATTCATACAAAAGAATCTGGTTTTCTATCTTCCAATAACAGAAACCTTATTTATTAAGAAATAATGAGCTCTGCATTAATGGAATCAAAAAATGTGCCAGGTTCCCCATCTATAGGATAAAATTTGCAATTCAGAGGGAATCACAAAATGGGAGAAAAAGGGAAGATGTGTCCAAGCAAATAGATAAAACCACATAGATAAAGCCACTGTTTCTTTCTGATAACCCCCAGTACCACTTGCTGTGTACTTGGGAATCACATAACATGCCATTTTATTTATTTATCTATTTATTTAACTTTCCTATTGGCTGATATATACATGCCTTTTAAGTTCAGGTGAGTGAAAGGGTGAAGAGATGGACTCTTTTTAAACAGAAAATTGATTGAATGTTTAATTAAAATTTTAAAATTCCTGAGCTTTTTGTCCCTTACTTCTTACATGTTGCTAAAGCTATAAGGAAATTGCCTAACTAACCAGAGTTTATGGCATTTTCTCTTTTTTCTCTCACTTTTTTTCTTCACTGAGATGCTTGTCTGTCTTAATGAACATGGGATGTCTTCTATTCCATTTTGGACACACAGTACTATTTGATTTTTCTTTCTTTTCAGATTACAGATTGGAAGGTTTTTTCCTTGCCATAGAGGAGTTCACTGATTTTTATTTTAGATGTAAGAAAAGAAGAAGTTGGCAATACCATTTTTTTTTATTTGTAAATGATCCATTAGAGACTATTATATCATGTTGCATCTACCTGCACTAGGTAAGTAACACTCTTACCAATACTGTAGATTATGAAGTAAAATGTTAGAACTTTTTGATGTTCTCATATATCTGTCATTTATTTCAACAAAACAGAGACACCAGAGACGTTATGTCCCCTCTCTGGCTTCTTACATCATTCCCCAGCAGCTCATGCTCCCTTCCACTGAAAGTGTCTGATGAAATACCAGGGCCCCACTGCACATACACAGAACTAAACCAAAGGGAAATGGGTGGGAATGCCGTCAGGTGGAACAGGCTGGATGTGCCTGTGTCTGCACATGTAACTAGCTATGGGAAAAAAAGGAGCTTTATCAGTCTTTGCAGCATTTTTTACCTCCTTCATTTTATGTCTTGTTCATTAAGCCTGAGCATGTGACACTATTAAAAGCTACTGCAGAATCCTTCTTGCTAAATTGATAAAAACTGGCTTTATAATGGCTTAGCAAAGGAAGTTACCAGATTTCTTAAATGAACTATAGAATAAGCAAAAAAAAAAAAAAAAAAAAAAAAAAAAAAACCCCAAAAATGATTAACTGATTGCCTCTCACTTGATTAATTGTAGTGGCAACAAAAGCTCAAAATAGCACCATTTATATTGTCAAGTGATTCCCAGATGAATAACTTTTCTTTCATCTTAATAGCACACTGTCACAATAAACGTCAGGGGATAATGGATGCATCTAGATTTTCAACCAGAAAGACTGCTTGACACTAGTTTGGGACTGAAAAAAATATGTCACTGAACAGGAATTACAGCAGGAAAAGTGCTTTCCTTTACTTCTGAATTTGGCTGATGGTCTACTCTAACATGTGCTTCTGAGGAATGCTATTTGGCATTACCTTAAAGCTTTAGAGCATCTCCTGCTGTAAGATTTTTCTTGAAGCTGCTCAAAACATTGTTAAATTATTTGGGCTGTGATTTTCCCAGAGTTCAACCAATCTCAAATTTTAAATGTTCAAATAAAATACTTCCTTTTGTCATTTTAAAAATGAAATAATACATCCAACATTTCTTTAACAAGCACTGAAATTCAGTCTGAATTTACTATGGGGATTAGGCCTGTGCTGTGTCTGCCAGAGGGATATGAGGTACTTGGCATGGAGACTGGGACCTTCTTGCTGGAGCAGAGAAGTTCTAAGAGATCAGTGGGGAAGCAGACACATCTGACACAAAGATCACTTCTCCCACGGTGAGCCAGAGGTCCCAGTGCATGCTGTAAGCCCCCACCCTCCTGTAAGGCTGGGCTGTGGCGGGGGTGAGGATCCCTTGTCACCAGTCAGGTGCGGCAAGGACTGAGCAATGAATGAACACAGCCCAAACCATGAGCAGCAGCCATGAGGCTGGAGCTGCTCTGCTGCTGAGTGCAAACCCAGGCCGTGTCACAGCTTGAAAAATATGGTCAATTCTCCCCATGTGAATAGTACCAACATGCTTAAAAAGCATAACCTTGTTTTGTTCCTTTTGTATAGACAAGTGAAGACAGCTTTTAGAGATGGGAGTAAACTCCATTTTCCTATGGGCTATTTTTCTATTCACTAACAGGATGAACTTGTTTTAGGAATGAATCAGGTTCATGTAGTAAATGAAAATTATGTGGTAAGTGAAAATCATGCAGTAAATGAAGAGGGGAATTGAAGGACATCAGACAACTGTCTTTCATCAAGTTAAAATATTAAGCTTTATTTCCATCTCTGGGCGGCCATATGTGGTACCAAAGTAGCAAAGCTGTGATCTTATTCATGACTTCCTTATAATATTATAATATTATGTAAATTGCAGCAGCTTGGCCAAAATGAGGGCCCACAGTTAATGGTGTGACCCTTCTCTCTCTGTCTCAGTTTTATATGCATCTTTGTGTGACTAAGCCCCATGTCTCACAGGAGAGTTATAGCATAAAATTAGTTTGATTAATTTGAAAGAATTTGAATAAAGAAAGCTTGCTCACCTTCTCATTGGTGGAAACCAAGAAAGCATTGGGAAGCTGATTGCTATCTGAGCACATTCCCTGCACTGCAAGAGAGGGAGAGCTCCTGTAATGTGGTGACAAAATTGAAGTCCTTGACCTGAGGAATGTCAAAAAAGAAATCTGAACTGCAGATGAATAATCAGTCTTACTTTGGGCATGCCCTGTTTCAGAATTCTAGGTCTGGGGCTAGATCATACTAAGGGACATTATTGTAGGTTTTGGTGTTCAAGATGAGTACCGATAAATAATTATAGGGTAGAAAGAGAAGAATCTCTTCTCTTTTTGCTCAGTGCCACCAGCCCTCATTTGTGCTACGGGATCCTTGCCTTGGAGCAATTGTTTGAAACATTTTTGCAGAAGAGTATGTAAAACCATTAGAAGTGAGATCAATAGGTCACATTTTATATATATGTGCTTAATATCTGTAGCTGCCATTAATTTCAGGAGAAGACAAGAACTGAAACAGGCTATTTTTTTTTCTTTAAATGTCAAAATAAGAACTTAGTGTTTAGCTTCAGGAAAATATTTGCAAATGTTGGTGTTAGTATACGATGTGTCAGCCTCCTCACCTGCCAAATGGGGAGGACAGTGCTACATCCCACACAAACACGCTACATTACATTCAGACAGGCTGAATCCATAACTATTTATGCTCTGTAAAGCTCTAGGAAAGGAGTGCTCGTAGCCTTCCAGATGCCTTTGAAGAGTTGGAGTGTCTTGTACTGGGATGAATAAAGACATGAATATCAAAGGCAGAAAGGACCTGGGGGGAAGCTGCTCAAGTGTAAAGACATATTCTGTAAGATGCCATGCCATCAGTTTAAAAAATCTCAGAGGCAATTGTGACAGAAAATGCAAAGGTTCATGAGGCTTAAATCTCTCTTGACTAACTTCAGTGTTTCAGTAGGCATGAGAAGGTAAATTTGTTTAGTCCCTGTGTTCCAATTAAAGTTCTGTTTATCAGCAATGGAAAGGTGGACTCATGTCTCTTAATTATTGGATTAAAACCAGTAAGTACCTTTTCACCATGGCTTGATGTGATAGTCAATGATGAAGATGAATGTAGTTCAGTCATTTTGCAAAGATATGGTGCAAAGTGTAACTTTTTTATGGTTTTATGCAGGGCTTTCCTCTCAAAATAAAGGAAGGCCCCAGCCTTCTGTTGAAGACTCTTTTTCTTTGTCTTAACCTTGATAACTGCAAGTTAGCCACTCATGGCAGGTGTGAGTTCCCTGAGAGAACTCCCAGAGTGAGAGAGAGAGAGCGCTTTTGGAATAGTTAGCAAAACTGGCCTGACTGGATGACTAAGCATCAGGCTTTAGCTGAACACATCATGTGTTAGGCAGCATAGAAAGTCTGCATACTGAATCTTTACATGTAGAGAAGGAAACATGACCAAGTGTGTTTGGAAAAATACTCCTCATTGGAGAATCCTCTCCCTTTTCTTCTTTAGATCAGGTAGGACATAACGTGCCCTGCAACTGTGATGCAATTTCTGTATATACTCAGTGGTTTGCAGGAGGCTTATCTTTTCCACCATGGTAAACTAAATAATAAAATTAGTATTTCATTGATTGAATGAACCTTTACCTTTACTGGTAGGAAATAATACAAGTTTCCTTTGAATTATTCTACAGATGCAGTTATACTTTCAAATACGGATTAAAGAAGAAAAAGACTTTTTATCACTATATCCTGTAACTTTAATATTAAGAGCTGGATCCTTATTCCTCTGGCTTAGTCATTTGACATTAACCATCCTTGTGAAACTTGGATGTTAGAGTACCACTTAAATTTTTTTTTAAAGGGTTCAGATTTTCTCAGAAAAGCAGAAGATGGAGAAATTCTTATCATGGTGTTACTACAACTACAAGTCTTTTCATTTCTTGATATTCTGCTAAGAATTACTCCTAGCCTTTGGCTGGACTGAGCCTAGCACAGTAGTAGAAGAATAACTTGTAATATCTCAGCTATGAAGTCCAGTAGCTCTTTTAAGAATTAGATCTTCTTGCTGACAGATGCACTTGTTGTCTAATTGCGCTCCTTTTCTTCTGTGTCCTTCTGTTGTCTTTGCCACTGTGACAATGAGTACAAACTCAGAGAGAATCCCCAGCTGAGAGGGATGTCTGAGCTTGGGCCATAAGGAGCAAGACATAAAGGTCTAATGGACAGCATGCACCACTTCTCTCATCCAGCCCAGTCAGAACTCTGGATTTTCATGATTTGGCCAGGATTTCATGGACAACAGAGTGAAACAACTGACAGAGGCCTTTCATGCAGTTCCTCTCCCTTTGTTTCTTTCATGTTCTGTGTGTGCAATACCTACATGGTTGGCTATTGGCACCATTGCTCTCGCTTCCCAGCCAGGACAGGGACAGCAGACCACCCTCTGCCTCCTGTGCCCACAGGGACAAACACTTGTTCCCATTTCAGCTTGCACTTTGCTTAGAAACCAAGTGAAAATGCATCAGCAGAGACCTTTGGAGCAAGCAAACAAAACAGCCAGAGTCATGCAGTTCCCTGCAGGCATGTTCCCCTGTGGAAGGAGAATAACAAATGTGAAGAGCCAGGGCTGGAGCTCAGCAAGGTCTGAGGCTGAAGGGGCACTTGACTTCAAGGTCTGAGCCTTGGTGGACTGTAGACTAGCAGGAAGAAGTCCTACACTCACACAGACCCTTATGACCTGAGTCTCATGGAGGAGGATGTCAAGGGAGAACTTCCCATCCTTACCCTTTCCAAAGCTCTCTGTCCCAAACTGGTCACACATAGATCTTGATTGTCTTGGTGAACAGCACTTGTGAACAGCACCTGAGAGGGCTCCATCTGCCCTGTCTCTCATCCTCAGCCAGTGTGACAATGTGCACCTTGTCTCCTGTGCACGTAGGGGACTCTCCTGTGGGATATGTCTAAACTGGTGTTCCCTGCCTTTAGCATCAAGAGGCCTTTGCACGGAAAGTGTTTGTCTCCCCTGTTTCTTCAGTCAGGCTTGCTCCTTTGTGTCACAGGTGACAAGCTGTATGTGACAGGAAGATGGAGCACATAGGTAAGGGATAGTCCTAGCAACTGAGCAAGTAAATACTGCTTGCTGTGCTGTTTTTGCCAGATATGTGTTGTTCACGCTGCTAGGAGCAGAGGTGCTGAGGCTCAGAGAGCTCTAAATGCAGAAGGGAAACACAAACAACACAAATGTCTAAAAGCAGAACTCTGTGCAAGAAAGCTTTTGCTACCGGGGTTCTGATCCTGCTCCAGCACTGCCCCATGCCCAGCCTGCCATGGGCAGGGTATGCCTCACATTGAAGCTGATGATGC
Source organism: Pyrgilauda ruficollis (assembly GCF_017590135.1). NCBI lineage: Eukaryota > Metazoa > Chordata > Aves > Passeriformes > Passeridae > Pyrgilauda > Pyrgilauda ruficollis. Next base: position 16,635,895 of record NW_024523648.1, on the reverse strand, counting down.
TTATCTTAAAAACAGCATTAAGGAGAGAAGGGTTTGGAATGTTTTGTAAGTGCTGGGGAACGGTCTGTGCACAGCAACCACTGAAGATGGTTATATATCTATCTTATCTATCTATCTTAAACAAACAAACAACCCAGCACTAAGAAGGAAAAGGCTCAGAGTGTTTTGCAAATGGTGGTATTACAATCTGACAGCACAACGTTATTCTGGAGCTGAGACTCAAAGCCTGGGTCTTGCTGGAAAAATTAGTTCTCCTTAGACCTGCCAGCATTTCTGTCCTCCTGAGGGTTAACTGTGTTGTGAACTCTGGTCTCATTTGATGATTTTTATGGCTGCAGCATCTAAGCTTGCCCCAGCTGATGTTGCTGTTGTGCCTTCTCATTGTGTGCTCTTTTTTATTCCATGAGCTTCCACAGACATCACAAATCTTCCTTTAACACTGATCATGAGGTAACTGTAAATAAGGAAAATGATGAAAGACAAAATTATTGAACTGTATGGTGCCACTTCCACAGCTATGCCATATATGCTATAAAAAGAGGCTGAGTAAGAATGAGCAGGAGTAAACTGGCATTGAGATCAAGGTGAGAAAGAGAGTAAAAGGCCTGTGAAAATTTTCTGTTATTTATACACCCTTCTCCTGTGTCCAGGCCTGAGTTGAAAGGAAAGACCAGCTCAGTTTTTAAACATATCTAAAGGATTTCTAAAGGATTTCTATGGCCAGTTTTCACTTGTATCCATTGTAAATTGGAGTCCAGTACCCTTATGCAGCTTTGAAATATCCTTGGGTAGATGAACATCCTGAAGTCATTGAAATAATCAAGAGCTGAACTGGGGTCAGAGCTGAGGGCCAGGCTGTGATGCACCAAGTTCATGCCCAACAGCATTTGTGCCAGATTGCCCCAGAAGAGCACTGGATAGACACTTCTGGGTAAATCCTGATGTCAGGGACAACAGGAGGGCAAAACTTTCTCATTTTCTTGTTTTTAAAGTCCACAACCATATTAGCCAAGCACAAAAAGCACATTGAAGGGCATGCAGCATAACCACCTCTCAAAAAGGGAAATAGAACTCAGAAGGAAAATCTCTTGGCACTGTTGGGGAGCTGCAGCCTCATGGGGTCATCCCCCTGTAATTGTGCCAAGGCTGGTTCAAAGGCATCGCATCAAATGATAAGAACAATGAGCAACAGCAGCTTCAAAAATAGAGATAAGAACATCTTCACAATTGCAGAATGGAGCTTGGGGTGGGAAATGAATCTTGAAGAAACTCAAAAGTTAACAGCACAGGTACTCCGCCAGCTTCTCAAGGAGAATGACATAATTCAGGACTTAACGCTGATTCACACACATTGAGGATCTTGGCACTTAGAGGCTTCGCTTTCTAAATTAGCATCACACAGATGCCCATGAAAATCCTGGCACAGTTAATAACCTTGCTAAGTATTCTAGGCATTATTTTTAAGCAGAAAAGAAAAAAAAAACCATCAATCCAACTCCTCCCCACCCCCCAAAAAAAAAAACCAAACAAATCAACAAACCAGCAAAAAATCAGAATAATTACCAAGGTGCTTGCCAAATTAAAATACAGTTTAATTGTTCTGTTTAAGTGTTCAAACAAAACATGTACAACACATCCCAGGAAAACACACTCATTCTTGCCTCCCTCCCCAAATAAAATGGCATTGATTTGTCAGTGCATTTTCAAGTCTTAAAGATATATTAAAAAACTCCTATACCATACATTTTTGAAAACATTGCTCAGATTCAGCTTCCATGAGAGACATCGCTCCCAGTCATGGTATTTAAGCATTTTGTCTTGATAATTTTGCAGTTTGTCTATTGAAGTGTTACCTAACAAGACTAGCTAAAGAATGAAGAGCCAACTCATGTCTGTTGAGATGCAAATCACAGGAGCTGTCAGGACTTTGTCAGAAGCCATAAGGGACACACTGCTGGCTCCACGGCACAGTCCTGCCTGCCTTTCTTGCGGGAAAGATTAAGGCAAGTTGTCGCCTTTTTTTTGCTCCATCTCTTTCCCTGTGTCATTGAGAACAGTGAAGGTCACAGTGGGCCCTCAGTGCCACTCAGACCTCTGAGTGCCAGCAGCTCAGGAGCAACAGCGTGAAGCTCCCACCAAGCACCTGCTCGAGGCTGTACCTGCACCACTGATGTTGGGCAGCATGGGCACCTGGAGAGTGATGGACCCTGACAGCCTGGATTATGGATGTATTTAGCTGTGGGAGACACCTCTCCACGGGCTGTTGGAGGGCAGCTGGGGAAACAGCAGACTATTGACTTATTTTGAGGTATTCCAAGGCACTGAAATTCCCTGTCTCTAGGTGACGCTTGCAAGGAAAACACACTCAGTGCATTGCAAAGACACCCTGTGTTAGGAAAGCAGGGAGCTGACAAGACACTGGCCTGCCCTGAGCCAGTACTCCAGGAACACCATCTTTCCAGGAGGGAGGTCTTGCAGATCTGTTCCTGGTTCAGGCTCAGAGCAGCACGGGGAGGTAGGAGTCCCACACACCATACCGTGGAGTAGGTGGGGGAATGGATCTCATGCCGCCTACACATTGCACGGTGTGCAATAAATAAAGTGGGTGGATTAAATGTCATAGATACATACCACTCCTAAACTCTTATCTGTCTGCACTGGTATCTGTGCCAGCTGCTTCTCCACCTACCTAGAGGCCTTTTGGTTATGGAAACCCACAACTCACAATGAGATTTTACTTTTGTAGAGATACATTGCTTACGCCCACAGTGAAACCAAGCAGAAAACAAATGCTCTTACTTGGTACCAAAGAGTGACCTGCACTCCTGGGGGAGCAGTGCCATTTTGTGTGATCTGGAGGCTGAATTAAAGGCAAAGAATAGCCTGCTTTTTTTTTTTTTAGTAGGATACAATTTACCTGTAGCACGGGAAAGGACAACCAGTCACTCCTGCTCTCTTCTACCATCTCTGCTTGGGAGCTTGCAGGGTTTGCCAAAATTTGAGTCCAGGTCCAGATATGGGGCCTGTGTTAGTACCATGCACTTGGCAGTGTGGCATTCCTCATCTTCTTTTTTTGCTAATATCCCTTTGGGAATCTTACACAGATAAAAATAGGCTACAGGGTCTGCTTCTCCTTCCCAATGATTTGCAGACAGATACTTGCCAAGTGTCTAGTGACTCATTTATTTGGGAAAAAAACCACCACAACAATGCAATTTGCAAACCCACACTTTTCCCACTCCCATATAAGAAGCATTTTTAAGTCCCTCAGACCTTGTGTAGAGCAGATATTAGCAAGCTGCTCCCCTGTTTTTGTCTAAAGAGTGATGAACACAAGCCCAGGGGCCAAATTTCCTTTTTCTGCCTTGTTTTTGGTAGCCACTTACTCCATGCAAAGTGTACCTGACACCAGTCTGGAGACCCAAGTTGTTGAGCAGAGCTTGGGTGGAGAGGCATGGGATGGGCTGGTGGAACTGCCAACGCTCTGTCTTTGACAGAAGGATGGAGACTAAATCTCAAATGTGCTTTGCTGCTCTGTGGTTCTGGTCCAGCCATCCATTTCGCCAGTGAAAAATTGCTTTAGATGGTTGTTGTTTTTTTTTTCGGCAGCTTGTGCAACATTGCACTGGGTGATCTGGGGGTGAGTATTGTGTTTCTCTGAGGATGTTGTTGCAATTGAATACACTTGGTCAGCAGAACTTTTAGTAAGACATAGACAAAAAAAGATTTTGAAAACAAAAATAAAAAGGGATAAGGAAAAAGAAAAGCTGTATGAACAAAGAAGCCAAACTTTTGGTACTTACCACAGAATGAAATATCACTGTCTGTACTCCTGCATTGCAGTAGTTGTAGGTGGCCTGACTCCTCAGACATGGGTTCTTGCAAGGCCAGATCCAAACAAAGGAGACACAAGCCTATTCACAAGTGTAAAGACAAAATGATCTAGATTTTCTATGTTTAGTGCCACTTGTTTCTAAAAATCCCAGCAGCACTCCAAAAAAGCGTCTTGCTGAGGCACAGAGCAGTTCAGGAGACACCAAAAAGCCACAGTGTTTGTGAGTTGCAGAGCAGGAGTCAGGAGTCCCAGTACTTTGCTGTATCCAGAAGCAGTAAAGGTAGGGCACAAAATGCCAGGGTGGGTCAGTGCTTATCATTTACAGTTGTCAAGAAAGCATATTGCAATTTCCCTGATGGGAGAAGCAGACATCTCAAAGACAATTTTCAGAGAAGGACTGGTGTTTTCCCATGTCCTTGGGAAGCAAAATTTCCTGTCATTTCCCATTGAATTCTTTTCTACAACTTGTGTACCTGAATGCATAGTTACAGTGCTTCTGAATTTTATTAGGAAGCCAAGAATCTGGGGGTTTTTACCTAAGAAAAATCCTCCAACCCTTCACCATTTCACTTTCATGACACAATTTAATCAATACATACCTCCATTTAAATATCCCACCATCTCATATTCATGATGCTGAAAAGACCTGGAACAATTAATATACGTGACTATTTTCTACTCAAGAAACAAAAAATTAAAAATTGTGGCATTCTATTTTTAAATAATAAATAGAAAATATTTATTTTACAGCATTTTCAAGATCATTTTGACAAAAAGGCAGTTTTCATCAAGCATTTGACAGACCAAAAGAAAGAACTTCTACAGAAAGCTTCGTAGCTCATACAGCTGCATACACAAGGTGAGTTCTTGCTCTTTAGATATATTTACGCATGTGTATGTTTCCAGTTTTAACAATTACAAACTAAAAGCTAATATACTGAATTTCAAGAAAACTCCTACTCATGATATAATTACATTGCAGTAATAAAATCAGTGCTTAATATGTTCGAAACAGACAGATATGAAAACAGTATAGTACCTTGCCACATTGCCGTCTCCTCATCTATACAAATCTGCTGTATTTCTTTTTCTTATCTCTCTCAGATCTTCAAAAACTGGCTTCTTAGTATCAGCTCTGTGCTACTGACAATGTATGTTTTTGGAAACAGCACAGCAGATCTTATTCTACAATTATTAGAAGATAGAATTCATTGCCAGTGCAGTGATCAGCAAAGAAGATACGGCATTTTTCTTGCTGCTTTAAGGAGTAATCAGCATTTTAAATAAAAGAAACAGCAACAGAAAATATGCCCCTAAAAGCCCCAAGTAGAACAAAAAATCAACCAACTAACCCTCAGGTGTCTTCAATTCATTATAGAGACATCAATATACTGACAAAAACTCATCTTTGGGCAAAGTCATTTCATGCTTTCCACATCAGGACGATGATAGCAATTGCCCACAAATGATATTGAAAGGAGCAAACATTACGAAAAGAGGATGAGAAGAAAAGACTCTCTCTGGTTTTGAATATGAGCCAAACATTCCAAAACCAGTACTGCATAATTAGGGAAAAACTATGAGATTTGGATCTTCAGAGATGAATAGATAACAAGCAGGACTTCTTAAAATTCAAGTGAAAAGAAAAAAAAAAGAATTATGATTAATTCAGAAAAAAAATCTGGTAGAATATTCAAAAGAAGCATAGTAAAATCAAGGTTTGCAGCTATATTAACAGGAAGACATTCCTTTAAAATATTTTTTGAAATAAAGTGTGGAACTGTGGGACAGATTGTTGTCCTCAGTTGAATTCAGCAGCACAAGCAAAGATAATAGCAGCTAAAATCCTGATCTGTGTATGTATAATAAGCACATTTATAAATAGGGTAATCATCACTATAATGAAGTTCAGGCCACAGCAATTTCACCTGGACGTTTATCACGCCAGTCATTAGGGAGCTTTGGATTAGGCCCATCTCTAGGAAACACATGAAGGATAGAGGAGGAAGAGGAATAAATGACAGAACTGCAGCTGCCTGGAAGTGACCTTTAAGCTGTATTGTATATTAAACGCAAGAAGTGAAAGCATAAGGAAAGAACATGCAACTAAACATCATAAAGAACTGTCAATAACAAAACCTGCGAATTTATGCACACATTAAGCACTGATGAAATTTCCTGTCCTGACATGATTTTAAGTTATCTGAAGCAGTGAAATAGTTGGATTACTTTTCCTGTCTCTCACCTGCAAGAGATCTAAAACAGACTTTTTTTTTTTCTTTTTTTTTTTTTTTTCTGGTTAGACACGCTTGCTGCAAAACATGTAAAATAGCAAGTTCTCAATGCACTAGTTATTAATATCATATGTCTACTTCATAAAATGTCTGCAAAACAAAGCACCCTATTATGAGGGTAATGACTGTCTCAGCTTGTATATGAAAAAAAGGATGTGTCAGCACGGCATACAAACCTTCAAAGATCTATCGAACATTTGTACCAAGGCGATATAAAAACATGATTTAAACATAAAAATATTCATAGTATATAAGACAATCTTCCAGTGGTAGTTATTGGACATTACTCTTCACACACACCATACCCACGCATACAGATACACAAACGTACGCTCGCTCTCTTGCCTGGAGGCTCCGTAACCCCCAGTGTGGAATTGCCCTTCTTCCAGACTAACAGTTGTTGCTCTAAGTAAACAGCTATTTCTCAATGCATTTGATTCCAAAGTAATACAAAGGAATGATGCAATGGCATGGCAAAATACGTTGTTTTATGAAAAGATAGTCAATAAATATTGTTCTGCTACAGGAAATGTTGTGTAACAGTTTAGCCACATGGTTTGCAACCTTATACAAAAGGGCAGTTTTTCTAAGTCCTTATCATATTACAAGTACTATGGCAAGGCTTTCTTCAGAAACCTCTTGAGTCTTCATCATATTTCTTGCTCTGTTCACAATCAGCATTGAAAGAAGCCCAAATCCCCCAAAAAGCAGCCTAGCATGAAGAACAAATCATTCAGATAGGAGTCAGTTAGAGCCATGTGCTTTCACATTATCTCATCTCCTCTCCCCAAAATAAAGTTCCACAGTTATACCACCTATATAAAGTTCCACAGTTATACTACCTGTAGAAACCAGAAAAAAATATTTATGCATATATGTCTCATATACAAGTAGCTTTGTTGCCCTGCATCACACTCTGCCCTTCCAGCTCCTAGGTGTGTTACTTCCATAGCAGACAGACAGCAGTCATGAGGTGTGCTAATGACTTCTCCAGGTCGCACTTCCCAGAGTCCTTTTCAAGCATTGCCAAGAAAGGGTGTGACTAAGTGTGATTATTTTTTTTTCCTGCGTGTTTATTCTTTTATTTTAATTTTTTTTTGCTATAGAAGTTGTTCCTTTAGTTTGTGCTTTGTTATGGTTTCCTAACATTTTCCCAAAGTACTTTTATTTTTAACAGATAGAGAATCTTGAGCCCTCAGAATGGATTTTTTATTTTATTTTTTTTGATTTAGCTATTTAAGTGCAGGATGAAATTTTCGCCCTGTCATTTGTCACTTTGTTCTCTGCTCTCTCTCCCGCAGCCCTGGGAGTCTTGTCTCCGCAAGTCCTCCCAACGGGCAGCTGCCAAAGTCCTTCCCATCTTGTCTCTTGCAGCATCTACAGGGTGGACGAGCTTTGCTTATAATCCCTCAGGATGACAGAGGCGTAGGTCACATCTGGAGGTGTGCAGAGCACTGACTCCGACACAGGGGAGCTGGGCACGGAGCTGCCCGAAGCCACCGAATCCCGGAAAGGGGACGGAGGCGTCAGCGCCGGTGAGTCTTCTAGAGTCAGTTTGCTGGTTGCCGGCTCCTCGTCCTCCTCCTCCTCGGTGTTCTTTTCATACACGTATCCCTGAATGAGCTTCACCTTCTCACTCTCGGCTTCCTCAGCTGGGGGAGACAGGGGCTCCTGGCTGAAGGCAGCCGCCTGGAAAGGCTGCAGGGGCAGCTGCTGCGGTGGCGGGGGTGGGCAGGGGGGCCGCACGCCATTCCCTGAGCCGGGAGGGGGAAGGACAGTGTTGAAGTCGGGGATGCCAGCGGCAAACTTGTTGACCACTCCTTGCAGCTGGTCCATGAGAGACTGTGGCTGCAGGGGCAGGGTCTTGGGGGACTGCTCAGGCAAGAAGAGTTGGGTTTCCTCCGCCGTGGCCTGCAGCGGGGGCGTCGTTGCCACCCGCCTGTGCACCACCATGGAAGGACTGCTGGACTGGTTGAGGTGAACGGGCTCTCTGTCTTCTTCCTCCACATTGTACAGAGTCTTAGTGCTGATGTCGGTAAAAGTCACACTTTGGCCGTGGTAGTCTTTAGTGAGGGGCTTGATCACCGCTGTTTGATTGCACCCTGTCTCCTGGTTCTTCACATGTACTGAGAGTCTGTGCCACGTATGTTCCCCCTTTGGATCTTGTCTTCCACCTGGTTCAGACCATGACACAGACTTTCCATTAGAACTATGAATAAAATAAAGATGGTTTATTTGCATTTACATTACAAAGACACAGGCAGTATAACAAACAAGCCTACAAAAATACTGATTGCTTTGCCTCATTAGTAAGCCTCCCCGCTCCAGTTTTTCATGTCCTCCCAGAAATACTACATGAGAAAACAACACTATGATTTTCATGGAAAAGTGAGGTTGGTTATCCATCCTACAGCCAACCTGGAAAGGCTAGCCTGCGGGAAGGGCTCTGGGTGAGCCATCTGTGGTTTCAGGACTTGAGCTGTCATTTGGTATCTAGGTTTGCTCACCATTTGCAGGGGGAAAGAAAAACACACAGGAAAAAAGTCACAGAAAAAGATTTAATTAAGCCTGATTTGCAGCTTATAGGAAATATTTTCAAGTTGTTGGAAGAAAAACAATCCACAGTCATAGCCTTTGGCAAACTGGGTAAGGAGATAAATTGTTGCTAACCCCTCCTTTCCCTTCTATTCCCTCTTTCCATTAGAAACAGATTAGCTAACAGAGAAATGAAGGACTCCCAGGGCCTCTATCAGGTGGGAGGTAAACACACTTCTTCCCGGGTGACTGTTATTTACAAACCAGGCTAAAATTCTAGGGCTGAAAACAGTTGGTTTGTGTGGGAGGAGGAACAAGCAGCAGCATGACCATGGTGAGTCAAACCCTCTGACTCCTCATACAGGCTGGGTCCCACCAAAACACTGGGCAGTTTGGCTGAGTGAGGTCTGCTGAGGAGCTGTAGAGTTTTGCATTTCCCTGTACCCTTGAAGGGAGCAGCACTCAAAGCTGAGTGGCAGCTTGTGAGCAGCTGGTGGGACAGGGAGCTGAGCAGTGCTTTAGAGGACCAAGCAACTGTTTAATTGCAGGTCAGGCAGTAGGGATGGTTCACAAATTCTAAAATACATCATCTGGGTGGAAATCAGAGACAGAGAGAAATTCTGAGATTATTTATTCGAAGCAGCCTTATCTCAGTGTTTCATCCCTCAGGGACCAGAAGCAAACAAAGAATTACTTTTCAGACCCTGAGACTGCCATGCAGATGGGAGACAAAGGGAGGGGGAGGCTGGCACAGCAGCCTCACCTCCTGCTACTGCACACACCAGAGGAGATCGCTTCCCCTACAGTATTGCAGTATTGTTCTAAGCATTTTGCTTTCCTTGCTGAGACTCTCATGGTTCTCTTTTTTAAGGAGTATATAATTGCCACTTGAATTTTATAAAAAAAACCATATTGACTGACTTTGTCATAGCTGGAAGAGACTGGTACAAGACATATAGTGTTGTAAATCTGTCAAAACAGAAAAGAAATATACATGACAATGTGTCATTTTTCTGTTGAGCAGTAAGTACTCCTGGAGAAAAAAAAAGGATTTTAGGTGGATCCAAGCTGGGAAGCTCATCTCCAACTCCAGACTCCAAATGCTGGACCTGTGACTCACCACCTCTGTGGGAACTGGGGCATATGAAAGGGCCAATCTAAAAAATTCATAACTCCCCAAAGTATATAGTTGGTAGGACCTGGAGCTGTTTTGATTTAGAGCTTTAACCTAAGAGATAAGAAAGCCACATTCCCAACTGAAGAAGGACATGTCTATATTATAGTGATCAATGAAAAGATAAGAATGAAGGTTTAGAACCATTCCTGTTTTGATCAAATAAGCTATGGTGTGACTTTTTTTTTTTTTTTTTTTTTTTTTTTGCTGTATGTGCTGTAAAGATAAGCAAATGAGTGTAACTCTTAGGTGTGAAAGTTTTTTAAAGTAATGTTTAACATGCCAAGAACTACAAACTCTTCACACAGAAACACATTTGGTCTACTTTAACTTCAAAACAAGTATCTTCTTGTAGAGAGGAAAATAAGTCAAGTGCTCTTGTATTTTGCTGATGCTGTAGCTTACAGTTACTGCAAAGGGCTTTTCTAAAAAGATGTTATGATTATCTCCTGCCTGTTGTGCTACGTCCACTTCTGCATCATTTATTTCTTCATATCTAGTTCTGGTGCATCACCTCACTTTTGAATCCCTCCTTACACCATCTGTTTCTTCTCTATCTCATTTTATTTCCAAGATTTTGTATTTTACATCAAAGGCAAGCAAAGCTATTTTAAGGAGCTCACTAGCTCTGTTTTCAAGTCTTGCTCCTATTTAGTTCATTTCCCTCTCCCTCACTCTCAAATTCTGCTCTTACTTCTTTCTTCTGTAGCACTCTCAATAGTCTCAAGTCAATGGCCACAATTAAACTGTCATGGGACTGCAATGTCCAAATGTGAGCAAATTATTTCATCTAGATTTGTCTGGTAGCAACCTGCTCCTCAGGAAGAGCTGGTCCTTCTTGCCTCAGCTTGCCAGACCTTACTGCTCATGGCTCTAATGGCCTCATGATAAAAAGCTTTAGGGCTGCAGTGGCTCTCTGTGGAATCCATTTAACAAGATCCATGGATTATTTGCCTCAGATTATTGTTCTAGCTCTTTCCCTCTACTTGCTCTTCTTGCTATATCCAGGCACTGCTAGCCTGTTAATGAGTCACATTTTGAGATGGAGTCCCGAGGCTGCCATAGAAATACCTGGGCTCTGTCTTCCTGGATGGCTGGCAGTTTGACACATTCAGGAAGAATTAACAATTAAAATGCAAGAAGAGCTGGAATAAAGAGCAGCCATCTTGAATATCATTAATTGACATTTAGACAAAAACAAAGATGGATCTGGAAAAGCTCAGACCTGAACTGAGTCTCAGTGAGAGAAGGAGTCGTCTCACTTGTGCAAAGCAACAATGACAATCCTGACTCCATGCTCACAGCTCGCTAAGTGATTGCCATCTTCTCTTTTGAAGGAAACGTCCATTGGAGAAGGTCAAGACCAAAATAATCTGCCTGGGATAATGGGAGAAGGGATGGTTTTCCACACAAAGGCAAGAGAGGGTACCAAGCCAGGTCACAGCTGCGGTTTTGAAAACCTGATGTTCAATTGCACAGTGACGAGATGGCACCAAGTGGTGGTTCTTCATTTCAACAGTAGGATGATTACCCAGTTCATGTCCTCCATGTGTTTATTTATCTTTCCTAACTGTTCTTTCTCCTGTCAGTTTCTTATAGGGCTTCACACTTTCTGCACAGAAGAGAATTTCTTGGAGTCTCAAGGGATCTTAAGGTTTGTACTTGCGTCTATCCAGTGCAACACTCCACTTACTATTTCTCCAAATCCTCCCATCTAGTCTACATATTCAGATTCCTGGATATCCTATCAGCACATAGGGTGGGTTTGTTTTTGTTTATGGGTAAGAACATACTTTGAATTTAGATGCTTTTTCTCAATTTTCACCACAGCTTTATCTATGTGTTTTGTATTTCAGGTGAAATGGAAGTAAATATATTTTTGGTGTGAGTTTTTATTAGTTTCATGAGCAGAGCTTTTACTATTTTTGGTAATTCAAAATTTTGCTTCTAATACATGCATTGATATTTGTAACATACTCTCTGCGTGACTTTGGGGCACTTTCAGCTTTCTTTCTTTATTATAGACACTAAACAAGATAGAAAACAACTTCAGATCCTAATAGTTATTTCCTGAAATTCTTGAAAAGAACTGATGTACCAAAGTCTAACACTATGGTTCAAAATACCCGGTTCAAAATGGTTCAAAATGCCTGCCCAACCGTAGTAAATGCCTATAACTTGTTAGCTCACTGTTCATTGTTAAGTATCTCCACGTTACCAAAATTGTGTCCCTCCTTGTGACAGGAGTTCCCTGGACCCAAGTCCAGTTTCAGGCCAAGAACAGAGTCCTGCTTTTGCCAGTTCCTGGAGGATCTGACTTCCTTGGAGCAGTGTCAAGTCTGAGTACACCACAACAGTTGGCTTCTCTCCATACTTCAGGATTCTGAAGATGACTTATGTTTGATGTTGGATAGAAAATATTTCTTTACATCTGAGAGGCTGAATGCTTCTGAGGTGAAAAATTATTGTCGTATTGGTGTAAGGTAAGTTAGACTGTGCAACTCTCTGATCCTTTTACCAGCAAAGTTATAACCTGAGATCAAGAGCATAGAGAATTAAATCACCTTTGAGTCCTGTGGGCCTGAAACTTTGTCTCTTTTTTTTTTTTTTTGTTTGTTTGTTTGTTTGTTTGTTTTTGGTTTTTTGGGTTTTTTTTGCCTTGAATGTTTTATGCATAACAATCCCTAACTGACAGCACATGAAATAGTTAAGCAGAGTAGTATGTGCTCTGATGAGTTTACTCCAGGAACCCACAGGTTGGAAAATGGCTTCTGATGCAGTCAGGCAAAATGCTTGAGAAAGAGCCCTTTCTGTTAAAACAGATCTGTTAAGAGCTCATCCCATTTTGTCCTTTCAGGATGCCAGAGTGGTGGTCTGCTATCTTCTCCAAGTGGCCATGAGCTGAGGAAGAACATTAATTGATTAAGATTCTTAATCTTGCTGAGATGAGTGATGCAGTCATTTGAACCGGCTTGGTGGTGTTAGACAAGACACAGACCACAGATTTAACATATAAGGCTGTTTGTGGTTTTTTTTTTAAGCAACAATGGTAATTAACCAGAGGAAGAGGTTATGGGAGAAATAATAAATGATACCTGTCTTTCACTGCCAGCCCAATGCTTTGGCCCAACCTACCTCCTTGTAGTCACTGTAGTAACTGAAATCCCACAGCCAGTAGGAAGCACTGGGATAACCTGGCAGTTCCTTTTGACAATAAAATTTTAGGAATGAATAAAAATGTGAACTGAGCAGTCTATCAACTTTGTCAGGAAAAATTAAGTCTGAAACAACCCTGAACTCTCTTACCAGCAGCCAGAAGAGGTCAGTGTCAGGCTCTGCCCAGTGACCAAATGCTGCTCCTCCCTTCAGAGAGCCCAGTTACAGCCCTTGACAGCTGGCTCTGGAGCGTAGCACATGCAGAGCTGTCCCTGAGCACTGACACAGAGGTGACCAGCATTTGGATGCAGTGGGACATAGAGGAAAAGAAATGCCCTGTTCAAAAGCTGTGCATTGGACAAAACCTTTCTCATCCCCACACAGCACTTGCTGATGGATGCCATCCTAGGGAAGCCAGTGGAGAAATTTCTGCCCTGCCCACAGAGAGGCAGTCAGTAAACTACAAACTTTCTCCAACCCTGCAGTCACGTAAGTGGTAATGAGCCTGCCTAAAGCTCTGTCCCGCTGCTGCCTCACGGTTCCCAGGGCCTAAGCTAACAAGCTGAAAATTTAAGGCTAATACCTGCACTGCAGCACACTGCAGGTGCTTTGTTGGTATCCCCAAAGTCTTTTCCTTTATTGTCTCCATTTCAGTAAGGCCACTGGGGCATGAAATGTGATTAAGGGAGTGAGTAGATTTTAATCCAGGGTAGTGATACCTCCCTGCACTGAGCAGCCGCTCCTCTCAGAGCTGCCACAGCCAGCCCTGGCGCTCATTAGCAAAGCAAGCCATGCTGGTCTGCGTGTTCCTGCAAGCCTAACTTCTACAACACTGGTTCTAGGGACTAGTCATGGACCACAGTCCCTATCTGGTGTATGCTCAGGATTTTTGCCTCATAAAATCACCTAAATGAAAAAGGAATCACAAACTGATTTCAGCCTTAGCTCGTTTACACTATAATCTCTATCTTGGTGACATGAGGAACTTAAAACTGTTCTCACAGCATGGCTCCAATGCTTTTGTTAGTGCTGTAAATTAACGCAATGTTTAATCTCCCACTTGTGTTTCTGGAAATTTAAACTACTTTAACTTTTCCTTGTTGCTCCCCTCCTCCCTTCCCCCCTCCCTTTTTTTTTTTTTTATAAAATTGCCTCGGGCATTGGATAAAATATTCTATGTGGATTAGAGCACTGCTTTAAATGTATGATGCAAACTGCTACAAAAATTATAGGAAAACATAATGGTGTCATACTGTCTTGCCAGAGCAGAACCTGATGATACTTAGAGGTGTTGTGGGTGAGCTCAAGTCCAGAGCTACCTTTCCAACTCTGTCTGGCCACTGGTTTATGTAAAATAATTGTAACATAACAATTTCCTTCGTAAGCTACTCAAATGCAGAAGTTAAGCATTACTTTATCTGAGTTACAGGTAGGCTTTCTAATGTATATTGACCCTATTTATAATTGGGGTATTTTTCTCTCATTTTTAAATTGAAATCTTAATATTATACAGTCTGTAATGTGGATGCAGTACCTATGACTAGGCTGAGTACCCTGTGATGAGATCCTACTTTCCATCCACAGGGTCTCCAGGTTGGGATGAGACCCTTGGGCAGGATCAGAGATTGGCCAGCCCGCCTGATCTCTCTGTTCTGGTCACCCAGATGGGTCAAGCTGGAACCAGGGCTGGGGTCACTCACTTTACATTTGTGCCACATAGAAACAGGTTGCCGCTAGGCTCATATCTGGCCCTAGGGTCAGGGAATTAGTTCCAAATCCAACAGCTCCGCTATAGCCAAGTGTCCCAAAATAAGCAGATTTATTCACTTTGAGACATAACAATAATTTTTATGTACATAAGTGCTTTTGTACAGCTGTGAATTTGGGGAGAGTGCGAGGTAGTGAGAGAAATGGTCAGCGCATTGCTTCAGTGTAGCTGAAGCCCCACAACTTCAGCATGTATCACAAATGTAACCTACCAAGCCCAACAGAGGTGTGAGAATACTACACTGATAATGTGTGTGAAGGTTTGAATACTCATGATAATTACTACTAGAAATTTGTAGTCTCATCTGAAATACAGAGGCTGTGTCATATTTCAGTCATCCAATATTAGTGAAAAAATTTGCTTCACCTGTATGTTCACTAGGTGTTTTGAAAAAAATATCAAATAACTACTAAAGTGTTGCTTTGAGAAAACAATCTAATAGATAATACAAAGTTCAGGATAATAAACAATTTGTCAGAAACAGCAAGAAAATTCATCCAGTGCTCAAGAAATGAAGATGAGAAACCTGCAAATCAAAGTGAAATTAAAAAGTGCTCTTAGTAGTGAGTAGCTTTTGAATCTGTTTATTTCATTCTTATTAACAAGTAAAGCCCGCTGAATATTCAGAATGAATTAATCCTACTGAATCATTTTGGTAATTTTTTTAAGGATAATAAAGTTAATGCATAGGAAAACATGGTGTAAATCATCATAGGTCCTCTGGTATCAATGGAGAAGCTCATTTGTGTTATCTGAAGGTGTGTTTCATGGTGCAAATTCAAATAAATGCTTATGACAGTGCAGCCAATGCCAATGCCTGAGCTGAAGCATTTATTCTTACTGGCTCAGAGGGGAGCACAGTTGATAGAACCTGAAAACTGAAAAGTACAATGTTTTGAGCAAAGGAACCTGGAAAGCTTAGGAACATACAAAGAAAACACTAGAATTAAGTTCATTTACAAAAAATGTAGGTGGGTGCAACTAAGGCAAAATAGTCTGTAGGACTGGGAGGCTGTGAAGATCAACAACCTTCAAAAAGCATTACATCAAAAGAAATGCCATGGAGCTGCTGTTGAATAAGGAACATTAATTAATGAACTTTGAATAGAATAAAACCACAAAGATTGCCCATGAATTCTGTATTCCCCACTCAAAAGCACCGCACCATGGTGCAGAGATCAGTACGTCTTTCCCATGAACGCAGTTTAATAGTAATTAGGACAGTTAGAGGTTTTTCCTTGCTTTCTGTAATCCTCTGTGGTTCTGATGGAAAATTATTTTGGGCCACAATGTTTTTTACCAAAAAGATATTGGCAAGCTGAAAGCTGTATAGTGAACAGCAATAATAAAACACTGGGGACATAGGACAGAGTGCATGAGATAAAACTAAAATATCCGAATATATTCTGGTTTTTTTTCAAACATCTCAAAGGCATTAGCACCAAGGCTGAAAAGTATTTCACACGGCATAGAGATGCCTAACTGAGACCTCTAAATGAAGCTATAAAAGGGCCAAATTATACTGTATGGCCAGAATATTTCCTAATCAATAGCTGTATCACGAAAGGAGCAATTCCTTGTGAACAGAAAAGCCTGTTGTCCTGGGTATTTCCTGCCAAAAAGTGCACAACCCTTGCAGGGGTAGTGGTCAATGAGGTCATTCTTCCACAATAACTTGCCAAATTCTCTGGTATACTTGAGAATAAAATAAATTCCCAACAGTTTAAATGGGGCATAAAGAGCCATCAGACTTGCCTTAACATGCCAGCATTTTGAGTGCTTAACTCTGTGGCAAACTTAGTCAAGTTGCCACAGGAAGCTTAGTCGTGAGGCCCCTTGTTTGTAATGTACAGCTCTCCCTAATATGCTGCAGTAGATAAAGCAGCCTGGAAAGCCTGTGGGTTTTTTGGGTGTATCCGAAAGTTGCCATGGTAACAAATGTGCAGCTTCAGAAGAAAAGAGCCCTGAAACTCCAAGCTGATGCTTCTGGGGTTTTTTTTAAATATCATAATAAAATATTATGATTCTATATTTTGATGATTCTGCATTTCTAACCATCTCCGGCATTGTACAGAGAATGGAGATGAAGATCGTTGAAACAAATGATGCTAGGTGTTATATGCACCAAAACACAAGACAGTTTCAAGGTTTACATCTACTTGCTTGTAGGTGGGAGCTGAGGGAAACCATAGCACATGTGGTGATTTCTAGCATGTTGGGGTGATGAAGCAGGGCCTCCTAAGGAAATTCTGGACTTACAGACTGCTGGAGTTCTGGTGAATTAGACTGAGGCTTGAGACCTTGAGATGGTGGTGATGGGCAGCTGGTGATATGATGGACAACTGTCTACTGCTCAAACTGTGTGACCACAGGGAGCTCAGGCTGCAGATGGAGGATGCGCCCTTCCCTGAGCCACAGTGCAGCTCTGCCAGGTCTCTGAACACATCAGCCCTGGCTGGCGGGAGAGGGAAGCCTGAGGGGCAGAGACAGGCAGAGAAGCCAAAATAGCAAGCTTCATGCGCAGCAGATCTGAAAAACTGCCCTGCTTCTTGAAGCTGTTCTTATCTGGGCAACTACCACAAGCATTTGCAGACCCACTGACAGGTTGGAATCCCACCAGAAGTGTTTCTCAGGAGCTCAGGTGGATAAGGATTTTTTTTTCAAAACTGAAAAAAAATATCCCAAGCGTGGTCATGCAAAAAGCAGGAGGTTCAGCTTTCCCTGTGCTCAGGAGTTTCACAGCTTGTGCTTGTGCTTTTTTGAATAGAATTTGTTGTTGCATTTGCTTTTGCCTCCTAATAGTATGCCTCTTTGGACTCCTATTTGAATTTCCAGACAGACAATTGGTGATCTGTACCCTGAGAATCTGCAGCACTTGTTCCAGTTCAGAAAAAAGAGGCATATTGTTCTAACTAGAATATAGAAACAAATAGTTTGTACTGCTCTTTTCACTGCCTGTGTATAGTTTGCCTTTCAGGGTGCCAAATCTGTTTGCTGCACAAGCCCCATAAAGCCATCACGACTGCTCCAAATGTATGATGCATTTTGTGGATTTCTTCTGATCTGCAAATCACAGAGGCAGGTTGGATTGAATTAACATCATTGCTGCATGCCCACAAATTGCATAGACTCTCAGAGACATACACAGAGCTAGAATGCTTTGCACTACTCAGGGCAGTGCAACAGCATCTCTGGTTGCAGCGAGCACCACTGCCCAAAATGCTGTGTCAGTGGATCAAAGGCATCTTTCCACCGAGTCACTGCACAATCTTCCCTGGGGCAGGGAGCAAGACTGTTACACATCTGCTGCTTATCAGATGGAAATGAACACAGATCTGGAAGAAATGAGGTGAAGTCTTTCTGTTTTTGCAACAGCTTGCTTGTTTTCTGCACCGTATTTGTGTTTGCTCAGAGAGGGCAGTATTTGCACTTCTTGCTTCTGAAGAGCTGAACTTCGCTATTGTTTGCTGAATGCAGAACTATGCAGAATCTGAACATCTTTCAGAAATTACAAAGAAAAAAGATTCACTGCTGTTATTTTGAGATGATGTTTGTTCCTACACCAAATCCTGCTGGTTTTATTTACATGTGCCTTTTTGTGATTTCCCTGTTTTCTGAAAATCCCACCAAATATATACATTCTGTGCTCCTCAGCTGGATCTGCAGCTGCAGTTTGCTAACAAGCAAGAGCTGTGCACAGCAGAGGTGTCTTGCCACGTAAAGCACACAAGATAATGTCATCTCTATGCAAAACTACAAAAAGGAGAAAAATTTTGGCTGAATGGAAAAAGAAGATAAAATTAGTACAAGAAAGAGGACATATTTGCAAAGTTGTAAGCATTTAGAAATAAAAGAGTAAAAGCTTCAAAAAAATTATTCAGTGTCCTCTTCATCACATCTGGACAATGTTTAAAGTATTGTGTGAAACAAGGGGACGTAAGCAAATTTCCCATCTTTAATGGCATGCACCACATTTGTCCCATCATTAGACATGATAAACCAATGAGAAAAAGAAAGCAAGGGGTAAAACCACTCTTTGTCATGCAGCTTCTCTTACACATTCACTGCAGGGATTTTTCAAAGCTGCACATGTGCCGACGGACACTGGCTGGTGGGCGAGAACTCTGGCTGCCTCTTCCTGAAGATTGAAAAGAAAAAGACACCCAGTGAGTGGCTATACACATGTGCACACATGGTGGCTATACCACTCAATAGGTGCCTGTCCCTGACCTATGTCTGTGGGCTTTCCCGTCTTTCATCCTCTTTTCACCTCAACTTCCACACAGATTTCTCCTTGGCTCCAGCACAATACTAGTTAAAATAGATTTTCATGATGTTCATTCTGCTTCCTGTGCTGAGCCTTGATGCACTTTACATACCAGATGGCAAGGGCTGCTGTGAATCTAGCTGTCAGAGGAACTTCGCCCCTGGTATTCTCAACATAGGATGAAATGATGAAAAAAGGAGCATCTGCCCCTCACATTTTATTTACAAAAGCCTCACCAGAAGTTTTTGCTGGTGGAGGTTTTTAATATATACTCAGCTGCTGCTTTTTCCTTTGTCTCTCCTCCCCTAATATGTTTTTCTAAATTTCTTTTACTTCTGGAGCTCTGGCTGAATAGTCACTAGCTTTCATTAAATGTGATTTCACTGCTGTTCTTCTTTTTTGAAAGGAATCATTGAGTTTATTGAGGTAGACACAAAATGAATAGTCTCCTAAGCACTCTATCTGCAATGGTAATTCAATACAGAATTGCAGATTGCAGTTTGGGCTGTTAATATAGGATGATTTCCATTTCATTTTCCTTTTCTTCCTTGCCCTGTCAAGGAGATGCAAATTCTCATTTGTCTTCCCTAATATCAATAAAAATAATATACACACAAGCACGTGCTTTGACAAAAATCTCAGGTATTTTTGCACATGGAATGTATCACTGAATTTCTGAAAAAAATTAAAATAAAATCATCATTATATTGCAAATAAAATGCAAATAGAAATTCAGCATTGCTCCCCATCAAACAGTCATAGTGCATGCTTGCCAGACTTCTGTGCTCCTCCAAATGACAGATTCATGGATGGTGTGTGCATGTACTACATACTCAGCATGTGAGCCAAACAAGCCATTCCTCTTACCATGTACTAAAGCACAGGAGCACAGCATGATGTACACAGAACACATGCATACCCATTTGGGAGCAGTAGATTCCTTGAGATGACTTCTGAACTATTATGAATAAAACACAAATAAGACATTCTGCTGAGCAATTTTGCCAACCTGATAACTTTGAAGACTCTAGGAAAATTTAATTCCTTACCAGGTGTAACGGGATCGCTGAGATTTGAAAATTTAAAGTGATCATGACTAGGAACGTATCTAGCATGCTCTCTCCTCCACCCTATTAAAGTTACAGGGATTATTAGGCTTCTGATTAGACAGAATATTCTGCATTTCTACAGTCTTCCATTTTTCTTTATCAATTGAGAGAATAAGAGCTTTTTACTTCCTGTGCTTTTTGTTCAGTCACAGGAGCTAATTTTACAAAACAAGTAGTGATGCACAATTGATTTTCTGTGAGAAAATGTATTTCTGTGAGCTAAATGTATTTCACACACAAGTATTACTGTACACTCAACGGAGGGCACACAGCCACAGACAGCCCTGCTTAGGACCATGGAAGAGGTAGAAGACTTGTTTCAGAACATGGCTTGGAATTTGGATCTTTCTGAGTCAACAGGCTTTGGCAGCCATCATTCCTCAGCTGCTGCCATTTGCTGTCACTTATGGGTTACTTAGCTGCAACCCCTTTGTGTTTCTTCTTACTCATATGTATCCCTGTAGTGAGCTCAGAGCAGTTTGCTCTCCAAGCTTGGGGCATTTGTTGGTCGTGTTATGAAACCCTCCTAAGTGAAAGGAAGAAAGAAACCTGCTTCCTCAAGCAGCTCAAAATGCCTCAAAACATGTTCAAAATACAGCAAATTTCTCTCTTACTGTGATTCCAGTTGTGCTCCTCAGCCAAAATCAGACACAGAATTTGCATCTAATAGAGTATGCAACCCCCAAATGCCTAGCCAGGTTTGCATTGTGGAATTTGGTTTGCATTATTGTTAAAATGCTGCCAAGCTCCATCAGAGCAGTGGTCTACCTTTTGATCAAGGTCAAGGGTGATCCCCACATGGTGATGCACAGCATATACCTAGCAGAAATCACCTAAATCTCAGGGTTCATGCTTCAGTAGAATTTGAATTTACAATGAAATTTAGATTTATAGTATGGGAAATGTGGTACATGTGTTGATAGTATTTCAGTGAATTATTTTCCAATTATCAAATCAATGTCAACTGTGTCAATAATAAACATTTTTGATGCGTTGAATGTGAAGTATCCTTATAGGCTTTCTTTTGTCTTCCTAGTAGTGTGTGCTAATACTAGCAGAGCTATGGTTCAGAATTAATGCACAGATATCTGTACCTTTATTTTTTTTTCTTTTATTTTTTAATGATGGCAATGTATCCCTGCTTCTTTCTCCTAGCCTTGCAGGCAGTAAGAGCACTTCACATGCATCTGGTTATAAAAAATTAGATACTCTGCCTATCTTTACAATATGAGGATTAATGAGTCATTTTGGAGGCAGTCTTCTCAAGGGTAATTCCCGCTATTTGTATCCTGAGCCCAGAGGCAGGATGGATCTTCTGTGCATTTGAGCAAGGAGCTGGCATACCATCATGAAAGTGTCTGAGTTGCTTTATAAGGAACCCCTGGGTGCAATAACAGGGAGTCTGGCAGAGGAAGCAGGGTGGCAGTGCAGAGGGTTCTTGAAAGAAGTGGCTTAATTGCTTTACTTTATGTTCTTTGAAGCAGAAAAATGCTTCTGGCTAGTCATTCAGAACAGAGTAGGTAACAAGCCTGTTGAAATCTGCAGTGAGGAATATAAAGCATCAGAGGGAAGAGTCACTCTTGCCACTATTTTTCCTCTTAAGTGTAAATGAATCATCCCATGAGGCAAACAGCTGTGTCAGGATTATAGGAAGTGTAAATTCCTATCTGCAATGTTTTATATCTGCACAGCTGTGAAACTAGAAACATTCACCTTCTGCTCTGGAATTATTCTCTCTGCTCAATCACACCCCCAAAACAGAATGAATCTATCTGGTGCCCAAGAAAACTGAGATGCAGTACAAAGTGCTATTTATCATTTGAAGTCGTGGTCAGAGATCCTCCTCCCTAGATGTACTCCAAGCTGTAAAAAATCTTTCTCATTCCCCAGGTGAAAAAAGTACAGAATAGCATATCACCAGAATTTGTGCAATCTCATTTGAAACAACTGACCATCAACAACATTAGAAAGAAAGTGGAGAGGATATTCAAGGAAAGTTAAGTGATAGCCCTGAATAAACTCCTCATTTTTAAGAACTTATATATGACCTCTAGGTTTAGTACAGGAAAGGAGAAGCCTTGTACCATGTACCCTTGGCACACTGCCTCACATTCAAGAGCAGTTCCTGCTCCAACACTCAGGCTGGCTGCCCTCTGCACTCCCAAGGAATATCTCAGCAACACCAGAAACATTCTGGCCTGCATTTCACCTCCTCAGTGCTCCAGTGGTCTGCAAGGTGACTGGGAGGGTAAGCAAACCTCATGTGAAGAACCACACAACTAAAGTGTTCAACTAAACCCTCATCCCAGAGCCTCATGCCTCTCCAGTTCTAGCATCTTCCTAGGAAGAAGCATGTTCCTCTTCAGGTGTTTGTGTTTTTGAAAGGTCAGGTTTTATGTACAGTTGTCATGGCTGGATCAAAAGATATCTACATAAAAAGAAGCAAGGCCATGTCCTTTTCCTGTAGGATGGGAAGCTGAATTTTCAATGCCTTTTATATGAGCTAGGACCTGATGAAAGGTTTCTAAGCCAATAGATTAAGTTGGGAAGATGGACAGATTCTTGGTAAAATTTAATTTTTTACACACAAATACTGAATTCCAGTCTAAGTGACGTCTGGAAATAATTACTCTGGGTTTTAAATTAATTATGCTAATCAATGGCACAGCAACAAGTTTTGGAGAAAAATTAAGAGCCGTGGTGCAAAAAACAGTACAAGTCTATAGGGTTATTCACCCTCAGCCAGCAGAGTGAGGCATATGGGTAATTATCACTCACAGAGGACTGAGAAGCAGGAGGGATTTCATGGCACTGCTCTCTGTTGAGGTGTGGGCATCTGCTGAAGAGGTCAGAAGGGTCAAGGTGACCAAGGAGAACATAATCCCAGAAGGATGCCCAGAAAGACCTGACACTGAGCTGGATAGTGAAGATGGAGAAAAGGCTGTGTGTACTTTGGGTCACCCCAGGGCAGCAGGAGCCAGCTGTTCACTGCTCCCTTCTGCTTCTTCACCTTCTCCCCTGTGTCAGCACAACTCTTGGTGCAATTATTCAATCATCTGGCAGGGAATGACAGGGACAACTAATCTGGGTCACAATAATGCCAGAAAAAGAAAGGAGAAAAAAACCCCTCTTATTTCCCAATTTAAGTTCACAGCATGGCTGTCTAGATTCTTGTCCCTGCATAGGCAAAGTGATGGCATGGAATAAAAGAAGGCTTTGAGTGTCAGTTCTGGCTTAGGGCAGCTTAAAGCATTTGAGGATTTACAGGCTATGATAGCCCAAAGTAGCTGCAGGAAAATCTCTTGGTTGTCTGGGACGGCAGCAGGAGAGATTTTTGAGATAACTTATATAACACTAAGGATTAAGAAATGTATACAGCCTTATGTTTCAGAGGATATGGGAAAGTAAAAGGGAAAGGACTGCTCACTAGCTGGGGGGCACAGAGGTGCCTGGGGCCACACTTTGTGCTCCACCAGAGCCTGCAGTGCCCAGGCACACGAGCTGTGGCCGCACACCCACGCAGTCCCTGCTGAGCCCACGCAGGAAGCTGCCAGCTGGGCACGAGAGCCCGCGGCTCAGCGGGGCTGGTGCCACCCACACGCCTCGTCTGCTCGCTGGGCACTGGCTGCAGGTGGCTGCACTTTCAGGTGTAGCTCCCTGCCAGTCCCTGTCAGTCTGCTCGAAGTAGATAATCCCTCTGTGGGGATTTCTACAGACTGTGGGATTTGCTTTCTTTGGTTTGATTGGTTGTTTGCTGGGTGTGTTGGCTATCTGGTTAGTCAGCTTGTCTGGGAGGCTTTGAGACACAAAAACATTAGAAATGTGACATAAATCCCAATTTCCAGACAATCATTTCTCTGGGAATGCAGGGCTTGCAAGCCAGTCAACGCAGGCTGAATGGAGCCATCTGAAGATTTGGGTTGTGCCAGGAAAATAAATGGCCAGAAGATAACATTTCAAAAAAAAAAGTCCATTCAAGTAGAGGGGAAGACTAACAAGAACTCTAAGTAAGAAAGTGTGAAGATTCCTGGCTTTAATACACCAAGGATGAGGAAAGATCAATAGTGTTGGGTAAAGAGAAGGAGGATCTACTAACTAGAAGGTGGCTTGTAGATGGTTATTTAAACTGAACCTGTGATTCTCTGGGGCTGAAATTGCAAACAGCAGCAAACATTTCATGAGTGAGGAGTTGCTATAATCAGATCAAGGGGCACTTGTTTCGATACAGTTTATGATCAGCTTTGACATCTCTGGCTGTGGTGCTGCACTGCAGCTGTGCTAGACTAACAGTTTTTTGCTGAAGGGGACAACTCTAACCCCTTTTCCCCAAACCATGGGCACTGGGGACAGTTTCTCTGGTGCTGACATTAGTGTTTATCTGACCTTGAAATCTGGCTCAAGGAAGCCAGCAGACAGTAATTAATTTTCTTTTCTTTTTTTCTTTTTGTAAGGATAGTTTTATAGGGTGGAAGAAAGCCACATCCTGCACACCACAAAAGAAGAACTATAGAGAGCAGAGAAGGGAAAACAGCTTAAGAAGAGATAAACTGAAGCAGTAAGCTAGAAATGGTGAATTATCTATAATGAACTAACAAGAAACCTGGAGTTTGAAGCAGTAAGCTAGAAATGGTGAATTATCTATAATGAACTAACAAGAAACCTGGAGTTTTTAGTTGTCAAGTGGGCTTGAAAGTGACAAATTGTGTGATTGCTTTCAGCCTGCACAATAGTTTGCTGTTTACAGTGATAATGACTTTTAACCTGTGTTGTCAGGTGTGGGAGGCTGAATGCCAGAGCACATATTTGCTCTGAAGAATTAGTTGACTTGTTATTTCAAAATTAAATAGTCTCTTAACAACTTTAGTGTGGAGGCAGATGTTATATTGATACAATATACTTTCAACCCACACTGAAAGTAGTTTCTTAGAGTCCTTTGGCACAGGAGAGAACCTAGCTTCTCGTGCTGGCCATATTCATTAGTGACTCTTTGACAGTGTCTGTCTTCTGTGTGGTGGAGTGTGTTCTACAGATACATCTTGGTCTGAAAACCATAAAAGAGATCAGACAATGAAGAATTTACCCATTTAGAGTCCTTGAGGCACAGAGGTAAGAACACAGAGAACAGGGGGGAATATGGTCAGATCTCTGCTCTGGGTGTTGAGTAGTTTTCAGTGTGTTTGGGACAGAGGAAAGACAGAATCAGAAGACAAGTAAAAAAAAGTATCACTCCATACTACTCCATACTCCCAAAAAAACAAACAAAAAAAAAAAGAAGTCAAGCAGAAACCCAAGAAAGAGATTTTAAAATTTGCCATTCTTCCCTTTACAAACTCTTAAAATGCCAAGAACAAAAATATAAGAAAGCAAGTTGCCCATTACACATGTCTGAGGGACAGACATTTAGAAAAGACTACATCCAGATTTTGGACTGAGTAGTGCACCAGAAGTTAGCCTTTGCTTTGCATCATATCCAGATACAGGTATTTGTAAATGAACATGTCTGAATCTGCAGATTTTATTTCTAAGAGGGTGTAGAGCCATACCCACCTACATTCCCTTAACAGAGACGGACCACCTTCTCTCTCTGGGGATAGGATTCATTTGTGAATTAGAGTCTGGCTAAAAACAGATGCTTTGTCATCATGTCATCATAACATCTGCAGTTTGTCTTGTGGTGTTCTGGTTTGTCAGGCATCTCTGAAGTAAGGGGAGAGCTCATCACAAGAAGGGATAAACTCGGTGGACAAGCCAGAATACAAAATGCCTTTCACATCAGTGAAAGAGAAGACATGAAAATGTTGTCCCCTTCTTGGGCTCCTATGTGCCTTTTATGTGTCCCTAAGCAAGGAAAAGGATTAAATAAATAAGCAGTAGTTCTGCATTTCACATTAGTAACTTTGCACTGAATTGCCGGGCTGAATCTAAAGTATTTTTCAGATGTTTTAATTTGAGGGAAAAAACAAACTCCAGTATTAACTGTATATAGATGTGTATAATACTTCTGCTGTTTTATAGTCTTGTTCTTATTTATAAAGAATATCAGGGATCCACATCATACCCTTCAGTACCCACATTTTTCACCCCTAAATTAGCTCAAAGATGCATGAAAACACAAGGTGACTCAGAGACCCCTGCAGAATAAATGCTTGCAGAACACCCTGCACGTTTATTCTAGCAAGTATTTTTACATGAATTATGTCGTGTTTGTGCAATGTCACAGCTCTCTTAGTTTCTGCTGAGGTGAGGTGAGCAACAGTGGCATGGGCTGAAACATCACACTGAAAATAGAAAGGAGGCAAATTGCATTCTTGACTTAAAAAATGTTAGTGACCTCTAGAAGACTTGTATTTTAGTTCTTCGTTCCATTTCCATTTTATATTTCAGTGCAACACTCACAACATGGGTGTGGGGATTGTTTTTTTCCCCTAAGGGTGTGCTTATGAGAGTTGGAATCTGATTTCCATATGAAATATAAAGAACTATCCAGGGGTTTAGGTGCTTAACTGGATGTAACCTTCAACACCTATTTATGTATCTGACACTCTTTAAAGGTGAAGTTTTCTTCCTTATTTCTCTCACAGAGAAAATTGAAGCCAAAACAATGTGTGAGTGTGCTGCTAAGTAGATAAACAACACTTGCTTATCCCTACATGGGAACACAATTGTTTGTATCACTCACTAATGAGTTGATGCACTTCTGCAGCATCCTAACTGGATATGAATAATGTATACAAGTACCAAAATACAAGGAAATGTAATAAGTGATCCAGTCAAGCAAGAAATTAAATTACAAGTGGTGTCCTTATTCCTGTGGTTTATGCCAAGAAAGATACTAGCTTTCCCCTGGATTTCTGTAGTGCTGCTTTTGCTTCCCCTCAGTCAGGAAGCGGAGATTATGGTAGATAACTACAAAGCTCCCCTCTGATGTAACTCTGTATCTTTCTGTCATTGTGCTTAAGTATTGAGATTCATTAAACAAAGCTGCTTGGTGCTACAGAAGTGCCCCCAAGCAGAAAAACATTTTGTGATTCAGCATCTTGAGAGCTGCAAAACAAGAGGAGGAGTAGTAAAGTGAGGTTCTCCAGCAGTCCTTCGGCAAGAACCAGGCTGGACTCAGAGACTGTGCCTTAGATATATGTCCTGTCAAAATCTCCTGGGAAAACAAAGTTGTGCCCACCCCTGAAAAGAATGTGGTAAAACTGCCATAGACTGGGAACTTCTGAGAAAGGGAGGAAATTGCATAGAACCTTACACAACATCCCTCTCATTTAAAGGGACCAGGCACGTAAAATGTGGCTCTAACTGGTGATAAAGAAGCAGAAGTCTGGATGGGAGCTCAGGGTGCAGGCAAAGTATCCTGTAAACTTATTCAATATAACATGGGTTTTGTCTGAGGGGGGTTTATCCCCACTGTTCTTACTGGGAAGCTGCTGCAGAACTTCATTCCAAGTTATTTCTCCCAAATGTAGTCTCAGACAGCCTCTCTTTGGCTGGGGAAACAGGCCCAGAGGACTGAGATTAAATCGTCAGACCTTTTGGTTTTGTTTGATCACAAACATCCCAATCACAGCATGTATTTTTGTCCCCTTCTTCTCCTCATCTTGTTTTAGGAATGGCATGTGATCAGCTATGCATGAGCTGTGAGTCCCTTTGGCTGGTATAATTTGACAGGAAACCTTACAGTGCAGCTATGCCCCTTATTTTTCATTAGAAAGATTAAAAAAAACTGCTATCACCAGACTGGTTATTTTGCACATATACACACAGACAGACAATTTGGTATATAATTTGATATATGCATATGCCATGCCTGGTTTTTAAATAAATATGGGTTTTAGTAGTTATTTAAATGAGAAAGTATGTAAGTCTGGAAGTGATATCTGAGGGTCTTTTATCCCTTATTCTGTATTTTATTTTTGGTCTATTGGCCAGAACTACAATATATGTGTATCATAATCAAATGCAAATTCAAGGCTATGGAGGACAATATTAGATATGATTACATAGATCAAATTTAACAGAGAAACCCTGTAGCAGGGCTGGAAGGGATTGTTATTGGAATGTTAAGTTTCACACTCCCCCGTTATTTTTTGTTTCTTCCCAGTTCTTTAACATTGGTTCTAAGAGTCTCTTTGGAACCATGTAACTGTCTTCTGGGAGTTTTAAATATTCACTTAAATCAATATACTGACAAGGACAGAGCAGCTTGACTGGGTTTGTTGTATTTTCTTACATGAAATTCACATCACGTCCACAAGAGAACTGGGTAAGAACTCTTACATGTCACAGTGCTATGTGTCTGTAAAACCTTTCATGGTTTAAGACCAATAAACAGTCCAGCAAAACCAGTCCAACTGCTGAGAGAGAGCACTTTCAGCTATCCTTTGTGAGCATGCAAGAGGCTTTCTCAAAAAGGCACAGCAACCTCAGAAAAAGGTGAAGAACTACATTGAATACAGAAGCTGGGTAAATGTTAGGGAGGGCTGAAATCAGAAGATGAATCAGCCCAGGCTGGGGTGCCACCTGCCTTCCCTGTGACAGCTGTGTCACCAGGAGCCATTCTAGAATTGCCACATCTGCAACAACCTGGGAGGGAAGCGACTCCTCTTCCATGACATGCCCTGAGTGTGATGCAAGGGTGAACCAAACGTTCAGTGGTTTTGAAGCCCTGTGCCCTGGTGGGGAGCTGGGAGCCTCAAAGCCATGGACCAGCACAGCACCTTGTGCCCCATGGTGCCACTGCCTGACAGAGTCAGCCCCAAAAAACAGGGTGTGGTGTCAGCATTTTATTGGAGTTAATGGAGAGATTAGATATACAGCCACAAATTGTTTAAATAAAAAACTTTATCTGTCCTGCACAATTTTGCCTTTTTTTTTTTTTCTTTTCAATCTCTGAATAAATAATTTCCCACTGGCAGAAGTTCACATCCTTTCTGCTGTTCCAAAATTCTCTTTCATAATATGCCATTTCCCTCTGGGATAAGCTTCAGTAGGATGGCTGTGCAGGCAAAGCAGGCTTAAGGGTCTTCTTGAAAGTCCCTTGGAATGTAGTATTTTCCACGGTCTGTAATGGTAAAAATTAGGACGTGGCTTATTGTGTCTGCAATACTAGTGCAGGACATGAGAAGTTCACCCACTGCATCAGTTTTCTAAATTGTAAAGCCAGGTAGTCTACCATCTCCTGTCAGATTCGGAAATTGTCTCTATAAGTGGTTTGGCACTGTTGTAGGAAGGCAAAACTACACGAGATGCTAATCTCTGTAAGAAGTATTTAAAGATAATTCCTGTGTGCTGCAGGCTAGATGACACACTTCAGGACCAAAGAAAATATTTCTTACATTGTGTGTCCTGAAGCACAGGATTTGATATATCTCTTTTACAAGAGAAGGTATAATGGTGACCAGTTTTCATTAATCCTGCTTGCACTTTATACTAAACCTATTTGTTTCAGAAGTTTTGATACATTTTAGCCAGACCGAGGGAAAAATTCCCCGTGGCTATTGCCAGATAGAGGTAGATTGGTTCGCGCTTTTCTCTCTCCCTCCTTGCCTCTATAACCCTTGCTTAAAGAATATTGACTGTGCAGAATAATAACATAATAGTGAGAAGATGGAGTACTCCTGAGCACCTATTTCTGTGACAGGGCTGTTAGGTTGGATTAAGTGACAGGCTGTAAAATATCTACACTTGAGCAACTGCAGCAGAGCATGCAGAACATTTACTCTCTGTGTCTGGAAGCTCCAAGTCTTGCCATGCTTCATTGCACACTTGCATCCTCCTACCACCATGAAAACCAGTGAAACAAAATCTTCTGGAATCTTCTTGTGCTAAGATTTCCCTCACCGTGTGTCTGTGGGAGGCTTTGAAAATGAAGGAGGTGAAGAGCCCAAAAGCCTTTGTGGACTGTGAATGGCCAAGGGAAATGAGGCCAGAAAAGCACGGCTTGTCAGTACAGCTTGCTCAAGATGAAATGATAGCTCAATGAGTCACTTTAAAGAGAAACATTAACTTCAGAATACCTGGAGATAATTTTATAACTGGCAAGACAAAAAGCAGAAGGTTTCCCTAAGCCGTGTGTTACTAGAGGTTACTGAGAACCCTGATTCTCAGTTAAAAAAACTGTATGTAGGGAGCCAGCACACAGGGAGAAAGGACAAAGGGAGGCAGGAAGAAGTGAGTAGAGGATGTTGGGTTGTCTGCAAATTTTTATTAGAATAAAATAAATCACATTTGAGAGATCATGGCCCAGGTGACTGGATGCCTGTGACAGCAGTCTAGAGGGATGGACTGCTGAAATGTGTGAAAAAGATAAATTACATGTTTGGAAGTACTTTAAATCAGCTATTAATTTCTAAAGGCAGACAGATGGATGAAAAATAATTGAATGTAAATATACTAAAATTACAAGGGGAAAGCAGGTAGCCTTTACATTAAAGTGGAGTCCTGACCATTTAGTAAGTCTTGATGGTTGGCTTTCTTTTAACTCGGATTTTGCTACATAATATATATTGACAATTAAATCGTTACTTACTCTGATTCAAAATGCACTAAATTGGTGTCCAGACCTGGGGTCTCAATTATAAATTTAAAATAATTTTTGCATGAAGACTGAGGGAGCAGATAAGCATCACTGCCAGACCTGGAACTTATTACCCAAAGAGACAAAATGAACTTTCTCTCTGTGGCAACCCCTGCAGCACTCCTGGAGAAGGCATTTCCTGAATCCTCATCAGAATCAGCATCTGAAGTGTCACTGTTTAGGTTTTTTTGCCTTCATGTAGTCCAGAAAGGAGCATTGCTTCCTCAGGGAAGGTATCATTCAGGCACTGTAAAATTGTCCTTCTCTTCAAGCCCATTGACCCCCATAGACCAAAATAACTTTTGAGACCAAGAAGAAGGCTAAAGATCACAGCAAGATTCGTACACAAATGTTTCCGTCTCACGTCTGGAAAAATTAAAAAATAGATGCAAAAGGCTCTCCTAACAAGTGCAGCTATGTCATCATCCTATAACTGCCAGGATCTTGTAATACCTTCAAGCAGCAAATGAACAATAAATGTACTCACAAAGCTTCAACACAAGCAGCAGATATCCCTCTCTCTTCATCTCTCCTGGTGGAGCTGCTCCATTTTTTATACATATTTAAGTATTCATTTGACAAGAGGGGAATAATGACAGTTGCTTGGTACTGAAGACATTCATGAGGGATCCCTCAGACCCAGATTCAAGCTCTCTCACAGAATTATGCCAAGTATTTCCCTAGGGTTTGCACTACAATATTTTTATCTCTGTTCCAAAATACTGCTGGACAAGAACATACAGAAAGGAGACTTGCCCTGGACAGTGCACAATCCAGTTATAGATCATCCACCTGGAAAAGAAGGAGATGCTCTTAGCCTAAGTGAGTGCTTTGACTGTTGGAGTAAGATTCCCTCATGATATCCCAATGTCTTCCTCTTTCTGTAGGAAGAAGAATGTCCCCCTGGCTCCGGGTAAATACTTACCAGCAAAGCCCAATTCTATGAAGCATTTTGAAAGGCCAGAATTTTCTGATGGAAAACGTATATATTCCACTGGAAAATTCCCCACCAGCTCTATGGGAAACAATGTTAGTTGTAATTGCTCATAGTTTAACTCAATCAAAATAAGAGTGAGCTCAAACCCTCAAGACCGCCAATACCATCTTGAGAGTCCAACAGATCAATAAAGGCAGTGTGCTTTATTATTTATGTGAAGACCAGTGTTATTAAGAAATGTATTTCCACTGAAACTCTGTTGGCAATGCAGTTGGGACAGATGTTTTTCAAGATGACTTTTCTGACCACTATGTCAGCACCAGAGACAGCTGAAGGGTTTGAATTGATTAATTGATCCTGTGTTAGTAGACTTCCCTGGTTAATTCTTTTGCTCTATTTAAGGAAGGAGAAAGGAATAGTGTTCAGCTTGCTCTAGTCCCCAAGCTATACTAGTTAAACTAACAGCATAACATTGCATGAAAATGCTTTATGAAGGCTTATATAAGTTTGATCTGTCCTTGTAAATGTAAAACAGTTTCCATTTTTAAAACAAATTAAATTTAACCCTGTATCTCCACATCAATTTAATTTAGATGGACACCACTTTTCTGTTTAAGAATTGGAATTCAATAGATTAAGCAGAGAAGAGATTTGATACAGACAGGAAAAGAGATGAAAATTGAAAAGCAGAAAAAGAAAACCAAACTAGGAAGAGGGATAAGGCATAACAAGAAGATAGATTAATACATCTAAAAGAAAAATCTTTTGAGTGTAGAACTGCTGGCCACCTATAGCCAGAAAAATGTGGCCACAGGGAGAGACTACTGAAGAATCTAGAAACAGCAACATACTTACAGGGACTAGAATTAATGAAAACATCGCAAATAAATCCCAGATTTTGATGTTTGACAAACAAACCAACTAAACCAAATAAAAAAGAAACCCACCCAAAACCAAAACAAAACCAAAACCATCAACAAAATAACCAAAACAAAACCACAAACAAAACTATTGAAAATCAGTCTGGAGATCATTCCTGTGGGCATTGAGCAAGTACCAGTAGCTTTGAGCCCTGTTTCAGGAAGGACCTAATTACACATTTGAGTTATCTAGGTGCTTCCAAGGCTACAGCAAATTCTACTTTTTCCTTCTTGATTTCCACAGTGACTCGCTTTTTTTTATCTGTGTTGTCACAATGTCCTCAGAAACTTTGCAATGGACTCAGCTAGGAGCTAAAAAACCTCTCCAAAGCTGTGGAATTACTTTTCATTTTGCCTTGTGACTTTATTTTGAAAGCTTTGTGTTTGTCTATTAAACTTCTCTCGGTTCTTCATGCCCATGAACAGAGCTGTCCTTTTCCATCAGCAATCCCAGGGTGCCTCTGCACCTGTGCTGGTTTGGGTGAAGAACATGCAGTAACTGCACAAGAGGTTTAGGTCAGAGGTGGGAATTGGGCTGTATAAAAGACACAGATGCTTAACCTGAGGGGAAAAAATGCATATTAACTAGGTATTGAGCTTTTAGTTTAGAAAAAACACTTAAAGCTCTGTAGAACTTTTTTGCTTCGTAACATTCACACAGGCTTAACATAGAGTTCGAGAAAATTTTACTAAAATTATATAACAAATTGCTTAAAAACTCAGGTAAGCCCTGTTGAGTTTTAAAGGTGACAATGATGAGAGAGAAGCTTGACTGTTGAATAGGATGTAATATTCTCTTATATTATGAACTGTATTCTAAGTATAACACATTTGGATCTTTTCAATTACTTTTTTTTTTTTAAATAAAGGTAGAAGAAGAGTAAGCAGAACAGAGAATTAGTTATTAAGTCACTCATGACCTAAAATATTCAAAAGGCCTCTTTTTTTGACAGACATCAACTTAAAGAAACCAACACTGTTAGGCAGAAACCACACTGCAGGGACACCACACTACTTTCTTGCAGATGTCTGAATCCCCATCTAGCTACCAAAAAGTCAGAGGAAGGCGGATCAGGCTCCATCTTTCTATTTGCATGGAATTCAAACTCTCGGGCTACGGAGAGTTTTGGCCACCTCCCTGGCCTCTGTGGCACACTGAGCTGTGTATTTGGGTCACTTACATCTCCATTCCCTTCCCTTCTGACCCCCTGTCTAGCAAAAAAATAAAATGTACTGAAGTAGCATAAAAACAAAATTGATAACAGCATGGGTTTTCTACAGTATTACCTCCATCACCAGGACAGATGAAAACAGTTCTTATGCTAACTGAATCAAAATCAACCTGAGTGACTCAGAGAAATCTACAGATCCCAAAAATCTGGGAATAAACTGAATTTTAATTCTATTGGGAAGCTCAGAAATGTAGGTTTCACTGACCCTGTTTTATTTTTATTTTTTTAAATTGGGACAAAAATCATCTAAGCTCATGTGTAGGTAGTCCTATGGTGCTATGGTGCTTCTTTAAAGATTAAAAAACAATAAGAGAATAAAGAATGCAAATTTTCAGACAGCTACTCACAGGGAGACACTGTTTGAAGTAACAGTTCTCTCTCCTGCTCAGCTGCATCTGGGTTGCTTTTAATTACTAGCAAGGAAAATAACGAGTTCCACAGATGTGAATGCAAATTCATTTTCACCATCAGTTGACTTCTGCAACTTTCACACCAACGCTGAGTTTTAGAACATGGAGAGATTTACACATATGACGAGCAAGAGTATTGCTCATAATGCTGAGTATTAAATAGAGCACAGGGATAGCATGGAGGGTGCTTTTGAATCACAGTCATGAGGACTGTCACAATACACTACCTTAAAAACTTATGTTCAGTCCTCAGCTTTCACACACATTCCAGCGACCTTGGGCAAGTACAATCATTCAGACAGAGATTTCTTTTCTAAAAGGCTACAGTAGCACCTCAGTTTGAACATAATGCAGAGCAACTGCATGTCAAGGCGTGAGATCCCTGTACAGACACCCATGGGACAGGGAGATGTTAGAAGCTGCAATGGAGCTTGGTCACTCGGTCACTGGCTGACTTGCCCCAGTTGTAGAGGGAGCTGTGCATGGGGCTCCTTCAGAGCAGGAGAGAAGATAATGAGCAGCACACCAATACCCATCTGAGACTTAGAACTAAATGGTCATTTCCACCTTCTCTGCTACACATGAGATGAAACTATTACATACCTTACTATTCAGCAGACTACAGTCAACCAAGAGAGGATGGCAAAGAGAGGGACAGATACAGATAGATGTGTACCTGCAGTCAATCCACTTACTTTGGATTTCCAGCCCCTGGCTTCTTTCTCCGGAATATGTTGAGGAAAGTGTTGGACTTGCAAGGTGCCTTGCCGTCCCCGACATGCATACGCACCACATCTGAGGTGGTGAAGGCACTGCGGACATTCCTCTCAGGCTTGGCTATAATGATGTACATCTTAGGAGTGAACATGCATCCCAGAGCCACTGTCACGCTCAGGCTCACTGCGAAACAGGTGGTGATGATCTTGTAGTTGCTCCCGAAATAGATGGGCACGAAGGCCAGCCAGATGATACAGGTGGTGTACATGGTGAATGCAATGTACTTGGCCTCGTTGAAATTGGCAGGCACATTGCGAGTCTTGAAGGCGTAGTAGGTGCAGCTCATGATGAGGAGCCCATTGTAGCCCACGGGAGCCACGACGCCCAGGTTGCTGGTGTTGCAGATAAGGTAAACTTCCTTAATGCTGGGGTAGGAGAGGATGGGCATGGGGGGCTCCAGGATGATCAGCGTGATCACCAGTGTCAGCTGCACGCTGATCAGAATGGAGGCGATGACCACCTGGGCCCAGGCGCTCATGAAGCGGGGCTTGCGGGTGCAGATCTTCTTCTTGCTGCCCGCCAGGATGCGCGCGATGCGGTTGGTTTTGGTCACCAGGGCGGAATAGCACATGGCAGAGGAGAGGCCCACCAGAAGGCGCTGGAGGTAGCAGGATGTCGTGGTGGGTTTAGCTATAAGGGTGAAAGGGCAGACGTAACCTAGAAAGATGCCAGCCAGGATAATATAGCAGAGCTCGCGGCTGGAGGACTTGACAACAGGGGTGTCTCTGTAGAGCACAAAGATAAGGGTGACAAACATGGTGACCAGGATCCCCAGGCAGGAAAAGACCACAGCCACAATAGACTCTATATTGCTCCACTGGAGATACTTTACAGGGATGGGTTCGCAGCCTGCAGTGTACAGAAGAGAAACAGAGTGTTAGAAAGGCAGCTCCTGGAAGGACCTTTTTTGCTGGATCTCAGTATAATCCAAACATTAGCATATGTCTGTATGGCGTGGATTATTAAAACCATTTTACAAAGGAGTGAACTGCGTGATAGAAAAGTTTGGATTAATATTTTCAAAAACCAGCCATCCGTTTTGGGTGTTGCAAACATTTTCTCATTATGCTGCAACAGGAAATTAGATTTGGAAATATCTGCTTTTAGAGATACCTGATTACAAGCCCAGCATACCAAAGGCACAGCTGGGAACAGAACCCAGACAAAGTCACCATAATCTCTTCGTTTCAGCAGGGAAAGTATTGTTGCAAATGGGTAGGTTTTTTACCTCCTCAGATTAATTTATTTATTCAATCATTACAACAATCACTATAGTTTGATCTACTACAATTTTTGAGACCGATTTTATGAATGTTATAAGTTAATCAGAGGTCTATGAACAGAAAAATGGTAATAAATCCAAAATTTTAATGGAACTATATCATAGATACTGTACCTTCTTAGTACATTTCTGCTTTTTTTCTCTTCACAGTATCTTATTCTTATTTTGTCAAACCCTCTGCTCATTGTTTTGCCTCTAAATAATATAATTTAATTCTTTTGGAAGAGTCAAACCCACAGAATATGCATGCCTTCAGATAAAAACTGTAAAGACTCTCCTTTCTGACTAGTACAGACATGCAAACATAGGTGTCTGTTAAGACAGTACTTAACTGCTCTCTCCCACACTCAACTTAAAGGAGTCTCTGGATATCTTCCTCACTGTGCTGAAGTAATACCAGCAATAAACACTACAGAGAAAATAAAATCCTTTGTGTAAATAAGATGTTATGGTTGTGAAGCTGTTATGCACATCTTTCATTATGGCATTTTCTAATTTCTGTTCTTCACTTAATAGTTCCAAAATGCTTTTAACATGTTTCTTTAACCCAAGTGAAGTATCCACAGCCTCTTCTACTTGTTTCCATCCTCCTCCAGTTTCCCTTGGACACAACTCACTTTATCTGCCTTTCCCCCACCTCTCAAGTATCTTTCCTCACAATCCCTCACCATTCCTGTCTCAGTTCACCTTACAGTTCAGGTTTTTTAGCCACCTCTCCGCACAGATGTCTTCATTACAAACTGCTGCTCCATCTTTTCTGATCCTGGTCTGGCTGCTCATGAACTCTGCCTATCTGAGTTGTTGGACATGGCTGGAAAGAGCAGGGGAAAGATGGTAATGTCAGCAAGCTTGTGAGAGAGGCATTTTTCCTCTCATTTATGCTGCTAGATCTTAACAAGGACCCTGCTGTTGTGATGGGCAAAAGTCATGCTCCGTCCCTTCCTCCTTAGTATGGAGGGTATTTGCAGGAACCATCTATGAACTAAAAGCTTCTGAGTCCCACAGTTTTGCCTAATTTATATGCACCTCCCACATGATGATAAAAGCTACCAACAGATACCTCTGCTGTAATGTCCAATACTGTAATGTAAAGTCCTTCCTTCCAAATAATTGAGAAGTAAGACAAGGTACAGATCATGGCTGAACAGTTTTACTGTAACCTCATTTTGAGAAAGAGGAGAAAAAATGGTTTTGGTTTAAATTAAAAAAAAAAAAAATCAGCCCAAGGCAAAGTCCTGACATGGAAAATTTCTGCTTGAACTTTTAATGTCTGCCAATGTCATGTGAACTGAAAGAAGGTCTTATAATTCTGTACAATTTTGTCTCCAAGCTAACTTAACTACAGGTGCTGTTGTTACACATTCCTGTAACATGAAAAACAATAGAAATTATAGCAGTGGCTACCAGAGTTCTTATTATAGAGAGAAAATTTTATAAAATAAAGAGAAAATTTTATAAAGAAAATTATTTTGCTGAATGAGGTCTGTTCAAAACTCATATAGGAAACCTATACTTCTAACCAATACTTTTGTGGTGAAATAGAAGGAAAACCTCTTTATGAGCAGTGTGAACCTTTGGCCATTTGCCTCAGCAGCCCTGATTGGAAGCTGGCTCCTCTATGACTTAATAAAAGACTAAGGATCAGAAGCTCCTGCTCATTGATTGAATCAAGTGAAGCTCTTATCATAAAAGAATCTGGTCAGTGGTTGTTGGAAGGGTTAAATTTCTATATGGACTTTAAGCTTAACAACATCAAGACATACTCACATTATTCCATTTTAAACTTTATTTTCAGGGGCTTAACCCAGATCCAACATGGTAGTTAAGCCTATCCTTTGCTTTAGGATTATCCTGTGTAAGATTTGCTTAGAAATGCTTCTTTAAACCAGTGTAATTCCCGTGCACCAGCAAGCCCAAGAACCACATATTGCACAAACTGCAAAAAGTTCCCTACGCTGCTTATTACCAGCTAACAGTTGTTGGTTGTCAGCACCTGTGAAGGTGGGTCATTTCCCAGCTAGGAGAAAGTAGGCTCTGGAACCCCGTTGAGACTGGGGGAGGATACTCTGGAAATTGTGCATGCATTTATAAAAACAAAACAAAATAAAACAACCCACTCAACAACTAAACCAAACCTCAAAAAAAGCAGAGCAAAAGTTTCACAGTTAAAATTTTCTGATAAAAGCTGTCTGGTAGTTTTCATGTACTATTTTCCCTGCATTTTAACCGTGAGTAATTTCCAAGATCAGAAGGCTAATCAATTTTTTTATTACTATATTCATAGTGCAAGGACAATAAGAGAATCTACAATGTTTTCTGATGTTATTAACATACCCAGGTAACTGATGGCCCCAAAACCTTATGATTCTTTTCATAAGACTATAAAACTTCCTTTTCTATCTTGTTTTATTGCTTATTTAAGTTGGTTTATGTAAACTGAGTTTACTAGCTTGGCATTTATCCATCTTATATTATATTCCGGTACTATAAAAGACTTCTCTTGGCACAAGGTCTAAGGTACTGGCTTTAGTGACTATTTCTCAGGTCAGATTTTCATCATCTGTGGTGAGAAATCCTTTGTGTCTGCTGAGTCCATTTCACTGAATTCACATTTAAGGGAAGAAATCTAAAAAAACTGTGTACATTTAAAAATAAAATGTCAGGAAATGATTGCTGAGCTACAGAGACTGATTTCAAATGGAGAAAATGAGCACCTTGAAAAGGATGTCTTACGAAATAGGTTAGTATGTGCTTCACGTTTCTTAAAAGGATTAAGGATTTTACAGCCTCCATCTGTGATAGAAAATGAGTCTAAAACCACATATATGTTTAGCATTTAAGATTTAAGGAAAGGGAAAAACAATCTGCACTGTGAGATGTTACCGCCTGTGTCTAGATGCTATGGTGACTGTCAGGGTATGAATACAACATATAAAATCAAGCTATAAAAACACATTTGATAGGAGTCCTGGCAAGAAAAGAGAATTCCAAATTAAATCATACCAATGGTGACTCCCACAAAGTTCAAGAGAAAAGTTCATCTAGATAAATCCCCTTCTTCTAAAGATGAGGATGGCATCAGCTTCCTTTCACAGCTTTGTACTTTGTAATATCATTCAAGTAAATCAATTTTAGGGGTTAAAAAATAAGCTTTTTTCTTCAATAAGACAGACTGAAGAAGCTGTGCGGGAGCAGAGTGCCGTTTCAGTGTTCTCTAGGAAATAAGTCGATGGCTACGCTGTCATTTGGCTGACGTTACTGTGATTTTAGAACAGCAGCAGTCCGGTCTCCTTGCTGAGAAGAAACACAAATCAGCAGGTCATCTACTGATTTCATTAAAAGTTAATAGATTGCAACATGCCCTGGAGATTTTTTCCAGCACTGATTCTTTCCACAACTCTTTTCAGCAGTGCCTGTCATTTTGACATGACCCCTTTTGAGCTCCTCTGAGCAGCTGGTAGCTCTGAACCATATTCTCTCAAGTGCATATTGATCTCTCACCAGGGTTTTTGTTCTGTCTTCTTTTTAATCAATAGATCCCTTTTTCTTCCCTGAAAAGTAGATATAAGCAATTCTGTGAACCTCCAGGACGAGAAAAACTTGTTTGTGCATGGATATCTGTTTTAAGATTAGCAGACCCTGGTCTCCTAGGAGCAGGAATTAAATATGGGCTTTTCAAATAGTCAGGACATTTATGAGAGGTTCTGTGGATTTTTTGGTTTCTATTGATACCAGATGTGTTTCCACTATTTGGGCCCTTACAGAATGTATTTTTCTTTAACTCCTCTCCCTGCGACCCACTGACATGAAACTAGAAGCATCTGAATGATCACTGAGATTTCTGTATACTGAGAAATCTGTTTGTCAGTTTAGCTGCAAACCAGAACATGGGCAGGGTAGGGTGGTGGGAGTAGGAGTGGGAGGTGTCATGTCCCATACACATCTGGGACATGAGCATAACGTATTTTCCATGGAAAATCAAGACAGACAATAGGTCACATTTCCCAGTCTCTTGTGATTAATAGTGTATTTTTACCTGGAGAAGCTTTCCCTCTCAAAATACATGCTCTGAGAGCTCATTTGGCTGCAGTTACTAGCTTGAAGTATCTTATAGAAGAAATTAATTGAAGTTTGAGGATTTTGTCTATGTGCTAAAAGTTGCAGCAACATATATCTGTCAGCCAGTCATGGTAAAGGACAAAGATGTGTTAAGTTGCACATTTGATCTTTGGCTAGGTGTTCAGATTGTTTCTGTGACTAAGAATAATGCCCTGCTGAATGCTGGCATCCAAGATTTGCAGAGGAGCCATGGGGGAGAGGTGCCTCTAGTCTTTCATAGTGACTCAAACCAAATGTTAAGGTCAGGGTGATGCTTCTCAATGCATTGTAGCT
The DNA here is from genome assembly GCF_017590135.1 of Pyrgilauda ruficollis. Lineage (NCBI taxonomy): Eukaryota > Metazoa > Chordata > Aves > Passeriformes > Passeridae > Pyrgilauda > Pyrgilauda ruficollis. Next base: position 16,595,228 of record NW_024523648.1, on the reverse strand, counting down.
TTTTGCAGGGGGTAATGGTTGCAGTGAAACCCAGAGCAGAAGTGGAGGTTGACCTTGATAGGTAAAAAATAAACAGAAGGATGCCAAAGCATGCAACTCATCCAAGGCATATACACAAGAGAGACCAAGTCTAACTCCTTCCAGACAGCTTTTCTCAGGATTTTGTTAAAATTCTTCTTGCTGGTGGGTCCAGTGAGAATGATCTTTATACCAAACAAGAGTCCACTATTCAGTTTTTGAAGGTCCTGAAGTCCCAAATAAAGTGCTACCAATTGCATGGTAAAATGGTCAGAAAAGAGCATTGAGTCAATATGACAAGAATGCACTGAACTCCTGTGATAGTAACTGCTAAATTGCAGCAAATGCTGCTGAGTTCATTAGCAGTCTTAACAGCTTTATTAATACTTATGCTAAATGAAGGAAAGGAACAGACAGGCTATAGCATTTCTTCTTGGCAGAAATTTTGCTGTCTTTATTGTCTCTGGTGTTGCACTAAGCTGAAACACAGTCATCCTAATCTGCACTGGAATGTGTGTCCAAATATGTACCTTTAATATCTCTGCATGCTGCCATCTTACTTTCCAGCACACAACACTATCCTTGTGCCCTGTAGAAAAAGAATGTGTTTGGAGGGAACATGCCTACCTGTCAGGTCAGCATTTGGCCACCAGCCAAGCTCACAGGCTTTACAGGTGAATTCATCCTGAACAAATTCATTCTCCTTGCAAGCAGTGCAAATCCAGCAGCAGCTCACTTCTCCTTTCCTGATCACCTGCAACACAAAATACATCCTGGGTTCTGATCCTCTGTCAGAAAACAAAGAGGCACGTATCACCACCCCCCAGCAAACATAACACAATACACTGTTTAAAACATGACAGGATTCCTGTGTATGGCACCTTTCAAACAGCTAGAAAACACCAATCATGATTTTGTATTGATCCCTGTATTACAATTTGTGCTTAGGATTTCAAGGATAACCTCTGGGGACAATTTTATTTTGTTTTGAGGAGAGCTGTTCTGAGTTAAAAGTACAAAACCATTTTCCCTCTGGTACAGAGGCATGGTGAATGTCATATTTTCAATCAAACTTGAGGCTTAATCTGTGAGATGGCAGAGGTCAGGACAAGCAGTTCAGCCCACACTTAATATCTATTGCATAGTAAAAACCAGTAAACAAAGTCAAAGGTTAGAACCAAGAGTAATTCATGCATATAAATACATATATATATACATATACACACAAGTACATTCACATAAACATGCATTCCAATTTATGTGGAAGTCTTTTTGGGGCTCATTACACAAGTGTAAATAGAAATTAAAATAGGAACAAATTACAAAACATCCCACTAAAAGGATCTATTGGGTTTTAGCAGAAAAAATAATTAAGCAGTGACCAACCTCACGCTTCGGAACAGCTCTTTTAGGGACAAATGCCCCTGAAAACTTTCTTTCTTTGCTGTGAGGGCTACTAAATGTGATGATCCAATGCTAAAAAGATTATTTCCTTGTCTTGATTCCTAGTTTCATTACCCTGAGGCTGAAAGAAATATTAAGGATATGTCTGGCTCCTAGGGCTCTGACAAAGACTCTGCCCTTGTTTGCCAGGAAGGAGGAATTCAGCCTTTTCTTCCAGGTTTTCCTATCCACCTATATGCAGAGATAAGTACAGCAGTGAAATGCAAAATGTTTGTGTCATTGAATACTGGCTTTGTGGGCTTTTTTTTTTGTTTAACATTTTCTCATGCAGTCTGTGGAGAGAGTCCAATAGGTTTCCATGAGAGCTGAAGCTGGCATTTTGTATGCATAGTGTTTACATGTACACACATACACAAACTGCACAATCTCAAAAACAGGGAAAAGATGTTTTGGAGGGTGGTAAATACTGATAATGTTTCTCCTCCAAGATGCTGGAGTGTGTCACTGTGCCTTTGCCAAATCATCAATTGCTTATTGCTTAGAGTAGCAATCCAGAAATAAAAAGCCGCAAATGTGCTTATTAAATGAAAATAGAAAGGAAGGCCTACTCTAAGGAGATTTTGCTGAATGGGCTTCTTGCCATTTTAAACTTAATGCATCCATACCATTCTGATAGTGGTGAAACATGTCTTTATGTCATCCAGACAAAACTGGTAGGAAATGATTTGAAGCCTGATGCAAGTGCTACTGTTTGGGGAACACAGAGTGATTTCATTTGTGTTACCATTTGTCCTGTTGTGAACATGAGATATAAATAGGCATGGGGTTTGTTGGGTTTTTTTTCAGCTTTTCCTTGCAGGTGTAACTGCTGGAACAAAATACTGGACTCCTGTGGGTCACGATATTTTCGAGATCCCTCAAGTGCATCACAGTCACTGAATGACAAAGTGAAAATCTTTCTCACATAAGGTAAAACTCAAATTCTGCCACACTAGAAGATTCTGCATCCCTGCAAAGGATAATTTTAGAAAATATGGGCCTGTATATGCTGTTGTTAAAGAAAGGTATTAGTCTACGAGTCTTTTCTATCATTTTGGCATTCCTGAAGGTAAGGAAGTCCTACCCATTGACTTGAAAGGAGCTTGCTTGAGTTCAGGGAAAAACAAGTACTGGATATTCATATTTCTGTATCAGAAAGTACGTGTCTGAGGCACACCTTAATCTGGCCCTTCAGGCAAGGCTCGCTGCACACCGATCGGACCATTCCGCTCTTATTCATCTGAATCCTGTAGTCATCAATGTTGAGCACGCCCTCGTGCCAGGTCCCAACCAGGACATAGTCATAGCGGTTGGGCTCTATGTACTGCAGATTCATGATGTCATATCTGCAAGGAAAAAACAATGAGTCACTGTCCTGCAACATAAAGGACAAAAATTTATCTTGTTCTTCCTCTTCTGCCTCTAAATATTCATGTTATCCCTTAATACCAGGGACTTGGGTTTCACAAAAACCCAAAATTCTTCAGGATTTGCAGCAGAATCACAGGAAGTATCAGCTCTGATTGGCACACAATTGCTGATTGCCTGCCTTGCTTGCATAAAACTATGGGTCAAAAGTTGTGTGTCCAGGAAGAACAGCATGCCGAAGACAGTAAACTCTGCTGAAGATGCACGTGTAGGCAATGTCTGGATGCTGTGTTTTCAAATAATTTGTTAAAACTTCTTTAACCTTCACTTGGTGTCTCCATGCAGGCTGGTTGTAATATAGCCCTTGCTTGGGGCTCTTAAGCAGAAATGCTCAGACCAACTGAACTGGTTTGTCATAAGTTAACTGTAAGCTCTAAGTTTGACCATTCATTTTATGCAGCCCAGTGATCCTGTCAGGAAAAGTTAGCACCTCAGTCACAACATTTACTTCCTCACCCTAGGCAAGAAGGAGAGCACTTCCCTAGGCTAAGGTAAGGGAAGCATATAAAACTGCTACAATAAACATCCAGCCTGCTCCATTGCCTTCAATGTGTTGGTGTGTGCATCCCTTACTGATAATTATTATATTTATTCTTTTATCCACAGAATGCAGCTTGATTCTTAGTAGAAAATAAGCAAAAATGGAAGAATGAATGTTGGAATATGTACAGAGAGGAAGAACAACAAAAGAGGATAAGCCCACATCCTGGTCTCTTAAAATGGGAAGAAGGAGGACTTTGTTTAATAAATGACAAGAGAAAGAGCATTGAGAACAAGGAATCAGCATTAGAGTTGAAAATAACAAAGCATCTTATATTTTCTAAGCCTGGGATTTACTGCCTTGCTCTTCTTACTGGATTGTCTCAGTCTCTGGAGAAAAAAAAATATTTTGTTTATAATGGGCCTTGCTAATCTGTACATGCTTTAAGAATGAAAGGTGAGGTAAGCAAAGTACAAGCCGTAAATAAAATTGGGATGTTTGGTTGAGAACAAAGAGAGACATCCATTTGTCTCTTTTCCATTTTGAATTTCAAACATGGAAAATTTCAACTCCCTCTGCACTTCACAGAGGGAAGAGGTGCTAGAATTATTCTCTAGAGTGGAGCAGAATAATTTTCATAACTAAATCTTAGTTAAAGATGATTTAAAAAAATGCATATTTACAGCTGTAATTAGACCTCATTTTGGCAAATATGCATGCTCAGATAATGCCAGTGCCACTGCAGAGCTCCACTGAATCACGTGTGAAAAGGACCCCTGCCACTGAGTTCAATGGAGCTCCAAGCAGGAGGCAGCTCCATTGGTTGGGAATTGGCCACTAATCAAGGCATTGCTTAGGAAACGGGTAAATTTCAAATTCATTAGGGAAAAATTGCTTCGCATATCCCAGTTCTAACACTAAAGGAAGTGCCTAAAATAGAAATGCTGTTTCCAGGCTTGTGAAGAATGAGGATAACAAGAAGCAGTGAAAGTCAGGTATTTCATAATGGATACTTAACAGACAGGAGTGAAGCTCAGTGGAAATGTGAATTCCTCTTCCTAACAAGGAAAAAGTACTTGGATTTTAGTTTGACCTTATATTAGACTGACACAAAATCAGTTACTCTGGGCTGGAAAATTAATTCAGGAAGGAGAATAAAAGATTGCTAAAACCTCACATTCCCTTAATGGAATTTTTGAGCTCACACAATTTTTCATTTTCACACATATACATCACAAGGCACAGAGTGACACTAATGCAATATCAATTAAGAGGTTCTCCTGTGTTCTTGTAATACTATTCCCTTTCCTATAGGTTACCTGTCAAAGAATAAAGTATGTAGATTAAAAGCACTTACACAGCCTTGCGTTATGACAAGGTGTAGTACAATGTTTGCAGCTTTGATATGCAGCTTGAATTTTAAGTGGAAAAATATGGTCTTGCAAATACACTTGGTATATGGAGATGTGCTTAAGTTCTTTATCCTTTCCTTCTTTTTCTTAATGAAAAATCTGTGCTTTGGGCAAAGACAAATTCAGTGCTGGAATACCTCCTCCCATCCTCTTGCTCATGTCTTGCTCAACTTTAACAATTTTGGGTTGTGTCCATGCTAAAAATTATGACCCCAAAAGAAGAGGGTTTGACAAGAGTTGTGAAGCTCTCAGAGAGTGAGACTTCTTGGAGGCAGTTGTATTTCACACACACATGGCAGCATTTAAAGAGCCCATTAAAACATTCAGTGGAAAAATTAATCCTTCTTTTAACATAAGAGCAAGATCTTTGGTATCTTGGGAAATGATGTGACCCAGTAAGTGGTGTCTTTTGAACAAGTTACTTGTAAGGCAAGCCAGAATATAAGTCAGCTGGTCACAGGCACACTCTTACTATAAGTTAACTCTCAGTTAATCTGAGATAGCTGAAGTTACCTTTTTCCATATCCATAATACCTGACTGACACTGATGATTGCTATCCTGGAACACAGGACGGAAAAGAGTGATGCTGAGCAATGCCAGGATGTAAATGGATGAAATAACCACCCATGAATCCAAACTCTGAAACAAAAATGCATATTTGAAGAAAAAGATTTTACATGCAAATTTGAAGGCTTTGCATAAGGCAAAATTTGATTATTCACTGAAAGCACTGGAGAAGGTAGTGTTGTCATGACTGAAGCCTGAACAACTGTTGGAAATTTTGAACTAAATAGACTTACATGGTTCTAAGTCCAAGTCTAGTTAAAATGAAATGTTAATTAAGTGAAATTTTTCTCTTAGATTGTGAACCTCAGCATTTCTCCACATATCAAAGGTTCATTACTGGGGCTGAAAGTTCTCCTGTTCTGCCTGTTGTCACAAAGCATTTTATGGTCAGAGGTCTATGCAAATTGTTTGTTCTAGAGAGATAATGTTCTTCATACCAACCACAAGGTAAAATAAGGCAATTACCTGGAATAGACCAGAGCCATTTCTGGAAATTTGAGTCATGTGATTGCTACAGAGGAAGGAAATGGGAGCTACTCAATGAAAGTAAAAATGGCAGCAAATTTACCAGCATGTTCTTAATGACAGTATAGTGAGCACATACAGCTGAATTTCCAGAGTTATATCCATGTCATTTTTTCCCAGAGGCAGTGCAGTCAGCCAAATGACTGCATTTGTGCCCTTCCAATAAAAGTTTCCTTCATATTTCTGCATAAGAGATATTCAAAGAAAAGATTCTTCACAGAAGAAATACACCTTTGGCTACATGCTTTGTGTTTTCCAATCTCGTGTTGATAAAAACCTTGAAACCTTGAATTGAGCCTGAGATAGATAGAAAAAGAGTTGTGTCTAAACAAATGGTTAAGGTTTCATGGAGCTGTACAGGTTTCAAAACAGGAGATTATGGGAGTGCCAGACAAACATAACTACAGGCAATTCTATCTGCTCTACTCGTGATGATAACAATTAGGATTTTGTGGGAGTCAATTGCTCAAAGAACCTTGCAGATTTTGAAAATAATGAGAAAGGTTGCTGCCTTCTAAGGAGGAATATTATTCCACCTTGTGAAGTTTGTTCACATGATTTGAAGACAAGATATCTAAAAACTTTCATTTGTGTAACATTCTTACATCTTACACATGTAAGTGCTAAAGATTGTGCTAAAGCCAAAAAGATTGCTTAACCTTTTTGGCTTTTCTATGCAAGTGTAATTCTTACACTTGCATAGAAAAGCCAAAAAGATTAAGAAATTTCATAGCAGGCTGACTTTGCTATATTTAGGTGTTGTATGTGGTGCTTATCTTTCATTTTGCTGAAGTACAAAAACTCTTGGGTATTGACAGTGCTTTGGTCTGTTCACTGATGCACAGAGACTTTCCACACAAAGCTCTGGAAGCACTACAGCCAGTCTGAAGCTACAGATGATTCTGTTAAACTGCTACTGCCATACAAGGATCTGACAGACTGTGCAGATCACAGTTCTCTGTGTGTTCTGTGCAGTAGACACAGCCATTCTCTGATACGATATTGCTCACATCATAAATGCCACGGATTGATTTAAGGATTACAGAATGAATAACCAAAAAGGTAATTGAATTTCCTTGCCCAAACTTGCTAGCTCCAACTGTGAAAATATAAATGAGGATCAATAACAAAAAAATTCCCTACCTAAAATAACCTATCAAATTCTAAGTAGGCCAGGGAATCAAGAAAAATGAACCTTGCTATACCCCAAAATGATGGATGGAATAAATTCTACCATTCTGGCATACTCAGAGGAATATCCTGATATAAACTCTCTTATGTTTTAAATTCAGCAACTGTTCAATCTAATTTTATGCTTGGTACTGATGAGAGTTGTGGAAATGCTCTTGGGCAACAAAATAATAAATAAGAATTAGGCTAAAATTGGAAAATTACATCTAAACATCAAATCAAATAGCTAACAGACAGAAAATGCAGCATATGCAAAGCTGGAGTAATGCTTTTATGGACACAAATAGTGTGCAAAAAGCATAAAGCTACACTAAGCAGTAATTTCTCTATATTATCTAAATTATATGTGCAAAGACTTGATTTATGCACGTGTCGATAAGTATGTGTTCAAATGTAAGGGAATTGCTTGCTTTACTTTCAAAGCCCAACCTCAACTGGTCTGTATCTTTGACTAAAAAAATTCTGAAGTCAGTGCTCAACAAGACCAAACCGACTAGCTTTTTTGTTACTAATTAAATGTAACAAACTGTTTAAATGTATATACTGTTTAAATATGACAATAGAAAAAAACATAACAATCTAGAAAATGGCAAAACATTGGCCAGTTTTGCTAATAAAACCTAGTAATAGAGATAAGAGTTGCTTTAAGACCACTGTGCCTTATGAGTACTCATTGGAGGCATGAAAAGACGTGAAAACTCTTGTTTGCTCCAGAGCCCTCCCTTTGTGTGGTACTGGCACTCAGATGCACTTATGCAATAAGCCCAAAGATGGAGTGAGAGAGCCTTTTATAGCACTTCAACAACTCAGCAGGAAAACAAACTTCAGTGAAGCAATCCCTGGGTAGGTTTCAATTAATAATGGACTTTGTACTTCAGCAGCTGAATTAAATGTATTTATAAAAAAAGAAAAGAAAGAAAAAAATCCTTGTGCATAAATAGAACGCACAAAACTAAATGAAAGGAAAGATCTCTGTGAATTTGCTCCCATAAGAGAAACAAAGGTGACATCCAAGTCCACAAAGGTGCTTCCTTACCCACTGCTTGGATACATCCTCTGTCTGCTGCAGGCTAAACAGCAGCAGCTGCCATAGCTGGGACCAGACCCCAAATGAGTGAAACACAGACACTTCTGCCAAAAACCCCCTATTATTTGTCCTGCTCTACACAGACCTATGTTTAAATTCAGGGACTGCTCTGATTCTATTTAGAGTGAAGCAAATTAAGGAGATCATAAAGGATCTTACCAATCAACACTATATACTCTCTGGCAAGGTTTCAGCAGAGCTCCAGTTGGAATAGGATGAGCACAACAGCCCTCTATACAAAACCATGTCAGGTAAATTCTTCATTAAATTCCAATCATTTTATTAGACTTTATACATGCTAAAATCCTGGTACTGAGACCAAATACTACCTTGCACATCAGAAGTCTGTGAGTTACAAGGTTTTTCATCTCCGGTAGCACCAGAAATTAATAAGCTCTACTGTGGTTCCTGTCCCAATATAAGATACCATGTGTTACCAGTGTTATTCCTGGCTGTTGGAAAGACTGGTTCTTGCTTTATGTTTCAGAAGAAAAAGCCAAAGAAATCTACATCACCAAACACAGTAACATTCCCACTTCCCACCTTCTGGTTTAATAGTTGAGATGAAACCTCTTTACCTTCCAGGGGCATCTCCCTTTTCATCAAACCAAACTTCTTCTCCAGAAACACCAATGAATGAGGATTTGAGGAGGAACTCCAGGAGCTTGCTGCCATCAATTGGCTTCATAGCATCACACAGTCCGACATGCCCAGGGCAAAGGGAATGGTGCATGTTTTGTAGCCCATAAGCCATAGCATATATTGCATTGATGACAAATCCCATTTTACTGTCCTGCACATAATTTTCTTCTAAGCTCTCATTGCCTACAATAGTAAGAAAAAAAGGATTGTTATAAAGAAAGATGAAATTACATGAAATTATGAAAAAAAACAACAATATAGAAAAGGGATTTCCTTCTTTCTGTTATAAAGCTTTAGAGGCATAAACAACGTGCCATCAGGGATAATTAATTAAAAAAAAACCAAACAAAAAAACAACAACAACAACAACAAAAAAACCCCAAAAAAACAACAACAACAAAAAAAAAAAGAAAAACAAAAAAAACACCAAAACAACAACAACAACAACAACAAAACAAAGACAAAAAACAAAAAACAAAACTTGCCCACTATGACCCCAGAGATCTTGAATTCATTAAAAGTGAAATGCTTCATGAGAAACCACCTGTTTAATCAAGTTGTCATATTTCATTTGTTGGGGTTTTTAAAGTGATTTCCTTGAAAAATTGACTTTTTGTTACATGTGAATTTTTTTTTTTAATCTCATGTTTTTGAAGGTCAAGATAGCAATGTCTCTTTCAGCGTTGATAACTAAACAATGTAAATCAGCATCACTTCTCAAGTTATCAGAAACAGTCCTTTTAGTTAAAACTGGTACTAGGTATGCCAGTATGGGATTGCTACAGAAAGTCAGCCAAAGTTCGTAACACTAAGTTTTTGTGAAACTGCAGCAGGAACAGACACTGAAGTCTCCTTCCTCTCAGCAGAAACAACGTGGCAGCAGAGGTTTTCTCCATGCAAAGGTTTTCCCACTGATTTGCAGCTGGGCCAGCACTGTCATAGGATGCTGCTTTTTGGCTGCACTTCACATCAGACCCTGCTGGGTCCTGGGCTGCTCCCTGCTTGCCTTCTGCCTGCTGAGCTGCTGCAGACACTGCCAGTGCCGACCCCAAGGCACTGCAGACCTGAGCTCTGGGGCCCCGGGGCAGCTAGAAGTGAGAAACCTCCTTGTTCTGCTTCTTTCCCCACGAGTCATTCAATGACAATATGCTCCAAACGGCAAGTTGCTTTTATCTGCAGGCCTCCCACGTTCCTGGATGTTTAACAGGCAATGGCAATCCATTACTTTGTCTCAGGAACACCTTGTGTGCACCAGGGAAGTAGGATGTGTGAGAGACTAGCTGTTAACTGACACTTCTTGAATCCAGGTTGGAGAAGATGTTTGTCATTTTAATGTGATGAAAGGAGGTAAAAATCTGCAAGTTCATCAAAACTTTCAAGTTAAAAAATAGTTCCTTACCCTAATGTAGCTATGATATGGCTTTCAAAACAAGCCATGAAGACTGTCCTTACATTTATCATTGGAAAAGGCTCTGATTTGGTAGGTCTTCTCAGTCTGCTTGCACTAAAACTCAGAAATTTCAGCTGGGAATTCATAGGACAGCAGAGATCCCAAATGCAGGGATATCTGTCTTGCTTTCCCTGGGTTTCATTGCAGCTGGGCAAGAAAATTTTGCCTCAGTAACTATTTTGCAGATGAGCTTAGCAGAGCAAACAGACGTGATGGTGAATTTAAAAAGCTTTGTGAATATAGCATAATCTGACTGAATGAGTTCATGTGCTCCTCACTACCATACATTCACCACCAGCACCACCAAGCAAGGAGCAGCTAGAAAGAAAGCACAAATAAATTCTTTCCAGAGGCAATGTACTTTCTTTGTGAGAGAAGGTTCACAGCTCCCATTCAAATCACATGAAAGAAACACCACTGAGATTCATGTTGAGAGACACGGGAAGAATAGAAAACCTTGTATGCAAGATGACAGAACATTCACCCAGGGAAGCAGAGAGCATGCCAGTGCTTGTGCACCCTCACTTATGCACAGCATAGCCTTGACATCTCTATGCCTGTATATGCTAATATATAGCCTCAATAAATTACCTTTTGGGGCGTTTTATCAGCTGATTAGTCCCATCGGACTAGCACACTGTGAATTTATCACTGATTCTGCTTTCTTGTAGCTAGAAAATGAAATTGTTCTCAGTCACTAAGTCTCTGGAAGAACCTGGGCTTGGCACAGCATTTCTCTTGTGAAGCTTCTAAGCAGCAGGTTATGGCAAAAGAAGCAAAAAGCAGATAGTGCACAGCACTCACTATCTACTACATGAAAGCTTACTTCAGATCTTTCTCAATTTTTTAAATCAGTTAAAAAAACCTGATAGCATAAACATCAGTAACTCTTGCAGGAGATAAGGACAGTATCCATGTGTTTCCTGAGGAAAGCCTCCATGTAGGTGATGGAGGTAGAAAACAAAATGTAAAAGGATTTGCCAATGTTTAAAAACAGGCCATTCCCTTAAGTATGTACTAACTCAGCAAAACATGCTTTGGATTATCATATTTCAATATAACATGCACACCTCCAAAGAGAATAAATAGTTGGTGGCTGAATAATTTGCTTTTGACTATTTTGGAATGAACACCTAAATTAAGGTTGCAAGCATATAGTCCCACACTACAGAGATGACTTCCTTAACGACACCCATAGAAATAATTGTATTGTAGTAGAAAGGAACATGTGAATTGTCTGAATAAATTGTCCCCAGATCAGAAGTATAAAAATCCTTATATGTAAATAAGATATTTTTCAGTAAATCCAGAATGAGATTTACTATTACTATTTACCATTTACTCTTTTCCCTAAACTTAACTTCCCAGAGTCAAAATCCACTCTATTTCATTTTCTTGATTATAAATATATAATTATAAATTATTTATATATATACACTTATGCATTTGAATTTGTAAAATTCACTTAAAACAATCAGTTAGAAATCTGTGGGTTTTTAAAACAAAAGAAATCATGTAATTGTGTTCAGCCAGAGAGAAACAGTGTTCAATTAAGTTTCCATAGGGCAAGCTTTTAATAAATGCAAATGTATTACTATATTTGTCATGGGCCATCTCTATAAAGTTGTATTTTTCCTCAGTAAGTCTATGAAATGTAACAAAGAACAAAGCAGAACCCTGAACAGTGAAACTTTTTTTTTTCTTTGTTTCTCAGCCCTCGGAAGAAAATGTCATTGATCTACAAAGACTAATAAAAAATATTTTGTTCGCTTTCTTCCTTTTTTTTTCTTTTTTAATTTTAGAGACCTTAGTTTTCACTAAACAAAGAAAAACTGTAAGTCATAAGTCATGTGAATATTGGATTAATTGAAGTCACTCAAATTAGACCATTAATTTTTGGATGACCTTGAAGAATTCAGGTGTCCTAAATATCATACTTAATTTTCTATTGGATGTAATGCAAATCTTCCTTTAATAGTTTAACAGCTTCTCAGTAGTCTAGGTCATTTTTTTAATCACAGTTTTGATTTTAGTCTCTGTTTCTGTCAGTAAATCTTAGAGGATGAGGGCATGTGCACACATACACTGCTAACTGGAAAGGAAAAGAAGAAAAAAAAAAACAACAAACAAAACCCAACCAAAAAACCAAACTCCACATCCTGGCGGCACACAACTGAAAAATGCTCCCAGTAATGCTAAAAGTGATACTGAAGTACAAGTAGAAGAAAGGAAGAGAAAAGAGTCCAAATTTTCATGAAAATCACTCTTAATTTTTCCATTTACTGTAATGCACCTCGCAGCTAAATAATACCAGCTTCAGCTAAGTCCTCAGAAGGATGTGACTGTGAAGCAGCCATGAATTTAATTTAGTGCTTTTACTGTGAAGTTAGTGTGGAGCTAGCAGTGCTCTTGAGAACAGAGAGTGTATTTTGCAAATCCCACTTGACAAGCTGAAATAAAGAAAAAAAGTGTTATTGGAATTATGGCAAGATATGAGTTAACTACCATGTAAAAGTAAAGATAGGAGATATCTCTTGATATTCAATATAAAAGTCAGCACCAAATATTACTCGTTTGCAGTCCTCAGAAAGGTTAGGGCAGGAGGGAATTTGTGACGGAAATAAATGTAAAAACATTTTGGTTGGGGAATATAGCCAGTTGGCAAATTTTGAGCAAACACAGACATTTGATAAAGAACACAGTCTGTTCATAGATGACTCTTGATTAGCTTAAAAAGCCAAAATCTGTTCAGCAAAATTGTCATAAAAGACAATATTTCATCTGGAGTAGGCAGACAGTTTTATTATTTGCTATGGTCATCTGCTGAATGTTTAGGGTGAAATAAAAAGTTACCACCTGTCTTCATTTCTGGTGATCCTAACAGAAGTATGAAGGTATTAAAAATTGAATATACTGCTTTCTCAATTTGCAGTTGTCCTTTTCAGGACTGCCATGCTTCATGGGAAGGCCAAATGAGATTTTTGCTTTTTTGTAAGTTACAACATGAGTGATGGTTGCATTGAATGTGAGTGCTAATTTATGGAAAAAAAATCTGGAAGGACAACTGGGGGCAAAATTTCACTGGGAAAATGAAGCGAAATTAAAAAATCTCCCATACTTTGGTTGCATATGCCAAGGAGTAAAGAGGGCTTCCCCCAAAAAAATGCTGGGTATGAACTGGTAGAGCAGTACCCAGGTTCCTAGAAAATGTCCATATCCATTGGAAAAATTGTGGAGGCAGGTTCCCTGTCCTCCCCTTCACTTCCAACAAACACTGGAAGAGGCTTCCTACAGAGATGGCCAATGCTTCAAGCCTGTCAGCAGTTGGAGCCCTTTGAACAAAGCCCTTAATAATCTGGTTTAACTCTGGTCAGGTCCAGCAGAACTGAAATTTAAAAAACTCTAATGAAACAAAAGAACCCACAATGGCTTTAAGAAAATTTGCTCATCTTCCTCTGTGCAGGTTTGTTTGTTTGCATGTCATAGCATGTCCTTGGAAAACACTGGATGTCACATATCTCACACTATCTCATGCTAAAGAAGACCTGACAGACTTCGACCACAACAAATTTGGGTCATAGGATATTGCAAGGAGCAGGGCAGAAGGTCAGCATTTTGACCTGACCAGTCATTTTAAATCTGGGACTCTAAAGGTAGCAACTAAAGGTTATTCCGGAAACTAAATGACACATTAATGGTGATGAACAAACTTAGTTAATGGTGATTTTTGTAAAATTTTAGGATATTTGGCTACTTAGAAAAGTTGAAACTATTTTAGTTAGATGCTTAAATATTTAATTATGGTTTTATCTTTGTGCACATAGGAGATAAAATGTAGCAAATTCTACATTTCTGTTTTGTCACCAATTCCTTGAAAAAAATTAATTTTTAATTTTAGTTAAAACTATAGAATAATTTAGGTTCATAAATAATTTCAAGATCATTGAGTCCAACCCTTAACCTGACATTGCAAAGTCCACCAAAAACCCCTTTAATATCTTTTATGACAGTAGCCAGATTGTGCTCCAGCTGGACTTAGGCCTTTCTAATTTTCTCCCTGCATAACCTCATGAAATCCTGGCACTCCTGCTGAGTTGGTTGCCCCTTCACTCAAATGCCATGAACTCTCCTTTTTTTCCCTTGAGTTCCAGCCAAAGTTATCTGTTCAGACAGGTCAGTCTTCTCCCCTGGCTTATCGTTCCACACATGGGAACATTCAATAATGGCTAATCCTCTAACCATTCCAAACTATGATTATATAAAATATTTTTTGCAAAGGGTTTCATTTATTTTAACTCATTTGCCATTATTGATTCAAATGTTTTAGAAACATTGCCAGCTCACTCCCTCTTATATTCTATTTGTAACATCTTTTTACATTATCTAACTTCAAAGATAACAACAAAATTATTTAATAAATTTCACTTCAAGGCACTGCAAAATGAGTAACAGAGGTTATAATTTCTCTAGATGTGATAAGTACAAGATGGTGTGTTTAAAACTTGTTCATCTTTTGGGTTTTTTTCTCTTCATATCACCTTTTTGATAAAAAATACGTTCTGTTCATTAATATTGTATGGCTGAATGAAATCTGCACTTGTGAAGAATAAAAAGTGAACTTTGTACTCACTATGTCAGAAAACAAGTCACAGGCAACAAGTCATTTATTCTATATGCAAACATCCAAAAACTTTTTCCAGCACACAATCAAATATGCAGTAACAAGAATTCCTGAAGTTTTATTTTCCTATGCCTGCTTTCCAAGGCATTTCAAGCTGTAGCTCACTACCTATGAGGGAGAGGCCCATGATTTGGTGACTAGAACAGGCGATTGTGAATCAGAGGCACAGGTTCCACTTGTCGTGGGCTGTCTCAATGACTTTGCTGTTTCTATGTGCAAGCTATAACGTGACCACCAATAATTTGTGGAAAAATTACCTGGGGGAGGCATATTTTCCAAGCCAAAAGATGTTCAGAAAAAAACAAGGCTTTGCTTCATTCTCAATTTAAAAAAACTTTTTCAATTTTCATGAGAAAGAATTGATAGGCTGAAAAATTTCTCACAGACCATAATATATGTTTCATTCAACCTACAACAAATGATCCCATCATGGTAAATTATTGTTTCTTTTATGGCTTCTGTTCCCAGAAAACCAGTTACTATTCTGTTTTCAAACAGAACAGGATATGTGCAAATGCTACCACTTTACTTCTCACTTTGGTGTCTGTATCTTTGCAGCAGGGAGGCAAGTCCAAGAGGCAGCTGAATACAGTGAAAGAAAGGAGATGTCCCTTTCAGGGATCCCATACACAGAGGATAGAGCTATCAGAAAGGCACAAGATGAAACAGGAAACTCAATTCCCATTGTATGTGAACTATCTGTCTGGACGGAGCTCCTCTATTTGTTAGGTAAGGCTAAGGAAGGATTTAGTATTGTTATGTAGGAAAAGATCTTTCCCTAATGTCCCCCGATCACCACGTTGCCACTCTATAGGAAGCAATACATTTCTCCATCTAGAACTGCAAGTTCCTCCACCTTTTGGCAAGAGAGGTGTTCCTTTGATTTTTTAAGATTTTCTAAGCCTTCTGATGTTTGCATTCTTGTAGCAAACTTTCTCACACACTTTCTGTAAACAACTTATTGTTTTGCATTCTTTTTTAGAGGAAGAGAAATTTGATGGACTGTTAGTTTGTCCAGTGTCATTGGAGAGGTGGCGCTTTCATCCTCCAATCCACTGTCACCTTTGGAAATCTATAAATGTTGGAGTCAGAAAATAAACTCCCTTTTTTTCCTTCCTTGAGAGCAGCAGCGTGTCTGCGTCATGTTTTCTCGTGTCCTACAGTAACAGAGAGGAAGAAGAGCTTTCGCAGGAGAAGCTAATAGGAAAGAATATCTTTAAAAATGCACGTTCTACACCAGATTTTGAAACATGCTGATAAACATTTGACATCTTATAGTACTCATGAAGCAATAAATGAAGTTCACGGGGTTTCAGACTTTGTTTTCAGGATGTCATTAAATCAGAAAGGTTTTGCTTCCATTCTTCAAATGGTTTTTATTTCCCTGAGCAAAGAGATTAAATTCATGCAATTACATTTGATGTATTTTTCCCTGAAAAGCTAGGATACAATTACAGTTACCAGTTGAGACACCCTGCTATTTTCTCTCTGAGCATGGTAAAATCTATGAGACTCTCAGATACTACTGCTTTATTACATCTGGTGAATGTTGTTTTTTTAATTGGGATTACTGTATTTCTATTATTCTATATAAAACTAGAGAGAAGAGAATAGAAACACCCATTTGAAAGCTGTGTGTTCAGCAAAAGCTCCTCAAAAATTTGCACTGGAATTCTCTAAGGCATTAAAAGGATGGTAATTGCAGCAGTATTTGTATGGAGGGGGTTATTTTTTATCACTAGCAAAGTTTGTCAAATCACTGATGAAATTCTTCACTTGAAATAAAGTTGATATTGAATTTAAAAGGATTTGGTGTTTTAAAATTTATTTTTACCAGCATATCTTTTGCAGATGTCAACTCCATGAAATCAGAATGTGAATTCAGCCATCAAGGTACAGGTTCTCCTTCATTTCAGATATCTAACACCTTAACCTTTTAAGATGAGTACCCATTTTATATATACTATACACCACCAGTGGCTTCAATTTCTTTGCTGCTTTTATGAGTATGCCACATTATTCCCCAATGTTCAAAAAGAAGTTCCTTTTGTTTCTCCCTGTGTGTCAGAAGGAGTGGGGAAAGATTTAATTAAATTTACTGTCTTGGTTCTCCATATCATGTTATGTAAGCACATTAGGGCTTTAAGAGCTTAGTGTCAAAGACTCTGGAACAAGTCTGGCATACACAAATACAAGAGTGCCACAGTGAAGCTGAAACATTGTGAGGAGAAATGACTGTACGAGTTGCTGACTCACTCATTAATCAGATGTAGAGCGAGTGTCAGAGTCTCTAAGCACAGGGCAGGAGAAAGGGGACCCAGCAGTGCTGCCAGCCCTATGCCAAGTCTGAATTCACCACATGACTTGGGAGCTAAACAGAAGGAAACTGATCTAACTCCTCCTTCATTTACCAGTCTGCAGACTTTGCTAAACAGATACAAGAGTCTGAAGTTTGCTCCCCCCTCTGCTCTTCCTGCCTCTTCCCATGGACATTCAGACTCTCACACAACAATATGACTCCAGGAGGAGCAGCAAGAGACAATGCACATAGCTTGTAGAGGTATGATGAAGAGGTAGATGATGAAGATGTGTTCTAGTGTGCCTTTGTCCAGGAGAGTAGAAAGTGTCCTTTCTGTGTCCCAGAGAAGCCAAGCAGGGGATGAGAAGACTGTCATTTTCCTAGGGGTGCCTGCAACCACAAGTGAATGTGAAGACTGGGCACGCCTGATGCCGCAGGACAATGCAGGGCTGAGCAGAGAGGGCACGTCTGGGTGAGATATTACATATTCACAAGCACTTATAGCTGACGTGAAATGCCGCAGTCCCTGTCTGCCTTCAGGAAAGGATGGAGGAAAGCTGGAGGCCTTTGCAGCAATTGCCAGCATGGCTTTGTCAGAACTTCATCATTGGAGTGGGAGGCTGTGTTGGAGAAAAAGATTCCTTTTCCCCTTCTCCATAAATCCACATTTCCTACTCTGTCTCTTGTGCTGTTTAGCAGTGATAGAAAGGACTTTAAGGGAAATATAATGCACCACCTGAGGGCCACGCTAACAGCACATCTGTCTGCATGCCAGGAGCCCCAGGAGAGTGCTGTCTCTTCCTTCATTAAGCTCCCCTGGCAAGGTGTAGCTCTCCAACACCACAGGTTTTGCAATCTACACAGATTGTTCCCGTGAGTTTATAACTGCTGTCACCAAGAGCTGAAGAAACTGATCACAGAGTTGAAAAGTTGCAAGTGTATAAGTCCACAAAAGCAAGAGGGAAAGGAGCAAGAAACTAGGTAACAAGCAGAGAAATTCCACAAGTTCATGTACAGGGAGACATGCTGTTAAATGCAGATCTAGAGAAACCCACCTAGAGCAGATGGCTTAACAGAAGCTCATCAGCCTAATAAAGCTTCTGTAGGGGATGATATGGCCTGAAGCCTCTGTGTTTCTTCCCATTAGGCTAAAATTCCTCATAAAAATTTTTACTTACCAAAAAAAAAAGTAGGATTTATGGCCCTATGAGGATGATATGCTGAGACTCCTTCTTCTCTAAACAAGCCTGCAAGCTGGCATTTGAAACCCCTTCTGTACACATCCATTGCTATGAACTGTTAAAGGCTTGGCAGGACATTTTAGCATTGCTTCCCTTTGTTCCTAGCTTTCAGTGGAATGATCTTGATGAAATAGCTCTGCAGTCAGGACTGGGTTTTAATGAAATAGAAACGGAAGGATCTACAACGTATATCTCAGTGCCAAGTGAAAAAAAATCAGCCCATTTCAAAGAATAATAAAAGACTCATACTTGTGAATATTTGTGTGTGCACTTCAATGAAATCAGCTTGAGAAGTACAATTCACAGAATGTTCAACAGTGAAGCAAGATAACAAAAACCTGCCACAAATGCAATGTTTCAAAGTTATTGTTTGCCTCCTTTTGGCTGTTGTCTTAATTCCTGTTCTTTGGAATTAATGCACTGGGAAACAACAGAAGAAAATAACTTCCCCTATTTGAAATAAATCACTTCCTGTATCTTATACTCCCAAGTAAGCATCAGTACAAATGGTTTGAAAAGAAGCATGACTTTGTATTTATGGGCCATTGTTTTCATGGCTGCAGTCACGTGCCAAACCAGAAGCATACTTAAAATGCCATAATGAAATAAAGTTGTGGACATCCATTTTTATGCACACTCTAATGAAAATGTTTGGAATCAACTCCATCATGAAGCAAGTAAGTTGTAAAGATATTTCATCTACTTGCAGATCATAAAAATAATCAATATTCAGCCATTCAAGCTTATGGAAGTTCATCCCTGATGAAAATACTGTGATCACGTATTGGAAGGCTCATGAAAATGAACAGGAAATCACATGGAAATACAGTGGCTTATTATGGTCAAATACTCAAACATGATACTCAAGACTTTAAACTGGAAATCAATAAAATATTGATTCTGAGCTTGGGAATCTATCAAGTCAGAAGCAGTTTAGGCTTAAAAGAAATCTACACTAATTCAGATAGTTAGGACATAACATTAAATTACATATTCATTCTAGGAAAAAAAAAAAAAAACAACATGGAAGAGAACATGAGGTGATTCCAGCATCCTTTTTTTGAAACAGAGAGCAATTATGATGAGATCTTTACGAATAATTATTATTATTACTTTGTTTTCCTCAAATGCTGGACTGCGTACAGTCTGACTACAAAATGACCACAATATGTTCTTTTACTTATTTGAAATTATTATTCACCTTCTGCAGCAACATATAATTTCTCAGTTCCTATTTAAATTAGAAATTAATATTTCATCCTATAATCAGCAATAAAATATGCCAGATGACCTTTTTCATTGATTGAATGGTTTGTATATATAATCAACAAAGACGCTGATTTCAAATCCTAATATAGCATTTAAAATCCATCTTATTATTCATTAGCTGACTAAATTTTAATGCCAGCAAAGGCATTTGAATGGTCAGTCTCAGCCTTTGCAATTAAAGGACATAGGCAGCAGCACAGTTATTTTAATGGAAGATTCACGAGCAGTGGGAATGGAATGGAATGGAATGGAATGGAATGGAATGGAATGGAATGGAATGGCTTTTCATCTGTCTTAGCCTGTTCAGAGGCCGTATTCTCATCTGGTGTCATGGGTTTTGTTGGGCAGTTATTTTGCAGTGGTAGTGGTGGTGGTATTCTTCACATTATGATTTTCTCTTCTTTTCTTCCGTCCCCTTGGGAATACGAAAGCAGAGGATTTAATTTAACCTCTGTCAGTTACAGTTCAACAATAAACTATCTCTGAGCCTCTCTCAAACTCTGCAGGGTCCCACAAATGTCCATGCTCCCAAGGCCTCAGGCACCAGTTTAATCCTAATATTATTTAATGTAGTTATTATCACAGAGACCTTGGATCTGCCTTCTCTTGCTTTCTTCACAGCCTTCTCCCAGTGCCATGTGGATCCTGACCAAGATTCTCTAAGAACAGGATTCCACAGAGACCATTTTCTACATGACCTGAACTTCTGGGGAGAAACAAAAAGAAAGAAATCCCAGTCTTGAGTCTTCCCCTCTCCCTTAGGTAGCTTGCTGCCTTATTCGCACACTCAATTAAAGACATATTTAGAACTACTATTCTTAACAGATCAGTTATTTGGAACAAGCCTAGCAGATAATAAGTTGCTGCTACTCTTACATGAGACAGGAATGAACACACTCAAAATCAAATTCATTTACATATGTAAAAGAATGTATACAGATTTTTATGCTATTTGGCTAGTTTTAATCGAGTTTTCACTCTTAATAAAAAGAAAAAAGAAGTCAAGTCCGATACCCTTGTAGATGTTCCATTGTAACACACTACAATAGAAAAATGGAAAGTTCAGGAAATAGGACAAATTATATTTCAGGTGTCATGCTTTTTATATGTAGTCTGAGACCTTATCTGAAAGAAAGAGATGGAACTCAGTAATTGTACTGCAGCTTTCAGAACATTATCCACCATACAATACTTAAATTAGGAACCTAAATACATATTCAGGTACCTAATTAATTGACTTGATTAATGCCTGAACTTCTCTAGCTGCTGTTGACTTTCATGGAAATAATGGGAGATCAGTACTCTTAAAAATCAGGCCAGTTTATCTAGGTCTCAGAACATGCACTTGAAGATCCTAATTTTGAGCATCTTCATCAGAAAATGCTGGTTCAGAGTTGAAAATAAGCAATTTTCATATTAACCACAGAATGTAATGAGGCAAAGGAATTTACAAGAGATCTATTCTCAGTATATGTTAAATATATGGCACCAGCACAAAACCCAAAATGAAGGTCAGGGTCTTTAGAGTGGAAAAGTATGATGACTGTAATAAGATACACATATTCATCTATGTTTCTATGTGTCATGGAGACAGAAAATGGAACAAATCACAAACTTTCTTCCCTCCATTGATTTATATTTGTAAATGTCTAAGTCAGTGTATGGGCTTGAGATTCTGAGGTCTTCAGAAGTGTGGGTCAAAATCTCATGGTAGGACACAAACTAGCTGGCATAACTGGTCTTTTCCTGTCTTAAATTCCAGTAGTTCTACCTGAGTACAAAGAGCAGCCAGGAAAGATATTCACTATTTACTGTGCTTTAAATCACTATTGATTTTAGAAGGGTTTCAGAATTCTTGTCTGTACCACCCATCAGCCAGTACTACTGGTTTTTCCTTTCTTTTAATGTTTTTGTTATTATTATTCTAAGAGAACAAACCTTCTTCCTCACTTCTGTTCTCAATGCTAAGGTGCTATTAAAAACCACCAGCATTAGCTGTCAGAATACAAATCAACACGAACACCAATGTGCCTTACTTCTGCAGAAATATAGCTTACTCCAAATTTCTCTTTTGCCAAGATTGCTGTTGATTTTGCGTTTGTTTTTGTTTTTAATAGTCCATATCCTCACACAAGACAGCCTCTGTGTGAAGGGCTGGCTTCCTGGAGCCACATGTCTGGAGTCACATGTCTGGAGCCACATGGCTATCCAATGAGCAAGGCTCAGGCTACACAGCAGTCCTGTGAACATGCAGCTTCTTACAGAAAAACCCCTGGCTTCCCAGGACCAAAGCCAGATGCTGCAGCCGCTCTGGAACTACAGAGTAGTCTTGGCCACCCTAACCAGCTGGGCTATGTTATAAATTAGCAGAGTAAACTCACGGTTTTTGGTGAAATTAAGCATACTTTTCAAATGATTGTTAGGAGCACCCATGTGTTCCCTTTAACCCTTGCATTAAGTAATAATTTAACCACAAATACACAGATCACAAAGACCCACTTTATTGTCCCCTCACCTGGACACCTGCCCAGGGCTGTGTTCAGTAACACAGAGATGATCCTTCTTAAAGCTTAGCTAAGATTAGGAGTTTCTGAACAATGTCTGCACAAGCACAATGCATAAGTGACTAGAAGCAAAGTACAGCTAAGCAAATCAGAAGATAAAATAAGTGGCCCTAATCTGTAGTCACATTTCAAATTCAACAATAAAACAGAAGCAGAATTCTTTGTGATCTGAAAGAATTTTAAAAGCATCAATTTTAGCCCACCTCTTGTTTTCCTGGGTGTAGCCAAATGTGACAATGAAGAAAACAAGAGATCTTGAGACCTCTCAAGAAAACAGGCCCCCGTGGTATGTATTTTTAGACAAAATAGGCCTAGAAAAAGCAGCAGACTAAGCTGGCCTCTGCAGAAAGTAGACAGTTCACTGCCTAGCATGATGTGTACAGTGCTACTGCTTTGAAGAAAACAGCCCTGCTTTTTCATTCCTATGGAGCTGAGCCTGAATCCAGAGTTAAATGGAAGATTTGAACTTGTGGGCTCCTCCAAAGCTACTTTCTACCTTATGAATCTCAAAAATCTCAGCTGGAGGAAACATTTTGAAATCATCTGGTCTAGTGCCTTGCTGTGCTACAGTGGATTTCTGGCTCAGCCAGAAACCCAGTGTCGATGCAGTATCTTATCATTTTTCCCTAACTCTCTCCATACAAGCAGACTTCTGCACTTCCCCAGACATCCCAGTATGAATGGGAAAACAGAGATTGATTCTAGCAGCTACTTTTCAGACCACACACCTTCCATCAGATTATTCTCCCTGTGGATACCAATACAGCATATTCTGAATAGGAAATTCTGTGGTTTTCATGGTTTAGGTTTTATCACTCAGGCTCATAATTTATTGTTCTTTATGTCACTGCATGCCCACAATCTTTTAAGAGGAACCCATTTATTTTAAGAACGCTACTGGCTATTTTTCAGAAAATATCCTTGTGTGCAAAGAGCATCTAGTCTGCAGCTAGACAGGTGTGAGAATGTAGGACTGTGCCTACATGTGTTAGCCTCCACTGCTTCTCCTTTGCACCTGTATTTATGGGGTAGTGCTGCCAGTAATGACAACCTGTAAAATTGCAAGCTGAGTTTAAAACTTTCCACCTACAGGTAAATGAGGAAATGGAAGATATAATTTAATAAAAGACATGGGGTCTGACAGAAAGCAGTTTGTCTTGTGTTCAGATCAGTTACTTGTGTTATTTCATCTGGATGACTTCCTGGTTTGGTTAAATGTTTATATCTCTGCTAATTGTTCTGATGCACAACCTGCACAAACAATTGATTTCTAGGAACAAGTAAATTTTTGTTTTAATTGTGTGCTTTTGTCCTCACTGTAGTCCTGATAAAAGTTTAAATCATCCGTGGCAATCTGAGCAGTCAGGAGTGGCCCTGTCTCTCTCAAGGCACAGGAGACAGAAGTCTGAAGGAGGCACAAGGGAGCATGATTCAGGTGTCCTCTTCCTTAGTAGCACCATCAGTTTATCCATGTAATGGAGAAGGGTGAATGTCACAAGCCTACTTGAGGATTTTTTAAGCCCAGAAGTGCAAGCTTTTACTGTTAAAATCCAGAATGGAAAATGTAGGTGTAGATTCAGAAAACTTTTGTGAAATGCTGCTGTAATATGCATGTTCTGTAAACCATGTTATATGCTGTTTACAAAGGCACATGAATATTGCTCTTCTCCTTTATTTCATGATAATGTCTTTTTTTTTTTTTTTTTTTTTTTTATTTAAATTTTTTTTTTTTTTTTTTTTTTTTTTTTTGTTATAGGTCCCAAAAGAAGAAAGATATTTATTTTTATTGTATACTTATAGACAGACAAGTTTAAAAGTACTTTTGGAAATACAAAATTTAAGATAATTATTACTGGTTTTTTCCAAACATGGACACAAAAAGCTAGAATGAAATGAACAAAAACCTGGCCATTACATCTTTTCCAAATAATTTACATGATTTATCACAGATAAGCACATTATTAATCCTTCTCATCTTTAAGACTTAAAAGCTGCCTGTAACATAGGGAAATAAAATGAAACTACAACTCTCCTGTCTTATCTGCTGTAGAAAAGACTTGACTAAGAAAGGTAGCAACTAGAATATTTTCAGACAAGTTGTCCCCAGTAGTCTTCGATCTAGGTGCCAATGAAATCACAATCAGTCCTGACCCCTCCTGGGATCACTAGGATCTCCTGCCTCATACTGAGGAAGAAAGAGTGTGATACAGGACCTAAGTATGTAATGAAAATGCACAGCAGAGGTGAGCATGGACAACTCACAGCATACTAAAGGTAAAATATATTTTGAAGAAATTATGGCATGTCAATAGCTTGATTGCTTCTTCAAAAGCTTAAAAATATGTCTCCTATACATCACAAAGGTGATTTACCAGCAGTAGCTGACGACAGAGGGCACACCCAGGTGTTGTCTTATAATTACTTTTTCTGAATTATTGTAGTGGCAGTAATTCCTAGTGTAGGTGCTTCTGCTGATGAAAAATCTCATGGGACAGGTGCTCCATGGAGGAGCCCAGCAGATGCTGAGATAAGAAGAATGTTCTCAGAGAAACACCTGCACACTTGTCTGACACACCAGGATGAGCCCTAGTAATGTCTGCTGGATCTAATTTGTCCAACTCTGGAAACAACTCAGATTCCAGCTTTCACTGGAAATGCATTCACTCCTTCAGAAAAGTGTGGAAAAATCAAGTAGACATCCTGAGTGCGTTGTCCACTGAGATGAGAAAAGGAGAACCCCATGTTCATCTCATGTAGATATATTAGAAGTAGGGTGAGTATTAAGAAAAAAGTTCTTGATTAAGAGAAGCTCTGAACTACATTACTGGTGCCTGGATGTAATCTGAAAGATGCACTGGCCAAGTACAACTGTGTCTCAGGATGGGAATAGGCAGCCATCAGTCTTTTGTCTTCCCATCTGGTGCAATAAATACAATCAAGGAGAACTTCACAAACAAAACCAGAAAAAACAAACATCATGACAGGCATGAGTAAAGGCCCTGTAGATCTCCTAAAAAAGATGTTATTATCCTTTTCCTTGTTTCAGTCAAAATCATTGGGAGGGGCTGTAGCCAAGACTGTAACATTATTTGATATCATCTTGCATCATTGCCAAGGTGAGGGAAAGGGACTTTCTCTTATGTTCACCTCCTGTGGGAGAAAAGGTGGTGTGGTGCGGAAGAGTTGGTTAGTATTTGTTGTAGTTTTTCATGTAAATCATCTCTTTGTTCCTTTGTCTTATACCTTCTATTGCTACCACTGTACTGCCGTTGTTCACTTTCTTATTTCATTTTTGTTTCCAGTAAATTTTTCTTATCTTAAACCATGACTTTCACCTTTTATGCCTCTAATTCTCAACTCCATTCCTGGACCAGGAAGAGGAAGGGGTGAGTAAGCGAGTGGCATCTAGTTTGGAAGAGTCTTGGCAGGGGCACTGAATTGGGGAGTACCATTTCTAAACCACAGATATCCTACGTCAGAAAAATACCCAAAACTTTTCACTAAAATTATAAGAACTGTGAGTCTGGATGGGATAAAACTAGTTATTTTTTAATGAGTGGGTGATAATGGTGGCAAACACTTAGGGATGCTTTTCAGAGAAATCTTAACTAGAGGTTAACAACCCTTTGACTTCAGAACCAATTGTTGAAATGATTGGATAATATTCCACAGATAAGACACAAATACACTATTTGAGCTGGTATGTTCATGCAACACTGCACTGCTTTTTGTATTGCTGTGTGAGTCTCTAATACCTAAACCACCTCTGCCCTGTGCTCCACATCTCTTTCAGATTATGGCCGTACCAAATGTAGCCCAAGGTCTTTACAGTCACAATATAATCTATATTCATGACATTTTCATCTCAAGAAGTATGACTCTGCTTTTTTCATACCAAAGCATAAATGACTCTTCCAGAATATTTAGCCTTCTTCCCAAGCTTCTTCTGCTATCATTATCTTCTGTTCATGATTTAATATGTTATGACAATTTGTGGTGGTCTTGCAGAACTGGCCAGGTATGGTGAAAGTTTATATCTGCTGCAGAGAGGAGATGGGAAAAATACACCTTCTTAGGAACAAATTTGACACAAGAATAGGGTGGACATGCAGATCCTTGGCAAGAGTGACGGCAAACACCATCCTGTAAGCAGGATGGTAACAGCAGCACAACCAGTGACTGAGGCATGGCATTATCTAACCACTACCACCATCCTTTACTTGGCACTCATCAGGCTGCACCTAGAACACTGCATGTGGTTTGTGAATCCCTAATACAGAAAGACAATGCTAACCTGGAGTACCTGCAGCAGAGGGCAGTCAGGATGATCTGGAGCTGCAATCCTTGCCTTTGAGGGCAGACTGAAAGGCCTGGGCTTGTTCAGCCTGGAGAATAGATGGTTGCAGGGGAACCTTACAACAGCATCTCATACCTATGGGGTGGTTATGAAGAAGTGAGGGGCAGGTTTTCATAGTGAGGTCTGGTGGAAGAATAAGAGATGATAGGCATATATTGAAACAAGAGAGATTTAGACTCTCTCTTTAGATATGAGGCCAAACTTTTTCACATTTGAATAGTGGAACAGGTTGCCCAGACACACTGTGCTACCTTGGCGGTTTTCAAGGCCTGACCAACCTGATCTGAACTGATGACTTACCATGCTTTGACAGGGAGTTGGACTACAGTCTTCCTGAGCTACCTTCTAGACTGAGTGGTCCTATGATCCTTGTGATTCTGGATGCACTCAGACTGATTGCTTGTAGTTCTCTTGGGCCAAGACAAGGAATTAGCAGACAAAGAAATCCTTATGGCATGACCAAAGTACGAGTAAGTGTCCTAAAGGGAACTTGGACTATGACTTCCTTTGGAACAAAAAATATCTATATTTCTTGTTCTTATCTGCAAAAAATACATTCACTGACAAATAACCCTTCATCACAAAGATCAATTGAATCGATGAATGAATCATGAATTGCCCACTTTGTTCCACTTTGCTCTATTGAAAAATGTTTGTGCTGATTGCCTGCCAATGTATTTTGTTGAACCAGCAGATGAACTGCTGTGAGCATAATCTGTTATTTGCATCAGTTCCATTACCAATTTCATAACTGTCTCCTGTGGTGCAGAGAAGGACTCAGCCCACCTGGTTTACATAAACTCCAGCCATTGTATTATCTGTCAGGAGGAGAATAAGGCATTTTGTGAAAGAGCTTTTAGACATACCTACAAGTGTTTGCACTGCATCATTTCTGTGTGAGTATGATTTGCATTTAATTTTGATCTATGTGGGTTCACCACATGCAACAGAGAAAGATAAGCCAGTGTATTTTTGTGTGGAAAAAAAACACCCAGACTTCCATTTGGGCTATGAGATCAGGAAGGAGAAAAAACATCCTAAGAAAACATTCCTAAGTCTGTTGGAAAAATCTCTGAACTCTGTTGTCTGACATACACAGTCTATCATTTAACCTTGCTGTCAGTGTACAATCTGCAAAATGGAGAAAAGGCTGAGTTTTCTAATGAACAGAGATAAGTAGGGACTGTTTCTTGGGGCAGTGCCTGAGGCTGTGTGCTAAGGGAACTTTCTGTCAGGTCCATCCTAAGTCAGATACTTAGTACCTCAAATTCAGAAACAGCCTTTTTTGTTACAGTTAGAACACTATGTTCTGTTCTGACTTCCTCTGAAGGCCATGAAGAATGTTGTGAATTTCTGAATTCTGCTATGTGTCAGGGGTCCATGCAGAGCTGTAAGGCATGCTTTGTTTCCTACAGACTATAGCAGCTACATGGGATACATTACAAGTACCTTAGCGGCACAGATAATTTAAAAGTAACTTTGTACTGGAAGTGGTTTTGGCCAGCTAGATATCCAGGAAACTCTAGGAGAATAACTTCTAGGAGAAATGTGTTTCTACTGTGGTACATTGACAGGTGCCCACCAAGACACATTCTCACTCCTCCTCCTCAGCAGGACAAGGGAGAAAAATACATAAAATAAAAATTAAAACCCCATGTGTCGAAATAAAGGTAGATTGATAAAAAAAAACCCCAAAGACCATGGAAGAAAAGGAGAATATATTCTCTAACTCTGTCAGCAGATGATGTTCAGTTTCTTCCTGGGAAATAGGGTCTCAGTGTATTGCTTTGCAAGAAAAATGCCTTAATAACAAACGCTCTCTCACCTTTCTCTCATCCTTTATTGCTGACCATGACCTCATATGGTGTGGAAATTCTAGTCAGTTTGGGTCAACTGGCTTTGCCCCCTCCTGCTGTCTTGCTCACTCCCAGCCTACCAGCCCTTGAGGGTGGGGGTGTGTGGTGGGAGAGAGCTTCAATGCTGTGTGAACGCTGCTCAGCAGTGCCCTAAAACTGGTGTGTTACCAATGCTTTTCTAGCTACCAATACAGAGTACAGCACTGTAAGGGCTGCTGTGGGGAAAGTTAAGCCAATCTCAGCCAGATCCAATATATGTGCATGTAATAAAATTTCTATACTTGAATCCTATTGGGGAAGAATATTTCCTATAGCAGCTGGAGAAAGAGGGAAGGAGAGAGGAATAGGGAAAGGCATTCTGTTACAAGAGGCATTTGGCTGAAACATTGCAAAGAATGAGTCAAAAAGAGCTCCCACTCATTTGGTTGCCACCCAAGTGGGAAAAGTAAGTTGTTTAATTTTTGCAGGAAGGGATGACCTAAATGAGCAGTAACTGCAACAGTCTTGATGGATTTCTTCTCTTCCCAAGAATTTTTTGCTACTACTACTTAGTTCTAGTAATCCAAATGAGCTATTCTGAAATTGTGGAAAACTGTTAGGCATCCTACAGCCTTCATGGAGTAGAGCACACTCAGACTTGCTTCCTTCCAATAGTGCTTAGAGCCGATATACTTTTTTATTTTTCCCCAAAATGTGCATGTACATTCAGGGCTCAGTATAATATGAGAATTTCTGAAGGACAGCATCAGTCTTCTCAGAGACTGAATGAGGGAATTCCAGTAGTAATTCCTGTCATCAGAGAAGGGAGATTTCTAGGAACTAGCTTTCCCTTTCTTTGTAGGGAGTATGCAATCCTGAGCTAATGCTGACTCAACAGTAACAGGGTGTGAGAAATTGCAGATGCAGCAGCTGTAATTGCTTGAGGAGAAGTCCTTGCCTATCCATGAATGATAAAAATTGAACCTCACATGCCAGTGGCAATTCTGAATAAATTACTCAGTAAACTGATTAGATTGTATGTGAGTAAATTATAATGGGCAGGCAGTAATTGAAAATTCTCAACAGATACAAACTTTGCTATTAATCTCCTTTTCAAAACATAGATAGGTTGAAATATTGTGAATATATTTTAATAAGGCATTCAAAGAACAACACTGTCTTTTCTATTTTTTTTTTTTCTTGCTTCTGTCTGCTCCTAGGAAAACCCTTGCTGTGTAAATACAATTACACTATGCTTGCCTATCACAAGAACTTTTGTACATGGTTCTATTTTTCATCATATAGTTTCCTGAGATGTTAGCTCTCCAGTCATGGAAAACAAACTTGAGCAGTATTGCCTTCGAGAATTGCTGTCTGTGTTCAAGTATGGATGTGTTTTGTTCTCAGTAAGGACTAACAGAGCACTTCTGTAATACAAAAGAGGTCATGACCCAGAGATATTCACAACACCTGTTAATAATGTGCATGGACTCCTGGGACCACAGGGGATTCAGCTTTTTCCATGATGCATGGCCCTATGTGCCTTTTCATAGGAATATTGAGGTAGGAGAAAATGCTCTTAGATATACTGGAGATAAGGTGCTTGATAACCATACTGGTTACTGATTATTTTCCTAGGGTGATATAGGAGTGACAGCAGTACTTAAATTTGTAGTACCACAAAAAGTCACATCATCTATTGGCGCTTTTAATGGGTTTCAAATATGTGTGCTTATCATTTATTGAGCATTATGGATTTTCTCCTTGAAATTTGTGTGTGGAGATACTTTGTGAAGGAGGGAAGAGGCAAGAGACTCCTTTTTTTAACAGAGAGTTTGTGAAGAGTCCTGCCTCCAAATCTGTGAGAGATGAAGAAGGAGGTTTCTTGGCACTGTCATACTAGACCTCCTTGGAGAGAGTGTCTCCACCAAACAGCTTTGAAGCTGCTAGTATTTAAAGTGACATTCTTAACCATCCAGAAATGTCAGATAAAGATATGTTCACAGAAAGCTTTGGTGGTGCCAGACAGTCAGCAGTCAGATCTGTGTAGTTAAGCAAAAATAAGTATTATATTGCCCACAGATTTGCTGGGAACATGGAGATCTCTTGATTCTGTAGGTATGTCATTATTGGGAAAGATACCTTGTGATGCTTCCCTTTTGGTGACTTGAGACATTTATGGATTTTTTTAATTGTGTGTGAAAAGCCTGAGGGTACACCACCAAATTAAAGAGCTGATTGTTTTTCAGCAAAGCCTAAAAAGTATCACATATTTTGAGGTTTCATGCAAAAATCGACAGCTTTCTAGAGGAGGGAAAGATGTCTGAATGTCTGACTTGACGTTATTAACTGTCAGAGTCTACCAATGTAGACAATTGATTTTGTGTTTCACTAGTATTATCAGAATTTAGTGGTCCCTGACACCTTGAGAATGCTGGGCAGACATGTGAATGATACCTCTTCAGAACTCCTCCAATATCCAGTGACTTCAAACCTGGGATATCCTGAAAAGTTTGGGGTGAGATATTTTCTTAACAAAATAGCCTCCACTAATTTTCTTCCATGATTTTCTTAACTTTTTTTTTTTTTTGGCTTAAGTAAAATTTTAGAGTCTACAGCAATCACTGTCTGAAAACTCACCTACACATTCTGTGCAGAAATACTCACATTGGCCATTTTGAAGTCACTGCATGGGGAGTTCCCTTGCCTTTGATCCCCTAGATAAAAGGTGACTATGATGGCTAGAATCAGTTTTAGTTTCATAACCAAAGAGAGGCTGGATAACAAAATACCCATGTTTATAACAGCTGCTGAGATATCTCGAAATTGAACCTTTGTTCATCAGCATGAAATCTATTTGTGTAAATGGAATGAACAAAACCATGCAATTTTAAGTTTCTTTTCTTACAAAAGAAGGCTGTGCGTTTGCACTGTGCATAAATCACTCAACTCTCCTTAGCAATTTTTGCCCCTGTTAGCCTATATCAACTTCTTTGTCTGAGCTGAAGCATTTCTAAAGCAGATTAAATATTTACATGAAAAAAAATCAACATTTTGGTAAAGTCCAAAATTAATAACTCATTTGAAGAAAAATTATCAACGTAAACTCAATATGGATTTAGCCTGTCTGGCCTGCTATTAGTCCCAGCACCCAGACAGGCCAGCCTGGCTGCCAGTCAGCACATCAGGCCAGTTTAAAGTCAGTGACAGTATTTGGTGATGAGCCTCAATGGTGAATAGCAGAACAGGGGAGAAACAAGAGGTACTGTGGAAGTCTTTATTAGAAAGTATTACTGATGGAAAAGGGAAGAACTAGAAAATATGGGAATGCAGCTCAGAGAGCATGAGAAGATCAACTGAGATTACTGCTAAAGGATACAGGTGATCAAAATGTAAACAATATGAAAGAAATGGATGAAAAGTAAGGCTTCATTAGTTTTGTTTCTAAGGAAATAACTTCCTTACTATCAAGTACACATTTTTGACTACAAATTAAATAATTGCAAACTACAAACAAAATATTTGCAAAAATCATTCAGGAAATATTTCATAGAAATATAATTATCTCTCACTTAATTTACTAATAAATTTAATATTACTGAAATATTTTAATTTTCTCAGATTTTGAATGGAAGAGAAAAATTGTCTATGCAGAGGTATACTTCCCTTGCTATGAGGTAAGAGTTACTTCCATGTGAAAGACATGTTTTTTATGTGAATGCTATACAGTAGAAATAAACTGTACACATTTTAATCGGTTAAGGGGAAAAAAAGAAAAGGTAAAGCAGATGACTGGCCATATTTAAAATTCATCAATTTTCCTTAAAATTTGTTTTCTGCTGTAATACTGTCTGTGAATTTCCTGATTCCTCAGTTATCAGAAAAGCTGACTTTGTGAAAAGAAAGTATAAATTTGTTCATATTTTTGTTGAAATTTCATGTCTATTTTTTACAAGCCATATTACAAACTTGGGCACTCAGCATAGCCCTAAAGCATAAAATGGTAGCAAGTCACTCTATAACAGAGCAGCACTAAATTGAGAGAAGGCTGTGCAACAAGCACCAGATATACTCCCACCAGAGCTGGGATCATTATCTGCGCAATTTGAGTTCACCATCTTTGTTTTCACAAAATAAAAAACCTCAACACCAAACATTTAATGAAAAACCAAACAAAAACCCAACAAAACAATATGAAAAACTCAAACCAGAAGCAAGGAAAATTTTTTTGCCAGAGCACAGATTCAAAAACTGGAAAAAAAATATTTGAAATGTTTGACAAGTTACCAGTGCAATTCTTCTGGAAGTTAGGATTCTCTAGCGGGTGCCCTGGAATGCGGCACTGAAATCGGTGCTGCCAGAACTCGGGGAACCAGGGGTTGCGGGTGTTGGTGTCCAGCCGCAGCTTCAGGTAATAATCATCAAACGCCAGCACCTCAGGAGACTGCAGCTTGATAGTGATGCCTCCATTTGCTTCGGGTTCATAGCCTTCAATGACTTCATCTCTGTCTGCCCAACCATCACTGCAAAGAGGCAAAAAACCACTTATTACACAAAGACAGAAAGCTGGTTTTGGAAAAGCTACCAGCCAAAGGCGGGCCGGCACCCTTGGAAGGAAGTGATTAATGGGGAATCTAAAGATGTAAAATTCAGGCAGAAAAAGCAGAGTGATGGTGACTTGTAATGAGCAGTCTGACTGATTTCATGCAGAGTCCTCATTAACTCATCCAGAATAATTAGGTTTTATCCTTGTCCTTCTGGAAAGGTTATTTAGGCATAGCTTGTGCTGTGATATCCCTGTGACTGAAGAGATTCTGCTTAATTTCTGCTGTCCTGTAAGAGGCAGAAACTGAGAAAATTATTGTTGTTGAAAAGGAAAACGAGCCAGAATCCTGGATTTTTTTTTCAAAATAGACCTCAGCATGTATGGATCATACAGCTAGAAGAGCAATTCAAATCAAACATGATGTGAGAATTGCATTCTGTTGGAAGAGAGTGTAGTAAGATTACTCGACCAGACCAGAAAGAAAACCACATTCTATTCTCCCACTGCATGAGATTTCTGACAAAATGGTTTTTTCCCCCCCTCATCCTTCTTCTTTTTATTATTTTTTTTCTTTTTTCTTTTTTATTAAGAAAAAATGGCTTTCTGCTTTACTTCCCTGTTTGTTCATATATGAGTTGCTTTTGAATACGTGAAGATAAAGCTCTTTCTTGACAAAATTATTTCATGAAAAGTCTAACTTAACAGGTTTGAATAAAGTCCATTGGGCTTAACATCTGAGCTCTAGTTCAGTTCTTTAGTTCTTTTTCTCCTAAAGTGTCCATTGATTTAGTGTCATTCTCCAGTTCTTATTAGTGTCCCCCAAGAACAATGCTTTTACAGTCTAATTTAAGTGCAAATATAAGTCAGCCATTGCTTAATCTTAAAATGCTGGGCATGTAATGAGAGAAACAGATTATTCTGGCACCTCAGATCAAGGTCTATTGCATTCAGAATCAAATCAGCTGCACTGCGTCTGTGAATAGCAGACAGATGAAGCACTTCCAGCAGCAAAGAGCTCAAGAGGAAAAATGCAATTCACCACTGAGAGAAGTCTCAGATTCACCCAAAAGAGGGTTGCATCCTGAATTCCAGACAGACTGAAATAAGGTCCTTGTTAGAAGCCTTTTACACACAGTCTTGTGAAGAGTGTTGTGGTGCAGACCATGACCAGCTGAGGGCATTTATGAGACACTCAGCACAGGTGTGCCTGGATCTCCACAAAAGAAAATATAGATTACTTGAAGTGGGAATCTCTGTCACAATCCTGGTCAAACAGCTGTAAATTGACTGTGTACTGTGCTGGGCACGTGTGAGCTTTTGGTCCTCAGCCACCCGACTGAACAGCTGCATGGTTTAGTTGGCATTCACATTAACTGCTGCATCTCTGCTCTAAGCACCCAGAAAGAAAATGGCAGTTTCCCATGAAAATACAGGAAAATCCATGTAGTAAATTCTTTCCACATCTGAAACACAACACATGCCTCTGTTATGGAAGTTATTTGAGACATGGGTCATCTGGCAG
Source organism: Pyrgilauda ruficollis (assembly GCF_017590135.1). Lineage (NCBI taxonomy): Eukaryota > Metazoa > Chordata > Aves > Passeriformes > Passeridae > Pyrgilauda > Pyrgilauda ruficollis. Next base: position 16,560,669 of record NW_024523648.1, on the reverse strand, counting down.
TGCAGAGTAATCAATACATTCCTTTCAACCTAATCTCAGGATCTCACAAATCTATATTTCAAGATGGCACTCCATGACACCTTTGAGGCAGGATTTCTCCTCTATTTCCCCCTTTGCCTAGGCCTTGCAGTAGAACCACCCAAAATTTCCGAGTTTACAAACTGCTGACAAATATCTTCATAGGGCATGAGATACACGTGTGTGCCTGTTGCGTTTCAGACACAGTATAAAAGCAAAGAGCTGGAGGAGATGCAGGGTGTAGGTCACAGGAGGGAGACAGAGATTTTGGAAGTGTCCCAAAGGGGCTTTCTCTGTCAAGCTGAACCTGTCAGAAACTGCTGGCCACTTCTTCCCACAGCCTGGGGTGCAGGTTGCTCAGTGTCTTGTAGCAATATAGCCCAGTGCTACCCACCTGGCTCAGTTTTGGGCTGACAGCTGCACTTGCATTGCCACAGGGGTGCACAGAGTTAAAAACCTATAATTTGTCCATCCCTGCTCCCTGCCCCAGCAGACTGCCTGAAATTCCGAAAAGGAGTGGATGCCAGGGTTCATAATCTCTGCATCCCTCCACTCTTAACTTGTCCATATGCTGAGGACAAATAATAAAATGTACCATGCTCCCCTGACTACTTCATGACAGACCATGGCCTAGGTAATCCTGGTCTACTTAACCTATACAAAGGTAAAACCATGAAAATTAACTTTCTGGATTTCACATAATTCAAGATGGAAATTTTCACTAGACAGGAGAAAAATACACTTTTTTTTTTCTTATGTAGGGGAAAAGTAAGGAAGAGATCACCCTTACAGTATGAGTAATTAACTCCTAATTACATAATTACCTCATTATTTGTCACAATGTTTTTGGCTTTCAAGCAGTAGACTCAAGCAGATACATTAGCAAGACACAAGAATTAAGTAAATTGAGCCATTTTTTACAAGACCTTGTTGAAATGAGGTAGTTTCACTACTGCTTGGATTCCTACCAGCCAAAAAATAGCTATTTATTTTTCCTCTCCCATTCCCCAATATGTTTAGCTTGGAAAATGGCCACATAAATTGTGAAGACAAAACTGAGCAAATCTGCAAAACAAGATTTTGAGGGCAGCTCATTGAAAAGTTCCCCTAAACTGGAACACAGATTGTCACTTAATGTTTCTTTGTCTCTTTCTGGCCCCAAATATTTTTTATTCTCTTTTCAACTTCATCAAATTTTTAAATCTGTCTGATAAGTCTCATCTTCAGCAAAGTGTGAAGAAAAATCACTGGAATCAGAGAAAAAATGGTTCATTAGGTATTGAAGCTCATATAGGAGCTTAGCTCTACTTTCAATAAAATCAAGGAAGCAAAGAGTCCTCTGGTTTCTTAGGGGATCCATGCCATCCTGGCAGCTGCAGGCTGACTGAGGTGAAATTTGCCCTAAATGGGATGTACAGCCCTACCTGCAGCTGTGGGAGGATTATTAGAGACCCAAGATCCTGTTATGACACCTTTCTGATTCCTTTTTGCTGTTTATATACATGTTAAAAAATTATCGTCTGGAAGCACTGCACCCCTGGTGTCATATAAATGGATAGTGGTCCAGAAGATGGTGGGGAAAAAAATTACTTTTTTATTGCTGGGCAACAGCATACTTGTGGTCAGATGACAGTGATAGAATCACAAGACCAATAGCTGAGTCAACATAAAAATGAAATTTCATTTTAAATAGGAAGCACATACTATTCTTTTGTTGTCAGAGCAAGTACATTCCACCTACTATCCTCCTTTCATCCTGCTGAATAGCAAGTAGCACTACACATAGCACTTTTTGCTAGCCTGTCTTTCTGTGCCTTTGCTACAGATTTCAGGAGGTGGCCCAATATCCATTACCCAAACTGCCATCCCTGGTAAGTGTCCATGTGTGTGACAATCTGCCTTGAAAGGTGCTGGATACCTTGTGCAACTGTTGATTTGAAGCTCTGTGAGGGAGTTTCAATTGTGATGACAGAAACAGTGAGGGAGGGAAAAGCATGTGGGTGTCAAACTAGCAACCACTCTTTTTGCTGTTAGGAGAGAAAGAACAGCTTTTGTTATGGTTTTTTGGCATTTATCACAGTCAAAACGGTCACTGATATTCTGCAAGCTGCTCTTGGTCCAAGTTCCAGTTTGGTGGCTGACACTAATGGTACCAAATCCAAATTTCAATGTTCACTCACAAACAAAAATCAGGTGGAAAGGGAAAAAAGTTCAAAGCTACCCCAGAGGATGAGAAGTCCTAGTTACCACTATCACAGACGAAGTTGAAGAAACAAAGCTATTTTTTTCCACTTGGTTTACTGTGGTGTTAATATGTGACAATGGACATCACTGAATTGTGGCTTAAGCATCTTAATCTCTCTATATTTTCTGAACTGCAGTCACCTGTATTCTTGTGACTGAAACACTGGGAGAAATGGAATGGATTTCCAATTTCCTCTCCTCTTCCAAACATGAATACTGTCAGCTGCTTTTCACAAGGGCTGATGAGACAACCAGCAATCAGCCTTTCTATTTTCATCTCTTCAGTTCTTAACTCTTAAGTGACGCAGCAGCAGCTCTGCTCTGCTTCTCAGCACAGTGCTGAGAGAGTTACTCATCCAGATGCTTTTTCCAAACAGGCAAACCTACAAAAGTAAACACACTATTGTTTATGAGGACTGCTTTCCCTGTGATTATTGTTGAGTTAGCATCCTTGCAAAGGTAAAGAAAATGAAACACATTTTTTAGTCACAGACACTGACTGACAATTTGATCCCTGCACCCTTGAATTGTTTGATCTGACTGACCAAAGCTATAGAGGGCAATTGATTTAGAGTCCTCTGACTGGAGAGCTGCAACTCCCTTTTTAATTAGCTGAGGTTATGTTTTCTTAAGAAGTTTTCATTCATTATGAAATATTTTCTTTCTCTATGGACAAGTTATAAAAGAGAAGAAATTAAGAGCAGGAAGCCCTTTGAAATGCTAAATGAATTATTTCTGCAATAATCCTTCTGCCTACAGCAGATATTCTTGTCATTATAAAACCAAACAAATCAATCATATTAACATGATTTCTATCTCTAGTTTCAAGTATTCAACCTTCACAGTGGCTCCCTGCAGATATCCCATTCAAACAGGGTGGCCGGGAACTAGGTGACCGTAACTGTCACACAAAAGGCTCAGAATCTACATTCCTGCCTTGCCTCCTTTCTACAAAACTAAATCCATGTCAGTACACCTCCCCTGTCGTGTTGATATATATCCCTGCAGAGCCCAGTGCTGAATGCCTTCTTGCCACACTCTCAAGGCTGCCAGCTGGCCTGCTGCTTTGTCAAACTTCTAATGCATTTAAGTATGAGGACAGCACCACTCAGAGAATTCAACGTTCAATAAGGTGCCATGACATTTTGTTGATATGTTAGTAGCTGTATTTTTAAAAACAATTATTATATGCTGGATTATATACATATATATTTTTTTAAAGGCTGGACATTTTAATTGGAAAATGCTTTTTGCAAAACTGTCTTTCTGTGTAATAGTCAGGCACTGCTTATGTAGATGTATTTCAAAATGCTACAAAACCCAAAATAGTGATAAGTAGCATTTAAATAATTTGTTATTTGTTTCTGGCAAATACCAGTGGTTTCAATTTCTAGAGCTGATCAGACATAGAAGCCTGAAAATTTCACTTTCTCATTTTATAGAAGTCTTTTCTGACAGCATCCCACTGGAAAAGCCTGCATACATTCTCCTGTCTGCATGCAAGAGTTGTATAATTCCTTTTCTTTACTAGCAGAATGGGTGAAAAACAGAGCTTAGCATAAGGCCAACCCAAAAAAGTAGCAGTATTGCAAGTGGAATAATTTCACAGGAAAAAAAAATCAGTGTTGCCACTTGCTATGATCATAGGTGGCAGAATCAGGCCCAGAGTTACTCATGAACAGCTCTGTAGCTGACTGCTCAGCTGCCTTCTTCTGAGAATAGATTTTTTTAAAGAATCCTTTATTTCACCAGCCTGATGTGAAGAAAAAAACCCACAATTACCTTATTGTGAAGGAGGATGGGCCTATTCTCTGGCAATAAGGAGCACTACCAAAGATACTCAGTGTCTGTGTAATACATGCCTTAAACAGAAGATGCCATGTAAAGAAAATTGAGACTTGTCCAATACTCACAAGTCAGCAACTCACAAAGTGACTTTCCTCCTTAGGCGTATGCACTGTAGTCAGTCCCAGCAGTCAGCAATGTCAGCTAAAGGGTGCTGATCATTATTGCTAATGAGTATTGTTGCAAACATGGGAAACAAAAGGCCATTTTTTGCACTTACTCATTTAGCTAATTCACCAGAATTATACACTTGCATTGAAGGGCGGGAGACCTTTCTTTAGTTGCCAATCAGGAATTTTTAAAAAGCATAGTTTTACTTTCACCTGTGTTATAATCCTAACAATATTTGGAAATTAACCTCATGGCTACAGATAAACCTGTATGTCACTGCTGGCAAGAGCAGGCTGAAAGGCTGTGTATTGTCAGTCTAACCTGAGCCCTGCTGACAACTAACTGCCCTCCTCAAAACCCGAAGAATCAAGTTCACTAAATTTTCTCAGCTGAAAGGAAGATAAACAGGTGATAACACACAATCATAGAAGAGCTTGGATTGTAAGGGACCATAAAAGTCATCTAGTTCCAGTCCCCCTGCCATGGGCAGGGACACCTTTCACTAAACTAGGTTACTCCAGCCTAGCCTGGAACACTTCCAGGGATGGGGCATCCTCAGGTTCTCTGGGAAACCTGTGTCAGTGTCTCACCACTATAAAAATAAATAACTTCTTTCTAATATCCTGTCTAAACCCACCCTTTTTCAGTTTAAAACCATTCCTTCCTGCCCTATCACTACAAGACCTTGTAAAAATTTTCTCTACATTTTCTTGTAGGTGCTGAAAGGTGCTGTAGGCTCTGAAGTCTTCTCTTCTCCAGGTTTAATAACTCTTAACCTGTCTTCACAGGGGTGGAGTTCCATCCCTCTGATCATCTTGGTGGCCTCCTCTGAACTTGCTCCAACAGGTCCAAAACCTTCTGGGTGCCCAGAGTTGGACAAAGTACTCCAGGTGAGGTCTCACAAAAGCAGAAAGCTGGGAAAGCCTCCTCTGATGCAGGCTTAAACAGAGTCCAGTAGTTTGCCTCTTGCATGTACATGTGGAGATAGGTAGGAGTCATCACCTTCCCAAGCTCCCTGTCTTTCTCAACCAGCATCACAAGGTACTTTGGGATTCATGTCTGTTTCCTTTTCCCACAAACTCTGCTGGGGTCAAATGTATCCTGAATTCCAGCCTTTAGTTTTCTCCAGTTTGCTCACCACCATAGGTCACTCTTGACTAAAATGAGCTGAAAGCATGGGAATATCAGTTCTGCACACTGGAAGGATGAGAAGAAAACAACTGAAACTCCTTCTGAGAAAGCTTTAGAAAGTAAAAGGTAAACAGAAGACTGCTGCCTTGATGATGTCATGCACACCCAAAAGAAGGTACAAGAGGAGCATTTGGTGCCAGACTGCGCAGATTTTAGACTGAGAACTCACACAGCACTATTATGGCACTGTAGGCTGTAAACCTCCCACGGACCATAGACTGAAGAGCATTTCAAGGGTCAGAGCAACTGAGGAAGAGATTGGTATGATTTATCAGTTAACCCTGCTCCATTTGAGACTGCTCTGTGTACCCATTATGGTTTCAATTCTAATGTCCTACAGAAGGTGCTATTTCCTGAGAGAAATTGAGATATGAAGTTTTAAAAGTTTAAAAATAATTCCAAGGCCACTTCCTGGAAGTGATTTGTCACATTTCTTAGTAAAATTTCTGTTCTTGTCAGCTTCTGCTTCATGACATTGCATACAGCATTTTGCACTTCCCATTCATGATTACTGAAAGCTGACAGTCACAGTAGCACATTAGTTATTATATTTCACACAAACAAACAAAATGTTCGTAAGGGCTTGAATCTTTTATTTAGTCAATCTGAGAATTTTTTTGAATGAATGAATGACACTTTGTAAAGAACCTAAAGTTGATAAATGACAATTCACAATGTTTCAAATTATCATCATTCACTTCCTTGTGAATGTTCAAAATTTTTGCACTGTTCATTTAAAAATGTAGATTATAACCTTGTGGACCATGATGGATTGTATTTTGCAAATATGTATTTACAAAGGTTTTAATTATCATATGTGATGCATATATTTGCATGCAATTTGCATAATGTAATTTCATTGCCTGTCATGCAGGCAATATCTTGGACAGTCTTTACTGTGAAGACTCTTGATACATTTGGCATTTTTAAATGTAGTTGTTGCTTTTGTGCAGGAAAGGTTTTACCATTTTCAAGCATGCACAATGCTGTATATCTCGGAAAATCAGCAACCATTCATGTATTCTCTAAGGCAATGACTGATTTTTCAAAAGGGATGCACATGCTTTCACCACAGACTGACAAGTGGATTAAATCCTTGCTCTGCATGTTTGAAATTCATAACATGAGGCATCACAAAAGCACAGAATCTTTTCCAAATGGAAGCATGTGTGTAGAAGAGAATATCTAATTTTAAATAAACACACACAAATTGGAAACTTTAATTTTAGCACTGTGCCTCATCTAAGGTGCTCCTGGGCTCCAATATCACAGAAATACAGAATCACAGAATAAGCTGAATTAGAAGGGACCCACAAGGGTCATCAAAATCCAACTCCTGGCCCTTCACAGGACACCCCAAGAGCCACACCATATGCCTGAGAGCATTGTCCAAACACTTGAATTCTGTCAGGCTTGGAGCAATGACCGCTTCCCAGAGGAGTGTGTTCCAGTGTCCAACCACTTTCTGGTGTGCCCAAACACACCTTTTCCTGATATCCAACCTAAACCTCCCCTGATACGACTTCAGCCACATCCAGCGAAATCCAAGATTTTTACCATCTTATTAATACACATAAATGTCGAAATAGAGATGTTTAGCCTTGCATCTCTGTACCAGTTCCTGGGATTTTTTTTTGCATCCCCTTGCTGCTGCTTTGCTTTGAAATATGTGCAAGAAGACTACACCAAAAAAATGAAAACGGATTGTAAGGATATGGTCACTCCTGCTATAAAGAGCCCAACTGTAATCCCTTTTAAGGATGGACAATTAGGAACAAATATTCCTGCTGGTTTTTCCAATATCTCTGAAGTTTAGAGACTGAGGTCTTTTCTGTGCTACCATGTAAAGGCATCAAGGGGAATGGAATCATTCCTGCCTCTGCTCTGGCCAACTACAGTCTTGGGGCTGGATCTGAAGGACAGGAAAGAGAGATAACATGTGGAGGGGAAACAGACTGGAAATACATGGAAATATATATATATATATATATATGTATAAAAACAGGAAAGAGATCAGGTAAACACACGCCCCTTTTTGCTCCATGTCACTCCATCAGATACTGCTGGATGCTTGGATATTAATTTTTTGCACTTATTAAAATAATAAATCATAGATGTCTTCCCTAACCACAAGCAGAAAAAGTGGAAGCATAGTTCCTTTCTTCCCTCCTTGCTTTGTTTTTTGAGGTCCTGCCAAGGAACAGGAAAATAGAGAAATATCTTAGAATCCCATTTCTATTTCCATACAAACCATACTTTCAAAATAGCATAAATTGCAGCCTTTAGTTTCTCCATGACAGTTGTTTACTTTCACGGGATAATCAAAAGTTTCTCTTGAGGGTTTCTATTTTTAGCTGATTCCCTCAAGCCATTACTTACTGTAATATTACAAGACTTATATCTCATTACATTACTTACATCTCATATTACAAGAGTTAAGAGAAATACCCAGAATTTATAGGCCTTTTCTCAATATAAATCAAATTTCAAATATGAAGACCTAAAGAGTGCATCCCATATCTTGCATTAGCTTGCCATTACTGGTTTGCATATAAACTATTTTTCGTGCCTGCACAAGGTTTCTGGAATGCCTTTTCCACATTAATTCTTTGTTTAGGAATTGCTTTTTTGCTTTGCTAGCCCTTTAATTAAGCTGTGTCTGCAGAGGCACTGGCAGCTGGAGGTGAGAGCCCATTATCCATTCCATACCAACGCGTCCTAAAATGGGCTTTGAAAATCAGATTGAATAAAATGAAGAACAAAAGAAGAAGTATGATTGAACCCATGATAAAATCACAAAGCTCATGAAGATATTAATCAAAGTTATCATATATTAGAATATCTCCCTAAATGACTGTTTCTACCAAAACTATTTTAAATTTGTCCTCATCTGTCATTCTCTCCTTTTCACGTTCTGTACATAATTGAACATCCAGATTACTATGAATGTTTATGAATAATGTAATTTCCACTCAAATATTTATAAGTCATTCATTTGAAATAACATGTTGGTATGGGAAATATCAAATTCATATTATGCTAGTGAGTCTCCTAAGCACCTAAACCATTCCAGTGAGAGAATCAAGGCTTGAATAAATAAACACAGAATAAATAAAATTATTAAACTTCAATAACTTACAAGCACAGCATTGTATTGTGTCAGTAAAGAAAAGCTCATGAACTACTAGGAAACCAAGAAACCAATGAATAATTTGAATAATAAATTCACCTGAAAATTAACCAATTGTTTAATGAACAATTGCTGAACATTACACACATGTAATACCTTGAATTTTTTTATAATCCACTTTGTTCAGATAATTCTATTGTACTTGACTTGAAGCAAATGTTAGAGAGCATTTAAAAATATATAAAAATATTATTGATTTACCTTTCTTCGATTACTGATGTCTTAAAGTTGTAAGTGTCTATTCCTGTAGCTATACACTTATGAAATAAGAAATTTAAGAACAGTCCTACGCTTGTCTAAACTAAATTTAGTCCAGCACCACGTGGTTAACCTGTATACCTTAGAGTTCCTGCTGCAGCAAGCAGAGCTACAGTAGGACAGTAGAAGTCTTTTAGGCACTTCGGTCTCAGGTATCCAGTCCCTATTAAAACCCAAAAGGTCCTGAATGTAACTGGAAATTATCAGATATCTTTCTCAGAGGAACCACTGAAATATGCCATCTTGTTTAAATTAAAGCACTTATTAAAGACTAAATCACGAGTTTATAATTCAGATTGTTCAAGTGGTATTCCTTCCACCCAGTGATGACTTCGTGCTGGTATCATTGACAAAGCTAGGATTGCAGATACTCACTGGCATAAGGAGAAGTTTCACACAGGCTCCTGCTAGCACGCAGAAGTATGTTATAATATTGCATCCCACAGTAACGTCGTTTTGTAGCATGTGGGACATGGAATAGCTATAGGAGGTGCATATTTAAATGCCAAGTTTGCATGCAGCAATACTTGCCTAATCTCCTGACTATCTAGGGATCAAAAAAGCAGCCATTAAAGCCTTTTTCTTTTAAAAAATTATTCATATGCAGACTTACTCAAGTGTAAACACAAGTGAAGATTTACTAAAAGTGATAGGTTTCATTTTAAGTTATGCTAATCAGAAATTTATATTGAAGATTTTATAAAAAAATATTTAAAACCCACTTATTGGTTATAAACATTAATAAAAACTGTGAACAGATGTACATTTAGAAAGAGCAGAATGATTTGCCAGAATCTTGCTCTCACTAGATGTATCCACACAGGTACTTGAAACATGCTTAAAACTACAGAAGTAAGAGAGTTTCTTATACTTTTTATATGGTCAAACCAAACTGAAATTAAGTAAATGTACATTGAGGAAACTACTGACATTTCATTAGACTAAATAAAATACAGAAATGCATCAAAATCACAACTGAGAAGGCCTCCATTCTTCAAAGTGCCTAATTTACCAAATCACCAAATTAATGCACAATATAATCAGATTAATTTCAAAATGGACAAAACAAATATTAATCCTTGTTAGTTCTGTGCTGGAGATTGAGGAGGCATCTTTTTTCCTTCTAAATCCCAAGCTGTACATGAGTGAATTGGAAGATTTCTTCCAGGCAATATGTCTGGATATCTTTTCTGATATCAGATATTTTCTGATGTAGAAGCTATGTTTGTACCCTTTATATATGCAGTCATGGAATAATTTATGTTGGAAGAGATCCCTGGAGACCTTATAGCTCAGGAAGATATACAGTCCATGCAATCTCCCTTTAAGTAATTTGTCTCATTCCTGACATTTTCTTTGGATCATTAGAGTCATGTAACTTGGGAGACAACAAATCTGCTACTATAAATTAAGTTTTACACTTTTACTTAGGAAGATAAAACTTCTTTTCTATTTCATTAATCTATTGACCCCAGAGTAATCAAAGTGTTCCTAAGATCAAATGCTATTAATTAGCGATGATGTTACAACTTTCTAATGGAAAACTGAAGCAGCCTTTTTAAAAATAGTACCTGATTTTGTCTGGCTTTTGAACAAAGGCACAGCTGTGAAAGATTAACTTGACTTTCCTCCTACAAGATACAGTGAGAACTCTGTCCTTTTCCTTTCATGAATCTAGCCAGAAAAGAATGTGCATGGAGCAACAGAAAACACATGCTTGTCAATTGCTTCATGCAGTATTGGGATATGCAAAGAAAATCTGAAAAGCAATGGGCAGAAACTTGCCTTGAGTAAAAAAGCTGCATTTACGGACAACAAAAGGTGTAAGACTAAAAGCCAAATGGAATCAAGTAAAGCCTGCTGTCAGGATGCTGCATGGGCCAGCTACTCCTTGAGGGCTGCGAGCTGGGAGCTGAGGGGGAGCGCTGGGCAGGGCTGTGCCAGCCAGGGCTCAGTCCAGTTGTGCCCAGGCCAGGAGTGCCAGGGACACCCAGGTGCCATGGCCAGGTTCAGCATCCATTCTTCTTTCAGCCTTTTGAATGATTTTTAAAATCTCTTAAATAGAGATAGGAAACATTGCCTGCTTAATGTTTCTGACCCATAAGTAGAACTGCTACAGTCATCATAAATATGCAACATGTCCAGGCAGAAGAGAGAATGACCCTCATGACAACAAACTGGACCATTGCCATTTCCTGAAGGTAAGAATGAAAAGGAAATCCAAAACCATGGAGAAGGTGACAAGACCCCAGAGTTGTTATTTCCTTTTACTCTATGGCTGAATGATATGCAAGAGGTTTAGAATCAATCTCAAAGAAACCACTCACAGAAATCTACTCTACTCTATCAACAAGCTCCGAAAGCAAATTGTTAAATCCATGTTTATACATGAAAATCAGAGAAAAAGCAGTTACTTCTAGGGAAGCATTCAAAATAAAAAATCCATTGAAATACCAAAAAACCCTGCAGAATTTAAGCTTACATCACATGCAAGTTAAGAGAAAAGAAACAAAAAAAAAAACCCAAAAAAAAAAACCCTAAGCAGAACAACAACAACAAGAAAAACAAAATCCCAAACACAACAATGTGGAGGCAGAAGGAAAATAGCCTTTTCAATAAAATTACTCTTGTGAGACAAATGCAAGAATAGCAGTCTAAAACTTTGAATACAAGAACTGCTCCTCACAAAAAGATAGAGGGAGAAAAAATTGATGAAAGTGGAGATAGCAAGATAAAGAGCAGTAGATTTTCTGTATTATGTCCTGTGAGCTGTAAGTAAAGGAAGATTGCACAGTTAGTACTACCTCAGGAGAAACCTGGGGTGTGATTAAAAGTCAAATAGGCAGTGCTTTCATCTGCTTCCTGCTGTCTTAGAAAGGACAAATGTTTGAGTTTCCCTTTGACCTTCTACTGGTGGCCACCTGTGTTTAGTCCTATGCCTTCCTCTCTACTTGATTTCTGGTGCATTAAAACTCCTTCTTTCCCATTTCAGTGAGAACGAAAGCATGGGGAATTTTAATGTGCCCAGTCAGGAGGAATGGACACAAAGGACAGTCCTACAGAAGCCTGAGCCTTGATGGACCAGCAATTCTACATGAGCTAATTACGTATCGCTTGTGAATACCATGGGGTTGATTCTGGATCCTCTAACTGTGGTCTGGTTACACCTACTTATCTGAGGGATACAAAAGGAAATAAATGAGATTGCTCAGGATTAGTAAACTTCAGTCAGTTAGAGAAATGAAGGAATATGAGGGTAGTATCAAGGTCACTTCAATCATGGTGCTTATCAGAAAGTCCATGGCAGGCAGAGGACACAACAGTAGCGAAAGAATGTCAGTATTTTGAGAGTTTTAAAGAAGAGTGTATAACTACAGATATATAAAAACATTGGCAAGAAAATAATTTTCTGAGCAAATTAAAACTAAGAGAGAAGGCAGAGAAGGAAAGGAAATGTAGTAAATTCCTACATTGCAGTCAAAGTAATTTGAAATATAAATACTTCATAACCTATCCTATACATATTAATCGTATTTCCACTTGTAGGAAAGGAAAAATATTTAACCTAATGCCCCGTTTGACAATATTTAGGAAACAATATGAATGGAAAAAAGATGAAAAATGATTGATACAATATCTTTATGAAATAACATGCTGTTTTTACTTGAGGGAATGAAAATATAAATATTTACCAAATTAGCCATTACTTAAAATCAAAAATGGTTTATTAATTAATTAGAGTAATATTTTTTTAAAAAAAAATTTGCGCAGTGAACTTCCCTCTGCAGTTGTTATTGAGGGAAGAAGAAGGAGATGGGAGAACTGTGCAGATGTGAGACCTATGTATCATCTATATAGCAACCACAGATAAAAGCTAAAAAGGAATTTACATTAAGGGGAATGAACTCTATTTGCCAATCAGTTTTCATCTGTTTCTAAGTCTTTGTTGTGATATAGCACCACACACTCTGTCCTGGACAGTGACCCCCACTAAGGCCAAGAAATCCTTTGCCACCCCACCCTTTTCTCTTTCTCATCTGCTTGTCTGTTATTTCCGCAGTTATTCTTCCTTTCTACACTACACAGCCTTCACCCTTTCACACTGTTGAGATAATGGAACTTCATTCCATGAAAGCCTCCAGATATTGCCATGATTTAAGTGACAGAGGAACATTAAACTTCTCAGCCACTATTTTGTGCATGAGAGGCAGTGTCTCTGCATGGACAGCCAGTGATAGCAAGCTGAAAACTACATTTTAATCCCTGCTGAAATGCTACTAAGTAGAAGGATGCTACATCAGTTAAAACGAATTAGCTGTAAAAGACTGGCATTGTATTAGTGGGAACCACACAGTTTTGGCAGAGGAAGAACAGAGCTATCCCTGGAAGTCTGACTCAGTACAAAAAATGAAATTACTACAAAAATGTTATTTATTTCCATCAGCATCAAGTTTAACCGTGCTACAAGACACATAAACACCACTAAAATATAAATGCATGTTTGTATTCTGAATAACAATTAAAAAAAATACATCTGTTTAACAAAATTAGAGCTTGAGCCAGTATTTGTCACAGAGCTTCTTGAACTGTCTAAAATGTAAGTGGTAGAACACAATAACACTCTTACTGTGAATTCAGTTATGACTTGGAAACTATATTTTTGCATAGAAAACAGAAGGGAAACAGAAACTATATTTTTATGATAGAAGCAAAATATCACTCCCAGAAAAGATATCATTCTGTCATATCCTAGTCATATATATATTTATATATATATATATGTTATGTATGTGTGCCATATAATTCTGCCAGCCAAGAAAACAGGAATGCAATAAAGAATTCTGAGGAAAAAAAAATGTAATTAACAGACAATGAAAGTAATATTTACTAGGTCAGCTTTTACTACCTTGTCAGAGAAGTTTCTACCTTAGGACTCGAAATCTTAATAAATGAATAAATGAATTCCAGCTTAGGACTGTGTTGTCTAACAGCCAAACAGAGCAGAGGAATGACTTTTTTATGTGTTTGTCTAATGAATGTCCAGAAATAGCAAAGATTATTTTTCAGGGCAGGTTTGACAGAGAAGTGTGTGATGGGAATTGGTTTGATAAGACAAACTTTTAAAATGCTATATTCAGGAAATCCTTAGAGAAACTCATACCTGTATTCATTTGACAGCCTGCTCTGTATAAAATCTTTTTTCTCTTTAAAGAAAATAAAAATAAAATTCATGAAGCTCGGTAAGGACAGATTCCATTTCCTTCTTCTTTTTTTCCTTTTTTTCTTTTTTTTCCATGAAATCACAAGTTTAATTTACCAAGCCTGGAGGTTTTTGTTGTATTGAAACAGAAGCTCATTTAAAACCAATGAGCTTATAATAATGTGTCTATTTACAATAATGTAAATAGACACTGCTGCTCCACTGTCCTCTCTGACACCACCTTTACCACATACTGTCTCATCACCATATACCAACTAACATTAGCCCACATTGGTCATTAGCTGCTTTGCAAAGAACCTTCTGTTTAATCATTTATAAAGAGAAAAAAAAATACCAAGAAAAATTACCTCTTTTTACTGCCTCAGAAAAAGAGATGAGAAAAACTGCCTATCATACAACAGTAATTTATTCTGTGTCCCAACTAAAACACAGTACCCAAAACCAAAGTGCTTCATCCTCAGAAGTGTTGCTGTGTTGAAGCATTTATTATTGACTGTTCACATCTTCTTCAAGTAAGTTTTCCCTGTGATTTTTATATTACCAATAAACCAAATACCTGATGATCACAGGCTATACAATTGTAAGAAGTGTAAAAATTATGATGTATTAACATACACGGTATTTTCAGAGACTATTAGAGCTTTCATTGCTTATGTATTTCATTTGTTGAGGCTTTCTTTGAAATCATAAAAGTTAAACGATTGCTTCATATTAAATGAAAATGAAGATTCTTGTGTTGATGCATGCCTCCAGTAACTAAAATGGAGTAGTAATACAAAAGAATTCAAAAAATTAAAAAAAAAAAAAAAAAAGAAAAAAAAGAAATGCTGCTCTGTCCCTCCAAGGACAGTGAAGCATAGTTAGTAAGCTAAGTGCACACATAACACTAGGGCTAGGACAAACCACAGTGTTTCATTCCACAGTTTGCTCAAGTTAATTTCCCAGAAAATCTATTCACAAATACCAGAAAATATTCATGATGCAAGATATACCTGCTGCACAGTACTTCACTGACAATATAAAGTGATTCAAAATCCATCTTAACTTTTCATCTTCATAGTACAAAGCTCCTAGAGTCCTTTGGCTGGTCCTGCAGACAGGTTTGTAGCCCAGAAAGATGGACACCAGCTGCTCCTAGGTGTGTTACTAAATTCCTAACTATTTAACTTCTTAATGTCTTCTGGGATCTGAAACAGCCACTGCTGTTTCCTGGCATTACAGAAAAAAAACAGCTTACAACCTCCTGAGAATATCTGGGATAATTACGGGTATCATGTCTGAATTAAAAAAGAGTCAAGAGTAAAATTAAATAATTTTCCCCAGTTGAAAAGAAAACAAAGGGTTTATTTAATCTTGATTCAAAAAACCTTTGGAACCAAGAGTGCATCTGAGATATGATATCTAAAATAAGATGGAAGAAAATAAAAAGAGACTGAAATATTATTAGTGATTGGGTTTATGCTTCAGACTACTGGGACTTGCTTACTGCTGCATGATGGAAAGTTTGAAAATTTGCTTCTAGTTTCAAACTTCACATCTACCTAGCAATACACCCAGAATTCTTTTCATCCCCCCCTTTTACATGTACTTGTCAGAATTTTATACATATAACAATCTTCTTCAGCAAGCTTTTACACTAATTTCTTTACATGCAAAACATAAATTTGAATCTTTCTTCTGCCTGTTTACATCCTTGGCATTATTTGCCTCATTTCTATATTTGATTTCCTTCTCTTATATCAGCAGCTATATGTGCAATGCCCTTAAATACTTTTGCCTGTGTGTCTCATCTTCATTTGTCTTGAGAAAGATTTAAGCAGCAGCTAGTTTAGTCATTTTAAGCTCATTATTTCCTATCTTTATTCATGAGTTTACTTTCTTTCTGCTATTTATTTTTTTCTTGTTGTAATTGCAAACCAGCTATCTCCTTTTATATAGGTTGTAATTTCTTTTCTTCACATATGGCTCTTGTTTGGTTTACTATTATATCCCTCCACTTGGCAGAAAACAGAAATGTTCAAATAGCCAGGCTGAAAAAATCATATTCTTCTTTATGCACAGCACCTTATTGATATATATTCCTTATATACCTTTTGAAAAAGTTGTTCTTGTAATTTATACTGCAAGTTCTGAGAAGAGAAAGAAAAAGAGATCTGCCTTTGGAATTTCAGTATATAATTTGAAATAATTCAAATCAGAAGCAGCACTTTTAATGCATATCTGATTTACCCTTCAGGCATATGTATACTACTTACTACTTGAGGGGATAAGAATCCTGAGCATATAACAGTTGTAGAAGTATTGCTTTCTTTCAGTAAGCAATTTTTAAACCCCTTTTAGCCTTTAGAGAATCTAATAATTTTCATATTGCTATTTCTCTGTATGGTTATGTGTTTTAACACATATTCCTATGCACCTGTACTTAATGAAAAATATCAAAAACTGGTTACCTATTTGCTGTAGTAATTTCTTTCTTTACAGACCCTCTGCTCCTAAGCTACACAGAGATCTCACTGCTCAGCTCAGTTCTGCTCCTGTTAGCTTTCCCAGTACCTGTCTTGGACTTGGCAGGAAAATCACCACGCTCAACATGCCTCTCCTGTGTTCAAATGGATTTGCTCTCATATGGGAGCTGGAAAGAGGAACTACAGGACATTACCTCTGGCAGTGCATCTCCTACACACTACATGCCACCGCCAAAGGTGCAAACTTTAACCCAGCTCAGATCCCATCTCTGTCAACTCAAAATATACATTAAACTCACCATGAGTGCAGAAAAGTCTGGGTTCTTAAAGGAAAGGGTATGGGAAGATGAAAAAAATATGAACATTTGCATCTTAGAACTTTTGCATATCTGGTTGAAGAGGTATTGCACATGGGAACTGGGAGATCAATACCTTAAATTCCTGGGGTTTGTGAATCCAGGTCTTTGCCAGGGTTAATGGCCTCAAAATATGATTTGCTGCTTCAAAACTTTGAGCAAAGAGATGAAAAGAACCCATTAGGATAGTGCTGTGCTCAGGAGGAAGCCCAAACCCTCTCACTCACAGTCAATTTCTCTTTCCTGAGAGAGACAGAAAGCAAGCTGTGGGGTTTTGTGGAGTTGTTTGCTACTTGGCATTTTCACAGCATTTAGGCAGTGTGACTCAGAGATTAAGAGAAACTGAGAGATCAGAAGGTAGTGGCAAGGGAGACAATCTTGGGCAAAGTGATGACCCAAATAAAGTCCATTTTTATTTACCTTACCTCTAACTAAGAGTTTGTGCCCTTGTGCATGCCTAGCTGTGGACAGCACAGTCCCTTTATAAATGACAACAAAAATGGAGTACATCTGGCTTTTCTGGCTTCTGTCATGAGGCTGGCAAGGCATGTCAGACCAAGCAAGCAACAGCCATCAGTGGCAGCTACCAAAGACATGTTATTAGGACATGGAAGCACAGGGCATTGGTTACGTTGGCCACCTACAACTGAGCAGCAGCATCTGCAGCTCTGATGATGCTGGCTGCTAGGCAGATGTGTGTGTAGCATAAAGTTAAATCAGTGGAACTCAAATATATTATAGTGTATAATTTGCAGTGTCTTGTCAGTGTGTCTAATGGAGCATGTGTTGGTTATCTGATATGGCTTTTGTCTGGGCTATCCTTACATGTGTGTTTCCAAGACTTGTCTGTGCATGACAAGTTGTGCTGCTTTCCAAATATGCATCTGTTCCCAAGGTCTGGGTAAGTAACTTTGAAGGTGCTTGTGTGGACTTTGTAATGGGACAGAATCTTTGGGTCAGTTTGTAACAGAAGAATATGAGGGGACTCCAAAGAACTGAATCAGAAACAAAAATACCTAATGGAAAATTCAGTGCAATTGAGACCTTATCATGTGAAGCTAAAATAGAAGACTTCAATTGAAAACAAAAATAAAAACAATTCAATTAAAATCAATAGGAACAAAAATTTTTGCCCAAACTCAATTTAAAACATTCTGTAGCCAGCATGAGAAGCAGACGTTGTATGTCATGAAAGAGTCCAGAAAGGGTAATGTAGGAGACCAGCTGTCCTTAATGGTATTTGTATACAGGCCATAGATCCCGTTGGTTTACAGATCTCTAAGCTGGAAACAGAAACTCAACCATTTAGCTAACAACTGACAAGAGATATTAGAAATGGACTCTCAATAGGTACCACTAACATGGAAATAAAATCTGCTGTATCTGTTTGTGTTTAGATCTAAGAGAACTAAATAGATTGAAAAAAGTTCCATGAATTGAGGCATTATTCTTTCACTAACTTAAATATATACCTGCTTTGCTTTTACAAATCTCCCCAAATAAGAAGAATTCAAGGCAAGCCACATTTGATGTGCTATACAGGAGGTAGTAGTTTCATGGGCTTCCTTTGGCTTAAAATGTATTCCCAAGAATTTTCACTAAGTGTTACATATTTCTTGAAGGAACTGAATCTGTTGAAATGCACAGAGATGATGTTCTGACTTTTGAAAGTACAGCTACAGAACATCACAAAAGACTAAAAAGTGCATTTGACAGGGCTATGAAATAGGACCCAAATTATACAATAAATGTAAAGCTTCAGGCTCCAGAGATATTTGAAAGAAGGCCTAAAGAAGGCAGTCAATTCCTAGGTATTCTAGACTTCAAAGAAGAAAAGACAAATGAGTGTGCAAAGTGGGAGGGATGGTAAAATCTGTGGGAAAATTCATGCCATGCTTGACAGTCTTTATTAGTAGCTGTCAAGCACTTAGAAAGAAGAGCACAATGGCATTCAAGCTTGGACAGAGACTTCCAAAGTTACAGGGTTAATAAAGTACCCATTTTTAAGTATTTTGATAACAGTACACAGACCTAGGCATTTTCAGATGTTTTGGAAAATTGCTGAAGGATAGAATGCTTACAGAATAGGCTGAATACAGGGCACCTTTGATATCAGAACGCCCCTATGCTTTAGCAGAGGAAGAGGATAGGTGAAGGAAGTTTTACATATTCACTTACAGAAAGCTGCCAATAGCAAGAACTAGTCACATAGCTTTGGTGCTCAGCAAAGGTGTCACTGGTTAAATATAACTGCAAAATAGAGTGGGGTTTTACTGATTGCAATTATACTGTTTGAAAATATATAATGAACCTGGAATATTACAGACACAGACAAGATGAATTCTCACAAATAAAGGTGTGTTGTTGCACATGGGAATAGTAAAAAAAAAAAAAAAAAGAAAAAAAGGTTTCTGGAACTATATTGCTGGACAATTATTTGTGTTACAATAAGGCTAAGAGGAGAAATTTGTTCCAATTTTTTCATGGGAAGAATTAAATCTACATTTGATCGATATGCCCTAGAAACTGCTAGATCTTGTCCTGGTCTACCACCTGATAGGCAGCAATCTCCCCAGCACCCATGTACAGCAAAGCTTCATGGGTTAAATTTACCATGCTTTGTGGATTTGTCATAATTGACAGGGATCAGGCAGCTGTGGAAATGTGAATCTGGTTGGATTCAAACAACTCTGCAATTATTATACAGCCAGTTCT
Source organism: Pyrgilauda ruficollis (assembly GCF_017590135.1). Lineage (NCBI taxonomy): Eukaryota > Metazoa > Chordata > Aves > Passeriformes > Passeridae > Pyrgilauda > Pyrgilauda ruficollis. The sequence continues at coordinate 16,541,055 of NW_024523648.1, read as the reverse complement.
CATTCAAAAATACTGGGATATTAAAAATTCCCATGATCTGTGCAACCATTTTAACTTTGTACCCAATGTGTAAGCTGATTTCTCACGTTGCTGAGATTAGAGTCAACCAGCAGCAGCTGAAACTAGTAGAGTTATAGTACCATGCACCAGAGAAAATTGTATCAGGATTTATATCTATGTACAAAATTGGATTTGTTTTAACTTTAGAGTTCCAAAAGCTTTTTGACACGAGGCTTTACATGAAAAAATACACCAGGATGGTATTAGCTTCCAGCACACAGCTGCACTCAGAATTAACCTGCTGTTTGGTCTGTCTCTACTCAGGTTAACCCAGAGCCCAGGGGTAGCACCATGCAGGAAATTGGTGCTGGAAGGCGCTAAAGAGACACAGGGCCAGATTATGAGGGCTACTGATAGTCTGCTCCTTGGGCCCCATCAAGCGTTTAAAACTCCTTTCTTTACCATATGCATAAAATTTCCTTTGTGGAGAATATATGCTTAGGTTATCTAGAGGATACTGTGCTGATGCAAATATGTGTAGAAGAAGAGAGTATTGCATCTCAGATATACCGTACTGTCTTAAGATACGACATCAGTTGAAGAAGAACGACATCAGTTCTTGAAGTAGAAAAGGATAAAACTGAGATGATAAAACCAGCAAGAACTTGGAATTTAAAAGAATGTGTTGTCTTAAAAACCAAAAGAATCTAGGTCAGTGTTACTTGCAGCATAATGAAAAATAGCAGCCAGACACACAAAAAGGGAAAGAGGGGAATAAAGGTTTATTGGGCAGTGTCAGGACAGTTAAATGTCAGAAAAACACCCACTCTTCATAAAAGATCAGTGATAAAAATACCATCCCATAAAAGTTGAAAATAGCAGAATAACCTTACAGGAATAAGTGTCCCATTTTTATGAATGTGACCTATAGGATGAATTACTAAAATCCTAGCATGGGTAACTGAAGATTAGAAGGACAGCATGTAGCTATAAGAGAGTATGTACTGGATTAATAACCTTAAAATACATGACTGAGGAAACTCACAGAAAAAGCCATAATCCATTTAAAAAGATTTAGAGGTGAAAGGACAGCAGTAACAGGTAGAATATCCATGAAGTGATGCTATATACAAAGATAGATGACATATACAGCAAATTAAGAGAAAGTAACTCTTCCAACTTTTTTTCCCCTTATGAAATAAAATTCAAAGACAGTTTGTGACACTTAAAGATATCCAGTGAAGGTTGTAACGAAGCCTACCAAAGGAAGCGTACTAAAAAAAAGACAGCTGAAGTAGTGGATCAAAACCAAATTAACTTAATTTCATGAATTCATAATTTCAGCCATTCCATAGCTGTACTTCTATACCTTTCAGAGATTCTAATCCAAGGTTTTTATATTTCTCTAGAATGAGACAACTTAATCATCTCCATTCTCTCTTTCAGCTGAATCTTTGAAAGCTTATTTATACATGAAAGAGCCTGCCTCATTTACTTCTGCTGCTTTTCAGGGGATGGTGCTGAGTTCACTGTTTTAGAGGTATCTATGGTCCTATTAGAAAACCACAAGTTTTTCCTGCAGACTGTCAGGAGTATGAAAAGACTAACCAGACTTCTAATTATTGTGTTAAGGAGGCAAAGCCTTGTGCTTTTAATCTGGAGATGAACACAGATTACAGATTCTAAATCCAGAATTAAGGAATTTAAACCTCAGTTTATTTTTGTTTTCTCAGCAGGGACAGGAAGATAAAATGCGCTCTGAGAAGAGAAAAAATTACAGCATGTAAGGATCTACTGTGCTCTGACCCGAACTAGGAAGCATTACCTTAGGTTAAAAGGTACTGCATAGGTACCTAAATCCAGTCAATGAAATGTGAAATCAAAGAGAACACATGCTTGAGATGAAGAGATTCCTGAAGGAAACATTAAAACACTCTGGAGTAATACAGAATGTGTGCATGTTAGCAGTTACATATGTTTAGTGAAATGAATTTAAAACACATAGATCACCCTCACAAGTTTATCCAAGATGCTGGGGCACCATATGATTATTCATTTACTCATCTTTAAATGGAACTAACTTCCCAGAAAGCAAAAGTGTGAGGTTTGTCAGAGACAGTTTTAGAGTTCCTTCTATCCCCTTCCTTCATTTATTCCCAGATAAAGTCTCATGCTGAACCCTCTTCTGAACAGTAGCAATCACTTTGCTGTGTGGTGCAGGGAATCACTGTGAGCTTCAAGACTGCACTATGTTATTGTTAAGGCCAAAGCCCTGTCTGGCACACCAAGGACCAAGGAACAAATAGCTGATATACATGGCAGTTCACTAAAACCTCTGTTAGCTGTATGAAAAAAGCCCCTAAACTTTGGAAATATGATAGCAGCAGAGTTTGAGGGTACAGTTGTACAGTACTTCCTTGGATTAAAGTCTACCAAAATAATGTAAATGTTATTATTAATGTAAATATTATTAAAGCCCTACTGAAGGAAAATAAACTTTCCAGAATCTATTCACACTTTTGATTGCAAGTATAGCAAAAGGAGTGCTCTTTTCTGACAGATTATAAGCAGATTTGCAGAGACATGCAAATAATACTTCAGTTAAATTTACTAACCACTTCCAATTTGAGCATGACGAAAATATGTAACAGTCATTTAAACTGAACTCCTTCACCATCTACTACTAAAAAATCAACTGCAAATGCGTCTTTGAAATGCTTGTGTAGAAAAAAACCCTCTCTGTATCTAAGACGCTAGCACAACATGGCTGAGAAACTGTTATTTTGCAAAAAAAAAACTCTAGAGAAAACATATAATGGTCTAAGGTGATGAAGGCCAGTCAGCAACTTGGAGCACAACCATGCAAGGCCTGTTTCTAGTACCTGGAACTTTTTAAGGGGAATATGAGGTTCATATCTAGCCAAGGTGAAGATTTTAAAATTTTACTAATGTGTTGAGACAGTCAAGTGTCACTGAGATTTTTCAGATATTGCCATTTTGTATAAAGAGGGTTTTGTTAACAAAATAATCACAAAGACCACACCAAGACAAAATTGCCTGGATCTTTCCTTGAAAAAAACAGTAGTGTTAACTGACTCACAGTGTCATTTTTAACAACCAGGAATTTTGCATTTCAATTCTACTTATCACAGAGATTAGTAAAATAGGACTGGTAGACCCAAGACTATCAAATATGGTTAGACTAATAATACGTGAAAAAGAAATCTTGCATAGACAGAGATATTGGAGGAAAAGCCTCACATATACTTAGAAATTAGTTAGCTTATTTTTGTTTTAATATTATAAAACTATGGGACACCCACAGCTTAACACAATGAAAGCTTGCCATCTAAATCCATCATAATAAACACACAATGTGACAGAGTTAGAGAAATTGTGACAATAATGGTATTTTTAATGGTGCATAACTGAACCTGATGGCATCATCAGGAAGAAAAGGAGAGGGACATAACTTAATATAGTGTTCTTGGCAAGCTGCAAATTAGAACAGGGATCTCAGAACCTGAGACTCATCCAACCTATTTCAATGAAACACAATGAATGCAAATAAGCCATAATAATAATGGATTATAAAAATAATGGTCTATAGACATATCAAAATTATATGATCTCTGAACAGTGGAAAACAAGTGATTTAAGTAATTTTCCATCACATTAAGTACTAAAGGAAAAAAGAATGCAAAGAAAAACCATATTGTCCTTTCCAGACCATAAAAATGCATTTTCAATTTACAGAAAAAACTCCAACATCGTTTATACTGTGATGCTTTTGTTTGTCTTTGATGGTCATTTCAACAAGGGTTTATGAAAAATGTCTTCCTTGTTCACCATGCTTGCCTGGGTATGAGTGCCTGGGGATTTCATGCACTGGTGCATGCATAGATATGCAGTAGTTGCTATGTATGAAGATAGCATTTATAAAAGCATTTACTGTATTTATCAAGCTGTAATCACAGCAAAATTTACAGCACAGTAAATGTGATTGCACATTCCAAATGGCTTCCTGACTGCACCAAGTAAAAATTCAAGAGATCATGTGTGCCTTAGTACTAAGAACCACACTTTACTAAACCCTTTGCTTTTTATGCAGGCTGATTTCTTACACTTAAAGACCAAGTTCATTTTCTCTCTGAATCAGCCACTGGTAATCTCCCCAGTCATCAAGGTCTCACTTTGCGCAAGCTTAAATCAAAAATATGGCAAATTGTACAGATTAATAAATTTAATTAAAAATTAATAAATAAACCAAACATAAAAAACTAGGCTTGACATAAGAAAACCCTACTGAATTGGTCACCACTGAAGAATACAGATTGTTTGAATTATCTCAAACTTTTGAAACCCACTGGTAACAACTTCCAATGAACATTTTTGCCTAGCTGGCACATCCCAAACATTTACTAAAAATTGGGCTGATATTGCTGTTTATTACTAAAATTGCCTGTGACTTCCTAGGGTAAAATTTTGTTTACAGTAATCTGTAACTTGGAAAAATACCTGTCTCTTTGCCTACTGTTTACCTCAGACTTTCTTTTTTTATTGATATTTTTTAAAAATATCTAGAACAATTTTGTAATTTCTATTATCACAGCTGCAGCAAAAGATTGTTTTGCCTTTGTAAAAATTCTCTTGCAACCTTCTTTTGAAAAGTTATTGCAGACTCCACCTTGAAATTTGTGAAATCGTACAGAATTTTTATTAGACTGTCTTTTGAAAGTACACATTTGGTCAATGCTCATCCCTCTTTTAAGTGGTCAGCGCCCAGGGAAGGGCTCTTGACCTCCTTTTGAACCTCCTGCTCAAAAGAGGATAAGGTCTGAGGTTAGACCAGGCTGAGATCAATGGTAAAAAGTGTTGGAATCAGGGTCAGAGCAAGGAGATCAAACAGATCAAACAGGAGACTCCCGCACCAGCTTGAAAATCTTCTTAGCCCCAACAGTCATTTCCAAACATTTTTACTTAGATGGTATTGTTGCTTCTAGAGATTGCTGATATAGATACCTGAGACCTACACTTCATTTTCCCAGAAAAATTATTATTACAAGAACAGTAAAATCAAGGCATCTAAAGACAGAATTGGGGATTTTCCAATGGTTAGGCACAGGCAACAATATTCATTTCTCCTTTGTGTCTAAAACTCAAAACTATTCCATCCTCCCCTCTCAGATCTATGATGTTTTAGGCTGGCAAAAAGATCAAAATTCTTATACCAAGTAAACTTAAAATACTGTTAAAATTAAAATAATTTGTTTCAGTATTAGGTTAACATTTTCATTCTTTTTCCTTTCTAACATGGTTCATTTTTAAATGCAAATTCCTCTCAGATAGAAGACAGAATTTTCATTTACAAGAATCTGAATTAAAATATTTCAGGTTTTCATAGAGAAAATATTTCAGCTAGGAAAGTAAAAAAAAAATCCTTTTATGTCTTCAAAACAAACAGTATCTAATAGTGTTCACTCTCAATTTCTGTGTATTTTTGGTTCTTTCAAAATGCCAGTTACATTATTAAAAATTAGAAAAACCTTTTCACCACCACTTATGCATTTTCTTGCACAGCTTCAGAGTATGGATTTCTTAACAATGAACTTAATGTCAGAACACACTTGCAAGATGAGAGAAGAGGGTTAGTTATTTCTTTTTCACAGAAGATGAACTGAGACATGAGAGAAAGCTAGTAAGTATAAACTAATTTGGAAATCCAATAAGGACACCTAGTAACCAGTCTTTCAGACTACTATTACAGAAATATTTTTTTAATCGATTCTGTATGTATTTTTCATTAATTTTTATGACAGACTAATACACTCTGCATAAAGTGTATTTATGTAATACACTCAGCAGTTTTGCAAAGGCTCTAAATGCTCTAAAGCCTGGCCAGCCTCTAAAACCTTGTGCTACATGACTTTGTCAGCATTACACAGAAATGTGGTGTAAGGAGCGTGCTGTGGCAGAGACAGGTTTTTTTTAAAAAAAAATTTATCATAAATGGGGATATTGAAGTATTTTTAAAAAAACACTTTCTCTTTAGGAAGGGACCTATCAGAATCACAGAACTCCTGGCTCCATACAGTGCCATCCCCAAGAGTGACACAATGTGTCCGAGACCGCTGTCCAAACACCCCTTGAATTCAGGTTCAAGAACTCAGGACAGTTTGGTGCCGTGACCACTTCCCTGCAGAGCCTGTTCCAGTGCCCAAACAACTTCTGGGTGAAGAACTTTTCCTGATATTCATCCTAAACCTCCTCCCCATGACACAACTTCAGGCCATTCCCTCAGGTCACTGGTCATCCCAGAGAAGAGATCAGTGCCTGCCCCTCCTCTTCCCCTCATGAGGAGATTGCAGACTGCAGTAAGCTCTCTCCCCAGTCTCCTCTTCTCCAGGCTGAGCAGACCAAGTGACATCAGCTGCTCCTCTCATGGCTTCAGTTCCAATCCTTCAACATCCTTGTGGACCTCCTTTGACATTCTCTAATAGCTTAATATCTTTTTTATGTTGTGGCACCCAAAACTGGCCCCGGATCTCAAGGTGAGGCTGCCCCAGTGCAGAGCAGAGTGGGACAATCGCTCCCTTGCCTGGCTGTGATGCTGTGCCTGATGTGCGCCAGAACAAGCTTGACCCTCCTGGCTGCCAGGGCAGAGCTGACTCAGATTCAACTTGCCATAGACCAGTACTGCCAGGTCCCTTTATGAGGCGCTTCTCTTCAGTCTCTCTTTCTCCAGTCTGTACGCACAACCAGGGTTGCTCCATTCCAGGTGCAGAATCTGACACCCACCCTTGTTAAACTACATATAACCGGTAATTGCCCAGCCCTCCAAGTTTTTGAGGTGCCTGCCTTTAAGGGAGTTAACAACTCCCAATTTAGTGTCATTGGCAAACTTAGTATTCCTTCAAGTCCTGCATCCAAGTCATGAAAATAACTGAAAAAACCTAAGAGACTTTGAAGCACACAGGGCCAATCATGGAGCCCTGTACAACGCCACTGGTGACAGGTCACCAGTCTGATGTCACCCCATTCACTGTAACCCTTTGCACCTGACACATGAGCCTGTGTAACTTGGTTATCCATCTTTGTGCTGGAAATTTTGTCCAGAAGGAGAGAGATTGAGAGATTGTATCAAAAGCTTTACTGAAATCCAAATAGATTATATCAACTGGCTTCCTTCGGTTAACCAGGTGGGTCACCCTTTTGTAGGAAGAAATCATGTTCAACAAGCAAGATTTTCTCCTTGCAAAGCCATGCTGTCTGTGACCCTTGACTGAGCTGTTTTCCTCCAGGTGTTTTTCAGTACTTCCCACAATAATCCTTTCCATGATTTTAATAGATGTGACTGATGTGAGACTCACAGGCCTGTAGTTTCTGGGGTCCTCCTTCTTGTCCTTCTTGAAAACTGGGACAACATTCACAAGCTTCCAGTCAACTAGAACTTCTCTGGGTTCCCAAGATCATTCAAAAATCATTGAGGGAGGCTTTGCAATGGCATTACCTAGGTCCTTGAGGATTGGGTGATGAATCTTATCAGGCCCCATCAATTTGTAGGAATCCAGCTGGAGTAGCAGATCCCAAAAAATTCAGAGTCGACTGCGAGTTGATCTTGCAGTCATGGTCCTCCAGCTTGATCCTCCTTGTCCCCTTGCCCTCTGATTTGTTTATTACATGTGTGATATTTCAGTATTCCCTGAGGCAGAGTTACTCCAAATGGCAGTTGCCTTCTGACACAGCCTTGTCTGTACCCAGAGAAGATCTGCAGCAAGTACTGAATAACACAGTATCTTATGGAGAAGGAAGCTTGCAGTTAATTAATTAAGGAGTGCTTCATGGCATTCTTAAATGCCAAGTGATTTACTTCATAACTTTAGGAATAAAGTCAAGAAGTAGTTCTCTGTATGTGTATGCATATCCTCATCAAAAATGTGTTCTTCCTCCAACTCTTTCTTCTCTTTTTAAGAATGTATTTTCCCAGGAACCTCTTGCAAAAGAATAAAAGCTGTATCTTATCTCCTCTTGTGAAAGAAATAAATTAAGCATCTGAAGGCAGGTTTGATGATACATGCATCTCTGCATTCCTCCACAGTTATGTTCCAGAACCTTTTCATGCTATCATTATTTTTACACCAATAAGTAAGGGCCCTCCTAACAAGTAATTAGGCCAAGTACATGCATGCTGGCATAAATAAGTATAAAACATTGAACATCTAGATTTTGTCCCATATTTCATGGTGAAATCATTTTATCTGTACATATAACAATTTGGTGAACAACATGAATTTTGAGAGATCAGAAAAATAAAATTGAAAGCCCGTGTACAATTAAAATGTCTATCAGAACAAAATAATGATGATATCTGTTATTTTCTCAAGTTTTTCTTCAGTGAAATGTCTCCAGAAGTGTCAACAGGTACTGATATGGGGAAAAAGAAAATAAACCTTTCCCTACTTGGGGAAAGGTGTAGGGCATAGTTGATCCCTTGAGAGATAACATCTGCCCACTGACTAGCAAGTGGTCTTGGGTTTGGTTTCACTTTATTTTGGTATTTTTTAGTCAGACAGATGGCTCCATGCTAGTATTATTAAGTATTCTTACATGCAAGTGCATTGATTCAGTCTTGTGTAACATGTTGTCATATGCTGCCTCATAAAGGTTCTTTCCAGCCTTGAACACACAGCCTGCCTTCAGGTCCCCACAGGAAGAGAGATCCTACGCAAATGCAGGTTCCCCTAGTGCCCGCTTCAGTGTTTCACCTCACTGGAGGCCATCTATTATTTTTAGTTCAGTTCATCTTTTTTAATTCTTTCCCTATACATGAGACATTTTCAAAGCTTTCAACACTACAATGTGGAAGAAAAGTTCAGTGCTGACTGCCACAGTTGACAAGAATAAGCTTGCAAGTATAAGTGAAATTAAATGGGCAAACAGTACTGTGCAAAACCAAAATGGAGGTCTTAATGTCAGGAGATTTAGTTTTGTGTTCTGAATTAGACATCAAAATCCTCCAGGAAGATTTTTTTTTCCTGAAATCCACCTAGTTTAGGAAAATGTTGGTTCTTATAATCCATATGAGAAATACATTGTAAAGAAAGTATTGCTTAGGGTAGAGCAATTACAAAAAGAATTGCATTGGGTTTTATTTGTTTTCTTCTTTTGACTTCCTTTTTCATTGTTGAGATTTCACGATCATTTTAAAAAATAAGCAAAAGTTTTATTCAAAATGCAGTAAGGGAGAAAAAAGGAAACACTATTTTAATCTTTATGTAGCTTACAGGGGTTTTTTAATCATCTTAGAGCTGACAGTGCAATTGGGGCCTATCTCATTCAGATCAAATCTGACTACTGCAGATGTTATTGAACAGATTCTTTTTTTTTTTTTTAATAGGACATATCTATTGGAATAGTCCATGAGATTAGGAAGTTCGCTTTCAGATTTTTCTGTACAGCATCTGCTGACAAGCTACCCCTATGTTCTGCTGCTTTGTTTGTCCTTAATGTGTAATTTTTTATATGAATGAGTAAAATATTTGCTTTAGTAAATGACTGCAAAATTGATATTGTGCCTAGGCTGATATAAATTTGTATGATAATTTGGAAAACTCATACCGAATAATTAATAATTAGCAATGTCCAGAAATACAATTCTGTTTCTTGTATTGACTGCTACAGGCTGTTAGCATGACATTGTTGCTATGTACTTCCACCTCCTCAGCACAAATGTAAAGCTGCTAGGTTTGACTCAGTCATATTGTGAAAAGAATATCAGATTCCACAGCTGCTTTCCTCAATAGGGGGATATTTAGGGAAAGGATCTAACAGGAAATTACAACTGATAAATACACACCTAGGACTTGCTTCTGCTTATGCTAAAGAAACAGATTCTCAGGTGAGATGTGTAAGTGAAATAATCAAAAACCCATGGAATTTATTGTGCTTTTTTTCTATTTGCTATCAGTTGAAAAAATCCAAGGACCTTCTGCAAGTTAATGGTGATATGACAGTTTCCAGGCATGATATTCAGCTTCAGAACTTTTTTCCCTAAGCAAAAGTATTGGCACTATCCAACAGTACATTGAATACCTTACACTGACAATGTTCACATATTTTTTTAATATGTTTAGGAAACACTTGAAGTGGATAAAAGTCAGGGAAGGATATGATTATCAGGCTAAAATGCTTATGTTTCACTCAGAACAGAGTTTAAGTTTTTGTTCTTTCACGGTGACCTTTTCTTTTTCACAAGGTAATGACCACAAACCCACTCCTGCTAACAAAAGTAACAATATACAGTACTTTGAGTAGCCTATTATCTGGCAAATAGGGTTCATCCTATATTTACCATTCAGTCTACAGGGGTGGATTTTCAAAAACCACATAGAAAGTAAAGAGAAATTAAGCAATTGTACTTCAGTTAAATTCAGCAGGAGTCAAGGAGCTAGTGCCTTGGGCACAGCTTTAAAAATGTTGAGATGAGCACCAATTGACTGGGCAGCACTGGTATCTGGCAGAGGATCTGGATTTCAGGGGTTTTTAGACAGCATGAGTTCTCACAGCACTAAATTGGAATGGGGAAAATTAGAGTTAAGCCAGTGCAATAGCCATTCCACAAAATTTGTTCTCAGGATGACCCCCAATATAGGAACTCTTTCCTCTGTGACCTGCCCTTGCCACTCAGCAATCAAATTACTAAATCATGTAACACTGTTGTAGTCTCTGCAGTGGTCTTGGTGAGCCAGAATAAATTTATCAAATGAGATATATGTACAGAATTGTCTAGCAGATTAAAATTATTTTACCAGTACAGAGAAATTTATTGCTAGCCATTCTTTCTTTATCTGGGAAAAGAATAAACTAAACTCCCAGGAACACTTACAGAGTGATTTCCAAGAAGGACTTAGCCTTGAGATCTGTTGTTACATGAAAAACTGGAGATCACTTCTTTTTGTGCAGGAGAGAGAAGCCTGAAGCATCTGCTTCTGCTTGAATTTGGACATGTCAAAAACTGATCTGGTTTTACAGCTGTGGGGATATTGCTCCTCCCTTGGAATACTCTCACTGTATACGCTGGCAAACACTATAATGCACAAGGAATAAAAATTAGTGAGCAATAATGAAACTCTAGAGCAGGAACAACATACACCTTACACAAGGTTTGAAAATGCTATATACCAAAAAATAAGTCATTCATCTGGGTGAAGTCTGGCAATATAATTATAATATAGAGAATAATATTGCCTAACCTACCTGCAACAAAAAGAACTTAATCTATTAGCTGATTTAAAATATTCATCATAGAAATTCTAGAATTTATGAAATATTTGGCTTAAATAGCCAGTTTCTAGACAAATCTCATGGACAGAAATTTAGATATCTCTTTTGGACAGATGTTCTCCCCTACTTTATACAAGTCATGATTCTTTTAAAGTGATCAGCAATAACCCACAGTAGAGGAAATCTGAACTGGACAGTAACATTTAATCATGAGCAAATGTTAAAGAGCATGACAATGTTTGATTTCACATGACTTTTTCTATTCACTTGAGAGAGGTTTGGATCAGCCTGAGAAGCAACCTAAAGCTAATGAATAGAAAGTGACATTCAGATTACATAGCTATTAGCAAAGTGCATGGAATGAAGTAAAAGAAAACAAAACCAAGGAAAGCTGGAAATTATGATAAAAATATCTACCAAAAACTGTCGCTTAAAAAATGGATGTATTTATGTCATGTTCCATCTTTTAAGAACTGTTGACTGCAAAAAAATAAAAGCTGAATACTAAACCCAAGAGGAGACCTGCTGAATGATCATGCGCCATGGCTGCAACTGGAATCCAACCCTATATCAACAAATTTAAGAGGTAAAAATAATTAGAATATGTGTATATTTCTAAGGAATCCAGTTGCAGAATTTTGTCAAAGTCTGATTTTTATTATTACAGGAAATTTTCAACATATTGCAAAGTATGAGTATTAAAACATCTTTGAATTTAATTTGAGGCCGAATACTTGCAATGGCCCCTGGTATTGGTCTAGTCTCACAAATAACCTCCACAGAGACAGGCTTTTACAGCCCTTCAGAAACTCGCTGATTTCAGTGGTTTCTCTGCTACCTAGTCAATAGATCACTATTATGTTCCAAGTTCAGGTCTGTGCTCAGCAGAATATTTAAGAGCACACTTAAATCCATACTTACTCATCGGAGCACTCAACTATAAGCACATACTCAAACCCCTCCAGTATCAATATCACTTAAATATTTTACTGACTATGAGTAGATATTTCAACTGGGACACTGGCTGGGTGTGCCAGCACATATACACCTCTTTTCTTTTCTCTAGAAAAGAATATGGAATATTTGTTGTGATTTACACTACTATTAAATTGCTGGATGTGGTTAAAAAATTGGCAAATTGGATTTGACCTACACATTTATATTTTTACCTTTAAAAATGTTTGTTGCAAACATAAGTCTTATGCACCCGTCTGTGGTATTTTTCAGAAGACTCAAGTTTGATAAAATTTGTTATTGCATTGCTGTGTTGGACAAATTTGATAGAAACAGATGGAAAGTTAACCCACCTATTTTCACTGCCCACTTCAAAACAAACACTAGCTCTCAAAAAATTTTGAGACAAATGTACATGGAAATAATTAATTAAAAATTAATAAAAACCCAGATGTTTTAAGCTGATTTAACAGTAATTTACACCTTTTTAAGCTAGAGTAATTGTTCTGAAAACAGCAGAATATCTGGGCCTGTAAATAAAGTACAGTTAAGATTGTTAGCCTGAAAGTGTTTCCTATGTCTTGATAGTTACTGAATTAAGAAAAGGTGAAATATTTCATTTTAATTTTTCACATGACCTCTTTTAAACAGACTGCTAGATAAAAAAATTACCCACAAATTGTCTTTAAAAAAGCTTTCGGCCTCCAAATCTAGGGGTTGAAAGAGGACTGCGTTATTTCTATTTGTAAGGGAAGTGGAAGATACATAACATACTGCAAAATTTTCAAAACAAATAATCCACAAATCACTAAAAATGAAAGGTATTATAATTCTGTTATAAATTAATACCAACTGTTGAAGAAAGTAAAATAACCATCCTTTGTGCAAATGTCAAAAGTAATTATTCTCTTGTATGCAATCAGCTGAAGTCTCTAGAAAAATTAGCTGTGTCAGTCACAGCCCAAACTAAATGCCAATTTTGTCTCTCTTTAATCTAAAACCTTTCCAGTGAAAGAGTTGTCATTCCTAAAATCCAATTCAGCATCTCAATGTTTCTTTTAAATTCTGTACATTTAGAATTGGTAGTGTTTGGATTGGATTATGTTTTGATAATCTGACAGCTGCAGTAGTATTTGCAGCAGTAAAATTGTATTATATTATATTTGTAGTAGTAAATTATACATAGAACTACAAGTTGCCTGATACTGTTACAACTCCCTAACGTGAATATCTGGGACAGTTGAAACAGCTAGGAAGAAAACCATTTTGAAATAACTAAGGCCCATAAATAGTTAAAATAGTTTGAAGCCCTCATATTCTTGTGTTTACTGCTAGTGGTGTAACAAGCTGGTGTGACAGTCACATGTGAGTGAGACGCACAGGGTCTGTACTGAAGGCACTTGGCAGCAGCCAGAAGAAAACCCCACCAGCATCTCAGTGTATGTTCCTCTGTGGATACCTGTAATTGCTGTTTCACATTCCACAGAACAAAAGGGTAACTTTGGGTGAGATATTTACAAAATATTGTGATGTTGGAAAAAAAGTTTTCCATTTTCTTTTTTTTTTCTTTAGGTTAGTAGATTGCGTTTACGCATAAGGGCAGCAGACTTTGCGCAGTGTTTTCAAAACAAAAAGCATTATGCAGACTGCAAAGGATAAAATCCCTATGATTAGTCTCTTACCTCTGCAAGCTTAAATGGAGTTAATAATCAGCTTTGCAGTCTGCAGGTATAGTTGAAAAGCATGAAGAAATCTGTATTCTAGCCAATATTTTACTCATAGAAGAGCTGGAAACCTAAGTTTACCTTAACTAATGTTAATAGCAAAAACAGTTTGAAGTTCAGGCTCTGTTCTCTGAAGCAGTAGCCAGGTGGTTATGAACACCACCAAGACTGACAGGAATACTCCAGTGCTCATGGCACCCTTGCCAGACCTGTAGAAAAACTAATCACAATTACAAATAGTCTCAATGGTTGAGTAATTTGATAATAACATTTGGTTTAATGCTCAAAAAGACACTCTATCTTCAAGTTATTTTTAATGTCGAACTGGCAACACTGAAGACCTTTAAAAAAAAATCCAAAACACTATTCAAATTTACTTTGAGCTTTCTGTAGATGCATCATTATAGAAAATAGTAATGTCATAGCAACAGAGGAAATACATTTTTATAAAATTAATACCAATTTATTTGTCTTAACTATGTCATGTAACTTCCCAGAAGACACTTCCTAAATTTTTTGTAAATATTGTTATAAAATATAGGAAGAAAATGAACATTTGATAAAGGAAATTCTGAGAGGCTGTCTTTAATTCCAAGCCTTTGCACTAGCAAGGCTGTATAGTTGTTAAAGGTGCCATTAAAAAGTTTTTAATCACTACATTGTCCTCTTCACCACTGAGTTCAACCAGCACTAAGACAGGTTGCCTGGAGTTTCCATTGTTGCAGATATTCAAAAGCCATCTGGATGGTCCTGGGTAATCAAGCTTAGGTGGCCCTGCTTGAGTAAGGGATTTGGACCAAATGACCTGCAGTGGTCTGACCTTCCAACCTCAGGCACTCTGCGATTCTGTGCTAACTCTGAATTTATCATCTTTCCTATTCTCTTCCTTAACTATGAATATTCCACTAAACTCTTCTGAAAAGTTCTTGGACAAAACCCTAGTCATGCAATACAAATTCACTCTTTGGTTACTATTTTATGTCCTCCTTCTTTCCCTGAGAAGAAGGCAACCTAAGCCTACAGATACTACGAAGAATGTGGGACACTCAAACCCCTAAATGGCTTTTGTGCTGCTGACATTGGGAGGCAGGCAAGCACAGTGCTTTTGGGTGCTCGAAAGGAGCTCACTGACAGACTGCCAGGCAAACTCAAATATTTTATCAGGCCCATGTCTTGGTCCATGCCATTGGTATTTATTGTGCATAGAAAAAGTCATTTGGAGAAGGCATCAATGACAGGCTTTAAAGCTGTGTGAAAAATGCGGTTCAACTGGAAGTGACGGCAAAACCAGCAATCTTCATGGTTGCTGACACAAACACAAGGAGACACCAATGCAGAAATGTGTTTTTGCTTCTTATATTCTACAGATAAAAACCTGTCTCAAAAAAAAAAGCATTCAATGAGCTATGTCCATCTGGTCCCTCTTGCCCAGGGTATTGTTAATCTTAAAATTCGCCAAATGGAGGCCATGAGCCTCTCAGCTTCAATGCTGAGCCACATGGTAAAAGTCATCCAACAGAGCACTAAAATCTGTGCAGTTCTGTGTGCCTTTCTCTGGTGGAAAAGGGAGCAAAGTGAATTGATAATAAAATGAAATTAGGAGATTGGCACTTGGCAGCCAAAGTCCCCTGCAATCTTTGTATTTAATTGTCTTTTTCCTGGTAGTACAAAGGCACTCAAAAGGCATTCAAAATCATTACCTTTAGAGAGCTCACTTCTCAGTAAGCCCTGAATGGCTAAGAATCTGTCAGGAGCTGTAATAAACTCCCACCCAACTGAAATGTACCTCTAGAATGCAACAGACAGCTTTGTACACAGAAGCACTATAAAGCCATTTAAAAGAGAAAACTAAGAAGGAAAATTACAATTAATGACAAAATTCCAAAGGAGGATAGAGCTACACAAAATGTTGTGATTCACACAGACTTTCAAAGAAGAGTTTGTGGGCTCTGTACAGGCTTATTCCACTCTGCATGGAATAGCAGAGAAATGGAAGATCAGGTTCATAAATCTATGAAACTTTAAGTTCTACCTGAACCCAAAGCTCTGTCCTGAAACATCTTCACATTCCAGGGCTCAGGTGAGTGTTCTCCTTGTGGCTGACTCCGAAGTGGGGGCAATGCCTACAACTGACCTTAACAACTCTCCTTAGTCCTTATGATCTTCCTCTTGGAAAAGAAAAATCCTACATACTAACATTTGTTGCTCAGATTGTGATGTCTCTGCAATGCTCAGATTTGAATCACTAGAATTACAGGAGTGGATACAGGAATTTTATGTGTACACACATCTCTATCTTAACAATTTCTGTGTTAGAGCACATGGGTTCATTGGCAATTCCACAGTCTGACACTCTACTCACATTATTCACATATCTGTTCGTATTTCCATCTAAAACTTCACCAAAAAAATTTCACATGCCAAAAAAGCACATGAAACAGTGGGAGAAGCTGTTCCCTACCACAGGTTGCTCCCAGCCATCTCCCTGGTAGCAGCCTAGAACATAAAAGGTGTTTAGATTCTCTCTTGGGAAAAAATGTGTGCACCTATACCTTACAGAAACAGTCGTGATTCACACCATTCCTCGAAGATCAGGGTGAAATTTTCTTCTCAGTGTTTGATTGGAAAATTATCAACAATTTTTCTGCATTCCCTCTCAAACTTGTGGTAAACAAGTGCAATTTGGAAGAAAAAATAATCCTCCTTATTGACCTGACTGTTGTTCCACAACACTAGCAGGTTGCTCCATTCTGAATATCACTGTAAAAAAGACATTTTGTGGTACCAAAAACATTTTGAGCACTAGAATAGTGGGTCTTCTGTATGTCTGTTATTTCAATTTTATTTTATTTTGGGGGCTGGAAAGGGAAGCTTCTTTGCCGTTCAGAGTTTAGTGCAAAACTGTAAATGTAGGTTGCCTGGCAACTGCTTTTAAAGAGTGTTATTTGCTCTCCAAGAGACAAGCTGTTACTTCTTGCTTTTTAAAACAAAAACATAAAAGAAGAAAAAATGGAACAAAAAGGAAAAAAAAAGAAAAAAGGTAATTACTTCACCAACTATTAATCTAATGGCTCCTTTATATGCATACAGTGGTGACATGCAAGGTCTTCGTCCTCCCCACCACATGACTTCCACCATGTAGCAAAGAAGAACCTGTAGCAAAGAAGTGGTTTTCTACAAGTGCAGCCAAGTGGAACTGACATCTCATACCAACTCAGAAAAATAAATTACATGCAAGACAATGCATCTCACAGAGGGGAAAAAAGCTATTAGAGGCCAAGGTCAAAGCAGCTCAAAATTTTCTTTTTTATAAGTTCTTGCCAGCAGCCTCTTGGGGAAAAACTGTAAGGACCCCTGTGCATATGCCCCCACCCAGCTGTTTAATCCTCTGTTTAGAGGAGGCTGTGAAGGGGCAGAGGCTCAGCAACACCCAGCCCACAGAGCTCACAGAGCAGAATTAGGGAAACCCAGCTGAAAGACAGGATCACTGGGCTCCCTGAGGAGGACACCCCCCATCTAGAAAGGTTTCACGCCTTTTCAAGAATTGAAGCCCATAAAAACAAACTAGCAATGGCTGCTCAAGACAAAAATGCAGTTGGTCCATAATTTCCACCACTTCCATCAGCCTCCTTTTCTTCCTTATTGAGTATGCAATATCTTAAAACTCCTTTTGCTCAATTTTGCATGTTTTGGTTCTGTGAAGACAATGAACATTATGTTGCATCATTAATATCAGATATTATTTAGCTGCAAAAAGACAGCTTACAAAAACCAGGCACACTGAAGAATCCAGAAAGTGATTCAAATTTATTTGGTATGTGCAGTTAGGGCTGCAACTTCGCATGACAGAATGTGTGGTTTGTAAAACAAGCATACTTACTTCTCTTGGAGGAAAATTTATACAGGTCAGAGATCCAATTCAGACTACAGAGGCTAAACGTTTCAGAAGAAAGCATTTAAGGTACACATATGTCCTCAACAGTCCTCTGGCTCAAGGAATATATTCCCTCTAAGGAAGTAAGTCAACTATCTTAGAGGTAAGGGGCAACTACATGAATGTCTCTGCAGAACAAATAGAAAAGAGAGGAATTGGTAATAAAAATTAATCTGAGTAAATACCGCAGAAAACTTTAAAATTGCAGGCCACAAATCAAATATACTATCAAGAAGATTAACTATGCAGCAGTTTCATGTTCTTCTAATACTGACAAATGAATAGAGGTTAATAATAATCTGGTTTCCATCAAGAATACCTTGCAGATGGTGAAAGTTCCCAAGGCGAAACAACAGCTAGCTAGTCTTCAGAAAGATTAATTCTCCTGAAACCATTCTATGACAAGAGTTAGCAGATTTCATTTAATTTGCCTGGAAACTTTTGTGCCCAGTGCATTTCAATATCTGCTAGCTGGCCAAAAGAAGAAAAAAAAAAAAAAAGAAAAAAAAAAAGACTTGTGTATAAGTCTATAAAGAGGTCAAAACTCGCCAATTAGGCCTGATTAGTTTTCATCTTCAAGTATACCTGTTGTGTTGCACCAGAAAAAATTTGTATTCAAATGATGGACCTCTATCTCTTTCAAGTCCTAACCTGAGCTACAGCATCACAAGACTCTTTGACTGCATGTGGATTTAACTTTTCTTATCTTTTTAGATATTTTATTTTTAAAATAATTTTCCTGTGTAAAAATACAGTTCTAGCTATAATTGCTTAAGCATTTTGTGGTTACTTTGATGGTCACCAAAACAGAGCCTGATTTTAATATCATATATTCTCATTTTCAGATGACATTTTAGGATAAAATTTGCTTCTGCAGAGGGGAACTAACATACATTTACCTCAGAAAATGGATTAAGTGGAATCCCTTTGCTGGTGTTCTTCCAACACTGAAAGAAGAAGCATCTTTTCTGATATAAAAACAGTTCTTAAATGAATGGCCCTAGGAATCTGTATCTACATTTTGTTTGAAAAAAATATAAAGAATGCTTAACAGCACTACCAAATAGACACACATGTAAAACATACAAGTTTATTCCAAAAGGGTGGAAATTATTTTTTCCTTTGCTTTTCATTCAGAAATTACTTTTGGTAACTCACTCTACAGACAAATGTCTTGTGACTACAAGAGAGAACAACGAAGGTAAATGCCTGGACTTCTATAGCTGTGATCCTATACAATTTTGTCATTGCCCCAACAGTGGAACCAGCAGTAGCAGTACTACAAAACTCTTTTCACAGACACTGTTAATAGAGCAGAACCTGTAATCATCTCTGC
Organism: Pyrgilauda ruficollis; assembly: GCF_017590135.1. Classification (NCBI taxonomy): domain Eukaryota; kingdom Metazoa; phylum Chordata; class Aves; order Passeriformes; family Passeridae; genus Pyrgilauda; species Pyrgilauda ruficollis. Next base: position 16,521,824 of record NW_024523648.1, on the reverse strand, counting down.
CAACTTTTAATTTGTTGGGGTGTTGTGCAAGACCTTAATGATTTTAGCAAGCATTAGGAAAATGGAGTGGCAGATACATTTTAGATGGGCAACTGAGGAGCTGGGCTCTGCCAGGCCTCTCAACACAGCAATGGAAAAGTTGCAACCATGTCTCAATTCAATTTTCTTTTAATCTAAAACAATATACAGGGGAATATGGTGAGAAGTAATGAGCTTGTTTTGCTTCCACAGAAGTCATAATTGACTCCAATAAAGCCCAAAATGTTTCTCCAGTGTGGTCCTAGTGTCAGTCTACCGGGTACCAAGCACCTTAGTCCCCAGATATGCATTTTCCCTAGGAAACTGTCAATATCATTCAGAAGCGTGTAATATGTGCAGTGGTTACTTTTTCAGGAAGCAATCTATTGACTCATTTCAGGCTGGAATTATTGCCAGAGTCAGCTTGAACAAGTTAAAGCTTTTTCTCAGAGCTGGAATTAGAGTAAATATGCATCTCTTTAGACTGCTCAGCCCTTTATAGCCCATGTGCAATATAATAAGGGCCAGATTCAGAGTAATGATAGTGGTCATTCAAATTCTGCACTGCAGAAGAAACAACAAAAGAAATGAAAACCATCAACAGACTGATTTTGAGTTCTAAAGTTAGTATATGACCATTGCCAACTGTGGTGTAACCATCTCTATTGGTGGTTGTAGGTCCTTGGCTCCCATGCCATTAGACCAGGAATGGACAATCTGTTCTTCTCAGAGGGCACCTCCTTTGGGCCTCTCAAGGCAAGCAGCAGGCACTTGATTGGCAGAACCTGATTAAGTAGGGGCATTGCTCACCTTGCGCATTAACTCAGTGCTAAAGCTGTTGACACAGAAACTTGGGTCCACATTTTTGTCTAAGCAATTTGAAAGGCCCATATTCCTTCTCAGGTGTCTCAAGGCATTGGTCAATCTAAAGGGAACTCTTAATTTTTGTTGGATCGATTAGGCTGAATTGCAGAAAAGAAGCTAAAAGAAGAGCATGCAACAGAGTCCATTTCTGTAGCTTGGAAGCAGGCTACAAGGTCAGGAGGAAGATTGTAGCTTTCACTCACTGTTTCCTGGATGGCTTACATATTTGCAAGACTCTTTGTTCTTTCTTTTTCTATTTTTATTTTTTTTACCAAAAAAAAGAATGAAACAAGCCAGGAAGTTCTTAGAACTATTCAGCACGGTACATTCCAATCAGGAAAATTATGGAACTCTCCGTATCATGAGACACTTTTTTAGGAGGTAGAAAATATATCTGGATGTAAGATTTATTTTTTGTCAGAACTTTAACCAAAAAATATACAGAATGGTGGTAGCCTGATGTTCCTTAACACAGGTGTGAAGTCTGGTTTGGTGCTTTTTGCGTTCTCATTGAGGGAGTGGTTTTTTTCTGCTTAAAAAAACTATAATCACCTCTCAAATAGCATCCCCAATCAACATTTTGGTCTTCCATTGTTCTAAGCATTGCAGCTAAATTGTAGCAATAAAATTACAAAAGATAATTTTTGACATTATAATGTGACATCTATATGCACTGCATGTGGAAACATTAACATTTATATAAAAATATTAATTACTTTCATTTAAGTTAGCCTTCTTACAACCAGAGGCACATCTATTAGCAAACAGACTCTGCATTAGCTCAGCAATTCCATCTGAGGTTTAAATAAAGAACTTGTGTTTTGATACTCTTTTGATATTTGAATAGCACTCAGACTTTATATTAGAGTTTTTAGGTCAGTGCCATTGTAAGAGCTGCATGCCATTCCTTGCCTGTAAGCTAACAGTTAAATTTATCTTTCCAGTAACAGCCTATACTAAGCACAGGTCTGTACTTCAGTACAAACTGAAAGGTAGGAATTAGCATTATTTCTTGATAATGAAAAACTACATGTGCTGAAAAAAGATGCTTGAGCCAATACATTGAATGAGTAATGCAGTGGGGAGGGAGAGGCCTGAGCTGATCTGACCCATTGAAATGGGCCAGCTCTGTTTCTCTTGAGAATATAAGCCAAAATAAGCTGTTTCCAGCCTGCCAGGCTAGTGTTTCATCAGACCACAGAAGGATACTGGCACAGGAACACTGCCTCCACAACAGATAGGACTTCTAAGTGCTGGACCAGACTGGGCAACACCCCTAGAGGAAATTTTTCCTTCTCCCTTTCTCTTTCATGAATGTTGTTTTTCTTTTCTGCAGTCCTCCTTTCTACATCAGAAACTTCCACTGGTTTTCTAACAGAAATAAGCTGTGTGAATCCTCTCCAGCCTTCCTACAGTAAAGTGGACAACAGTGTGATTGAGTAAAAGCACCTAGATTTGGAAGGTATATTTAAAGAAATTTAAATCAAAATTAAAAACTTAGCAAACTACAAACCTTCGATCATCCTGAAGAATCCTTCACAGAAAACAGTTCACGCAATTTTTCTGTCTCTGCCTGGAAAAGGTTGCTGAAGTGCTCAGAGAAAGAGAATTTCTCCTGTTTCAGGCCCCCACTGTAAAGCTAATTGCCTGAAATACTGTTAGATAACACAGCAAAAGGACCATACTAGTTTTTCTTTACTGTACTTTTTGTCTTTTCAGGATGAGCCATTAGAAAATGTTGTACTTCTCTTCCTCTTTTCAAGGATTTCTCCTGATGACAGGAACATTTACATGAAAATACAGAACAGGCACTGACTGACACTGTGTTGAAGCTCATAAAACTATCAAATTATGTTAGGTTAGAATAAATGTCATTGACATACAGGAACATAGCATGCTCACTAAAGCTTTTGCATTATTAAGTTTGAATATTTACTTGAAACTAATTAAAGATAGTATAACAGTCTGTTCAAAATTAGGGAGTTCGGTTTGGGGTTTTTGTGTAGAGAAAGGGAAACTACAATTTAATTAAACTACTATGACAGGTGATGCCTGATTAGTTTTGCCACACCTCACATTTCTAATGAAGACAGGTTTGAGACTAAGCTGAAAAATGTATTCCAGTAATGAGGGAGTTATTTCCCATTCTGTGTTATTACATCATGTAAACAAATACACCTATGCATATGGACATTGTGATGTGAGTCAAACATAAAAATAATGAATCAAATGCTAATAAAAATCTCAACTTTTTTTAAACTACTTATAGTTCAAGATGTAGCATGTCTGAATCTCAAAACCTCTTACAGGAATGATCTGCAAATCTCACAACAACAAACAAATCCTGTTTCAGACCAGGCTGAGAATGGTATGCAAAATTCAGGATGCAGTAAGAGAAAGCCTTGTCCAATATTTTGCATAGATGTAAAAGGAACTGGAACAATACAGATACAGCCTGCTGACCACAAACCATTTGAATCAGACTCAGTTGAAGAGTGGCTGAGGCACTCTTGGAGGGTGAAGGCACAGGTACCAGTAATATTCTTGCCTTGGGGAGGTGGATGAAGTCACCTTTAAATGGCATCTTAAAGTTGCTTCCAGCTAAAATTTTTTTGAAGAAGAATTTTTTTGAGAATGCAAGGATATAAATTTGGGACCAAGCATTCATGAACTGATACAGAGCACTCTAATAACAAAAAGAAGGAATGAGAGTTGCCTCTCTCATCCAGTGAGCCCCAGTCAGTTCAGGGAACAGATGGGTATACCAGTAAGGGGATGTAATGCACAGATATGTGTGAAAAGTGCCATTTACTGATTATCAAACACTGAATGGCACTAACTCCTGGCACTGTGGAAACTGGTAAAAACCAGACAAATGGCAGGTGTCTAATATGGAAATATAAAGAGGAGTGCAGATGTGAAGGAAAAAAAAAAAAAGAAATTTTAAAAAATCATTTGGGAACTTTTGGGAAATGTCACATATTATGGACATTTAATGTGCATGGTTTTTCATTACTTTAGATCATTACAATAGAGCAAAATCAGAAAAACCTGAAAAAAAACCAAAATCTTCACACAATACAGACCATAAGAATAAAATAACATATCAATATTGCTGTGTTTTAACTCAAAATTTAGAAACATTCATAAGCTGAAGCAATTAACATTGGTATAATAATTCTCAATTTACCAACTGGGTTAACTCTGCTCCAAGTTAGAACAACACTGATGTATCTGACTGCACAGAGAAAATTCTGGCACAGGTCAACAAGTCCAATCTCTAGATGATCCATTTTTCTTCAAAGCAGAGCAGACTTGTAAGATATAAATGTGTCAATTAACATTTCCAAGTACAAAAAACTTACATAATTTGAATTTTTATTCCAATTCATTAAACCTTTGAACTGGGATTTCTAGTATAACACGCCACTTGAAGAAAGACAAAGGGTCAGCATCCTAATAGATATCCACAGTGAGGGAGAACATACATCAGTATCTCCCCTTGTATCTCATGGAGACAAATGCACAAAGCCTCTGCTAAAAGGCAATATCTTGAGCTGAAACTGTGAAAATGATACAGATAATTCATGCTTTGGCTATCTAATACTGAAGACACGTTTAGCTCTAGCCTCAAAATCACATTTCTCCTAACAACTGGCTCTGGTGCTTAGGCAGAGAAATGTTTGTTTAGCTTGCTGAAGCAATGATGAGGACGAAATTAAAATAACAGTACTAGGAATAATATGCTTATTACGTATTTTCTTCTTAAGGTAAGAGCAGGTGCACTGGATTTTATCTAGGGAAAACACCCAGTTTCAAATAAAAACTATGTGGAAGAAAGTAGAAGGCATGAAATGTACTGTAAGGGGGGAAATACTAATAGCATTTGAGCAGCCTGGTCTAGTGGAAGGTTTTGGGAGAAGTACTGTAAGTGAAATACTAATAGCATTTGAGCAGCCTGGTCTAGTGGAAGGTTTTGGGAGAAAGTAGGAGAGACTGGACGAGATAATCTTTAGGGTGCCCTTCTAGCCCAAATCATTCTGTGATTCTATGATTACATTTTATTCTGTAGTTTGGTCAGGGATGTGTTGTATGCAGCAGCTTTTGGGACTTTGAGAGGCCAAAGCAATGCTATAATTCAGACTTTGAGAATGAAAGGAATTTCAACATTTCTTTGCTACCCTAGTCCTCAGTCTATGTTTATTTTCAACCCTCACTTTTATTTTTCTACTCACACACCATTCCTAAGGATTCACTTCATATCTGCTCACAAAGCTAAAGTTTTGATCCACCTGCTGCTTAACTTTTTTATTTAGGTCTGTTTTCACAAAAGCCCTTGGCTTGGCAATTGCACAGGTCAAATCACAGCATTCTCAGGATACAGAAAATAAGGCAGCTCTCTCCCTATGCTGTGAGATAGATAAACAAAATAATTTTGCAGATATCTCTGTAATTTTACAGAACATCTTCTCTGTGTGTCATCCCCTTTCTTCTAGGTACCTGTGAAATAATGGCTGGGGTTTTTGTAATAAGCCCTGTCTACTGAAGATCATGTCATTATATTTGCACTTTGCCATTCCTGCTTGTAATTTTTTCCTCAGACTTATGCAATAATGGGAACGCTGAGATGATGATAATAATAAAGAAAAGTTCTGAATCATAATGGCAGGTATAGAGGGTATTAGTTCCTGCATTCAATATTAAGAGAAAGAAACCAAGGCAGAACCAGGCAGCTGGAGAGCCAAGGCAAGGCTAGAGAAAGATAGTGAAAAGCCAAGCTGGAGGAAAATGCTGACTTAGACCCAGGATTCGAGCAGAAGAAGAGACCTGTGGAAATGAGGCAAATGCAAAACAGAGACCAAAGGCACAACAGGCAATATCAGGAAATTAGAGCCAAAAGTGGAAGCAAGGAAGGAGGGCAGATATACCACAGTGGTCAGAGGAAGATTTGTGTACCACCTGGCATCAGAGGTGTTCAAATCTCCTTCTTTGGGAGAGTCAACAGAAATACAAAAACACATGAAGATTTCACACTCCTTCTCTTCCCACCATGAAAGAAAATAGAGTTCTTTGAATGACAGGGACAGAAAATCTGTCCAAATAGGGGCCAAACATCACTTACAGTTACCAAGAAAGCCAAGAGTACCACTGATTAATTAGCAAATTAATTTTCTAGAAATGAGTATACAAATAAAGGGGTGGATCTGGAAGGGTCAAGCAGACATTGATCATAAACACCAAGATTTTTCATAATAGATTTATGGAAAGGTCTGATAAAAAGATACTAATTTTTCAGATCCAAAAGTGTAGGCATACAGCAGTGAGCAACTCCTACCAGAAGGACTGAAACTTTGTCTTAGACTCTGCTTGAAAATGAGGGCCTGCAGATATCCAGTCCAGTGGAAGCTGTATCAGGCAGCAAGGTAAAATGGTGAAACCCATGACTTGGGGAGAGAAGGTAGAATTTCTACCAGAAGTATTAGTCAGCTCTTCTATGCAAATTCAGCAGAAAAATATTCAATCAACTTGATGATAAATTAATAAAGCAAGATAAAATTTGGTTGAAATTTTGATTGGCTCATTTCATTTGTCCATTGACTTTTGGAGAAAAATTATAATTCCTTCCATAATTTAGATATGCACCAAGTCCTTTCTTTCAAGCCTAGCCAGATAAGAATATCAAGCAGTAACTATTGTATCCTGTGTTTGTCTTGTACATCATTAGAGAATTCCACTCTACTGTGTCAGACAGGTACAGGTATGCCAATGACTCAGTTTGATTAATTATTTTTAGCAAAAGATGTACCAGTATCTCCCAAAGTTCACAACTAATATCACAAAGTTTTACAAGTTGACTACAAACACAAAAAAATATTTTCAGTCATTTTCTACATTGTACATGCTTGAAAAGAACAGAGTTTGGCAACAAAGTCTTTTCTTTATTCCTTCCCCCTCTTTCAAATTATTGAGTGTGGTTCCTGTTTTGACCAGTCAGGTATGAGTTCTTTTCATCTTTGTAGCAAATCGTTAAAGAAGGTGGCAAAATTATTCATACTAGCAATTAGATGACTCAATGTTTATCTTTACCCAGTATTTGCAATAAGGTAATATGGATTTTAGCTGGTTGCTGGATGATGACATCATTGCTGTCCCATTGCTGTTGCTATAGAAACACAACTGGGCTTTTTACAGGCCAGGCAACAGAAAAGCTGTAGAGATTTGCTTGTTTCTAGTTTGGATACATGACTTGTCAGCCAAAGTATAAGATCCTGTCACTGTGTACCTGATGGAAAACAGAAGTATCAAAGGTCATCTGTGTCCTAAGAAGAGTGGATTTAGTAAGGTCACTACTAAGTGATCTGTTTTTCCTGCAATTCAATCCATATTAAACAGATCATGATGGCACCTAAGGAAGGCTGTATTCTGAAGTGAACTCAGTACATGTGGGTATCCTCACACTGGCATAAAAAAGCAAGTCCAATTTGTGGTGTTTATACCTCTCCATCACATGTATATTTAGATGCTACCAGCTACATGCATATCTTCAAATTGCTTACAAAAAGCTAAGCAAGCATTAAAGGGCAGATAGACTCCTGTTTAAATCTCACATGAAAGTGAAAATACTGAAGAGGTCTTTGTGGATTTGAGTCTGCACTAGACCCTGCATTTCTATAAAACACACATTGCGTAATCCCTGGGGTTATATTCCCTAAGCATGCCACATTTTCTGAATGTGCAACTTTTGCTGTTTGCAGTTAGAAGACTCAAAGATACAAGACCAGGGTTGATCGCTTCCTAAATATGATCATAAATGAAATCACACTTTATATTTTCATGGTTTGTGGTAGAAACTTTCATCACAGTTGTAAAAGAAGGCAGTTGTACAGATTTCAGAATTTAGTTTTGACTTTTGTAGGTTTCAAATTTAGAAACACAAAAGTTCTCTTTCAAGGAAAGCAATGCTGTACAAAATGAGTTGTGTGGCTTTTCATTTGGCATTTCATAGGAAGCAGTTATTTCAAAGTTGTTTTGAAAGGAGAAACTAAGACTCCACGCTTTCCTAGAAGGTCTGAAAGCATGACTTCACCATTGTGAGTCTCAAAAAAATCTTTCAGAAACACTTTTATTCAAATCAATGCAACCTATATTCCATGCATTGTACAAGATGCTACACAATCTTTAAAGAGATGCACTGGTTGCAATTCAGTCTCACAGCACAAAACATTAATTTATGTGTGTACATGGAGGCATGTTTACTTACATGCCTATAAGCAAGTTAGGTGCCAAAGTTGCAATTATAAAGAAAATTTAATCAAATGCAGGCAACAGAGACTAGATTATATTTCAGGCAGCATGTGTCTGTTTTGGGAGACTGGACTGGTTTAAAGATTGTCTTGACTTGCTCTGCGTAACTGTAGTGAGAACTCAGTCATATGATGCTCTTGGACACCTAACTGAGACACTTCCATTTAGACGTCTAAATTTGTAGATAAATTTTAACCATGTGTCCGAAAAACAGAATAAAATCATTACATATTAGAGTGACACAATAAAAGGGGCAGTTGTACAGGCAGTAGGAGCAAAAACAGGTGCTGTGTTTGGGTGCTATTCCTCTCTTCCATAGTAATGCAATATGCTTTCTTCTGGAAACCCAAAACTTGGCTTTGAGTACGTGAAACTCCAGGCTCATAAAGAAAAGGAGGTTAAAGGGTCTTGGTGTGATCTCCTACAAAGGCATGAACATTTTCTCAGGGGTGGCTTTACTTGGCAAAGTATCTAACTCAACTATGCCATTAAAGAATTTTTGTCATGTGATAAATGAGCTAGGAGGGACTTCCTGCCCTTACAGCACTTTCCTCTCTAACAGCACTGACCAGCTTCGTTCAACCTCAATGTATTCATAGAAACACAGGCTCATAGAATATGGTGATTTGGAAGGCACCGATCAGGATCATGGAAGTCCAACTCCTGGCCCTATGTAAGACACCCATGATCAGGATCACGGAAGTCCAACTCCTGGCCCTATGTAAGACACCCAAGAATTACATCCAATGCCCGAGAACAGTGTCCAGATACTTCTTGAACTCTGTCAGGCTTGGTTCTGTGGCCACTTCCCTGGGGAGCCTGTTCCAGTGCCCAAACACTCTCTGGGTTAAAAGCCTTTTCCTGATAGCCAACCTAAACCTCCCCTGACAGCGTCATGTCATTTCCTTGGGTCCTGTCACTGGTCCCCACAAAGAAGAGATCAGTGCCTACCCCTCCTCTTCCCCTCACAAGGAAGTTGCAGACTGCAGTGAGCTCTCCCCTCAGTCTCCTCCAGGCTGAGCAGACCAAGTGACATCAGCTGCTCCTCACATGGCTTCACCTCCAACCATCCTCATGGGCTTCCTTTGGATGATCTCTAATTGTTTAATGTCTTCTTTATATTGTGGCACCCAAAACTGTCCCTGGCACTCGAGGTGAGGCTGCCCCAGTGCAGAGCAGAGCGGGACAATCCCTCCCTTGCCTGGCTGTGATGCTGTGCCTGATGTGCCCCAGGACAAGTTTGGCCCTGAGCTGGCCCAGATTCAACTTGCCATAGACCAGGACACTCTGGTCCCTTTCTGCAGCGCTCTCTCCAGCCTCTCATTCACTGGTCTATACACGCAACCAGGGCTGCTCCATCCCAAGTGCAGAATCAGGCACTTGCCCTTGTTAAATTTCATGCACCTCCGCAGCTTAATTCAGTTTAAAAAGAAACAACAGTGGAAAACCAAACACAGTGAATTTTAAACTTTACCATAACTGTATTCAAATTCACTTTTTCCTAGAATAAATATTAAGCAGATTTTCCAAGAGAATTTTTTTGTTTTGAAGAAGAAACACAATTCCAAAGCAGACATTGCTTTTTATCTGTGTTTTTATGTCTTTTTATCAGAAATGGATCCAAAACCATCAGGAAATATTCATTAATTACAAACAACAACCAGTCTGCAACCAATAGCACATCTGCACTATCTTTTTTTAGTTCAGCAGTGTTGAAAGGCTACATTTCCTTTCATAGTACTTTTTATCCATTCCACTTTGAGACAGAATTTTTTTGTCATTTAATTTTTCTTTCTCTTTTACATTAATACAAGTAAAACCTGTTGGCTAATTGTCTAGCAAACACTCTTATGATGAAAATTAACAACATAAGTAGCTTTGATTAAACACCAAAAGTGATAAATTTTGTCAAATTAAAACATTTTTGGAAATCCTAAGTGACTACCAAAGGAGGATTTAGAGAAAATACCAACTCACATGTAATTGCAGTGGTACCATCTCTGTGCAACCATGCATTTATTATGGCATTTAAGCAATGCTGTCTCCCAAAATGAATAGCACTGAATGGCTTACAGGACAGTGAAAAATAATTCATTCTCTTTTAAAAACCTTTTGCAAAACATATTTCCTCTCTGGTTTAATTAAAGCCATATAAATGTCAGTCTTTCCTTTTTATTTGGTCACATTATTTATTTAATGCTGAAATCTTTTATTTATATGGGGTTGTGCAGGTAATTTATTTATAATAGATGTCATTTAAGTGAACTAGCAGTGAATTGTGATCACCTGATGAGATCACCTGTGTCCCTAGAGAATTCAACTGCAGTGATTCAGATCCCATCAAAAGGCAATCAGCCTTTGAGCTGTGACCTTAATCATGGCACTTAGATTTTCCATTTTATAAAGGGTTAAGAGGGTTCCAGTACAGAGGATGTCACCACTTATACCATGTTTTCTAGATGTGTTTGCCCATTTGTTGTTTGCAAGTTACAGGTGGTAATTCTTATCACTTACACTAAAAATGTTGTCAAGGGCAAAAGGAACACATTTTATATGCAAACACAAGAACTTATTGGCAGATAATTAGTCTTAAAAACCTAATCCATTATTTTTAAAATAGTTGCAAAGATACTAAAATTTTATCACACATATAATATGGTAAAAAATGTAGTATGATGTGTTGCATATATATAATTATACACAATTCCAATTATATATATTTAAACTTTCATGGTTTTGATTTTTTTTAACCTTTTTAAGGTCATAAGCTTGGTGGGGGGCAGAAGGGGACAGAAGGGGAAATGAAGGGATGCAGGGGAAAGAAGGAGGGGAACCTGAAGTATCCTGAGAATTTTTTCCAGGAGGAGAGCAATGTGGATGGTTCCCTCCCCCTCACTTAGAGTAATTTTTAGGTTTGATAACATATTCTACAGACCTTTTTCTTCTTCATTGTTCAGCAAGACCACAGAGCAAGTCAATTTGCTGTGGCTTTTCTTTTTCTTTTTCTTTTTCTTTTTCTTTTTCTTTTTCTTTTTCTTTTTCTTTTTCTTTTTCCTACTCTTGGTAAATCTGTTTCTGGTATAACAAACTTGCCAAGGTTTCATTCCTTTGCTGGCACTGGAGAGCTGCTTATAGCCCACAGTCTCCAGTATAAGTCTGCCCGTGTTTTTAAGTCCTGTGTCTGTCACCCTGTGCCTTTACTTCTCTGTGCTGCAGTTCATTGTAGCCTTACAGGCCACTCATTCCACACACAATTAACACTTTTTATTGTGAACTATTTGCAGAAAAGCAATTATCATCACAACCACACAATCATAGAGGGCTAAACAAACACCAAAAAAAAGTAGGTGGTAGTCACCTGGTCATTAGACAAGTAGTGCTGCAAGCTAAAACAAATCTCCAGACAGGCCAAAATAGAGCCTAAGGGAAAATCTGTGGCCTATTACAAGCAAAAATGTCCTCAAATTTACTAGGCTACAAGGTTACATATGTCATTTGAAAAGACAAAAATAAACCTAGCTGGTGGTTTCTAGGACAGAAAAAAAAATCAGTGACAGATTTCTACAGCAAAAGTGCATCTGGAATCTACCTCTGAACACCATATGTGAGAGAAAGCTGACAGTAACATGCTTGAAGTTAAGTCCATTGTGGTTGAATTATGCACCCATGTAAGATCCAGGAAATTATGTAAGTCACCTACACACTGACACACGTAAGGATGTATTTGTATGTCTAGGTGACTATATTATACTTCTGAGTAACAAGATGCACATGTATAATATTTTCAAGCCCATCCCAATCATTCCCCAGTGCTTTTGACCCATCTGCTTAGCTGAAAAATACAACAGACCAAATTCCAAAGGAAAAACCTGAAAAAGGATTTTGAACCTTGGGTTCAGAAATCTCAAAAACAACCTGCTCTTCTAGTCTTCTATTTGGTCCCCTACAGTCACCACAAACCCAGAGCTTTTCATTTCACGGCCACTTGATTTCGTTGCGATGGTGCTGTGCAGGCCCATAGGTCAGACTCAGTAATCCTTATGGGTCTTTTCCAGTTCAGCTGAGTCTGTGATTTTGAGATTCTAGAGTATAACAGGCAAAATTTTTCATGCAAAGCTTATCTTTATTGCTGCACATTGACACCATCATGTGATTTCTTCCATATACAAGTACTTCCTTCCTGCTGTTTTAACTGCCTTGCATCTTACATCCATATCTATTTTCATTGTTTACTTATAAAATTTTAACACAAGCCCATACTATTCTGGGTCTGTGATTAAAATATTTATGGATGTTGCACAGGTGTCCTGGGAACCAAAAAAGGAAGCTGTGATTTGTATATCCACCAGGTTGCTAAGCAAAGAAGCATCTTTTCCTTTACAGACTGGATGACTGCAGGAGATTTAGGGAAGATGCAATCCTTATAGAAAGGAAACCCACAGGTCATCAATTAAGAATAACTTAAAATAAGTTTCATGAAAGCTTTCTGTTTGAAAACAGGGGAGGTGTGGGTAAAAAAATAAAAAAGTGTCCACTGCAAAACCCCCAACTCATTAGATCATATTGTTCCTTAATTTATTCACACCACATGAAATAATCAGTTTATTTTCATATGTGGTATTGCCCTTTATAATATAGGATTTCACCAGACTTGATCTTATAAAAAGTGAATAGGGAGCCAAAATTATTGAAAGGAAAAGTCCTTCATATCCAAGACACCAAGACAGACATGTCTAGCAGGTTTCAGCTTCCAACCAAACTGTTGGTATGGCAACAAAAGACATTCATAGTTCAAAGACAGAATTGATATATATGTATATGATATGTGTGAGATATATTGTATATGCTCTTTCAAAAGTACATTTTGAAGCCTCTTATTTGATTAGTTTTAAAGGCAGATCCTCCTTGGTATATAGTTCCCAAGTCAAATAGATCTAATAAAATTCTTCCAAAAATTACTATAAATAATTACCACTCCCTCAAAAGCAGTAGGAAAAAACATAGTTTACTGATCAGTCCCACATAATTTAAGTTGCTCATATTTGTGAACAGAATTTATATATTTTTCTTCTTCTCTGTCTGGCACAGTTTCTGAAATTTCACTGCGGGGGATTCTGACATTAAAGTAACAACATATCAGGTACAACAAAAACACTGATACCTTATAAGTGCAAGCATATAATTTCAAGTAATTTCAAGAATATAATTTTCTATAATTTCAAAAACAAGAATGATATTAATGAAAACCAGCCCTTACCTCAAAATAGTATATGTTATAGCCTGATATGCAAAATTCTTTTTATATAATAAAGCAAGAGGCTCATGTAGATGTTCTGAGAGAAATGATACGTAGGGCAGTCATCTTCAGGCTCCATTCATCTATCTAGCTTAGTCATTCTGACTTAAACATGCTGAACAAGAAGATGTCAAAAATGTTCATCGAGGCATCCTTTAGGCCTCTGACACTGAAGAACACTGAGGATTTTATTGCAGCTATACCAAGAGCACATACTGACAGATGCTAGGAAGATGGGCTCATTTTCACCATACAGAATTAAAAGATACATCTCTTATGCGCTCCACACATTGATCTTAGCCCACAGCACCCATCAGTCCTGAGCAGAGGACATCCATCACCCTGTTTGGCTGGAATTATACTGCCCCATTTTTAATAATTTTCCAAAAGACTGGTGCTACAAAGGTCTCTATCTTGTCTTGTTAATATATGAGAGCAGTTGGAAATAGAAAATACCAAATACAATGTCTGAGCTCTGCTGACAGAATGGCCAGACATTTAAATCTATGAGGTGTATCTATCATGTATGCTGGTTTAAAAGAATCCCAGAATTGTTGACTACACCCTTTACTGAAGCAACTAAATACTCTTGCATGGGTTTTTTTTTCCTTACTGGAAACTACTTTTACCTTTTACTTTTGTATTATTAGAGCCATAAAATGTAACCTCATGCAAATCACTCATTACACTATGCCCTCTCCAGCTCGCATTTGTGCAGTGTGAAGATGTCTTCACAGCTAAGTCACTAAAGCATATTAGATCAAACAGGCAGTGTGAATTCACTTCATAGGTTACTCTACTAATGGAAACACTCCAAGAAAACTGGAAAAAGATGTCATTTGTTGGAAAGATAACACAGTGTGTGAAGGCAATGCATCTTCAGAGAAAACAAGCAAATCAACAACACATCACTTTCAGAATTCGTTAGCTCAAGGAATTTAATTTTAATTCCTGTACAGGCTCAGTATAGCAGAATGTGTGCATGTATGTACGTGTTCCACCAGCTTTCTGGTAAATTCACTTTGCACTACACTCTGCAATTCAGCCAAAAGCTTAACTAAAATTCTCTGATACAAGATCTCTTTTCTTAAATCACATTTTAACTTTTTTTATGCCATGGTGTGTGGATGCAATTTCTGAGCAACCAACAAAGGTAATATTTTTTATTTTGAACCAAATTTACTTTGGCCAAGGTTATTACTCTATTTGACTTCACTTTATATCAGTCTGTATATAAAGCAACCAGTCTTCAGATTTCAGAGGTCTTACTAAGGTCTTTAAATACTAACTATAAAAAAGAAATAAATAGTTAACTTTTTGTAAGAGTTAAACATGTTTGCAACAGCATTTATGTTTGAGTGCAAATACAAAGCTGGAAATCTGAAGGAATAGTAAACTTCATGTGAAATGCTAATTGTCTAACATTAAAGGACAATATAATTTTTATCTTTTCTTACATCCTCTTTACACCAGAACTCATTGTATTTTTCAGATCACTGTAATGAAAATTTTTCCTAATGGATATTCAGCACTAAGTTATTTATACCAATTTGTTTCAATAACAAATGAATTCCAGAAGCACCACAACTAACAAAGCACTTATTCAGTGTCTAGTTGGTTTCTGCATTTCTACACAGACTCCCAGTGAACAACCACAGACCCTCAACTTGGCGCTTCCTTTCTTTGACCTCAGACTCAGCAGGAGTCCCTCTGGCCCCATCCATCCTGACTGCCTGGCCAAGGAGCAGAAGAAGAACTTTTCTTGTGGAGCTAAAGAGCGCTGCTTTGGGGTTTCTCCTCTGCACACGTCAGTTGTGGTAAGACTGATACAAACTCTAATTCTGAAGGACTTTACTTGTCTGCCAAATCTGTTTGAAATTGGTTAAAAGTCTTAATACTTATTCTTTTTTAAACTTTTTTTTCTTGTAGAAGCCAAGGTAAGGGAAAGTGAACTTTGACCAGATTCCTTCCCTTTCATATTAATTTTCAGAACTAAAATTTTAATAGCTAAGAATTCTGACGTTCAGCTCTTCCAGATTTAGCCTTGCAGTAGAAAGTGTCATTGTCCATAAAGTAGAAGTTATACTACATTATTAAAGAGTGCACTCAGAAGTTTTCTTCTTTTTCCCCCCCTCTTATTTTTTTCCCTTGTGAAAGAGAATTGTGTGTTAAATTTAAAAGCATTCCAGCAAGACTGTGAAATAAGAAACTCAGCAAGCTTGAAAATGTAATCATTCTTGCCAATGAAATGTCCCAGATTCCTAAGCTTCCCCAGGACACAGCCAACTCCTATTATTATTATTAGTAGTAGTAATATTTAAAGACAACTGGATGATAGACATCTTTTCTTTTTGCATCTCTCACCATCATCCAGAATTGTAGCCTTTATTAAATTTTTTACATGGCATTTCTTATTACTTACTGAAGATACATTTCTTGCCAATACCAGATACTTCCATTCAGAACCAAGTTTTATATCTATACTTTTTTCCTTTGATGAGAGGGAGTTTTTAATTAAAACAAATGAACAAAAATACCCATATAATGGCTGAGAAACACTTAAACATTTATGTTAGAGACAGTCATCTCAGTGCTTTTAAATAACTGCTTTTTTAAAAAATCAATATCCAGAAGAACTGGATAGTTTATAGAAAAAGTAATGAGATGTGAATACTTCTACCAGTATTTAGGTCCAGCCATACAACTTAAAATAAAAATTACTGAGATCACCATATGAATGAGTGTCTGTTACTGAATGTTTACTGATGAGAATCAAGTTTCTCATGGAAAAAGCAGTACCGTTGAAATAAAAATGTAGCTAACATATCATTTGGTATCACTGTTCAGGAGACAAAAACAGTTGTCCTCTTTCATTTGGAGCATTGTGGTTTGGATGTTGCACTAGATCTGCTCAGCCTGTAAAGGATGTAATTTCTGCCAATTTCCCTATAGTATATTATACAGAAACTAAATCCCTTTTTTTTTTCCTCTGAAATAATTTTAAAAATTAGTGATATATTCCAGTTAGATAGCACACATTTGTCCCTTGTGATCTTCCTTATGTAACCAGAGTACCGTTTGACTTTCAGCATATTTTTACTTCAGGACAATGGAGGGAAATATACAGTCACAATCAGTATTCCTAGATAATACCTGGATACATAGATCTCATCTATACAACAACAGCAAAGCATCAACACATTAATTCTCAAAACCCTCCTGCAGAGAAACAAAGACAAGAAAGCATTACAGTGTCCATTTCTCAGACTACAAAAAGACCAGCTATTTGAAAGGGTCATCTGTTCAGGGCAACAAAGTAGAAACAATAGTGATAAACCAGCATTTTCTTGCTATCAAGCTTTAGATAAAGATTGCGATTTCCCTTCTTCAAGCTGAAAACCACATACACTCCCCAGTTTGCACTAAGAAAAATTAGTCAAAGAGAAGTAGAAGCACAATCTGTACAACTCTGAGTTTCAAATAGGCCAATAATGTAATCCATGGCCTGATGCAACTAGAGCCATTGAAAAGTATTGTTTCAAAGCATGCTGGAAAAAAACAAAGAACAGGTATTTGTGCTGATGGGAATAAGGATGAAATATAACACTTCTTTCTGTACTCGTAATAACTCCTACTTCATGATTTTGGTGATCAATCTTAAGTAACTCTAGATCTTCCAAAATTCAGCTGTATTAGAAATGTCAAGCAGTGACTCAAAAACTTTTAGTACTTTAGTAATTCAGCAGCAGCTGACCACATACACAAAATTCTGCATTCAGATAGTTTGTCTCAGTTCTCAGCCTGATCTGAAGTAATAGAAATCATGGGTGCCACAGACTTTTAACCTTTTAAGCAAGTACAAGCCAAAGTGTGAACATACCCCGAAAAATAGTCTCTAAAGAATATGTATTCTGGTACATTAAAAGGTTAAAAAAAAGTCATTTGATTGCATATGTTGTCCACTATCTAAGTGCTCTACTCTGCCATAAACAAAACACTTGCCTCACTGCAAGATATAAATATACTTTCTTTATGAATTTAATATGCATTTAGGCAGGACTGATCATTGCCAGCAGCTGTTCCTGAAATTTGGTCAGCAAAGCATGCTAAATATTCATTACCTCACCATAGTCTACTGTGATGAGTCTGTGTCTGTATCTCCAGCACAGCATTGCAGTTCCTCCCTCACCACATACGCTGAGACACCAAACAGATTCTCTAGGCTCAGCAAGCCCTGCATCACATCCTGCTTTTACCTGACGGTCTGGTGAAAAGGGAAAGCTAGGGAACAACTGATGCAGAATAATTGCAGCTGCAAAAGAAACTGATAGTTATGTAAACCTCGGTGCTTGAGACTCTGACAGGCTCACTCCATTATTAGAACATGTTAATTAGCACATGCTCTCTGATTTTCTCTCTGCTGCTCTTCTTGGCACAAAGGAAAAAGAACACGAAAATAAGTGTTAATTCACCTCATAAATTCACATGTACCCAGTGGGAAAGGCATTGTTTGAATATTTTTTTGGGTTGAGTAACTTCACAATACATAAACCTTAATCTAGACTCATAGCTATGTTAAATAATCAACAATAAGGATCTTGTATCAAATATCAGTTGTAAGGTGTTGATGAACAGAGTTTTTAATTTTGATATAACTGTGGAGCATGTCAGTTGGTAATCAAGAAAGTGCTTCTTATTCACCTTGAATTCCAAGAAAGACAGAAGATATCTGATGAGAGACCAAGAAGGACGAAGATGGAAGAAAGGAAATTTAGTAGATGAGAAGCTAGAGAGAAAACTTCTCCCTAGGGATGCTGAGCAGTTCAGAAAACTCTCCTCCACCACTAAAATCCAGACTAGGGTGACACTGATTAATGGCAAAAGAAGGAATGAGAAGTGCTGGTTTCCCTTCTCAAGGTAGAAGAGAATTATACAGAAGTATTTGTAAGAGAGCCATATGTACCTACCAAATGTATCTTTTGGCTAGCAGTGCAAAGGGGACTGCACATTGTATCCTGCAGAGAAACCCAAAACAGGTACAGGAGACCTTGTCTGAGAGATGTGGGGCCTGGAAAGACTCTACCTGGCACTTCAACCACTGACACTTAAAATGACATTAGCAAATTTTATGCAGATGGCAGCCTGGAATATACAATTGACCATTGAGAGAATTTTTCTATTAAAAATAGGAAAACAAAAGCCAATGTTCAGTGTTCTACAGATCTTAAATGCCAAAATTGGTAGCACTGAGAGACCCTTCAGAAACAGGTGCTGTGAACTACAGAGAGATGATGACAATGATAACATGCTGTCTTTGTTGGAAATATCACCCTTTGTTCCTCAAAACACAGGGCTGTTATTTAAATGTTAGTTGCAGCCAAGGCTCCATTTCACCCATATGTCAGAGCAGAAGATTACTTAATTACATACTTCTATGAAAGAAAATCACTGATTCACATCTGCCTTTGCTTTAAAATATATCCCCTTTTCAGCCAGCTGTATCAATTGCATTAAGTATGCCTAGTCTGAGTGCTGGTGTAAATTAAATGTACACAATCTAATTTTGCAATACAAACAATAGATTCAGGAAATTAGTCTTATTTGAAGTTGAAAAGTTAGAATCTCTTCTGCTTAATTTGCAGTATGTATTTATACCAAACTGGTTGTGGATGTAATGACAAATTGCTGTTCTATTATCACAAATATGATACAGTCCTTAACTTCAGCATAGACAAAACCCCAATCATAAATCTAAGTCCTGTTTTCTCTCTAAAATAGCCCAAAAATTCCCTCTGACATTCATACCCTTTGAGAAACTTCAAGTACTAATTTTTAGAAGATTTTTTTTTTATTTTTCAGTATAAAATACCTAACACTTAAAAGTACAAAAATTTTAGTTGAAGACAAGTTCAATACACTCCATCAGTGACAGGTTCTGTCTCTACAGGCTGGCAAGCTTCAGGAGAAATCTGGTTTGCAACATCAGAGAAATCAGCGGTTTTGTGCCACTCAACCGAAACCACAAAACAAAAAGGAGTTCAGAGGTATCAAAGCACTTGCCCGAGGACCCAGAGACAGGCGAAGCTCTCAAGAGATTCCCTCTCTTGAGGTTGTGTGACAACAAAAGAGCCTCCAGCACTGCTGGCCCCAGCTATGAACCAGCATCCAGAATCACCATCATGAGGTCAAGTAGTTCCCACACCAACAGTACCACAAAAGACTGGAGACAATTTCAGGCCTTTCTCCCCCTAAAAAGGGAAGTCACAAGGACTCTTCAAGCTTAGTTGAAGAGCCCCATCTTCAACTAGTTTTCCAGGGATTGTCAAGTACAGCTCCACGTCCTAGTGACACTAGTCACATCTCACAACTGAATGGAAAGTTACTCACAATAAAAATGCCTCAACATCACAAATCTACCTTCTTTTTAAGTACAAGTAAGGAATCTGGATGCTACTTCTAATGCAGAAATGCATGTAAATTACATAAGCACATATTTCCCAACCTTAAATTTATTTTGTGAAGGGGCATGAAAAGCTAGACAATAAGCATACAACTCGAGAAATGGCAAGGAAGCACCTACTAAATGACCCTTTCTCACTTCTGTACATTTGGTTGGGTGTTTTATTGACACAAATTTATCTGTTGGTTAACAAATATTTTGGTGTACAAACAAGCCTTTGTCTTCTCAAAACATCATGAGATTTTTTGGCTACCAGATATGCTCCAGAAATCATAGGAGAAACAAGGAGATTCAATTAAAGATTAGTTCTTTGAGCATGAGACAAAACAAATAAAGAATTTAAGGAAAACATTAAATATAGCATAGAGTGAGTAAATGAATAATAAGATGCAGCAGACTCTTACAACAAGGAAATCACATAGGTCAGCTGTATGAAATATGTGGCTATAAAGACAATATAAAAATAAAGATTAGACCAAAACCATATTCTGTCTTGAAAAATCACAAATAAGTGGCCTACTTATTAGAACAAATTGTTATCTCAATTACACTGAATTCAGAAACAAAATTACAAATAACATCTTATTGCACTCCTAGAAAAGGATCAAGGTACAAATGCAAGTAAAAAAAGTACAAAAAATACTGGTTTTCAATGTCTTCAACACCTTATCACTGCTATAAAATTATATCACTTTCTTCCATGACTACAGGTAACATAATTTTATTCCTTATAAATACATCTATTAGCTTTTTTAATCAAGTTACTTTTTTGACCTTTATGAGTGCAAGTTATAAAGCTTGTTTCTGAATCTTCTTCTCTTCTGTGCTGTAGTCATCTTAATTAGCATGATTAGAGTCAAGCTAAAGATATATTGACAATAACTTTGCTTGTTCTTTGCTACCCTACTATTTGTTACTCTGTGCCACTTTTCAAACTGTAGTAGAATCTTACTGCTTACATTTTATACCAGTAAATTGCTATTTAGTAGTCCAGAATAAAATGCTAAATTATAAGTGCATATTGTTGGAGTAATAATTTAAAACCAGAGCCTAATTCATATTTGCTGCTTTTTTAAGCAAATCTGTGCAGAACAAGAAGGTTCTCACTGCCCTTACCCATACAACCTCAGTAAGAAATGTGAGGACAAAAGTGGGAAGCCTACATGGGAGGAACCACTACATATCCCAGAGGACCAAAGTGTCCAAGATACAAAAAACCCTACACCAGAAGGTGACCTACAGCTCTCGTTTACTTTTACAGTGACCCCTCTATTAACCAGGGTAAGAGAAATCAGGTTATTTTCTCTTTACTGACAAAATTCCCTCCTTTCTCAGAAACAAAAGGGATGGTGACAGAACAGGATCATTTTCTGTCCTGAAAGGCAGAAGTATTTAACAAAAAAACTGTTTGTTTCTTTCTGTATAGATGCTTTCTAACCTCCTTACCTGATGCTGGAATTCCTGGACTTTTGCATGACTTTGCATATGTCTTATCCCTGTAGCCAATGGGGTAGGGAAGCAGGGAGAGAGGGGGATGGACAGACAGAAAGGTGCCTTTAGAGTTCAACTTGGCCATGTGTAGAGAGCTCAGCATGACTGCTCTCCTTGCTCTGGTACTGCAGGAAGGTCCTAACCTTTAAAAGGAGGACTGTGAAGCTGGGCAAGCTCCTCTTTGGGTGTCTCCTCCTTTTGCTGGTAGAGTGTTGCATACATCATGGAGTTTCTGTGCTGTTTGCAGCTATTTTCTAGGGAGATGTTTAGGGAGTGTTCATTCTGTGCTGTCATGCATATATTCTTATGAGTGTTGATAAGAGAAGCCAGCAGCTAAGCTGCATATCTTACACCCTATCTCCTAAGGCCAGTCTCAGACAGAAGCTTTGTATTTTCACAGTACCGCTTCATGTTATACAGAACACTCCCTTTTGGCATTTTGGACAAAGGCATCTTCTAGACAGCTTTGCCAAAGATCAACTCTTTCCTTAAGGATAAAAGGAAAGCTGACATTACATAAGGATTTTGAAGCTAAGTAATTCTATGGGGAGCCAAAAAACCAGACGATGGTTATCAGGAACAGCATATTCCATGATGCTGAGAATGCATATATCGCTGTCCCATGCTCCTAAGGATGTGAGTCTACATAACTTACATTGCTTTTGTGTAGGTCACAGAAGAAAAAAAAAAAAATGGAGGCTTTATTATTATCATTATCCATAAGAACAGGATAGAGTCTCAGACTAGTGAAAATAGCTGTAGATTTTGGTCTGTGGAGTCACTATCAGCCAGGATTTCAAAAGCATAAGTAAAACTAAAAAAATGGATGAATAATACATCTGCTGGAAATTACACTTGTGGGGAGATCAAAATTATTTACCACTTTAGAAATGATGGAGGGTTAAATGTTATGACAATTTATTTTGACATTTTCTAGAAGAAATAGCTTCAACATTTTCAAAATAGGAGCATTCTGACTTTCTATTTTGAAATAGCATATTTGTTTTGAAATTGACACAATATTGCTCTGGATTTAAGAAAAAATGTTTGGGTTGACAAAGAATAAAATTCTTCCTATTGAAAAAAAGAAAAACTATTAAACTCATTGAAAGTTGTTTCAGGTTTTATAAGCATTGCCTCCAGAATGCTTAGTTCAGCCACTAAACTTTCAAAAAGATGATAAAATCGATCATTTGTACAAATCTTTGAAAAACCAGCAGGGAGAAAAGCAACTGGAGATGCATACCTTTCAAAGAGCAAGGCTCTGAGGTTTCTTTTTCCTTGGCTACCATCCACTGCAGCATAAATTGGTTTTGTATGAAATAAAGCCAAGAAAACACATACATATAATTTGGAGCACTGCACAGCTGCTTTTCTGTCTGTACATCTGCCCCTATCATTTAGGTCTCCATATACTCCATAATGATCAGTAGACCTGACTTCTTCAAAAGGGATGCAAATCAGTCCCTACCTCAAGGGGAGACTTAGTTACACAGCAGGGCTCCTTCTGCTTCTCAGTCTGAAAATTTCTGGCAGTTTCATTTAAATGTATCCCAGAGCTCCATATTAAGTTACATACAACATATAATAACACAGATAATACAACAGTTGATGTCTCATTTTTATGTTAAATTCAATTTTTACTTGGAGTGTCTCCACTATTTCAGCATTTACTGTACTGCAGATTTAGGCATTAACAATGTATGAAGTTTATTTTAGAGGCTGCCAGGAGCAGAGAGTTGGAGAATTTGGATAGGTAAGGAGCAGGTATATGAAGGTCTGTTTGTCTAGGGACTTAAAGGGATTTGAGGTTAACTGGAAAAGTAAATTTTAATCTGGTAGAAGACCTTGCAAGGAAACAGCCATTCTTTAGTGGAAACTGCAATCTCAAAATCATTGATTACAAGGATCTCAGAATATTACAAGGGGATCACAAATCCAGTTTTCTCTAATCCAAGGACTCTGGTCCTTTAAGGAAAGCTTCAATTTTTTAAAGATTAAGAACTAGATTTGATAGCACAACCTTCATTGCCTTAAGCCAGGAAAAGGAGAATTTAGGTAGGTTTCCATCGCCTTGCAGAATCTGTTTCTGGAGCTCTGTTGGAGAAATGGAAGCTTTTATCAGTGTGCCTATACAGTCTGGAAGAACCGCAGCATTGTAATAAAAACTTTCTTCCCCAGGCTCCCAGTCAACTTCTTTCCATGGTTATCAGGACTTCAGGAACAGCTGCTCCTGCTGATGCTAAGCACTCCCACTTTAGCAGTGGGACTATGACCTTCATGCAACATCAAAATAACATTTTTGTAAGCACACATAACTTATCTCCCTCCTCTGCTTGGTGATTGGTCTTTTCTGTACATTCTTTCCTAAAATATTTTTATTCAGCTTTAAATATTACTATTTGCGTGAGTTGCGTGAGTGATTAGCAAACTCAGTTATGAGACAAGGTTACACCTCTTTGTATGGCATTTTACTGACCCAAAATACTGTCCTTTCCCCAAAGCATTTGCAGCATGCAGGACTTTAAAAACAGTGTATTTAGTCAGAAAATGACATGAGGACAAACATGACACTATGTCTAACATAAATGATGAAAATTAATCCAAGTAGACTCATATTCCCTCTTCCATTAGAAAGACTTGATTTAATTAAAAGCCAGCAGGTGTAAAGTACAAAGACATTCTCTTATATTCAGACTAATATTGGGAACTCACAGGCACCACTTAGTTTTTCTCAAAGTTAATAGCTTAGGAAGTTCTAAACAAGAACAACATCTGGAATTTCTATAACGAGGATGAAAATTACGAGGAAAGTCAATCACCTGGTTTGAAAACAAAATAGCCAGACAACATTCTAGGACACACATTGCTTCACAGAGGAAAAAAAAGAGTGGAAGTAAAAGATCTTAATTTGAATCACAGGCACTGAATGTTCACCACTGACAGACACAATCCTAAAGTGTATGGATATTTCTCTTTTTTTACAGGTAAGATCTTCATATCAGGAAGATATTCTTATTTCACACTTGCTTTAAGACCCCAGAGTGTCATTCATGATTCACAGCAGCATGAAAACAGAATTCAGTCCCTGATATTTTAGTGGAGAGGTTCAGTTCAGAAAAGCATTCTTGTATGGAAGGCCAATGGGCTAACAGTCCATCACTTTTTCAGTTTGGAATCATGATTCTGCTTTTTCATGTATCTTAACATACCTCAGTCTAGATCAGAAAAAATAGTCATTGCCTGTAACCAAACCTCTATCACTCTTCATCGCTGTCTTGCATACAGACTTTTATAACATCCTCCTCCACTTCCGCATTCTATTTACCTTCCTATAATAGATGTTTTTCTTTCTCCCATGTTAGTGCTACTTCTTCTCCTTTCTTAGCCTTTTATCTTTCCTCCTTCTTAATTCTGCCTATATCTCTATAAAACTTCAATTGTTACCCTGCTGGTTGTACAATTACTTAAGTCTCTCCATCTAAGAAGTTTTCCCATAAACATAATGGCAAACAGATAAAAGAAATCAGTCATACCTGGACATAGACCTCTCGAGAAACATTGTGCTCTATCATCTTCTATTTTTATTAAACTTAGAGACAACAGACAGTGTTTTGTAAATGCTGCAAACTCCCCATTGCCATTCAAGGTTCATTTAAAATACAGTGTAATCACCCTGCTGAGACAATTCCTTTGAGATGCAAGCAGATTAACACCTCTAGTCTTGTACTCTAGGTGTTCCACTGGAAGCCAGTCTGGGCACTGGCCTTAACAGTGGTGCTTTCAACAGACTTCGGTATTTGGTGTGTTTGCTACATTATGCTACCTCTTAGTGAGTCTCCGCATGCACTCAACTTGCAACTCTGAGAATGATCAGCTCTCAACCTCCAAAGTCAGAGCACTGGCCTAGTTTCTCTCCCTTACACCACTGTCCCTCCTCAGAACTTTTTTTTAAAATACCAGGGATAGCATATGAGTCCAGATTCAAGTTGATTACAGTATTTCAGGCCTGTAAAGGTAACAGTGGTTAATATGATAACAAATACTCCAACTTGTATTTTTAACGACAATAATAATGCAAAGTCCTGTCAAGAACAGTTGAAAACAACAAAAGGACCAGTCTTACACAGCTGCATAGCTACTTTTGAGCAGGAGGACCTCTTTTTTTGACTGCTTGTTGCACATCCACAAACAAAAAGAGGCTACATCACTCCTAAATTGATAGGTTTATTTAATTATGGCTTTAGGTGTAGGGTGCTCGTCTGCCTAACGCAAAAGAAACAAAT
This sequence comes from Pyrgilauda ruficollis, assembly GCF_017590135.1. Classification (NCBI taxonomy): domain Eukaryota; kingdom Metazoa; phylum Chordata; class Aves; order Passeriformes; family Passeridae; genus Pyrgilauda; species Pyrgilauda ruficollis. Next base: position 16,496,104 of record NW_024523648.1, on the reverse strand, counting down.
AGATGACGCAAAAGAGCCATGAAATTAACCTGTTCCTCAAGCATCTCCCTTATAGGAGCAAGATTTTCAAGAACAAGTTTTGCTTATCTCCATTTCTGATTAGGGAAATGCTAAAACTCTTCATGACTTAACAGAAAGGAAATTACACCAGCACTACAGACTTTTTACTACACAGCAGGTGCTGGAGGGCTCAAGAAAGTCCAGACTCAGGTAAATGGGGCAGAAAGACCAAGAAAGGATGGATGAAGATGCAAGGAACAAAATGCAGTATGCAAGGAACTGAAGAATGCATGTAATATATAACAGTAATAAAGCAGCTAAAAGCGTATATTCAGAGATACACCAAAGGAAGAGTAGAGAAAATTTATAGATTATAAATGGCAACTCATAATGATTCACCCTGCTGTGAGAAATAAGCAGAAATCGTAACTGGAGTCACATTCACATTCTTATTTCTGCATACAGAATTACTTAAATCTGACCTATTATGCAGTTTTCCTGATCCTCACGTTGACATGCAAGAGGTGATTTTAAGCCTCATCTTAGCAATAAAAAGAAGGAATTGAGTTTGATTCTGCAAAGCAGAAGAAAAGAGCTCACTCCATTTCTATTTACTGTTAAAACAACAGTAGTGTGTTCTTCTTTCTAGCTCTGACTTGCATTACATCCTTTCAGTATTATCCTCAAAGAGGGCCAGGAGGAAAAAACCCCTTAAAACTGCCTCCCCACAGAAAGAATAAATACAACCAAATCACCAGCATGGAAAATAACTGTACGAGCCCTAGGTATCAAAGCTTACCCACAAATAGCTCATAGTGAATAATGCATGTGGTTTAAAGTCGGTTAAAATAAGTGCCAGGTCACTTATCAGGCAGCAGTGAATTTGCAAGACTTTGAAGCAAAATTCTTCTTGTGATTCTCCCTCTCTGAGGAACAAATGACTGAACTAAGATGCAGGTAAGTAAAGGCTGGAGTGAAATGTGGTCAAGAGCTGGCCAGTCTTTAAGTCCACAGTCTTTTAGTCCTATAACAGAACAGGCTGGTGGTGCTGAAAAGGCAATAGTGAGGCATGAAAGAGCCAGCTGTGACTTTGTGAAACAAGATCTTAACATCATTGAGCCCTACTATGCCTCAGAAACTGAAAGGATTTTTCTTGGCTGAAAAATTCAGTAGAAAACAAACAGACTAAGAATCTATCAACGTGGGCCAATTGCCTTTAGTCCACTTTAATTTCTGTTTCTGAGACATTGTGTATTTGGCTGCCAGATTACAACATTTGCATGACCTAAAATTTTCACAGTGCATGTTCATAAGAATGCTTCAGGGCTAGCATCCCTTCAGATGAATTCATCTCCTCAGACTGCTGAAAGTTGTGCGCATTTTCCAGCCTTGGAAATGTACTTTGCTGGAAATGGCCTTCCAGCAAAGGCCATTAGGTTAAGGGCATTTGTAAAAGAAAGGAAAAAAAGTAAGGAAAACCAGGCAATATATAAAAATATATGGCCTTTCTCCACAGCATCATACCCTGCTCTTTATTTTATCTTCTCTGCTTAATGAGCCAAAGGTTTAAACAAGCACTAAGTTTCTGCACTGAAAGTGCAGCCAACTGATTATTCAAAGGAGCTCTAAAGCTTTTCATTACCTCCTTTCCAGGATGCAGGAGAAAGGTGCTTAAATTGCAACATAAATTATTTTCCCCTTGGTGTGCTTGTGCCTGTCAAAATAAGTGTTGTTTGTATGGGTACAGCTCAGGCAATTATTATCGTCTTCAGTCAATAACTTAACCTTATTATCAATGTTCTTCTAGTGATCCAAAGACTGGAACTGTTACTAAGAGTTGATGATATATATTCCAATATTGCAAGAGGAAAATCTATTTTTGTACCAAGACATGTCAAGAAACAAGAAAATAATTATTCTTAAATAATAATTCATAATAATTATTATGGTTATTCCAGGTAAGATTAATCTTCAATTTCTGTTTTTCCTCTTTAAAAAAAATGTGATTAATTTGCTGCTAAGATTTAAGAAAATAAACCTTACAAAAAATTATAGAGTTTGAGTGAGGGTTTTGCTCATGTTTTTTACCAGAACTTCTTTGAGTTTCATTTTTATTTGCACACTAAAAGGAACTGAAAATAAATTGTAGAAATTTGAAAGGTCACAGTATTAGGGTCTTATTTTAACTGTTGTGAGGAAAACAAAATTTTCTTTGTTTCTTAACCGTTTATAAAGAACCTCAGCCTCACAAAGACATGCCTGACAAAGTCTGGCCCTACATAAGTTATGCAAAGACCCTTGAAATAACATCATTCAATATGATTTCTTCACATAAAAGTACATCATTTTCCAGGTGAGCAGCAGTCATCCAGCTCCTGTTTTCTGCAGGGGCATGATAAAACATCTACTGCCCAATAAATAAACACTTAACACACAGCACTACTTAACAACTCAATTATTTCAAATCCATATTAGTTCATAGACAACAAGCAGATCGCGAACTTTTGCACATTTTCAGGGTTGGAAAACTTTGCAGAAAACTTCAAGGTAAATTATTTCTGTCAAGGCTGGTCCTTCCTTGCATTCACTTGGACATTACTAGCTTAGGTAAGTCTTCCTGCAGAACCCATGCCAAGACAATTTGAAAACACTGAACCAAGTCTCAGCTTTCCTTTGCTAAGTAAGAAGCATAAACTGCACTAGAATCCCAGAAGTTTTAAGAAATCTAGAAATGTGAGGGGTTTTTCCCCACAAGTTTTACCATCACAAAATTTACCATTACCAAAACATTTGGTAATTTTATTAAGACACTTAGTTGTGTGGTTTTGTTTCCTCTCTTATTCCAGTGACTTAAGCAACCAAAAGACAGAATTCCTTTGCTTTGATAATCAACTGCATTACATCTTCAGAAGCAAAAAAACACTAGTCCTTTAGTTTCTCTCATTTATGGAAAAGGTACATTAATTGCTGCCCTTAAACAGTGTATATTGCTTCAAAACAGGTTTTCACGTCCTGTTTGCCAAGCCAGCAAGCTTTCATATCACTTTAAAAAACTGACTAAATATTTACTTTATTAAAATGTTTAACTTATAAATTGGTATTTTAATAATCATTTACAAAAGAACCAGTATCTCACCTACAACTTCTGTATATTTCATCCTCATTTAAAGCACTGAGTGCATAAAAGAAATAGACAAGGGTTAATACATGTTTTTAAAACTAATTCTGGATGCCCACATGAAAGATATTTAATTACATACAAAACCTAGTTTAACTCACATCGCATAGAAGCCAGAAGTGAAAAGACAAAAGAACACCCCCATATTTTAAAAAATTGCCCCCTGCAATATATAAATCCCACTTACCATAAAAAATATGTATCCTTCTTGTATTTTCTTGTCTCTGTAAAGGTGAGCATTGCTTTTTTTTATTAAGACTCAAAATGCAGTTCTGCTCAAATATACTGCTATTTAATTGGCACTTAATAAGCAATCCCATTTTAACATGGATTGATGCTATTGTAGTTTAGAGGGTAAACAAAATATGCTTGCTCAGTCTTCTTGCATCATGTAATTCTGTTTTCATCCACACATTATAAACTCTTGTCATAGTAAACAAGTGATAGACTGCAACTACTAAATGAACCATGAACAAGGTATAAAATTTTCTAGGGATATGTTCTGAGATTTCAGAATTTAAAGTTAGCAGTGTATCCCGTTACAAACCTTGATAATGTTCAAGAAATGGTCTGATGTTGCCAGGTGGGACTATATTAATCGACAATACTTTGCTTAAATGTCAACTTCATGTTATACTCTGAAAGGATTTGAAAAATGATAATGACTTATTTCAGCATTTCACAGAATCTACCTCAATTTTAATCCAGGAATTTGAATCCAAACCCAGCTAAACCTCTGATTATATCTAAACATTTATTTAACACAGTCTTCTATTAACTTGGAGTGTCAACAACAACAGGAACACTAAAAGTAGTCATTCTAAACATCTTTGGTCATGGAGGTACCAGGAAGAAAAAACAGTCCTCTTTCTGCAGCAAAATGCATGGAAAGTAAACCTTTGGGTATTAAATTACTATTTTTATTTTTATTTTCAGCATGCCAATTGTCGTCATCTTTACTTTGTACTTTCAAACCACTGAGTTTTACCACTCAGACTGCCCTCTCAAAGAACACTACATGGAATATGAATGGTTTGGGTTCAATCATATACATTTGGCAGTGCTGGATTACTACCAGTTTTCTTAACACATTCCCATTCATAACAGGTTGGCATAAAACAGTATCATGAGCAACACTCTACCTACTATTTTTGTCAGTTTTATAAGGCCCAAAGCCATCCTAGAAAATCTGTACTAGCACAAGGCAAGGTTGTTCCCCTCATTGCTGACATATTGTTGCCTCTTACTGATTTCTTCGTAATCTCTTAAGTACTTAAAAATAGCAATTTTTTTCTTAACGGAATTAAACACATTGGCCCTGCAAAACATTTCAGCAGCTTTGGGAGAATGTGGACATTTGTCATTGATTTTTCATAAATATGGGGCAGCCCATGTGACGAAGACATGGTGCATTGGAGAGCGGAATGCAGCATCTTTCTTTTAGCTAGTCAAACTTAAAAGGACAGTTGTATCCTTTGATGGTCATCTCCTTTATGAAGAATATTCCACCAACAGTAAAATATTCTCAGTCATTTTATAAGTAATGCATGAGCCACTGGCACCAGGGACTCTTCAGGGAGCAAGAAGCAGGCAGTCTTCTTAGCCACATATGTGAGGAGGTATTTGTGATACTCTTAAGTTATTTGTAATACTCTTAAGTTATTTGTAATGTCAGAACTGACTGAAAGAGAAATAGATGACATCATGCTTTTGGCAGTGCAAGCTATGTCATCTGTAACCTTGGTCAGCAGCCAAATGCTCACCCAGCCACTTGCCAGCTACCCTACTGAACAGAACAAAGGTAGAAAACAGAGAGAAAAAAATCAGAATTACAGATCAAAATAAAAAAAAATCAAAATACAGAAAGGGAGATTACCATTAAAGGCAAGAGACTCAACTTGGAGCAAATTAAAACAATTTCTTGTCAATTATAATAGATTCAAACAGAGAGAAACTTCGGTCACTTCCTTCTCCTGCTTCCTTGCAGAAAGGCGAGCTCCCTGACCAGATTCTTCCTCCTCCCTCACTAAACGATGTTATGGACCTGTCAATCTCTGCTACCACTTTTTGACAGCTGGGGTGATTATTGTGCATAGGATTTGGGTGCCTGCCTTAGCCATGGTGTCCTCAAGTGCAGAGACTCTCCTTCCTCTGCTGTGATGGAGCTGAAAAAGGCTCAGTAGTCTCAGTGCTAAGGAACCACGGGGTCTGACTGGGTTAGGCAAAGCATTCCTCTGTCAAATGCTGTACCAATTCAGTGGGATTACATGTGTGTTCTGCCATAAAATCCCAGGCCTTGGAAGGTGATATCTGCCCTAGGCATCTGCCAAAATCCTTCCACACCCCTGCTGCCCAGGGATTGGCCACATCAGGTCACATTTCTCGGTCAACTCACCAACAAGTTGTTTACTCTTGCACTTGGACGCAATCAAGTTCCATCTGTCCAGAAATATCAGGTAATAGGACTTTACAGTGATAATGCCTTGTCAATATTTAAGAAAGTGTGAATTTAAATGCCAAAACCACTATTTATATTGGCTTCTGAAGGGGGAGCCGTCAGAAAAAAATTCACCACAGTAGGTACTCTGAAAGTTCCATCATCCTATGCTGAATGAGTTTTATTAGATACATAGAAAGAACAGACTTGCCCTTCAAAATGGGTTGACAGCAGAGAATCCAACCACAACTTCACTGCTAAGCATTCAAACTTTGAGAGATCGCTCTACTGACACTTAAAATTTATAGTTCTACAACAGCCTCTACAGCAGCATTAATGGGGACTGTAAAGCATCAGAAAGCCTACAGAAGTAAAGCAGTACCTATCCTTTACAAAGGATTGTACTGAAAAACAGCATGTGCACTAATATAACCCTTCCTTTGTAAAGTTCCTCATACTTTTACACAAACCATTGAGTGTAGGAGTTAGAGAACAAATCGTGAAAGAGCATTTTAATTTCCAACTATTCATCTAAAAATTTCTCTTCTCCAATGACCTCAGAGCATCTCCTAAAGTTGGTTATTTCGTTGTTTTTCATCTGCTTTGCATTACCCATACAGACGCTGAAAAGTCAGTTACACGCGTTTTCTTGATGCATGATCTCAGGGGATATATAGGAGACTCAATAATCTTGCAAAATTTTCAGAAAATCTAATTGATGCTTATAAAGTAATATAAAACCCAGTGGCCTGCATAAACATGATTAGACACATGAGGTTGAGCATCTTTCTACATAATCTCTTCACATCAAAACTAATTTCTGCTAAAAGAGCTATCACCTGAACTCCCTTAAGAGTAATTTTTTGCATAATTTTTGCCTTTACTTACTCCAATTCTATTATTTATTTTTATAAAAAAAGCCATAACCAAGTTTTGCCTTCATTCCCTTTCATTAACAGTCCCTTTTAAAATTTGTCATCATCATTTCTTAGTTTAATAAATTTTCTCACTCATTCTCTGCTACATTTCTACAGTATTGATTTCAGAATATCTGTCATTCTGCCTCAGGCAGGATTGTAACCTCATCTATTGTACTGTCTTAATTCCAGCTCCCTTCAGATTCAGAAGGAGGAATTCCCTTCTCACTAAAATTATAGACTCCCACTTCCAGTACTAAAGGAGATTGAACTTAGGACTAAACTGAAGTCAAATTTAGGTCCCAGCTCTCTTTCTGATAGCATGAATTTAGTTAAGCTAAGCTGTTCCTGTCTGCTTTGACAAATAGCAGTATTGAAGATGTAGCAGGAGGAGAACTATTTAGCCAGGTGTTCCTTTGCAAAGGCTCCCTTTTTACAGTGAGTCAGAGCAGAGTATGGGGTTGATAAAATGCAGCTGATAATAAACCTATGGGTAAACTAAAGGCTTTGTTTAGCTTATTATTGAAAAAAAAAATCTTGATTTCACATTCACTTCCACTTCCCTCAATTAAAAGCATGTTCTTAAAAGGCTCTTAGTTTTTTGCTTAGCTGGGTACTTGAATAAAAAAGACTGAATAGCACATCAAAGTAACGTTAATGTGTGCCTTGGTTCCTGTTTGTATATAGATGACCAAATTCATAGCACTGCAGTTCCACTGCAACTTACTTATTCACAAGTTTGCTAATTTGCCATTTTTTAAAATCACTTAATTAGGACAATTCAAAGAAAATTTCTTTTCTTTTAGTTCTTCAAGCACATAAGAACATGTGCAAGCTCTATAATACTTTTTTTATTTCAACCAGCTGATATGCACAATCCAGACTATGCAAAGCAATAACCAGCCTGTTTTACAACTGACAGAACCCACTCAGCCCTAAAAAGGAGTCTCCCATACTCAACTACCAGCATGAAGGAAGGGTATGTGACAATCTACCTGAAAAATACATTGTGATTTCCAAAGAAATTCCATTTAATAGGTGGGCATTTCTGACAAAAAAAAAAAGCTCAGAACTACACTGTTGGACAAATTCTAAGAAAAACAACTAAAATTTATGGACCAGTGTTATGTTTGGTAAGGGCTCAAAGTCAAAATTTAAAGCTTAAATATTCCACATATTCACAGAGTAGGAGATTGAGTAGTCTAATAGGAAACCAAGGTTTGTGGCTTAATGTAGGAGGTTTAATTTATTTGGTTCTCAGTATGATCAGCATCAAGAGGGAGCACCAAAATCAGTGAACAATGAGACATTGCTGCAGTGGCAATACATGAAGAAAGCACAGTGTTGCCCAAAGCTTCAGGATGTTTACTAAAAGACCAGGGATGCTGTCACTCAGACTAATTTTGTTATATGCAGTTTCTTCTATTCACTGAAAGCCTGTACATAAAACATGTCACTCCCAAAGCCTTCCATTTTTCATTTCAACTGATGCAAACTAAATTATGCACTTGAAGCACACATGCACAATCTGGAACACATAATTTTCAATACACCCTTACTCTTTGTTTCATTTTAGTACTGATGGTTGTCCAAATGTGCTACATCTTATCTTCACAATCTTCTAGAGATATTCTAGAACCTCAGCTTCAAATAGATAGCAAACAAGAACTGCAACAAAAAATTTATGAGAGTGACTTAATGCTTTTAGTCTATTCCTTAGGCCAGAGTAGGTATCTGACTTGTAGAAATCATAACTGTGGGTTTTGAGGAGCAATACAGTCAGGGGAAGACAATACCACAGCAGAGAGAAAAAGGAGAGGATCTCAGTCACAAACACAGACACAAAGGCTTTAGGGAAAGAATGGGACAAAAAGAAGTCAGGATCAAATTACAGCAGAAGCTAAGTAGACATGGAAACAACTGACAAAGGACTTGAAAAACTTAATTTAAACATTCCTTCAAGGAATGTTAAAATTACAAATAAAGAAACAGAGAGTAAATAGAAGGATTAAAGCAGACATTATCAACCAAACATGGAAGACAGAAAATATGCATCCTCATCATTTGAGCAATGTTCAAGACAGACAAAGACATTGCAGAAATCACGGCGAAAGTCAAAGAAGCCTCAAAATAAGAATTGTCATAAAAATGGAATGGTGAATAAAGTATGTGATGGAACTATACACACACCATATTTCAGAGAATACCTACAAAGATAAACTCTAGTAGTGCAAAGCAACCATTCTCATTTTGATAAAAACAGCCATTTTCTGTCCAACACACATCTGCACTGTTACTCTGGTGATATAAAAACACACATATATACTCATTTAGCCATCAGCAAGTCTGACATTTTAAAAGCCAAACTAGCCTGCATGATATAAGTGCCTCAGCTTTCAACAGCAAAGATCACAGTAAAGTGTACAACTGAGAATGCAAGGTTGTAATCATGACACTGGAAATAAGTTCCAGAAATCAAAATCACTTGATAATTGGAGTTAAAAATTATGAGGGGTCATCCTCACTTAAACACATAAAATTTGTCACATGCCACAAATCACATACTGAAACCAGAATATTTCACTCCCTACTTCAGGTCTAAAAAATCTGTCCATGAAACATTCCTCTAGAGTGTGCAAAAACACAAAAACAATAATGTCACATATCCATATAAAAGAGTTAGTAATTAACATTTAGTTCAGCAAAAGCTATCACCACTGATCAAGTTGGCATACATCTACATATCTCCTTCCTGAGAATCTTCCCTACCACCTTGCCACTTCTTTTCATGCTGTCGACAATTAAATATGGAAATCACCGGTAGCCTAAGCTGCACAGTTCTGAAATCAAAGGCCTGCCTGCAGGATGAGAGGGAGAGGACAGGCAGAGAAAGCACGCTCAAAGCCTTACCTTCCAATGAGCAGGAACTCCCCGAGCACGCCCAGGCGCCGCATGGCGATGAGGATCCCCCTGACTGTCATTCCCTCGCAGAAGCACACCACCACCCTAGCCTTGGGTAACCTCTCTCGCAGCTTGCGCAGCAGGCGATCAAAGCTCTTCTCGCCAGCGTTGCTGTAGATCTTGTCAGAGTGAGCAATGCAGAGACCCTCTTGGGCAGCCAACTCTTTGAAGGCTTCCATTCCACTTTCCCCATAATTTCCTATTAAAAAAAAAATATTATATAATGCATTTAACTAATTGAACTGTGATGGGAAAGTGATAGTTTCCCCCTCCAAAATCAAGCAACAATAGCAGAAGGAAGAGCAAAAGAGATCCATTAAAATGAATCTGCTCAGAGTTCAGTGGAGCAACAGGATATCCATGTATCAGTAGGTCTTAACAGAACTGGAGACTGCAAGTTTCTTTTCTTAGGTTCACTTAACAACGAAGAGGAAAGAGGACATTAAATAAGGAATGGATAGGTAGAAAAGGGGACAGATCAGACAGTAAGAGTGAAGTGTTATTAACATTTCTACAGCAAAACCCACAGCTGAGCTAATTTAGAAAAACAGTAATAGGAAAGGGAAAAAATTATTTAATTCCAAGCTGTCTGTATAACATGCAGTCCATGTTCACAAAAGTGAATGAAAGATGGATGCACATTTAAAACACGCTGTGTTTTTACACATGGTAACATTTTCAAAGTCACACTAATTTGACCAAGCAATGTTCATGACAGCTAAAATTTAGGCTTGATGATGCCTCTCTTAGAACAGGAGACTTTCTAACTGAAAGAACTTCAGAAATAACCCTTTCCAAGACAGAAATATTTGAAGTGTGGTTCAAACTATATATAAAAGCTGATTCTCAAATTCACTTCTATTTATACATTCAGCAAGCCAAAACAACAGTTTTACAAAGCTTAGAGTGCCTTCTGCTATGGAAACAGGTGAAACCCCAAGTTTTTTTTGAATATTTTCTGCCTGACATGAGCACAGGACTTATGATGAACACCCATCTCATAAGAGGAAGAGATGGATTAAAAAAAAAACCATATCTATTAACAGTAACAAGAAATTATTCAAAAAGAGAATCATTAATTTAATGCTATCCATATCCATAATGTTTCTTTCATTTAATTAGGGAGTAAAATCAGATATTCTGATCACTTCTAGACCCAGACCTTTTCAAGCAAGGGATGATTGAAGAGGTCTCACTTCTCTGTTTTCAGCAACTGTTTGAAACAGCAAATTGCAAAGAGGAGGACTTCTGAATAAGCCGAAATTTCTTCACCCTCAAAAGTATAGCCATCAGAAAGAAAATGCAGCAAGAGACAGTTCAGACACTCTGTATAAACCCAGTAGAAATATGTACATTTTTCCAAAAACATGGATCATTTGCCACAGATCAACACCATGCAGACACACTATGACAGTCATTGTCATACCAAGTTGCAGACAAACCTGACAGGTCTAGTGACAAACACAAAGCTGAAGTTCCCCAGCCCTTTGCACTGAGCTGCTCCAGTTTCTCATAAATTTGAAGCGTGGAAGAATGGCCTCCTTTCTAGCCTGTGACTCAACATCATATTCAGCAATCAGGTCAATTCTGCTTTTTTTTTCTGTGAGCCAGAGGTACTCCAGTGCAGCAGTCCTGCCTAGGTATGGGGAGGAGAAGAAGATCTGTGCCTGGTGGGAATTCACCACAAGAAGCCCAATCCCACAGCCTTGTACTCAGGTAAACACTGTGGCCTTGTCATATGCTCAGAATGACCCAGATGGAGGCATTTCCAGGTATTTATAGGCCAGGACCTGCAGTCACCAAGGGACTTGCTCCAAGGCAGTACAGTTTGAGCCTTGCTGCTTTGATGACTTGCCTCAAGTCCCAGAATGAGGTAGGACAACCTCACTCCTAACTTGCCATTAGCAAGAACTTTATGCTTCAGAAGGATATATTTCCCAATTTCATGTGGAACTTTGTTCAACAGAGATTCCTTTGAAACCAGTAAGGTTATTCTTACAGTCTTATCTAAGGAGGGACAGGTGACTAAACTGAATCCTATTAGATGTTTAGGCAGTGCATATTAAAAAAAATATATAGCAAGTTTCCTACCCAAACTTTAAGGAAGGGCTTTGTTATACATCAGTAAAGCACTATTTCTGCAGTAGTTCAAGTTAACGGTTGCAAGAAATGAAAAATTAAATCCTTTTGGAATGATTTTTCTCAGCTTTAATTTTGACAAAATAACAATTATCTCAAACATAGTCAAACCCCTACTAACAGTACAGCAGCCTACCAAAACATATGCTAAGAGAAAGATTGATGTCTATAAATTCAGTAAGTGTGACAGAGAGTCTATAAGGAAAAAAGCTCATTAAGATCAAGAGCAACATGAACACAAGATGGAATAGGGAAAAAACAAGGCAGAAAATGTGCAGCTCCAAAGGAAAGATTTCCAATCCTTATATGAAAGTAGCATAACAGCTGTCCCAGTCCAGCAGCAGCACAAAGTCTGATGTTTGACTGGAGCTTGCTCAGCTCACAAGAGCATTATGTAAAGTAGGTTTCTGCAACAGCCAGAGATGAGACTTGGTGACCCTGGAGGTCCTCTTAAAATCTGTTTGCCATGCTCCCAGAGCAAGACAACGTGCTGCACATCTTTCCCCTCCAGGGAAAAAGATCAGAGAGAAAACGAACATGTAACATATGCTACATAGATTGCTCAATGCACCCAGCTACCGAGGTATGGACAATGTAAGGGCATATATGGAATAGAAAACACCAATTAATTCTGTGCAACAGCCAAGAACACAGCCATCTGTACCAGCTTGGTGGGTACATCCATTTCAATCCACACTCAGACAGCTGAGAGGAGAAAACTGTAATGAAAGAAATCTCTTCCTGATTGTAGTCAGTGAAGAGTTACATCAGGGCCCCAGGCTAAGACCTTTCTTCCTTTGAAAGAGCCACTGAATAAAAGATCTAATCTTATCTGAAACTGCCTTTTGCTACCAGGATCAGCTGTGAAAGGCAAAATAATTATTATTGTGATTTTCTTTCTGACCTCTACCCAAAACTAGGTGAGACAGTAACATACTTTGAGCCCTACAATTGGGGCTCAAACAGCCCTTGCCATTTTTTAACTTTTTTTAAGGTCTGTTCAACTTGTACCCCAATCAAAAGAACACATATTTTGCTTATATGCTTCATTCAGAGTCTGTAGAGCAGTTTAAAGGTGAATTCTAAACCTATCATGACTGCAATTTTACCAAGAGAATTTTTATAACACTTTTCTTTCAGTGCCAAAGGAAGCTTTGCTTCACCACTGAGAAAATTCAAGACAAAGCCATTTCTGAGAGGGATCCACATATCTTAAGATACTGTTGAGAGTTACATATAGTGGTAATCATTCTCACTCATTGCATTACATGCCTTAAATATCTTAATAAAAACATTAAGACGCTGTAATAAAAATCAGAGATGCTGTCTTGATCAACAGAGACATACAAAAGAAAAACTAACAAAAAATTCAGCCTCCTCAATTGTTCCTGTGAGCCGGTAAGTATTACATTTGTGCCACAGCTATCCTGAAACTAGCATTTTTTGGTTGTATTAACACTTTAGTAGTGTGGGGAGCAGAACCCATGAGCTCCATCTAAAAGGTTTATGTTCTTTTCTTTTATTACAGCTGTTTGGCAAATTTGTCCCCATTCTCTTTATGAAGAGAACCATTTGTTTTTCATTTATGAAATGGAGCAGAAACAGCTCAGCAGTGAGGTGCTTATGAGAATCCTGGAGACTGTTTTCTTAAGGGATGCATAGAATATTTGTGTGGGTCTTCCCAAGCCATATAACAGTGTGTTGTGTTTTCAGGGGGCTTAAAAACAAAATGATGTGTTCCACCTAATCTCTATCTTTGAATGAAATCAGCCATTGATTTATTTGAGCAATAACATAAGGAAATATGAATCATCCATATTTGAGCTGAACAGAACATTTCCTTGAAATATAGGCTAATCACCATTTAAAAAAAAAAATCTTGAAGACCATAATGCTGAAGAGAAAGACTGAGATTCTTCTTTCTTGCTCTGCTTTAAGTGTCATTAGGAAATACCAACTACATTTTAAGGCACGTTTAGAGAAACACCTACAAAACCAACAAAACCCTCAGCAGATAACTCTGCCTGGAAGAATGCTCCAATGCACTTAAAATGACAAAAGGTAGGGAGCAAGAGTAATCTCTTCAGGTGAGGTCACCTGTAGCTCACCACTAGGGGTTTATTTGCTGCATTTATTCCTCTAAACCATGGCAACCACAACCAGGATCAAAAGTGAACACACAAAAACTCCCATATACCCTTCAAGCACACAACAAAGGTAATGCACCAAATAAGAAAACCACAAATTCCAGTTTCACTGCAGGGTGCTACTTGCAGAGGCAAGTCATATTGCAAGAAAGTTCCCCTTTTCAAATTAACAAGTGAGAAACTATTTTTTGTCCTCTTCTTTCCTCTCTTAAGGTTATGATCTGCTTTTTCACCTCTCCCAAGCTTGTAAATACCTTGCTGGAGATATGAAATCTGTTTCATTGTTCAGTATTGATTCGCTACAAGACATCTCTTTTACTCAACTAATTAACTACCTTTTGGCAGAGAAAATAAGATGAGAACAAGAGGACTGCATGACATACCAGCAAGTGACAACTTTTTTAAATCTTCGCTGCTGCAAATTATTTGGGAAGAGCAGAGCAAGGACATGATCTGATTGTCAAGTTAGTCCCTGATATATTGCAATAAGTAATTTGTAAAAACTAGTGATATTATGAGATAAGATAGTAACTATACAGTTGTCAAATACAAGTCTGAAAAGACAGGAAAGTTTGGGACCACTGAACAGAAAAAAATTAGGCAGAAAGAGCATCAGTTTTCTCTCCTATAATATGGTATGCCTCCCTACGCCACAGAAGCATCTTTGAGTAGGGTCAGTAAATAAGGAAAAAATGGAGTTCTCTACTTTTAATATATTTGTTACAAGTACCATATGAAATAATCATGTGTATTCTGTTAGTTGATTACAAACTAAAAAACTTCAGCCATCAGATTTAAGCTAGTACGTTAGTAGCAAGTTGGGAGCACATACAGAATCAGCTAATGAATCTGAAATGACAAGTAGTCACTTTCTAAGCTCTATAATTCAACCACTCACATCAGTTTGTCCACACTTCCAATTGGGAGAGTTACAAATAAAAGTCAAAGTCCATATTTATTCCCTGAAGGTACCAGACAGACAAAAAAACCAGAAAAGTTGTAGAAATTGATCTGTCAGTACATGTTATTGTGGTCTATCCCAAACATAAATGCTGTGCTCATAGAAAGCAGCCCTGCTGGCACACAGCTTCCCGGGCCATGGAACTGACACCATGCAGCCTCTGCCAGACTTCTTTGTCACTGGGAAAAAGGCAAGGATCCAACACTTCCATGTTTCCCCAAAATATCTTTTTCAAGACTATCCCACTGATGTCAGGAGGGGCTACATTTTACCAGTTATAAGTTATTCCAAGTAGGATTTGTTTTTATCTTTTTCAGTGAACTCTCTACATCTAATGTTGACTTTGCTACCTAAAGCCCTTTACCACACAATTTCTTTTCAGAATTCTGATAGAAAATTATGTTGAGAAAACTTCCTTTGCTCAGTAAATTTCACCTCAGGTATTTTTAAGGGACAACTTCAAAGAAGGTAGCCTATGAGAGTACTTCACAAACCCTAAAGTACTGGGTATTTTACAACAAGTAAAATTATGTGTGGATGTGGGCTCTGATTCTGTTACCAGTCAGGACAAAACAGCGGAGAAAACATCAAAATTACAAACTTCACTTGAATGAAAATCTCAGTCAAACTGCAAAGGAAAAACTTAAAAGGAAAACCTCTACCACTTCCTTCATTCTAAGCTGTTTATAGAGGAAGAAACAACCCAAAATCTGCTTTATAAAGAATGCTGAAGTGTCTATTTCAATTTCTCTAGGTACAGTGGCTTTGAAGAGAGAAACAAGTCCTGCAAACATTGGCCCCTAAGGACAGTTTAATACAGGTTGAATATCAAGGCTACTCACTAGAGGTTTTCCCCTCTCCTGAAGACCAGCAGGATGGGTTACTGCTTCCTACCGCTCAGACTGGGTCCAACTACACATCTCCTCAGTTCTAAAGTTGCTTTTAGCCTGCTACCATGCATCAGTATCAAAGTCCTCCTTACCACCATCATCTTGCCTTCCAGACCAACCCATGGTGCTCTGGAAGTCAGTGTTTCCCTTACATTTCCCTAGATGCTTCTTTGACATTGTCAAAAGGACTTTGCATTGGATGGAGGCCTTACCATCTTTTAGCTATGAAGAAGAAAACTCATTATTAGAAATTGAAACTACACTGTAAGCACTCTGCCTTCATTTAAGCTTAGGAAAGTTTTCTGGATTCTTTCCAAACAACTGCACTCTAGCCTTACAAAGGCCAGAAGGGTATGTTAAATGAATGAACTGAGTCATCTTTAGTACACTACAGATCTCAGCCATCTGTGCTTACAGCCTGTTTTCTTCAGGCCCTTCTAGAAATCCAGAAAGTGGGCTGTTAAGGCCAGACTGTCTTTTTTTCATTTCCTATTTTTTCCTAACCAAAATTGAGTACAAGGGATTAAAAAAAAAAAAAAAAAAAAAAAAAAAAACTGAATTAGATTAATATTATATCCATTAAACAATACACTATGCCTAACATAATTAGAGAAATGAGATTACATTTCAAATAAGAAAACTCACATAATTTCATTAAATGCTAGGTTGCTTCTTGTCATTAATTACAAAGTAAGAACATTTTGCCAATAGCTCACCACAGTCATGTGTTACCTCGGCAAAGAAGATACAGAAAAAGGTACAATTCTGCCACTCAGTAAAGTG
The DNA here is from genome assembly GCF_017590135.1 of Pyrgilauda ruficollis. Classification (NCBI taxonomy): domain Eukaryota; kingdom Metazoa; phylum Chordata; class Aves; order Passeriformes; family Passeridae; genus Pyrgilauda; species Pyrgilauda ruficollis. The sequence continues at coordinate 16,479,691 of NW_024523648.1, read as the reverse complement.
CTTATATTTAAGCCTTCATCCTGAAAGCAGCAGGTGCACTATCTTGAACAACTACTTGATATTCTTGTCAGAAATACAGCCACAGGTGAAGTCAGCCTGAAGTAATGAGACTACTAATGCTAAATGACACTTCCCTAATAAGACAAATGCCAAATTGTGCTATCATGCCGTTTTTTCCCTAAATGTATTCAAAGCATACACCCAGTGATTATTTATTATGTATCTATCAAGGAGTTTGAGAGGTTTATATTCTAATGAAGCTATTTCAGCTCCAAACCTAGCTGACACACACTACTTGTAACAAATTTTCTTGCTGAACTTCATCTTTCTGTTCATGACTTATCAGCAAGGGGCACCCAGCTTTCTTCAGAAAATATTAAAATTAATCTAGTAATTCCTAGCATTAACTGTTGGTTGGTTTTCTTGGTTGGCATTGGTAGAAAAAAGTCTCACACTTTTTTGTGTGTGTTTCTTGATGAGTCTGGGGAAAGTAAACATAAGAATAAAGCTTCAACTCCTATAATAATCTCTTTTTGGTTTAAGCTTGCTGTGAATACTACACTTTGTAAAATCGTTTCCAAAAGTAGTTACAGCAAGGATACCCAACAGTGACATCAAAGTATTAGAACAATATTCCCTTTTTTTTAATATGAGCAGAAATTTCAAGAAGAAGGAAAGAAGCATATCTGCAGTTCTGTTCATGTTTTGACAGTTTTTCAGTTAGGTTAGCTCACATTCAAGCACAAGATTTAAAATCTTGAGCAATCAAAAATCATGCATACAAGTACCCTACCATGGGTTTGAACATAATGAAATTAATGAAAATTTTAAATCATATTTCTACTGGTTTTCTGCTTTCTGAACCTGAGGATACATACCAATCAGTTTCTGACCTTTCCTTATAATTTTGAGAGTTAAAGATGGTTATTTTATTTTAGTGACACAAGATACTCACAAACTATATGTTGTAATGGGCTGGCACTTAGAAGGCCAAATGTCATTAAATGCTCCATAAAGAGTCAGCAATACTATGACCACTTCCCAATAACCTACACTATCAATGACTTCAGGAGGTATCTGGAAAGGATGTTAGAAATTAGGCCATTTTTTGAGGAGTATTTTATTCTCATTTTCTCATGAATGAGAAGTTAGTGTTTGGAGCTACTCCCACTGAAGCGAAATTTCATTTCGGATGTTTATTAAGTTTTAAGAGAGACAAATGAACTATTAAATTTTATTCTTCACTGGCTGTTAACACACATATTGAAAAAAAAAGTCCAAAAAGCTACTGAACTATGACCCCAGAGCTCAAAGTTCATTATCTTCAAGACAATTTTAGCTTAGATACAATTGTTAGACAGTGATACATTCTGTTTATGTGAGTCACACTCTAGATGTGAATTATATTGTGTCTGGAATAATATATAGCTAATAAATCTTAGTCTTTTGTCTAAAAAACGATACCTAATCCTGTTTTATCCATCACAAGAGAAACTATGTTATCTAATTGGAATAGACTCCTGCAGTTTTTTACAAACCAGAAGATATTTTTGATGTATGCTTTATCAAATCCCTGAATACTGTAGACTTATTATTCAGAAGAATATGATGTCATTTTAGAAATAATTGTGGCTTAAATTAAATATGTTTAAGAAAAATAGTGATTGCCTTGGTGTACATGTCTATTAAAGGTTTTGATGAAAATGAATATAATTTCATAATATTATGTGAAATAAATTCAAAACAAAAAGCAAATTCAAATCCTGAGTGTGAAAGGTACTCTCAGTTATAAAGTTGAGAAGGGATACTCATACCAGCATTTCCAATTGAGTTCATAACTGCAAGGATTGACACAATATAAATGTTTGAGTTACACAACGTTAAATGTCATGTCTGTTGCTGAATGGTGAAACATTTGAAATACCTTTTCCCAAAGGCTATTGTAGTATCTGCATAAGAAAAGGTGATTTAATGTTGGGAATAAAGGCAGAGCTAGTACAGGAAATTAATGTAAAAGCTGAATTACCACAAGTAAAGAACAAATTAGTAGTTTACACAGCTCCCACAGAGGTAATATAAAAGAATGAACTCTGGAAGGGCAGTCTTGAGAGCTAGAAAAAAATGGCCAAATGCAAGTAGGAGAAAGGGACAAGCCTGAACATGTGAGACAGTGAGATAGATACTGCATGCAGCTCTGCACCTGTGCAGCTCTGCGAGGCTGCACCCCAGGGATGACACCTTAGACAGGTTGAGTCCTCCCATACCCCCACCCATGACCATATTCAGGAATGCTCTCAGTCACCTCCTGTGCTCCAGGACCTAATGGGGGAGGCCTTAGGATTGGCAGGAGGCCCTTGCAGCATCCCTGATGCAGTTCTTAAAGCATCCTTGAGGAGATGAGGGCAGTGCTGCTACACAGGCCTGTAAAAATCCTCGAAGGAGGGAAAACAGAAGGACCTTTTGCCGGGCTAAGAAATACCAAAAAAAAAAAAAAAAAAAAGACAAATCATGGAGAAAGATGAATATATTGGAGTTTTTTCCCAAACATTGCAGAATTTGGAGTTTTGCTTCCTCTACAGCCAGAGCTTAAGATAGATCCCGAGGAATGGTTTCTGGGTACTCACAAGTTGTACTGTCATCCAGAAGGTCCCAGCACCCTTCTGTTCCCAGCTCAAATCAACCTGAACCCAGGCATGTCTTTCCATCATGGCTTCAGCTGTTCTGTCCTCAAATAAATGTTCCTGGTAAAATGCACTGAGGGCAAGGAGTGGCCCTCAGTCAAAGGCCCACAAAATTCTGGGAGGCCCCTGCATGAACCAGGGAAGCTGGACAAGCCCTGCTTGCTCCCACCACCTTGTCTGTTCCCAAATGGTCCCTCCGAGGGCCAAAGCCCACATAGAAATTGGGCAGCAGCAAAGTGGCCAAGGGGAGCCGGCGTTGGTGCCATGCCCTGGGACAGGGCAGAGCCGGCAGAGCAGCCATGCTGGCCTTGCATGGGGCTGTGGCAGCCTGGCAGCTGATCCCATCCTTGCTCCCAGGGGAGGCTGATGGCAGGGCAGGCTCCTCCAGCACACCAGGTCCTGGGTATTGGGAGGGGAAGCCAGGATGAAAAGGAGAAGGAGAGCAAGGGGAGGCATGACCACAGATGGAGCAGTGGCAGGTGCGACATGGAGGAGAGAGGCCGAGGCTGTGCATGCACAGAGCACTTCCAAAAGCAGCAGCTGCTGAGGGAAAGGCAGCCGTGCTTGCACATCTGGCTGTGTACAAGATCTCCAGGAACACTGTGTCAGCCGCTGCCAAAGCAGGCTGTGAGGTGGCAGAGTGCGAGGCAGATTTGGGTGGCCTGCTGGCCTCAGCTTTGGCACCCCGCTGACAGTGAAGAAATAAAGCTTTTGGCCTTGACAGTGGCCAAAGGGCAGCATTGACATGGCTGCCTCTGATCTCACATCTCAGAGCCAGGAAAAGTACATCTGCAGCTCTGCAGATGTGATCTTCTTGGCAAAAATATTGTGGGGGACTCCTCAACCATTCCATGTGGTTGCTCCAGCATTGGGAAAGAGCACAGTCTCCTGTGTATCAGGAATTTTGATGAAGGTATTCATCAAAGAGTGATTTTCAGTGTGTTCAATATTTCTGCCATGACCGAATGAATAAGTGATTGACATAGATGCCTCTTTATCTTATGACAACGTGTGCTAGGTCTGATCTGCACACCAAAGTATTCCATATATTTCTCAACAGCAACAAATCTATCTTTGACAACAAAGTATATAGTAGTTCAACGGATGTACTTCTACCACCAGGAGCATCAGAAAATCCATCCCCAAAGCTCTGACTGGGCACCATGAGGATATATAAGAGACTTAAAAATCATAATTGCCTTAAACACTATTAAGACCACCAAAGGACTTTGGGAAAACTGTATTAAGAGGCTGCTACCATCAAAGTCCACCCTCTCACTGTCACTGTCACCACCATCCCACCCCAAATATGCCTCCTGGATTCGGGGACTTTGGACTGTGATCTTACCTGATGGGAACTCGAGATATAATAAAGGCAGCATTATTGTTCACTTATCTCGGGTCTGGGGAGAAGTAAACAAGGCTGAAGGAGAAGAATGTGTCCACAAGGAAAGCCAAACCCAGCAGCTGTGCTGAAAATCAGCTCTGGCTGGGTTTGGGGCAGGCAGGCCATAGTCCACAGGCTCATTTGCTGAGGCCAGATTTGCACATTCTCCCTGCCAGCCAAGGGGGAGGAGGAGAGTTTTTGTGTGTATGATGGCAAAGCCTCTGGAACAGAGGGGTTGAACACCTGTTACCAGAGGCTACAAGCCAGAAAAGAAGCAGACCCTGCAGAGAGTCTTTCCTCATACAAACTGACTCAGCTGTAAAACTCCTCCAACCGCTGGGAATGTCACATTCACACAGGACATTCACATGAGAGGCAGGTGTCTTGGTTTAAAAAAGGTCATAAACCATCAAAGACCCCAGAAGCACTCCCCACATTCATTCCTAGGCATTTCACAGATCCAGAGTGTTTTGCAAAAGACAGTGTAAAACTCCCCAGTGCAGAGGAGGTGCTTGGCACCTTCCCATGGATATCTGAATGTACTGTATGTTTAGTGGGACCCCTACCACCAAGAGGACCAGAAGAAGAGGACAAATGGGACACTGCTGGATCCACAAGGATGGCGAATATCTTTCTACTTAATCTTCTTTGTCACGTTTTTTCATTCTCTCCCCCACCTCCCTTCTGCTTTTCCTATTTCTTTCTCTCTTTCTCTGATCCAAAAGCACAAGACACTACAAATTCCATTTTGGCATTGTATAACCTCACATCACTAACATGCCTCTAGTATGAAATAGCATAATGTTCTGTGACAAGATGTAAGCAAGAATGAGTGAGAAGATACTGAATCTTTCAGATGTATAGAATGTTTTCAGGCCAAACATCATCGCCTTGTATCTAATCCAAATATAAAGGAGTGAATTGGTGATGGTAGAAAACATATGTGAGATAAAAATTAAACAATTTTTCAGTTTCTATTATACTGGACACTTTATAATTTCTTTTCTTTGTTCCTTTCTTTTCTTTATTTTTCAGAAAAAAAAAACTACACATTCTTTTCAAATTAAAGTAATTACCAGTAACCTTCAGTAACACAAATTAAGCAGAGGTGTTAGGTTGGCCAAGTGTTAAAAGAAAAAAAAACCCAAAATAACAGAAAGGGTATTTATGACAGCAAGCTCATAAAAGTTTCATAAAAATGTTAAATAGTTGGAGAGGGAAAATAGGTCTTCTTAGAGAAAAAAACAACTTAAGCAGTGCAAAGGCCAATGCAAATTCTGTATACCACTGAGGTTTCACACAAGCCCTTTCTCTCTCCAACAAAGCATTTCTGGAACTTAAAATAAGAACTGTTAGTGTTTTATAGAAGTCTCATATAATCTCGTTTCCTCCATAATATTTGTTATATTTGATGACTGTTAGTACGGAACAAAGATTTCATCAAAATAGCCTAGAAAATACTGATGCTTCCCTTACTATTGTGGAAAGAAAATAATGATTCTTCTAAAGATGTAACTAAAATTATACAAGTCACATGGTACTTTGGATGGTACTGATATGTCCCTTTTATTAATTGTAAATGTTTTCCTTTTTTTCACTCAATTGAATAGTTTGTACAGTTTGCATACACTTGTCTTTGAGGAGTTGATAATGATACTGTGATTTTACAGGACACCTTTAATGAAATGAAATTTGTCTTACTCTATTTTGAAGACCATTCTCCTGCTAGACACTTTGATTAAATTTGATTAAAAGAGTGATGTTTCTGTATTTGATTGTATAAAGAAACAAACCCACTTCAGCTTGGAATAGGGAATTTTGGGGCATCTGTGAGTGTGCAATACAAGAGAGCAGAGATGCCCAAAAACTGGGTAGATCCTACTTACATGACAGGGATTCCCTCAGAAGGTGCAGAATGCATTAAGCAGTTTCCTTTTCAGTAGTGTTTCTCTGTTTCTAAAATGCTGGCATATTTTCGCCGTCTATGTGTTCAAAAAATAGTGATCAGTGTTTTTGTTTAAAATATGGTCTGAATGAAATTTTTCTCTGTGTCCTTTGAGAGTGTTTGAGCCTCAGAAGGTAATATTGAAATTTGCCACTGTTCATTTCCTTTGGTATCATCAACATCCAGCTCAAGACTTCCTGATTGCGCAGATAAAACATCAGTGGGGAAGGGATAGAGAAAAGACTGTCAGTCTAAAACCATACACAGATTGTTGTCACAGATTTTAGCCTATTTCCTTCATGGATTCAGTTTAAACCCCTCCAGGATGGTTACCCAGATAAGGAGATAACAAACCCCTTCACGTATGGAACATGAACCAATTCCATGAGCAATGCATTACAACTAATTCCAAGCTGTTACTCTCCCACATGGAGAGCAAAGGATGCCCCCAAAGGCTGTCTGGGCTGACTGTTTGAGTAACACAATGACCTCTCTCCCACTGTCACTGTGTCCCTTCCCAGGTGTGGGGCTGAGTGAAGGGTGTGAAGATGCTTTTGATGTGTCCAGGAAGGGGAATACAAATACAGAAGGCTGCTCTTGAAATGTCAGCCTGATGACACGAATTACTGGCACAACCATGAGCAAACCCTTTCCTACAAAATCATTGGCAACAACAAACTTAAAAATTATGGAATTTGTATTAGCTTAAAGTACATTTGTTAGACTTTCCTACAGTCCTCCCTCCTACATAACAACAATTTGGTTTCATATTTTATTAGTACGAGATCTTGTGTCTAAGATTAGTTTTTCCTCAAAAACATATCTCACATTGCTATGGTATTTCCAAACGAACTACAATCTTATCCTATACATCTGTCCAGGTTTCAATATAATCAGAAAAGCATATGGTTATTCATATTAACATACTATGAGAAGTAGATGAGTTAGGCAGACCTCAATTTTCAGCTTTGATAATCTGACTATTTATGAGCTGTTGGAAAGCACGTTAAATGACAGAGTGAGGACAAAAAAACTACTGTTTTGAGGGTGCAGATTTAACTTATTGAATCTGAAACAGAAGGAGTTGGGGCTAATATTTCTGATGGTTTAAAAAATGCTGTTGCAACTTGATGCAGAGGGAGGCCAAAAGATGAAGGTTGTGTAAGTTTGGAGATTTTAATAAATATCAGCAGCACTTATCTTCTAACTTTTGCCTCTCTTGGTTCCAACTCTATCTATTCCTTGGGTGCCTGTTGCCTGTACAGATGCAAGGGGACTGTATTTCCAGCAGATACAGCAGTACAGCAGGGCCATGTTTTAAAGCACGAAGGCATAGTTGACAAAACCCACTCATAGGCTTTTGAGAATATAAGAGATAAACCAATTAACTTTTGAGATTAACTAAAAGAACCCTCAGTGTACAGAGTGTAAAATCTAACAATATAAGAAATACCCAGAAATTGTTACTGAACTCTGGAAAACCATCAAATACATCTTATTTATGAGCAAAAGAGCCAAGACAAGATTACCAAAGAATCAAAAAAAGACAAATGGCCCTGTAAAAAAGCTTCTGAAGTCTGCTAAAGGTCAGCTGAAGTGAAAGATATATCTTTCACTTCATCAAGATACATCTAAAAATGAAATGTGTTCGTTTTTCTGACCCCTGTATGGGCCATTCACTTAAGAGCTGGACACAATCCTTGTGGATGCCTTCCAACTCTGAATATTCTGTGAAAAGGCTTTATTCTATGACAATAATAAAGGCTGATGACTACTGGCTTTTTGCATAAGGATTTCCATTTTTACTTAAATAGTTTGTCTGTCTTAATCCTAGGTTAGTGCTTTCTGAGAAATTTCAAGCTCTTATTAAACTGAAAACATATATTTCCAGGGTTCCCCTTTAAAAGAAGTCTAAATTTATCTGGACTAAATTTATCAGTAGGAATACTTACTGATTTATTTTTTTTTTTCAAAAACAAAGGATAAAGCAAATGACTGCTGAAAAAATGAGGGTTTCAGGCTTATACAATGCCTCTGAGAATTCTCACAGTATAGAATGACAGTATTTCCAAACTGTCTTATTGCATCTTCCTTAGCTAACAAAGTGGACATATTAAAACTAATAAGATATGCTAAAAACAAAATGAAGATATTAGAGAGGAAACAAAATAGGATCTGATTTAAAAAATGTAAATCACTAGACTCTGCTAGGGGTAAATTTAACTTCTTATTTAAAGATGATATTTGAAAATAGTACTTTTAATGCATTGCCTGATATTTTACTGCAATTATAAAAAAAAGGAAAAACAGGCAAACTTTATTTACCGAATTAACATACAGGAATCTTCTGAAATAATCTATTGCATAGCAGTTTGCAGCCAAAGGAACTGTATGTGATTATCCTTTTTGTTCACTAAGATTTTTTCAGTTGTGGGGGGAAAACAAACACTCTCAGAAAGACAACTGAGTAGCAGCTAGGTTCTCAGTGGTGCTGGACCAAATTTAGTAGCACTCTCCAAGTACACCTGCTCAGGGAGAATCACCTCTCTTCATGTAAGCCTTAACTGACCTCTGAAATAGTGCAGTGGTCTGGCAGCTTTGTGCCTGTACTGCTTCCTAAAATAGTTGTGGTTGATGCTTTCCTTGTAACCACTTCCACTCAGTGAGCATTAGAGAAGCCTCATTCTAACATCTAAAGAAAAGCTCAGGAATGGCAGAGCTTTTATCTGGACTAAAACCCTCGTGTGATGATTTTCACTTGGCACTTCTCAGCCAAAGATTAGAGTTTATCTCAATAAGCAGCAAACAATCAAGAGTACAAATGACACCTGAAAAAGCTCTGCAATACTTTGTTGGAACACTCACTACCAGCCTTGCCGTCAACCCTACAACCCAAAGAGAGCTGTAACTGAAGTTTTATAGGAAAGTGACTTGCAGGAGTTCCTCCCACAGCACTCAATTTCCTGTTAAGTCTCAGCAGCAGCTATAATAATGTTTGCATTTCCAATGAAAAAATCCAACCTGAGACAGAAAAGGCTGTTAACAACATCATACTTTAAAATGTTATCACACACATTTCCTTGGAATAGAGGTTAGACGGGACAGTTTTCCTTGGCAATATTAATCCAACTAATTGCTTCATTTTTCTTACAATCTAAGAAGGTAATGATTTTGCTATTTTTGTAAGTATGTGTCTGCCTATAACAAAAAGTATTGATGATCAAAGATAAATGGATTTAAGAAAAAAGAAATCCAAATCTGAATTATCTATTACAGTGACATCATAGTGCTAGGAAAAAAAAAAAGATGAAACATCACTTCCTGAATTCCATCCACTTTAGTCACATTTTGTTATAGATGTCAGTTCTGTCAGAATATCATCTGTCTGAATGAATTAGTGCAAAATTTAGTACTTCACTTTTAACAAAAAATAAGATTGTAATGGCATTTCAATTTTCCTTCATCCTCTTGTTAGCACTTGATAAATGCAGTCTCACAAGCACTACTGCTCATCTGACATGATGCCTGCAATGTTAATTTAACAAACCTGAAGATAATTCAAAGGCAGAAAACTTTCTGGTTTTCTTAACATTTCTTGAGATTTCTGCAAACTATTTTTTTCTTGACAACTTAATTTGAGTGGATCAACAGGGGCTTTTTCTCCCCCCCCCTCGCCCCCCCCCAAGCAATGTTTCATTCTGAGTGGGTATTCATATTGACAGAGGTTGATGAACATAAAACACAATGTCAATGAAAAACATCTGAAGCACTTCTGTATATTCATGTATGTATACAGACCAAGAGACAGACGAGCTGGTTTTGTCTCTTACCAATGGGGTGCTGTGAAGTCATTTTTTTAACCACAAATGAGCATTTTCTTTTCTTTTCTCATAGAGTTATGTCAGAACATGACACTTGGAATAGACACTGCCCTGAGAAAAATGCTGTGCTTACCATCCTTGAGAAAAAAAATACCATTGCTCCTTCAATGCAAAACCCAACTGCAAGCACAACTAAAGGCACAACAATGACACAAGCACCAAATGTTGGCTGAGCAATCTTTCTGAGCGACACCATTAGAGGTTTTCCATTTTCTGAGCACACAGCACCACCAGCCATCTGCTACACAGGGAGCTCTGTAACTGGAGCTGACTCAAAGTTAGTCAAAAGCATTAGCAGATGGCAGGAGGGGCCCTGGGATTCAGGGACAGGTGAAGGCTTTGGGGCAGCAGGTTGGTTGCTCTTGGCAGATCCTAAAATATGGATCCTAAAACTAGGCAGCAAAGTTGGACTTTCCTTTGCCTCTCCCAGTTGTGGAGATTCTCAGTTCAGTCAAAGAGAATTCTCCCAGGCTTCAGGCTTCTTAAAGAAGAAGAATGAAAACAATTATTATATCTCTTTCTGTTCATGTTGTTTATAAATAAGTACCTTCAAAGTGCACTATTCACAGTTCACCAATAGTGTGAAAAGTTTTTACTTTGAGACCAATCAGATTTCACCTTAACAATCCTAGTTATAAAAAGACACTACCTCTTAATAAAGTCTCTCTTTTTTGCCTTCTGAACCATAGAATCACTTTGTTCATCCCTGACTCAACAGTGTCATCCCAGTAATCCCTCCCAGCCACTTTCTTTGTTTGATCTGAACTGGCTTTCCTCTTACAGAAAATAATGAAATTATGCCATTTTTCTGGTGATATTGCAGTTCAAAAGGTAAGACAGAAGCTTTAGAAGCCAGGAACTTTGGAAAAGAAAGAAAAAAAGGGACAATGATGATGGGTCAGTGCCAGAAGGGATTCTGCAGAACAGAAAGAATTTTTTAATACATTTTTATTATATGTATTTTGGGAAAGAAACAGATAATGTATACATACCAGAAGATGGTGATGGTGTTCATGGTGATGATGAATGGTAATGTCCCTTCCCAAATGTCCCTCAGAAGGAAATCAAGTGGCAGCTCCAAAAGGTCAGGCATTTTTAAAGGGATGGGTTCAGATAACTTCTGACAGAACTTGCTGACGAGCCTCTAAACTACTAGAAACTATTTTTGATATATGTTGAAGGTTGTGAAGTGCCAGAGGTCTGCAACAAAGGCAGTGTTGTGCAATATTTAAAAGGATAAGTGAGTTAACCTGAGTAATTACAAGTCTGTGAGCCTGACATCCATTTTGGAAAAAATAATAGGTTATTTTGTCAGCTGACATGGAATTTGTGTACAAAAAAATTAAGGGAACAGGGAATGTAAGGGTTGCCAATTATTATGTGCATGTGGAAACTAGGTGTTTCCAATTTAGTTATCTAAATCATCTCTTATAATTGAATTTATAATCTTGGTTATCAAGAGTAATATAGTCAATGCAATGCTATTCAATTTCCACAGGACATCTACCTTCATTTTGCGTGACATTTTGGTTATGAACCTGGAATGATAAGAATCAGTACTGAAGACATAAAATAGATTAAAGTCTGGCTGGTAGGTTTCAATGTACACTTGCAGTAAAGGAACTCTAATTGATTGGGTGTCTTTTTATTGTGTCCCATAAGGATCTGTCCTTAGATTTTACAAGTTAACATTAAGCAGTGACCTGGAAAAACAAAAATACAAAAGCATTACCAATAATATTTGCAAATGACAGAAAGATTGGGAGACAATTTACCAATGCAGTCTGATCTAGGTTAGTCAGTAAACTGGACATAGACAAAGAAATATGCAGTTAAATACACACATAAATTTAAACTTTCAAGAACTAAGAACTCAGCTCTTAAGGGATATTGGAGTCCATCATGGGATGCAATTACTGGCATAATAATTATAAGATAATGCTGTGGCTAAAAAAAATAGAATTGGGGTTTAGTTACACAAATCAGTGTGGTACTGTGGTAACACAGATTATACTACCTTACCTCTAATTCACAGTATTATAACTGCTTCTGCACTGATATCCAGCATTACAAGATAATGGAAAAATGGTGAAATCTCAAAGAGTAGCCATCAAGATCATGAAAGAGAGAAAAATGTGACTTTGAGTGAGATATACAAAGGCAGAGTCTCCTTCTCAGGTCAAAAACAAATAAACAAACAAACAAACTCCAAAGCAACATCCAAAAGTAAAGCGTTCAGCGGGTTTTAATTGTAGAAGGAATTATATTCTAGAACAACATTTCAAGACAACCACTGGTATTAAGGAACTTACCAGGCTGGATTTCAAAGTGAGTTAAGTGCACGCATACAATTATACAATGTAAGGCATCCTTCAAGAAAGTGTCTGGAGAATTGTGTGATTTTTAAGTTGAATTTTGTCTTGTGAAATTTCTGCTCAAGTGGTTCTAAGGCTAGCCCTCTGTCTCTACTATGTATTCCTAAAATATATCTCCTATTTCAAAACAGTTAAAATTCTCATAACACCACAACTTCTACAACCCTTGGGAACATCTTAAAAATGGAAAAACTTTCTAACTGAAGTGCATGAAATGTCATTTATCTGTAACATATTCCTATATCTCATAAGTACAGTTGCTCACACAGGTATGCAGGCTACTTAAGCAGAAAGCATGCAATGTAGGAATTGTCCATAAGAGTGCTCTAGGCTGTAAATCAAGATTAAATAATTTTACACTTCTAAGTCATGTGTGGCTAGAGTTTGAAATGCTAATGCCATTATCTCTAAGGTATTAGCTGTGAAAGTTTCAGTGTGATGTTACAAACTCAATGAGACCTCTGCAGACATGAAAGTTCAAATCAAGCAGTTCAGCATTTAGAGCACTCATCAGAGAAGTGGGCAATATAGCTTCAGTTTCAACCTGAGAGGGTAAGAAAATACATCTTTCACATAGGAGAGTGGTTTAATCACTGAATAAGGTGTTTCTTGACCTGGATTCTACTGGATCTGGCTGCAATGGAGTGAACTTTCCTCATGGCGGCCAGTATGGGCCATGTTTTGGATTTGCAGATGTTTGGATTCACTTTTGTTCTGCCTATTTTCTCTCCTTGTCCCCTAGGTACAGAGTGGGGAGGAGTGAGTGAGTGGCTGTGTGGGGTGTTGGCTGCTGGTCAGGGTCAACCCTCCACAGGGAATAACAAACACATAAATAGTTCTTGTAAAATACAGCAGTGTCACATTTGACAGCAGTACTTCAAAAAATGGTCTTCTCCTCATCTCAAGGAAAAGCTGCTCCATAACCTCCTTAGTGTTAGTGTGATGAGATAACATCTATAACAAGAACTCCTATCATGTGTCCTTTCTTGGCTCTTAAGAGTGCCCCAGGATAAAACATTTTCTTAATGTTGAAATAATTTCAGTTGTCCTAAGAACTTTTCCATAATAAATACATTAATTAATCACTTACCTCTAAAGCCAAGATGTAACCAATCATTTCAAGGTGTGTTAGTCTTAAGCTAAAGTATTTCTTTTTTTGTTGTGTTGTCCTCATTTAACTGTAACACAAATTTAGATCCTTCTTTTCTACTGGTTCTACTCCTAATTGGCAGTGAGCAGAACTTGCTACATAGAGAATATAAATGCTCTGAGTAAAATCAAAGTTGCAGAAATTAAGGATAAAATATCTGTGTCTGCAGGTGTGCTCTACCCCATCCCTCTTTTCATTAAAATGTATGCTTTTGCCAATTGGTGCTCCTGACTACTGCATAGAGAAAACCATTTTACCTTTATTCTAAGTAAAAATGGACTTTGTTGCCACAAAGATCATTAGTAGCAGCATAAAGCCCCAAGATTGAAATTCAAATTTACATTACCAAGGAGCAATTCTTTATAGAGATTAACACTTAGAATATCCCTAAAATCTTTCTATATAAAAATAAGGCAAACTGAAGAAAGATTGTTTTTATCTGTAAGATGTGCAGGCTTTCCCTCAGGTTCTGTGTTTTATAACCCTCTTTCCTCATATACATGGACAGTTTGCTTATATGAATGTATATTTGCCTTGAAATTATAATATATAATATAAATATATTATATTATATAGTATAATAATTAAAATCACACTTCTTCCTACACATAGTGGCAAATCTTCAATGTCATCAGTGAAATCAAATTGAAAGTTATTCTTACATTAAAATAATCTAGATAGAGAAAAAGCCAATGATGATCTAATTGTAAAGACAACAAAGCTTTTTCTCAAATTCTTTGCCTGTCTGAAAACTAAGCTAGCAGCTCAGCTCAGGCATTTAGTTTTTTCAGTCTAAATAAAATGCACTTGCTATTGATTGAGGGCATGATCATACATTTTGTGTGGTTCAGAGATGCTTATGCCTTGTTTTCCAAGCTACAAAAATCTGGTGGGTTATGTAAAAAAACATGAAAAGAGCAGCAATGAAAATGAGTGATTTTGCAGTACTTGTGTGCTTTTCCAGAAGGCACTACCTCCTGAAAACAATACAAAGCCAACTGAGCTTTTTAGAGATTGTTCTAAGTATCAATATAGATTCTGAGATACAAGCCTGGGAGAGGGAGTTGTAGGAAAGAATAGGAGACAACATACAGAAAGGTACTGACTGATTATTATGGGATGGGATGATGAAACCTGGAGTCAGAGGCAGAGACAGTTAGAAGAGTCCTATAGGACACTTCCCCTTTTCTAAGGTGCTGATTCAGCAAAAGCAAACAAGTCAACAAAAATCCTATCACATCAACAAATTTCCCCCCAGAACAAGGCAGCTCAGTGCCCTTTTCATGGTCACTTCCAGACATCTTCTGCATGCTGTTGTTAAAAAATGAAACCTGCCTACTAAGAAATGCAGCACAGATAGGGCTTATTCTAAATATGATCTATATATTTTTTTAATTTCTGTTTCACAAAACATTGTGTGTTCCAAATTTTAAATTAGTATTCGTTAGAGGCTAGACAATTTAAGGTAACATCCTTGGGAATTAAAGTTTGTAGAAGTATAAGAAGTCTGAAAAAAAACAAAAAAGCCTTTTACATCAGAAATCTTTGTGTGACAGAGACACAGAAGCAGTTTTTTTTTCTGCTTTGTGTATTATTTTCCTCCATGTATTATGATAAAAAGGCTGCCTAAGCTTGAGAATTTAAGCACACACAAATTAGCACTCTAACATTATTCATTATAACAGAGAGAGGAAAAAAAATCCAGGTAACATTTACCATAGTGTAACCCAGTACAGCAAATGAGCAATTAAAGCAAAATAAACAAAATACTTAAAAATAAATCATAGCTTTTACACGGGTAAATACAATTAAGTTTCAACGTTCAGTTAGCTGCCTAATTACCTTGATCTTCTATTCATAAAATTAGAAAATAATTAGAAATTAGAAAGCCAACCTAATCAGTTATTCTAGCACTCCACTTTAAATTAAGAAAGACAGCAACACCTAACTTTTCCTGTCATTTCAAAACAGCACATTCAAAATCCTGCCTTTTTTTCCCAGTGTGTTGCAGCCAGTCTTCATTTAACCCACTCATCAATTTCCATAACCCCCTGATATGCACAGTTCTAAGGCTCTTTGGTTTCCCCCTAGACTAACCCACAGCAGAGTCCCTTACAAGGCTTATAAATGTCTGCTTTATCAGTAGAAAGCCTGTCTTTAATGTGAGAAAAGCACACCCAGCATCATCCTGTAAGGCACTGGGCACTGTTGTGATGCCATCTACCCCCAGAAACTGTATTGTCTAAGTATGTGGTTAGTTCTTGTCCTCCATAATCCAAGTGCTTAAAGTTAAGATAGCATTCACTTGCCATTTGGGATCAAGCAAGAGCATTCTGCACCTTACAGGATCATCACACAGCATCATCATGGCTAAATTTCGGTCAATATTTGCTATTGACTTCATTACAGACAAACATAGCTCTGAATACAGATGTTTTACCACCACTGTGAAGACAATGTTATTATTCATATGTCCTAAGGATATGAACTATAAAAAGCAGTTATGTGACTCTGGACATGGTGCCAGTGCATTCCTGTTTCTCACTTCACAGACAACAAGACATCTATGACAAAGGTGGAATGCATTATTTCACATATATTTGGACTCAGTAGAAAAGTCAGAAGTAGATGTGACAAGGACAAAGGATTTTACAAACATGACTGAAGTCTAAGTTGCCTTGTAAAAGGACATTAAGATGTCCATTTCATGCAGGGATTGTGTTATAATATGTTGGTTGGGATCTGAAACAACCAGAAAATATTGATGTCCATATTACATCTGTTAAAATTAAAACAGATAATCAGAAATTCAGCACTGAATTAATTTCTAGAAAAACTGCTGGGTAAGAATGTTAATTAACCTAGCTATCAAGTTCTAGCTTTCTTTCATAGTGTTTTTCAATTCATTTACTTTGCATGGGCTGTCACATGAATTTAATCATTTTAGGTAAAAAGCAGTATTATAATTGGTGAGACCTATGGAAAATGTCACTGCATCTTTTTAGAAAACTTGTGGTTTTCTTCAGTCACAGGGACCAACATCTGTGTCACAAGTAAGAAAATAAGTGAAATAAAAATTCCACATGCAAATGGATATTTCCCCCAAGCAAACAAAACCAGTAGGAATTGGGGTTGTATAGTCTAAGGCCAAAATACATTACAGGCACCAACTGCTGATGAGAGGACAAACACTGCCTTAGAATACTGCATGTAAACTGAAACAGTGGGCTGAATTTGACTGATGAGATTATTTTGTCCTGAGTTTCTCTTCCTCTACAACCAGTATCCACAGCACAGGATACTTTGGATGTTCCTAGGCAGCTGAATAAACAAAATATTCAGGTACTCTTTACATAAAATATTTTTTCACCTCCTTACATAATTAAAACTATTCACAAATGAACAAGATTTAATGACAAAAGATTTTTCAGCTCTTATTATCTGTCCATACCACCTATCAAATTCCAGCCCATACATTTGTTCTAGATGCAGCTCTGCTGCGCCCAGTGACATGCATTTCAAATAAAACTGTTCTGGAATATCTGCAGCTAAGTTTGATTAGACAACATCAAAAGTTAGAACTTTCCTCAGTCATTTATCTCAGTGATTAATCACCAGCACAAGTAAAAACATTGGTCTTTTTTTCTAATTGGAATTTGTTGGTTTACCAGCAATCAGTGCTTGTTTTGCTTTTAACCATTAGGATGCAGAGCCCCATAGTTCCCAGTGGCTTTGTTTGCTTGGAGGAAAAGAAGCATTTTTGACACATAAAACTGCATCTCCTTTTGAAAAACCAGACAGATTAAACTGGTTTGGATTCCTGCTATTAAGCACTTTTTTCCTGCCTCCAAATCATTCAGAGGTTTATCCCCATCTCTTTTCAATATTTTAACATTGATTTTTAAATGTTGACAACAGAACTGAACAAATATCAAAATTAAATGTATTAATCCTTAGATTGAGGTGAAGTTTCCCCTTTCTCAAGGATGACATTAGCTTTTGGGTTGGGGCTTTTTTATACATAGTTCCTGTATAATTATAAAGTGTATTAGGACTTCTTTCAAGGACACAATTCTCCTGTGTAAGCTGCACTTGATGGTCACCCTTGACTTGCTGAGATCAGTGTGCTGAGTTTAAATTTATGGGACATCTGTTTTTCTGACACTGCACAGTGCTTTTTCAATAAAAATATTCTGTAATACTGACTCAGTGCCTGAAAAAGAATCTAAGATCGTTGATCTGCACTTCCAATCTGTAACTACCAAGTTTGCATTTTCATCAGGGAATAAAATCAGGTTTGTTTGAGAAGAGCTATTCTTCATAGCATCACACTGATTTGTTTTAATTTAATTATAGTTTTTTGTCAGCTGAAGTCAGCATCACCATCTTACTATTATTCTGGAGATTGCTGTCTGGCATAGCTCATTTATCTTTTGTGTTTGGATTTTTGATATAACTCAATACCGTCCACTTTTGGCTGCTCTATAATATATTGAAATCACTATTTTTTGACTCATTCAACTTCAGAGCATCAGTTTTGGACATTAGTGTTGCAATGCCACTTCTACTACATCCTCATCCTAACCTTTTTCAGGATGCCAACGCTGAAGGACACGACTAGGGAATGGTTAGGGGTGTATGTTTAATAGACTATTGTTTATCTCTTTCTGAGTTTGGTGACAAATCCATAAGGAACTCCTGGAGAACCTTCCTGTCCTAATGACATTTCCAGGTTGGCACTATGTGGGAATGGAAGGAATTCTGCCTCTAGGTGACACACTGACACCATGTCACTTAGTGTGCCCAGACTGAGATGTCAGATGTCGGTGTCCTGGTCTAACTTGACAGAGGACAAAGAATGGTTTGAGTTGTGCAGGCATCCACCTGAAAGAGGAAGGTTAAGCCTATTTAACTGGAAATACAGTGACACGTAAGAGCCACAATTGTAGTGCCTTGAGGGTGGAAGGGAACAAGAAAGGACTAAGTGACGCCCCATCTGCCAGGGCTGCTGCCTGGCTCATTCCACCTTCTCAAAATTTTTAACACTTCTGTTCCAGTGGAGCAAGTGTCCCAGCTCAGCACTATGCTTCATATAGCTGACAGCTGTAGAGTTTTTAATCCAGTGCTGAAGGGTTTATCCTCCCAGGAAATATGGCCTGGAAAATAAGGGCATCCTCCAAAAGAATGCTGTCAGCCTGCCACTGTAACCCTTTATGAATAGTTCAATAGGGGAGGGTTTTTACTTTCCAGTCTCCCAAATAATCCTACAGTTTTCCAGTGTTTCCAGTGCAGCATTTCTTAACAGTACTACCAATATTCAGTTTCACATATTTGCTCTTTTGGCAAGAGACTGAGATCTATTCATGTGGAACTCGCACTTAGGGAGATATATTCTCACTAGGAGGATCACCAATTTCAATAACCAGCACGAACTTCTACATGTCAAATTTTCATATGCTGAAGCCATTCCACACCACCACATGGGCAAGAAAGGCTCATAAACAAGTTTCAAACGTTTTCTCACTTCCTGACAATTAATTGCAAGTTTATCTTTTATATTCTACTCCACCTAGGAAAAGATATTCAATGTTCAGTGAAGCGTGGCCGAGCATTTTAAGAGAATATTTATGAACACTTATTCAGATTCCCAATAGTTGTCATTTGAGCAACATTCGTGTCTGGTTCTTATTGCTGTTTTCCAGGATGAGTTTTGTTTGAATAAATGTCTGGGAAATTACTAGCTTGTGCAAACCCATCTGTACCTGCAGACTAATAAGGATGAACATTGCTGGTTAAACAACTGCATTTAAGAAAATGAAGGCTTGTTCATCAAACATTTTGCAAAGAGAATCAAGTGTTAAATTCACTAGGGAGCTTGAATGGCAATAACTAGATTCAGCCTCCTTCTAGTTGGAAGGAAAATGTTATGTATCTGAATGTCCTCTAATATCTATGCAAATCCAACAAACACAGCTTTGTTTTCACACAATCTTACACTACTCCAAATTAACTATGGCATACACCTGGATGTGGGATTCACAACCCCTGCAGATTTTTATGGCTTTCTGAGTATTGTCAGCTCAATAACCTGAAAAGAAAACATCTGATGGCTGTGCTGAGCTCCATTCAGGATCCACTGGTCTCAACAGAGGGACACCAATTAACTACAATGAGCATTTGATAGGTGCCTTATTGCTACACTTGCTCTCTGCACCAGCACAGGACATGATCTTCTCTGCTTTGCCTACCAGAACTGCCAAATACCCATGCTTAAAATAATACTGTCAAATTTTCAAGGGACTTATAAATCATTTATAGCTGTTAACATAATTCAAATATCCTTTAAGAATTCATTTGTCTATAAAAATATTCAAGAGAGATTATTAATTAAAATTGTTTGAACAAAGGGCCATGTTACTACAGAACAAACAATATGAGTTGTCAGTAAAATGAAATATCTGCCACATTGGTTTTTGACAGACACACACCACTTAGGCAGTGGCTCAGCAGAAGAGGAAACAGCTTGTGATGCACAATGCCCATGTCACAAAATGCTGTTAAGCCACTCTGGCTCTGTAGGTAGCAGTGCCAGACTGTAGGTTAAAAATGAGGGCAAACCTTACATACTGTGTATTGATTTATTTTTTATGTGTTTCTTGTGTTACTCAATTGCTCATTGAACACACAAAGGAAGAAGCAACTCTTGATTTAGTCTTAAGCCATATACAAATTGTTAAGACCTAATTATCCAAATTGCAGTCTGCAATTGTACTATACTTTAGTGATAAGACAAAAGAAAGCTGCATGTGAAATAAAAAAATCAATAAAAGTAATGTTTAATTCAAAGCAAAATAAATTATATCAAGATGAGAAAGCTAATTTCAAGGACATTAAAAGGAGTAGCCAAAAGATTGAAATACTAAAAAATTACATAAAGACTAGTCAGGAATAGTCAGAGCCAAAGTTCCAAAAGGATTTAAAAAGCTGGCATGATAAAGCAAAAAAGTAAATTTCTTAATGCTATTCAAATAAACAAAACAAAATAAATAAAATTAAAACAAATACTTTGAAAAGTCTAAGTTGTGTCCTAATGAGGGAAGGAAAACAGAGTATACCTTGACAATTGAAATACAAAACCACAAAAAAACAAGATGAAACAATTCTGAGACATAAAGGCATAGGATCTAATAACCCACCATTCTTCAAATATTCAAGAAATGGGAAACTAGCCTGATATTCAATGATAACCAATTATATAAAGAGAGCACTCAGGGAAGATAAAACCACAACAGAAAAGTTAAATTAATTCTCTCAGTCTGCACTGGCAGGGAAGGCAGATAGGACAGTTCTCACACAATGGTCATTCCTTATGTAGGATAGAAATGAACCATTGTCTCTGAGTGTCAATAGAAGGTGTTTTAGAACAAATCCAAATTCATCAGGTGGACTTCTACAAATTTCCAATACCAGCTAATTTTCTACTGGGCATGTTAATACCAGTTACAGGGGCCTTAGCACAAAAAGAAAAACCAAACAAGCAGTAAAAAGCAATTTTATATTTTCACATATCAGTTTTCATTTTTAACTGAATTTATGGAGAGTAGAGAGGCATAGAGGGCAATCCAGTGAACAACAGACATGATATTTCTGCAGACTTCAGATATTTCTTCACAAAGATAATTGGTAGGAACACTGACAAAACAGTATTAAGGTACAAATAAATAAATATCTCATATCAGGAAAAAACTAACATAAATTTTCAGGAAAAAAACCCCACATATCTCAGAAGTTAATTAGACTTTTTTTTTGGGAGGAGGTAACCACATGAGTAATACAATCACTATAGAGTACTTAGGATTTAAGAAAGCTTTTGATGAGGTCTCTTATTAAAGTCTCTGACAGAAATAGAGGTAATATAGGATACAACAGAAGGTCCTAGATTAATAATTGGCTAACAGATAGGAACAAAATTGTAGGAAAAAAAATTTGTGTTAATAAAGTAAAGGTAACACACTAGGATTACCCCGTGCATAATGACCTCTGAAGTAAGCCTTACCATTTACAAAGATTTTGTGGGAATTTTAAGGTCTTTTCTGACAACATTCATTCAGTGCATTGTGGTAATTAAAAAAGTAATGGACAACTGGAAGTTTATCAGGAAAGGACTGAGAGCAATACTGAAATTGTTACCTGATAAGGGAGCTTAACCATGTTCTATCCCCACCTGGAACACTGAATGTAGGTCTGCTTGCCCACATCTCACATTGGAATTAGAAGTACAGAATAATGATCAGGATCAACAAATGATGAATAGTTTTGTATGAAATTCTGAAGGCAATGCAGTTATCAAAGAATAGTTTTAAGGAAACATTTCTTCACACAAGGTACAATTAATTTACAAGACTGAGGGAGAACTTCTTTACTGGGAGTGTTACTGAGCACTGGAACAGGCTGACCAGAAAGATTGTGGACTCTCCTGCCCAGGACATACACAAAAGCCATCTGGACAAAATCCTGAATAACATGCTTTAGTCACTCTGCTTGAGCAGGAGGCTGGATTAGATGACCTCCAGTGGTCTGCTCCAACTTTAACTATTCTGTGATTCTGTGATACTCTAGACACCAAAGTATAAATGATACAAAACGGGATTGGACAAACTCCTAAAGGAAATGTTCATGGCTGGCTGATAGCCCTAGGACTTGGGAACATGCTACAGACTGGAACTGTGGAGATGTGCTCTGTCCTGATCGTTTCTTTTAATATTCAGCCTCTCTCTCAACAGCCAACTTTCTGCTGGCAAACCAGATTTAGAAATTGTTCTTTAAGATGTATATTAATAGTAATAATAGCAATAATAGTGTTTGAGAAAAAACTATTGGAAAATTAGACTGCAAACCTGAGCTGGTTACCCACTGGCTGGCATTTGTCCCTTGCATGCCTCTCTCCAACCATGTCTGGTGATAACCCTCAGCATTCCTTAGATACCCGTGGGTGAAAGGACAGTTATTTCAGGTGCAATCATGTCAAATCAATTCCTGGCTCTCCAGTTCAAACTGCAGGCACATGTTAATTACTGCCATCTGTGACAGTGGCTTATGCAGTAAGCACTCCTGCCACCCAGAAGATAAACTGAAATCCCTGTATTGCTTCACGTGGGTCAGGGAGCCCCACTTAGTAATGACTTTGATCAGCATTTTTCTGGGCTGCATGTGGCAGGTGCAATGCTTCTGGTCTCTCACTACTGTTACCAGCTCACTGATTTATTAGGCCACTAAAGAATCTTTCTCAGTGGGTGACACTGCTTTAGTTATATGATTTCACTCCATTTTACTCCATATTTTTAGCTTTTTGTTTTCTGTCTAAGAATCCTCAGTGCAAGAACCTCCATGTTATAAACCTAAGTTTCAAAGGTGTATTTTAGAGGCATTTGGACTCAGCTTTTTGAGAAAGCTAAGGTCATTTAACATTTTTAAAAGTCTTCAGTGAGACAAGAAACCTGCAGAAGTTAACGAGGATTGTAGGACATAAAAATCAGATAGCAAGGACATAATGTAGAAAAAAATAAAGCACAAATGAACGCATTGTGCTGACTGATAAATATGAACTAGAGCAGTATTGCTGAGAAGGCAGGCAGGCACAGGAGTTCAATGAACCTTTTGAGCTGATATAACTCATGCAGCTGCCAGTTGTGTAGTTGAAAAGCTATACTACTTGTGAATTTAGGAGTAATGCAAAGCAATATATTTTCAAGAAGGAATTTCTCTTGATCTCTACAGCGTTTGTTACCAACCATAATTTTTCCAATGTTAATCTATGAAAATTATTCTCCCGGCACCTTCTAATTAATACAATTAATGGGATTCATCCAATATAGGGATACTTGTTTTGAAACTAATTTCTATTTTCCTTGGGACATATGCCTTTCCCTTTTTTTGTGTCACAAACCTCTGAAGATGATTAGTGAAGCAAGTTTAAACACAAAAAATAAAAATAGACTGAAATATGCACTTATGAACACACATCTCAGCCCAATTCATACCACTACATGAGCTTAACCTATGAGCATTTTTGTAATTGTTGGTATCTATAGAAACATTTGCACTCTCTAGAATTCCAAACATTTGAACTGGAATTCCTTATTCTGTTGCCTGACAATAATTTTATCAAAAATTATTTATCATTGAGTGATACCATAGAATTAATAATAAAACTTTGTCAGAAACACCTTTGAGAAATTAAACACAATTTTATGGAAATCATTCCTTTGAGCTATTTGATCAGTATCTTCCACCATATCTAAAGCTACTTTAGTTCTACTGAACTGAATTTGTGAAAGTTCACAATTTTCTTGGGAAATTTGCAATAAAGTGCAAGACTCACTCCTTTCTATCCTCTTTCCAACACATATAACCATGTTTATGAGTTTAATGTACAATGGATAGTGTGCAGCAGTCAGGTTACCAAAAATCATTGTGAAGATAATATATTTACCATCTACTTTGATCTGAAAATCTTTACAATTGTGCCATCTGCTTCGTCATAGTTCATTTTAAGCCTTATACTCAAGAAAAAGAAATTGCCTGGCAATACAAATCTGACAAAATTTAATCAAGACCAGAAACATCTCACTGTTCTCTAAAATTAATTTCTAAACAGTCCAAATTTGGTGCAATTATCTTAATCATTCCATTTCCAAAGTTGCTTCTGCAAAGTCTGCATGTTAATCTGTTGGAATGGAAATCTTGTTTTTAAAGGGGTATTTGTACAATAAAGCATAAACATGCTCCATAAACTGCAAGCAGCATTCAAATGAATGCTCACATACATTTTATAAGGCTAACATGTAGGCAAGATTGAAATGGAATTCAGGTACAGGTGCTAGGTATTTCTATTAGCTTATTCAGAAGTGGGGTGCTGAGGTGATAAAAGATGAGGTGATAAAAGGGCCACTTACACCATCATCTCTCCTGCTCCATGTACAAGAGGAACAGGTAGAAGTGAGGGATTTGGTGGAGACTTCATGCTGATCACTAGCCAGGGTGCAGTTGTCTTCTGGGTTTTGTCAGTCAGTTTAACCTACAGCAATCTCATAGCCACTCTGCTTTTTCTGATGGCAACTCCAGAAATTAATTTTCTCGGCCTTCAGCATGGAAGTAGCACAGCAGTGGTGCTCACTATCTCTTGCCTTGGGCAGCCTGGGGGCTTTTCCCCAGGAAAGCAAGAAAGTGTCCCCTGTAATTCTTCACAGTGTTACCAAAGCACCAGTGGCTGCCTGGTCTAAGTTAAGAATAACTGACTCTGAGGTTATCTTGCTAAAGACCAGAATATCTCACTTGGAAAGTTACCCTTGGCAAGTGTCGCTCCTTCTGCCCTTATCACACAAGGATTGTGCCCAGTTTTAACCAATGTGCTTTTTGATGCCTTTGATTTCCACAGGAAGCTTTGGCTCAAAGTTAAGCATCCACTTATGTGCATTTTAAGATAAGAATGGCTTTCAAGCCTAAAATTTGAGATTTAGACATGCCAAGAACTCCAATATTGAATTATCTTTGAAGAAAATTTAAAAAAATAATAGCCTTGAAAATGCTTTGCAATTACTATATGGTCAGACAGCCTTACACTGACAGATGCACGGATTTGTTACAGCATTTAATGACTGTTGCCCACTCTGGGAAAAAATTTACTCTCATGATGGGCAACTATGCTTAACTGAGATACATATTGAAGTAAGTAAACCCCTTTTTTCTTTAGTGTGGAGTTTTTATAAGTAAATTTTAATCTAAAAGGAGCAATGTGTTATGTGGACCTTTGAAAACGGATTTTATTGACTGAGAAGTTTTTACCCAGATAATGTTTATTCTTCTTAATAAATGACAGTGTAAAAAACCCCAACAGGTCTGGCACGTCTCCATGCAGCTTCATGTACCAGAGTGTGGAGACTGAGTGTAGTTAAAAGTCATCATCACTAATTAATTATCATATTGGCACATGAAGGATAAAGTTCCATGTCAAATGCAAAGCACTTAAAGACATCATCCTATGTGGATGACCTCTTTATGTTCATTCTTATGGCATGTAGAGGCTTCATGTTAAGAAACTTGGGCAGCAAATTGTGTGCTATTTATTTCTATTATCATTAAAGCTATAATTGTGTACCCAGCTATTGGTTTGGGTATTCAGCCAACTTCAGGTAGGCTGCAGGAGCAGAGGAAGGGTAAGCAGAGGAGCTGGCTGATTCAGGCTGGGAAAGGGCTCATCTGTCTGGGCAGTTTCCGTGTCCCTGCCCTGGGTCAGTGAGGACTGAGGAGCGCGGCTTGCTGGCACAGGCGGTCAGTCAGCTCAGTGGTCTCACTGCATCCCCTTGTGGCTGGGCGCCTACAAGAGCTAAACCTTGTCCATTCCCATGAGAACCAGAGGTCAGGTAGGAAGAAAGCAGCTTTCCTGCTCTAGAAAGGGGGCCAAACTGGATCTTGGAAGGGAAAGGAATTAACTTCTTCACAATGTCAACCTGTGCATTTCCTAGAAACATGCCCCTTCCTCACAGTCTCTGTTGAAAAGATTCTCCCTCCAACCAGTCATACCCTAGAATTCCTCCCAGCACATTTTGCAGCCCACCATAAAGACTGTGTAGAGGCCTATGAGTAATTGTGGGGGAGGAATGCTTCTGACTACACTTTGTCCCCCTATTTCCAAACATAGCATGGATGGAGCTGCTCTGCTCAGACTATTATTCAGAGCGGCTTTGTGTTGTCTTTGAAGAATGATTTCACTTTTAACAATACAGAGAATTCATGGGATTTGAAACAACAGAAATGCAACCATTTACACTGATTTTCATGAATACTAACTTCACTTTAAATAGAAGGAAAAAAAGTCTTTGGAATCTACCCAACAGCAATTGAGTGGGGTAAATAACTTGTCTGTCTGAAAAGAAATGAGAAAGTTAAAGCTTGTTACATAATTTCAGTGACATTTTTTACCTTTAATTTAACAATAAATGAATGGCAGACACAGATTAATAATAAAAAAAGCAAATCAGAATCTCAAGCTGCATGATCTGTGAAATTGTTGTGACCTTTCCTAAGAGGAGTGTTGCCCTGTGGGCTACCCCTATCTTCAAAAGTATCACTTCAGAAGTCTAAAAATATCTAGCAACAATTAGTTTTCATCAATCACTAACATTCATAAAAATAGGCATCTAATTAAAATTTCTCACAAGCAATGACTGAAGTGCTGCTTATAATGATCTTTTTCAAAAATGAACCTTCAGAGGGTGTTGTCTTTTCCAAAAGTGGTAAGGTTCACTAATGTTAACACGAGTGGGACAGAGAGGCAGCCAGTCCCTTCAGGCAACTCCTCAGGCACAGTAAGTTAGCAGAGCACCCCAGAGTGCATTAAAGGGAGAGGTGGCTATTTAGATCAACAAATTTACTCCTTTCATGTTTATTTGTCATCCTGGCCTTCCACAGGATCTAATCATATCTGTCAACAATAGAGAATCTTAATAGCTCATGTTGGAGTCTTGCTAGCAGCTCATTTTCTCATCTGAACAAGGCATAAATGAACTGCAAATGTCAGGTCATTTCTTCATGCTCTCACTTGTCCCCCAGCCCCTCAAATTGCAGCATTTTCTGGTTTTGGTGTCCAGATCAATCTAGTTCCCTTCTAAATGTTGTAAATATGTAACCCTTCCTGGAGATTTTTTTTGTTGTTGTTGTTTTTGTCACAATATATGTTCTTACCTCGTTTTACTTAGTCATCTCTGTGAGAATGAAAGGTGTGGAGTCAGCTCAGTAAGCACAAGGAATCATAAATCAAATCCATACAAGAGATACACTCAGATAAACAGAATAGTTGCAAAGCTATAGCAATAAGCGGTCAGATTTGCAATTTTATGCTTAGAAATCCCATTTTGAGGACCACAACTGGACTACAGAAATATCACAATAATATATCACAAGTTTATTTTCTATCAAATGCAATTACTCCTGCAATTTATGTTGGTCCACATAGCCTGATTGTAAGCCAGTGTCTCCTCTTTAAAATGTTATTATTGCTATTTTTTCTTTTGATATTTAAATTTAAGAAGACCTGTTGACAGAGCAATAGCTTTGACTGTTGCTCAAGCTGCAGACAAGATGCAGGAGCCTCTGCCTGCCCTTTTCCTCGGCACCTGGCTTTGCAGGGACTACCTGGACAGGGGAGGGATTTTCAGGTTCCTTTCCTCACTATTCGCAGAGCCAGGAAATCGGTTCACACGCAGCAAAACCAGCAGCTAATCCTGGAGTCCCTGCCGAGCCCTGATCCGGTTTTGTCAAACTCCCGGCGATGGTAGCGCCCGAGAGCATCAGCCCCACGGACCTGCCCCGGCCCTGCCGGAGGGGCGAGGCTGCCCGTCCCACATCCAGCTGCTCACATCTGTTAACTTTTATTTACAAGCACGCGAACCACTCCGTGCGAACGGGGACAGCGTCGGGACCGCCGGGGAGGCGCCGGATCCCTTGCGGGCGTTCCTGCCCCGCCGACCCCCGCTCCCGCTGCCCGCAGCCGGGGGGCCCCTCCGCCCCCCGGAACGGCACCCCCGCACCCCCTCCTTCCCCCGCTTCTCCCCGTTCGCCCCACTGTCCCCGCGGGCGGCAGCGGCCGGCGCTCTCCCGGGGAGGAGCCGCACCCCGGCCCGGTGCCGGCGGGTTACCCGGTACCGGCGCGTCCTCGCGGAGCCGCGGCGGAGGGCGCAGCGCCCCGGGGCCGGCCCGGGAAGGCGGGGACTGCCCCATACCCACCTTCCGTGTGCACGGCGGAGACGTAGGTCCAGTTGTAACGCTTGACGATGTCAAGCATGGCCCTGGCCTGCAGCGTGTCCGAGGGGACCACCCTGAGGAAGTACTTGTACAGCGTTTTGTCGCTCAGGTCGATGCTGGTGGCAGAGTAGGCGATCTGAGGGATGTCAAAGAGCTGGAGCAGATTTTGAACTTGGATAGCAACTGAGCTGGAGCCGGGGCCGATGACCCCTGCGATGGGCTTTTTCACTCTGGTCTGGGGCTGGGTCTGCGAGTCAGAAATGCAGCGAGTGCCTCCATCCCTGTCGTCCCTGATGGAGATGAGAGAGTCCCGTATGAACTCGATGCTCTGCTCCAGGGCCACGGAGGAGTGCCAGCAGGAGTCTCGGATCTCACTGCCCAGGGTGATGTTAGGTAGCAGGACCGGGTCTGCGTTAATTTTATCCAAAGTGTGAAACATGGCTTCGACTCTCTGGATGCCGTATTGCTCCCGGATTTCCCCGCACTTCCTCTCGGGCACTTTCTCAGCTGGTGGCTGGTGATGGACAGAGAAGAGGGCCCCGATGATGACATCCCCATCCATCCGAGCCACCGACCGCTGTGAGGAGGCTGCAGAGAGAAGAACCTTCCGACCACCACTTTTGGGCAGCACGTCCATCTCCAGCAGCAGAGCAGGGAAAAAGACCAGCAGCACACCAATCATTTTGTTGCACGATGTCATCCAGACCCAGGTTACAAATTTCATGGGCTCCCCTTGCCTGCACATGGTTTAAGGACATGTAGGAAATGGCATCTGCTTCTCCCTGACAATGGCCAGGTTGCTCCAAATACCATCACAGCAAAGCCTCACAGCATCACTCTTGAAGGTGCCAAGACAGCCGTCATCCTAGTGACTTTTAACCTGGTGGCATAGAAAGAGGGGATAAAATGGGCTAACCAGGAAATCTATGTCAAACCTGAGCTCAGTAAAGCAACCCTGCACAGTTAGAGATGTCTGCTTTCTCAAAAGCCCAGGGCAATGTGCTTTGATAAGATGCTCAACAAGAAGTTTCAAGAAGGATAAAATAACGTACTTTTTTGCCTTGCCATACAATCATGCATACTCACATATGTTGAGTTTCTACAATTTTTTTTTGCACCTGCATTTCAAGGCAGCTAGTTCCACATCTCCAGCCAGCACACACACACCCTCTGCCCCCAGGAAGTTGTAAAAGTTTCTGTGGGTAGGCGGCTTGTCAAAGAAGAGCCCTAGCCCGGCCCCAGCGGCCCCAGCCCTGAGAGCAGAGTGACAAGTGCTTCTTTCTTTGCATTCTGATTACCTGAAGGCATCTTTCTCAGTTTAGACATTTCCTTTCTCCATCCATAATGTAAGCAAAAAGAGAAAGCGAGCAGTCTGCCCTACCAGCCACGGGAAATGTCATTTAAAGGTCAGCAAAGAGAAGAAGAAAAAAACCACTCTACAGTTTAGATTAACTTTTCCGTGTGTAGGGGGCAAAACTGTAATCCAGTCAGGGACACACATATGAAAGCAGGGAAAAATACATATTAGTTACTAAGGCAACCGCGGGCAAAACCCCGATGTGCCTTACCAGCACGCCTGCCGTGCAGAGATGCTTCGGGCGGGGAGCGGTGGCGAGCCCGGCGGCAGGGCTTGGCGGCTTGAAACGCCGTGCTGGAGGGAAGATGCCCCCGCCGCCGCGGCCCCGGAGCGCGGCCGGGCAGCGTCCCTGTTGCACTAGGAGCCGTCAGCACCCGAGACAGCGCTCGGCAGCCGGGGCAGCCGCCGGACCGAGGGCCCCAGTCCCGCTGCACCCCTTCCGTGCCTCGCTGTCCCGGGGTCCCCGGCCCGCAGCCTCCTGTCTCGCTGTCCTGACACTCCCCTGCCCCGGCGCTCCAGTGTCCCAGTGTCCCGCTGTCCCGGCCCCGCCACCGCCGGCTCGGCCGCCCGCCAGCACTGCGGGGCGCTTCCCCAAAACTTCTGCCCCCCGCCAGGCGCTGCTGCCGCGCTGTCCCCGGATGCACACGCACCGCGGCTGGCACACACACACGCACTGCTCGCACACACGCTCTCACACACCCGCACACCCTCCCGGCGCTCGGAGCCCGCCGCTGCACGCACCGCCCCGCGCTGGCCGCGGCTCCGTCCCTCCCCGCCGGCGGGCAGGGGTGCCGGGGCCGGCGGGGCTGCGCG
The DNA here is from genome assembly GCF_017590135.1 of Pyrgilauda ruficollis. Lineage (NCBI taxonomy): Eukaryota > Metazoa > Chordata > Aves > Passeriformes > Passeridae > Pyrgilauda > Pyrgilauda ruficollis. The sequence goes on along the minus strand of NW_024523648.1, from coordinate 16,449,300 downwards.
TCCTCCGAGCGGCGCGGGGGGCTGCAGACGGTCCCGAGGAAGGCGACGCTCCGAGGGGAGCCGCCGTCCTGGCTGCGCGTCCGCACCCGCAGGCGGGCAGAGCCGCCCGGAGCGGGCTCCCGCGGGGGGCAGCCCCGCAGCCCCGTCTCCCCGCTGCCATCTGCCCGTCCCACGGCTGAGCCCCGCGGTCCGCTCAGAGGGTCACCCCTGAGACGTACCTGGCCGGGTGAGGCAGTGGCTCCCTGCCTGCTGGGAGCGGGCATTGGCGGCTCTCCGGCCGCCCCGAGCTGGCGCGCTGGCGGAGGGGCGACGGCTGTGGGCTGGGCGCGGGTGCCCTCTGTCTTCAGCACCGCTCCACCGCAAGGAAAAAAACAGGTCATCCCGGGCTCATCCATTATCTCATACAGAAGGTTCAGTCATTTTCTCCCCCTCCTTAATTTTTTTTCCGCTATTTTCTTGTAAACGAGTAAGGAAACATCACCCGGAGCACGCTGCGGCTGCAGGGGAGGTGTTGGCTCTCACCTCCCGTGGCTCCTAATTCATTATCTCCCTGCCTCAATTAGCAAGAGCGAGAGTTAAAGCAAGAGATTGCTGCTAGAAGGGGACCCAGACCACGCTCGGGAGACCCGAGACAATGAAATGTGCCGTTCTGCCTCACGGGCAGGGCTGAGCTATTTAAATAAATATTTATATTTAGGGGGGGAAAAACAAACAGAAAAAATACACTGCAACAAGGTAAATCACCTGTAAAGATAAAGGCATAAAAGGCATTGAGATTGCAGTTTTCAGGTCAAGATGAACCTAAATGAAGCACGTGAGAGGCATGCCAGATTAAAATAATACCAGATTGAATAATCATAATTCAGACGACCTGCTTGCATCCCTAACACAGGTCTCGGGTGTTTTACTTGGCTGTATGAAAGTTAAAGTTAGATTACCTCCCCGCTGGGAACTCTATAGATATTTGCCCTACTTTTGAAAGAAAGAGGCAAGGACAAACATTTAACTATTGCTCATTCAGAGATGGGTTTGCAGTGAGTGCTGCCTCAGGGGTGTCTTCGCCTTGTGTCAATATCTGAGCTGATTTTATTGTCACACAGCTAGTTACTTGTCTGCACTGTGTTTATCCACGAGCTCTGTTTATTATGGAGGAGCCAGTCCAGGTGCCCGCTTTCCCTGCAGGTAATGTTTCCCAAGGAGGGAACCAGGGTCAGAGGGGCTGCCTCTCCTCTGCCTGTGGGCATGAAGCCTCCCCAAGGCCAGCCTAGGGCAGTTCTGCCAGGGCCAGATCTGGAGAGACATTCAGATGTGCACAAAAGAGGGAACAAATTCCTCTTCACCCATGTTTTAATGATTAAACTTTAATTTCTGCCCTTGACACAACGAGCCTGCAGCATGCCAGCAAATTATTGCAATGGTTAAGTTTTGGTTTGCTTCTCTGGCTTTGGCAAGAGAAGCATTTGCAATGGTCCCACTGGTTCTTCCCAACATATAGCATCCTGTAGCCTTCATCCCCTCTAACCTGGCACTCAGAAAGACAGCAGGTCTTTATGCTGAGACTCTGAGATGTGCAGAGCTGTCACACAGAGCTGTTTTCCCCCAGTGATGGTCTGAGTTTTGCTGAGACTGGAAAGCAGGTCACTGGGTCCTGATGCCCAGCTATGGCTGCAAATTCTGCCTCTCCCACCCCTGCAGCAGCAGGTGGGAGTAGGTAGAAATGGGCAGAAGTCTGGGGCTCCTATGAAGATATCTGGGATATCTTTAGGAAAGGCCAGAGAAAGACAGCACTGGGATTGCAGTGGCTTTGGTCTTCCCTTCCATCATGGGGGCAGCAAAGGCGTTGCACACAGGGATGTAGCACCACTAGTACTGCTGTATTTGTCCCACAAAGAGTCATCCCACTGACTTTTGTCCCTGACTCCTACACATCCTGATGCTGCTGTGTCCCACAGATCTAGTATTTCTCCCGTCAGAAACAGCCCATGTTCCCAGTCCTACCACCTTCACAAATTTCTTAACATATGGTCCCTTTATCATCTGGTAACCATCCCTGAGGCACTACATGGGACTGACTGCATTTTTTGCAGAGATATGAGCTGCCATCAAGCAGGGAATCAGGGCAAAACCAGAGCAAGGCTGGAGCTGTCTTGTAAGTAGCAATTCCTTTCCAAGGGAAATTGCCTGCTATTGAATATTTTTTCTCTGTGAAATGAAGGACAAGTGAATAATTTTCATATTCCCATGTTACACAATTTAAAAATCACACGGAAGTTGATTGAAATATTCTGTTTTGATGGCATCCAAAGTGTTTTGTTCTGTTTTCTTTTTAAACATTTTATACAATGTAGAACAGTTTTTACTTCAGATAAAATCAATCATTATCATAAAATGAATGTTCCAGCATTTCTTCCAAAAAAATTCTTTTTTTCTACTCCTATTTCATCAGAATTATCTCTATTAACAGAAAATTTTCTACTGGAAAAGTACTGTTCAGCTCTTATGACAAAGGCCAGTGTATTGCAGAAAATGGTTTGAAAGGAGGATTGTTTGGAGTAGCAATGGCTGAAGCCTGGAAACCTGGTTTGTTGAAATCCCACTTTTGGTTTCCCTAACACGGCTACTCCCTCCTCTACTTCCTGCCAAGAGAGACAAGCCAAATTGACTGTCTACCTTTACAGACCTTCCAACTAAATTATTGGGGAGATTTAAAGCTATTCTGCAAGGATCAATGCTGCTGAAGTTATACAATTTTATTCTGCCTTGGAAACAAGCAGAAAGCTCATGTGTTCCTGTCTGAAATAAGCTGAAACATATATCAGCTATCTGATAAATTGTCTCCAGTCCTTTTTATTCTGCTCACTTAGCTGCTTTCTTTTCATGATTTAAAAATGTCACCTGCTATATATAAACAGTATGCATGCAAAACATGCATAGGTAGCCCACTGTTGTAGATATTGAATTGTTTGCTTGTGACCAAAGATTTGGAATCATAGTCTAACAGGCTTGTTCAGATAAAACAGGGATTTAATCTTACTAATATATTCAATATTTTCTAAATTTTCTCCTTTTCTCTTAGCAAAATAAACATTTCTCATAGGTTTTTGTCTAAAACATGTGCCAGCTACAGCATCATTTTTTACCTCTTCTTATATTTAGGCTTTCAAGTTGCCCTATCTGTAAGAAATAAAGCAACAGCATTTTTAACTTTTGATTGCTTACACTTATTTGCTGCAACAGCTAAGAAATGAACATAAATGGATCAATGTCTGTATATATGGAGCTTTGTAAAGGTCTGATTGCTCAGCTGTTCCTTGTTCTAGTAGATCCATTAAAATTAAATAGGATTAACCCATGAAATTTAGGACTCACTTCTGAGATACGTAAAAACTCACGATAGCTTCTACACAAATTTATAACTGTATGGGGTTACTCTCAATCTCTTTTTTTTGCTTTTTTTTTTTTTTTTTTTGACAGGAATAGACACCCCTTGAAACCCAAGGATTCCCAGAAATTTGAAAGCTAACATTGGTACTCATCCAACACCCTCTTGCCCACTGTCTCAAGTCACACTATTGTCAGCATATTTTACAGATTGAGGTGATTTTACGTCCTTTACAAAAGTTCTTCCGCTGGGGCTTTCTCAGGAGGAAAGTGTCTGCCTGGTTATGATTTCAGATGTCTTTCAAACTAATGTGAGATCCAAATCAATGCAAAATTCAGTATTCAGGGATGTCTTGTAAATTTTTTACACTCTCTGAGGATTATAGACTCCATGAAGTGATAAATAGGGCAGATTTATTCAGACATTCAGCAGTTTTCATCTCTGGCTAAGAGAGCCGTTAATAAGTTAAGAGTAATTCTTTCTATATTTAAAAATAAGTAACTGATTGCTTTTATAACACAATATTAAAGGCCTTTCAGCAGAAGTGCTTCATGCCAGCTGCTAAGGAGAGAGACTGGAAGAACGTGGTCCAGAAAACTAAAGGCCTGATCTGTCCTCAGCAGAAACTCACCTCACAAATGGTTCCCTTACCACAAGCCTGTGCCCTCCAAGCAGTGGTATGCAACAGCCAAAGGCAGCTGGTTTCCATTCCTTACAGAGAGGGCATCCCTCAAATCTTGAAGGTTTCTTCAAGAAACCTTCCGCTCTTGCAAACCCCAAAGACAAATTTTGGTCTCGTGGCAATGGGGATGCTCCCAAACAGTGAATAAGAAGTCAGCTGAATGTCTTCTTTGCTAGACAACATGACTGTTCAGTCCCAGATAATGTTTAAAATCATTCCTGTATTTATTTTCTAACTGCAAAAATGTACTTAGGGTGCCCCCTAGGCCAAAACGCTCCACAATGTTTACAACATCCACTTACATCAACTCTATCCAGTTCAATTAATTTTGATAAAACTCCCTTGCCCTGAAATCCCCTGATTTCCCTGAAATTATCCCCTGAAAACCAACATGAGTAAATAGATAAATTTCTGCTGGGACTTGCATTCCAACAAGCTTACACTACATCAGGCCAAAAATGAAAAGTGCATTTCAAAGTCAAAGGTCCACAGTTCCTGAGCATCAGACTGTCCATTTAAAATCCACAGACTTCTAATTTAATTTGGAAATGTCAGTCTGAATCATTCTGGCTGAACTCACCAGACAGGGACTTATATAAGTGTGAAAGGAGAGACAGTACCTTGGATATATGGGATTTAATACAAATTAACAAGACAGGTCTACTTAATTAGATTGTAACTAACAGGACAAGTAATTTAACAAGAAGTCACCATCCCTTATGGAGACAGATTTGGTACTCAGTGGGAAATATGGCAGCTGAAGCATCAGCTAGCCAAATTTTCTAGTGATTTTCAAGGACAGCTTCTTGTAAAGCCATCTGCAGGAATTCAGTCTGGTACCAGTGAAAACTGGTAACACCTACATATGGAAAGGAAGTCCTTGCTGTGTGAATGAGGGAAAGGTGTTCCTGCTCTCTCCTGCCATCTCGGCTTTCAGGCTGCAGCCGAGGGTAAGAAAGACTTTATGCTGCAGATTGCAGCTACAAAAGGCACCAGTAACTTGTGAAGATCCAAAGTTTACTCCAACTGTACAATGCAGCAACACATCTCTGCACTGCTCCAAGAGAAACTGCACACATCCAGTAATTTCTGAAATTTTCCCCATGACTACAGTGAGCACTGAAGGAAACAGCTCTGTGTTTACTGGCTGTTGTGCCCTTCATTTCTCCACACAGAACCCTTATAAACATTTTGTAAAACAAAAAGAAGGAAAAAATACTAAAAATCACAAATATCAGAGATGGAAAAGGCTAGCAGTCTTTTCAAAATGAGAATCTTTTACACATGACTAAAGAATCAGAGGAAGTTTTACAAATATCAGTTTAGCAAGTAAACAATGTGTGATACATACTTGACATACTTTAAAGAACCTTCCTAGTGCTTAAAATTTTATTTTTAAAAAAAAAGGAAAAAAAAAGCCCAAATTAACATGTTGAATACCTCTGGATACTAATTGTTCCTTTTGCAGTCTGTCACTGTTTATGTAACACTGTATACAGGATACTTTATCACCTTCCCTAAACATCTATTTTTAAAGTCTGCAATAGCAAATAAAATAAGGAAGAATGGAGTACCTTAAAGATTAGTAGGATTTTGTGGTGACCTTTAACTGAAATGATCTCATTTTCTACACTGCACCTCCTTTATGCATTTGCAATTGTTCAGGACAGATGGAAAGGATGCCTTAAAATCACTGCCAGCAGACTGCTCAGCTTTATCCACCTTTTTCTTGCTATAGCTGGTTGTAAATGAACTCAGAGATTCAGCTAGAACTATTGTTCTAGTTTCACAATCATTATTTTCATTGTTTTTCCAAATGCAGGTAATGTGACAGAATAGCACACCACTGTGTAGTAACTCAATAAAATAACGTAATTCTGTGCTTGTTTTAGCTGGGATAGAGTTAATTTTCTTCACAGTAGCTGGTGCAGGGCTGTGGCTTGGTTTTGTGCTGGAAACAATGCAGGGATAACAGAGAGGTAACACAGAGATGTCTTTGTTACTGCTGTGCTCACACAGAGCCAAGGCCTTTTCTGTCTCTCATCCCACTCCACCAGCAAGGACTCTGGGGGTGCACAAGGATTTTGGAGGGGACACAGCTGGGACAGCTAACCCCAACTGGCCAAAGGGATAATTCAAACCATGCAACATCATGCTCAGCATATACAGCCAGAGGAAAAGGGAGGAAGGAGGGGTCATTTGAAGCAATGGTGTTTTTCTTCCCAAGTGACTGCTACATGTCATGGAGCTCTGCTTTCTTGGGGATGGCTGGACACCTATCTGCCCATTGGAAGTAGGGAATTAATTCCTTATTTTGCTTTGCTTCTGTGAATGGTTTTTGCTTCCCCTATTAAATTGTCTTCATCTTAACCCACGAGTTTTCTCATAAAATACCATGTAACACTGTATTTATTTGTAGTACATAGCTATTACTTAAAACAAGACATACACAACAAGAATCTGATACCCAGAAATAGAATGAGGATATGGTGTACAAACTACACTCCTCCAACTATTTGCAAATTACTTGATAAATTTGTTCAAAACATTGATGCAGAAAAGCACCATTCCTACAAAATGATAGTTCACAGCACTATAAAAATAGTTCTCACTAAGTGCTTACACATTTTCTGACATCTTCTCTGCTATAACAAAAAAAGAGAACAGTATCAGATGACATATGTTTCTTTAAATACTTATTTATAGTCATCATAAGGAGTCGCCTTGATGACAGAAATTGCACAGACTTTATAATTTTGACTTTCCATCCAAGCAATGCATTTCTGGAAGCATTTCATTACTTCAGGATCTATTAGAATCATTGTTGTAGCTCTCTTTCCCCTCATTTCCCTGACAGTATGCTGCTGTGGCTTTGATGACACATTAAGTAAGTACATTAATTGCTTTTCCTCTGTGACTTTCTTCTGGTGAAGTGGCTGCACTGTCTCACTGGACACCTGCCACTGCAGGGATGTCAAGACCATGATCCTCACTGGGTTGACTGGCTCCTCAGCTTGTTGCTATGACTGGTTGGTCTTGAGGTGCTTCAAATCCCAGCATCCCAGTTCCTCCAGAATCAGACATTCTCAGTCTTGTCCACCAATGCAACTCAATTTGACCTAACATTGGATTTATCAGAAAAATTGCATTTATTAAGGCAGGAAAACAAACATCAAGTGTAACGTGACCATGGGTGATAAAACGGCTGAAGTCCAGCTGATCCAGCAGCTTGAATTCATTGGCTGTGAATGCCTGTCCTCAGTAAATACATTCAAATGCTTTTTATCTTGAATTTCCATCAGCTAGTTACCTTTTGTCATGCTTTCTCAAAGTAAGCAACATTGCATTTATATCTCTCATCCACTTGTGATTAATAGCTCACATTTGGTTCACGGATTAGATCACACAGCTTCAAACATCATACTTGGATGTTTGCTCTCCTGATTATCTTCCCTAAACACTATTATAATTTTTTGGCTCTACCTGAGCAAAACATGCTTACAAGGCATTAACAGGTTCTGATTTTCTATAAACATTGAAGTAACAATGTTCTGAAATACCAGACCCTCTCATACACTTTGAATTGGACATTAAGAATGTGCCTAAAACCATTAGTTTCTTTGAAAAAATCTTACTATTTGTAAACATGGGGCTGAATTGAAAATTATCAAAAAGGAAGGCCAGGAGCAGTAAAGAGAAGAGTGTCACTCAATTAAAGAACACTTTTATCCTCTTTGTCTAAGGAAATATAGCCAGCATGTTAACTGTGCCTATTGCCTCCACAACCCTTCCAAAAATATTCAGAAGGCAATTGAGGAAAAAAATTCACTGAAATTTGGAAAGGTCTCAAAGGTAAATACATCTGTCCAAATTTTTGAATGGCAGTTGTCAGCTAAAATAATTAGACCAACATAAATACCCACACTGGGAGAGAGACAGGTAAAATTCTTCACTCTGAGGGAAGTGAGGCACAGATGTAGATTGTCCAGAGAAGCTGTAGATGCCCCATGCCAGGAAATGTTTAAGAATAAGTTGAATGGGACTTTGAGAAACCTGGCCTAATGGAAGATGTCCTGGCCTAGGGCAGAGGGCTTGGAACTAGAAGGTCTTTAAGGTCCCTTCCAACCCAAACCATACTATGATTCTATGAAATAACCAGCAGTTGCAAGCAGGTGCCCAGGCAGCACAGCTTTGGGCCAGCTGCAGAATGGGGTGTCTCTGTCCTGGGGAGGTACCACTGAGTCCTCACGGGAGATGACTTTCAAGGGTGGAGGACGGAGCAATCATTAGGCAGGCTGATGATACATGCCTGATTACAAGGTTTGTGTAGGAAAGTGGGGTCCATGAGACCCCTATTCCCCTCATATGTGTAAATCATGTGTAGATTATTAAATGTAACTCAAAAGGTGATTCTTGAAACTTGTTTAGCAATGAGCAGATGAAGGGACAGAAATAATACACGTCTGAGTAGCTGCATTGCCATACTGTAAATAATAATCATAGGTAATTAACTTTTGCTTCAATAAATTAGAGAATTCAATAAAGAGAAAATGTCTAAATAGCAGTTAGTTGCATTGTTTAGAGAATGTCCACATATACAGGATGATTCTATGTAAACAGTGTGTCCTTGTGGTTTTCAAGTTTTCTGTAAAATTCTGTTGTGAAAGCACATACTAATTTCATGGCATAGTCTTTATTTTTATTCTAGAGGATGTTTTCTCAATAAATATACTATAATATGTGCTTGTTTTCATAGCATATGCCTGGTTTTGTTTCCTCTTTTCTTAGCAACAGCTTCTAAAAAGACTCCTTTCATCACCACTGCATTTTTATTTAGCTGCAAACCATAAGTCCCCAATAAATTAACCCAAACCAGCTCAACCAATTTGGCAGCTGCTGTCACTACAGTAATAGACAGCTATTGATTTCCATGTCTTTATTTAAATTCAACTAATGCTTGTGCTGCAGCTTGTGCTGCATATCAATTCCTATTGTGTTTCTGATTTCTAAATGATACCTGCACTTAGTTTATCTTTTCTTTAGCTGGCTTTTACTTTTCTCTAAATTCCAACCACTGTCAACAGGGGATACAAATTTGTATATCACTCTTTCTTCTTGCTCCCCTTTGCCAGACAATGTAATATGCACCACACAAATAACACATTTTCAATCCATTTTCTAAATCATCCTAAATTTTGATTCTTCAGCCCAAACCCAGGCGAAAAGTCTTTGTGTGCTTTCATTTTGTGACTCCATGTACCTAGACGGATGACACACGTATAGGACTCAATCCCAAAGAATATTTGGACATATGCTTAACTCCACTCTCATTTAACATAGCTTTTAAGTTTTTGCCCTCATTTTTCTTTTTAGAAATTGAGGAGGAGGGCAAGGAGAGGAATCCAGGGATATGTGGTGAGAAGACTGCTTTCAGCTTTGGTTATGTACTCCATTCTTATTTTTGCTCATTCATTTCTAATATAGTAAAATTAAAAATTACAGTAAAACTAAAACAAAAATAAGTCTACCCAGTAAAAATTCAGAGGAAGTACTATTCTGCAAAGTGAGGACCACACCTGTTTTCAGCTATGCCTTCCACCTCTGCATATACTTTCTAGTTCAAAACCCACACAGCTGAAGAAACAGAAATCTTGGCCCATTAGGTATCAAAGGAAGAACTGATGCTGCAAGACCAGACTTCACAGTGGCTCCTTGAGGCTGCAGCGTATGTGTGAGAGTGCGGAAGATTTCTAAGGAGTGTTAAAAAAAGTCTCTTAACATTTCACAGTTGTAAATTGTACATTTTAGAATGCTGAGATTAAACTGCATTATCTCTTTTTCTAATTTAACTATCTTGGTTGAAGATATGAAATGTGGGTGAGAGGAAGATGTTATTCAGTTGGATGCTATTTTTAATTTCATAGTGTAGATAATGTATTCAGAAACCTTTGCTTTGAAGGCAATCTGCATTCAGTGCTGGTAAAGAGTATCAAATCTTTACACAGTTTATGGGATAATTCTGATTAGATGCAGTTCTTACTCTGTGGCCAGAAGTGTACAATACCTAAAATAATTATGGTAATTGTGTATTGGAAGTCAGCTATTCAGGAGAAAGCTATTTGTTTAGCACATAATAGTTCAGGCCTGTGAGATAGGGAAGTATCTGCAGCTGAAGGACAAAAATAAAGACTGCTTGGGAGCAGGTTGTTCTTATGTTACTTCACTTTATATGTATTCTAAAGGTCACTTAAATTGAAGTTTTCTTGCTCCAAACAACACTAACGTCACCAGAACCCCTCAGAAATGCAAGGCATATATGGGAAACAATCAGCTTGGCTCCTCAGGAAACAACCTTGCCTGTGCAGAAAGCAGATGTGAAAGGGACATATTGCCTGGGAAAGGTGGCACAAAAACACCCAACCACGCCAAACTCTCATCAGGCAAACTCAACCCAAAGATAAATTTTGGCTGAGTCCAATCAGGCCAAACTGCACAAGCTCTCAAGTCACAAGAAGCTGAAACAAAAAATCTGAGGATTTACTTGGTGCAGATGCTATCCTATTTCCCTTCTCAAATGATGCTGGGTTTTTGACTTGAGAGCAAGGAGCAAAAATTTTGAAACAAGGCCAGCAGCTGCAATAATTCTTCTGGAGTTACCAGGGTAGCAAAGCAGAACAAAACTTGGCATCCAGGGTAACTTTTGGTGGATAACTCATAAATAATGGTGAGTGGCTGGTTCTCTGCATATAACCTAACATTTCTGCACTACCAGAGATGTGTCTTCAGGTCTTCTGACACCACACTCCTCAACAACACCCTGATCTGTGCCCAGAGCAGGACCAAGCCCAGGGCAGCAGCAAGTGCAGGGAGCTCGCCTGACCCTTCTCCTTCCTAGGATCCCATCAGCAGCAGCACATGGCACTGCCATGCCTCTAATCACTTGAGTTAAAACTGGATAATGCAAGTATTTCCCACCAGGTTAATCTTTTCTGGAAGGCTTCCTGAAAAATGTGGTTTCCAAGTAGAAGCTAAAGGAAAAACCACCCTTGGCCTCGGTACCCTCATTGCTCTCCTTGTGGATCAGATATTGTAGGGCTCCTGGAGTGCTGGTGGTGGTGGGAGACCTCAGCAGGGGTCTGCCAGGGCAGAGCCTGGCAGCCAGGACACATCCCATGTCCCCAGCCCAGCAGGGATGACCAAGAAGGGTCAGTCTGGGCTGGCAGCAACACACCAACTTGTGCTTTGGGCAGGAGCCAGAACTGATGCAAAAATTGATCAGCCATAAACAAGATGCTTACCAAGCCAGCAGATAAGCATTCCTTGTTTTGCTGATATTTCTACACACAACATTGTAGTATTGTTATTTATATCCTATAACATCTTAATCATTTATCACTTTCCATCTGTGCTCCAGACCCAGGATTTCATCAGCTAGGAACATCTGCAGGTCCATAAGCATCCCAGGAGAATATTTTTGCAAAATTTTTGTATTATGTTCCTATTGCCTAGAGAAACAAACCATAGTTAATGAAAAGTAATACTTTGTTGGGAAAAAGGGAAAATATTTATTTTGTTCTGACCTCATTACTTTCTCTTGCAATCATTTTTCAAATAAAAGCCTGTTCTCTCATCTCTCGATAGCTTCCAATTACCTCCTCAATTAAAAAGGTTTATTTTTACACAAGCAGGGTCATGAGATGTAATATTTCATTGTTTCATTGTGTGACAAGGTGGGGTTTTTTCTCCCCTGAGACTGTGCTCAGTGATGGACAGAAATTTCTGCTGACTCATTTCCCCAGTCAGAGAATGTGGATTCTACCAAGCCCAGCTAGGAGGCATGAACAGTCCTGTGCTACACAGATGGGGCACCATGTAGGACAATGCCTTGGAACAAAACCAGTCAAAAACAAAACCTCTCAGAGCACTGAAAGCAGGAAGGAGATTGGATTGAAGCATGGTTTATTATTGACATTTGTGCACAAACTTTGGAACTGTAGGGCTACATAATAGGTTATGCATCTACCCTAGTGAGAGCACAGCAGACAAAGAATTATTTTTTGTTGTTTTACACCTAGGACAAAATCCATACATCTGGGTTAGCCTGGATGGGAAAGGCAAAGTAGAGAGTAATAATAAGAAAATATCTACAGTGGCTGGAGATTAAAGAAAAATATTAAAATTTTATTACAAGTTTCTGCAATTTGAAGTGGTAAATATGTATAGAAGTACTAAAATGTATACTAATATGTATAGAAGTACCAAAATGCTTAAATTTCCTGCACCACTTGTGCTGGTGATAAAACCACAAACCAGAGCTGTACCTTTACATGGGCCATTCCATCAGCCCCCATTAGGTTGGGCTCCCTGTGGTACTATATAGGAAAACAAACTAAAATACACACTTGGAGTCCCAGACTAACTTCTCATCGCTCATTGCATTTTTAAATTTTAGACCAAAGACAGACAACAAAAATATAGTTTGATTAATAAGCCTCAGTGTACACATATTTAGAAATATAATGACATTTATATCCAGAGAAAACACCCTTTCTCATTAGTTAAGGTTGTTGCCTTAGTGAGTTAATGCCCCAGGTCAAAGCAAAATAATCGCCTGGGGATGATTCAGGTGCCTTTCCACTACCTAGGTCCTAGGGACCCACATGACAGGGGATCTAAAGGCTTCTGCTGTCTTACCATTTCTCCCTGAACAGCAGCATCAACTCAGTGCCACTACACTCAGGCCTCTCTGTTGCAGATTTACTGCAACTTTCAGGGAATAGTTACAAGGGAGCAGGTGGCAGTAGCAGCAGAAAGCAGCCAGTTCTGCTGCCCAGCTGAGATCTGCCCCTCTGTAATTCCCCTGTGGCTCAGTGTCACATCGTATCCAGCTCCCTGGGATACTGCGGAGAGGAATATCCCTCTGTGTCCCACCAGAACTGCTGCCTGGCACTAGCAGCATCCAGGTGAGGCGGAGCTCCCCCGAAGCACCGGGCAGTTTGCAGCTTTGGGGCATCTCCTTGGCTCTCCCATGCCCTGTGCAGCCCGTGAGTCAGCACTGCCTGCTCCTGCAGCCCAGAGCCACAGCAAATGCACAGCCTGCCCTCTCTGAAACCTGCTGCTTTTTCTGACTCGGGTAGTCACCCAAGTGGGCTCAAAGGTGAATTTTGGACAGACAATTTCATATAATACTCCTCTGAAGAGAACGATTATTAACCTTCTGCAATAAAGCTACAGCAATCTTTAGGTACTTGTTTTAACATCAAACCTCAAAGGAAACATCTGTGGAGGCAGATTTCCATCAGTGTTAAATACATTGATTTCTGGCTTGAAAACTGCAGATCTTTCTATACTTCTGAGTTGATAAATCAAAGAAATAACAACCCTGATAATGTTCACATTTTCTTTGACAGAAACTACCAAGACTGCTTATCACTTCTTTATGACAAAACAGGCAAAAATAAAACAGTTTCAGAAGACTGCACATTTTCATTTCAAATTCGATTTTATTTGCCTTTTTTCCATAGTATAAAATATAGGTAAGAATTTTGCAAGCAGTTTTGGTTTGCTTGTTTTTTATATTACAGAGCAAGACATGAATTCAAATCATCTCTTGCCAGAGTGTGCAAATCAGCATTTTTCACTGCCAAGAAATATATCTCTAATAGATAATGTCTGAAATATCTCTTTGTTGTGAGCATCCTTCGGCTCTCTTTCAAACCATTGTGCCCTGTATTATGTTACAAACATCTATGTTTTGAGCTTAAATTTCCAAATGCTTTTACTGATTTTATTATAAAGATTTTATTTATTTAATTCCAGTTTTATTAGAAGGTTTGTTTTTCCTCAGAAACTGCAAACTTTTCCATTATGCATTTTTGTTACATTAAAAAAAAAAAAAAAGAGGCTTATAAAAAGAATATTAAAGCAATGAAAACATAGCTTTAATACATACCTTATTTAGGTACATATTTAAATAACTCCAAGAACTGGATTCCAAATCCTACATAGTAACTCTAGATGATGTCCTAGATGCAATGACATGGTTATTTTTTTTTTCTGCTCTATATTTAGATAGTCTTTTTAACTGTCCTTTTCTCTTGGAAAAAGGGAGATGGGCTTAACTCCCACCAGTGACAGATCAGCTGCTGCTGTCAGTCCTGAGGTCAGGTGTATCACCTGGTTTTCACAAAACCAGCACGCAGCTCAGCTGAGAGGCAGATGGGCAAGGGTGTACAAGAATTGTGCACACACGTGAGCTGAGACAGATGGCCTGCAGCGCGCTGTTCTGTGGGGTGCAGGTAGATTCCCCCAGGAGATGCTATGCTAAGAGGCAGAAGGGCACAAGTGATATGTTGAACTTCTCTGTTTTGAGGAAACAGAAAAGAGTGGAGGCCCTGAAGGAGTGAAAACGGGGAAGTTTGCCATCACAGCTCCATGGTGTTTTTCTCATGCTGGGTTCTTAGCTTACTGGCTTACATGATGGTTTCTGGCACACAATAACACTCTGCTCTTTGTAGCTCTCCAAAAAATATTGAAATTCTCCACTCTTTTGTCCCAAGTAGCATTAGGCACTGTGGATGGTGGCAATTATATGATAACACTTTCAAAGTCCCACTGTGACAGTTATAGTATTTTCTATTATATATACACCAAACACTCTGGAAGTTGGATAGAGATTAACCTACAAAAATAATTTCCTACCAGGCCACAGAATGCTGCTCACAATTTTATTATTCTGGAATAGACTGGAACAATGTTATGCCTCCACTGGGGTCCATCTATCCATTTCTGCCACATGGTGACTTTTATCAAAGGAGCTGAATAGATTTCTCCTGCTAGTTAGCCACCCAAGTGACACATGGGTTTGCTGAGGCACAGCATAGCATACAGTCATTGTAGTGCAGGCAATAGAGTCTATCTGCCCTCAGTTTCATTCATTTGCTACAAACATTCACATTTCCTGCCAGAACCAATTTGGAGACTTACCTACAATTTTGATTTTCTTTAGAAGATTTCTGCTTGCCTTTGCAACTAAAAAAGGACTTTAAAATACCATAACAACTAGTATGCCGTTCTCTCCAGCCTCCCTCAAAAAAAGAAACCCTTTGCAAAGGAGCATGTCTCCTGATTTTATTTGCTTACTCTTTCTGGGCTTTAAGAGTTGCTACTGAAAGCATAAGGGAATTTTTATTCATAGGCAAGGGAGATTATGTTCTCAAGTGTGGTAAAAAAATCACATGGTCTTATTTCATGTCATATTCTCTTCTCTTTATACTGCTCTTTTTAATTTTGTTAGATTAAATGGCAATTATCTTCTTTCATGCACTGAAGTTCTTTAGAATAGGAGAAAAATTACTGGGTGCTAATCCCTTGGAACCTTAGTCATTAGCTGCTGAATAGAAAGAGGGATTTTTCCACCTGCTCTCAACCCTTAGTTCAAAAGATAGGTTTGTAAGTGACTAGACAGAAAAGCAAAACTCCTTCAGACAAATGATGGACACAGTGGGTGAAGACCCCTTTGCATCCTCCTAAGAAATGCCTCAAACACTCCTGTGGAGCCACAACAGGCAAGATAACAGTCAAGTGTTCCATGAGATATGCCACAAGATATATAGCTAAGATTTCCATGAGATTTGTGAATGCTGTGCTGAGGGGGGATGATCCTTATCCTTGCAGCCAAGTGGAAGAGGGAGCGCTGCTAAGGTGCCATGGCTCTGCTCTGCCCTTCACTAGACCTGCAGTCTTTGTAATCCTTCTCTTTGTTCCTCTACATATAAACTGTTACTTTTACATGTAAATTGGCTGCCCTGCCCCCATTTATGACAGCAGCATGGTCTTACCTCCACTTCATCCAAAAGGAAAAACTAGTGTTTGAAATCCTTCATGACAGAGGCTGAGAATACAGCCACCTTACAGACAAATCAACAGGCCTGCTTCTCTTTCTTCCCCAAAGCAGGGACAGCTCTTTGGTAAGATTTGTGCCTCTGACAGCGTCAGAGTGTACTCAAGAACTTCAGAACTAGTTCCTGACATTCCAAAGATCTCCATTGCTCTCAGAGATGTCCAAGACCTCTCGTGCTCTATACTCCATGCTGCAGGACAGATGATCTCTCTCTCTTCCCCCCTCTTTTTCTTTTCTATCTCTACTTTCCTCCCACCCTTCTCTTTCTCATATGATATTGCAAGGTTTACCAACATAGTGTTTTGCTAGCTGTGTGCCTTCATCTTTGTGTTAATACATGTGAATTCTTCTTCAAATAAAATCGTTACTTGTTGAAGGACCTCTAGTGTTGTTTCACTGCATGTCTACCCAAGGATATTTTTGAATCTGAGTCACTTTCCTCTCCTTCTTGAGTTGAAAAGTTCTAAGAGGTACTGAGTCTTGACCCAGTAAGTGGGCAGGGAGAGCTGGGAAGTGACTTCTCAGCTTTAAGCCAGGAGGGATTCGAGCAGTGCCAAGACAATGGCGACCTGGGAAAGGCCAGAGCATGACTGTTACCCTGTTTGGAGTCATCTCCTCCTTCCCTCGGCAGGATGATCATGGCAAGGTTGTTTATCCTGAGAACTAGGAAAGATATTTCTTACCAAATGAGGGTGAGAGAAAAAGAGAGGCTCAGACAGATATTGTCACGTAGAACAGGCACCCTCTTGGGACCACGGTGTTTTCCCCCTCCTCTGAAAGCAGAAATGTTACTCTCTTGCTTACTAGTTTTCATGACATACAGATAAGAAAATAAAGTTCAGTTTCACAAACGCTCTATATTCTAAATCTTTAAAGATCACCATCACTACCAACGAAAGCAAAAGTCTCAGTCCAGGAGAGGAAATTATTAATAGAATAGACGGACAATATAGAAATAGAAGAGCTAACTAAAGGGCAAGACTCATCAAGAGATTCATGGCCCTGTGAACAGCCCTGTAAATGAGCCTGTGAGCAGATCTCACTGAGGCAGGAATTGTTGTCCGCTATTTCTGCAAGAGTTCTGGAAGTGCTTTCTTTCCTGTTTCCCTTTGCTGGTGGAGTCCAGCTTCACCAAGTGGAGGGGGGTGAGCAGCAGTCACTTGTGGGACTTTGTCACAGCATCAGGTCATCAACAGCAGGTGCAGGACACTCACATGAGGAGCCACACCTTTGAGGTCCCTTGTGGGGGGACTCTACATTATCACAGACTCACAGCACGCCCCCCTCACCTCAGTAAATGTGATGGAAGTTGTCCTCTGGCTGCCCTCACTCCTGCCAATAGAGTGAGTTCAAGAGAGACAGTTCAGAATGAGAAAATCTGATATTCACATCTTGCAACACAAACCTAGATGTCACTCCTTTAAAAGTAGCTGCCTACCCTACCCATCCATATGTATATGGATGTATACCAGCAGTAGGAGTGAAACAGGGTAGCTTCACAAATTCCTAGCGAAGGGCATCACTTCAGCTGCTCACTGTCCCACAGGTTGAATCAACAGGCCTGCATCAGCAATAGTGTGACCAGCAGGAGCATGGAAGGGATTCTCTCCCTGTACTTGTGAGGCCACACCTCGAGTTCTGTGTTCGGTTTTGGGCCTCTCACTTCAAGAAGGACATTGAGGTGCTGGAGTATGTCCAGAGAAGGCAATAGAGCTGGGGAAGGGTCTGGAGCACAAGCCTTATGGAGAGCAGCTGAGGGAGCTGGGGGTGTTTGGACTGGAGAAAAGGAGGCTCAGGGAGGCTCTTACTGCTCTCTACAACTCCCTGAAAAAATATTTTAGCCAGGTGGAGGTAAGCCTCTTCTCCAGCAACAGGATGAGAGGACATAGCAACCAGCAACAGGATGAGAGGACATAGCTTGAAGCTGTGCCAGGGGAGGTTCAGGTTGGACATTAGGAGCAATTTCTTCACAGAAAGAGTGATCATACATTGAAATGGGCTGCTCACAAGAAGGTTGTGGAGTCACTGTCCCTGGAGGTGTTTAAAGGAAAGACTGGATGTGGCACTTAGTGCCATGATCTAGTTGACAAGGTGATCAGTCAGAGGCTGGACTTGATCTCAGAGCTCTTCTTCAACCTAAATGATTCTATGTGATTCTGTCTTCCCTTTCATCTCTGTTCTGCAGCAATTTCCTGTTGTAACATAGGACCACGTGATGCTTTTTAAGCTAATTTTAATCTAGGAATGCGAATTAAACATTGCAAAATTAAAACAGCCAAACCACATAAGGTTGGTATAAGGGCCAACACTCCAAAGCTACTGCACATCATGGTTTTGAGCAGCTCTTCTGAGCCCACCCTTTCAGAAAGGCTGAGAATGGCAGAAAATCAACACAGGCAATTAAGGAATTAATCTGAAAAACGTAATACTAAAAAATGATTGAAAAAATTTTTATGAAAGAGAACCCCACCTTCTTGCTGTAAAGGGCTCTCAATTTGTGTATTTACAGCTGTCTCCAATTGTCAATCTGTGCATTTCACAGAATCACAGGATCACTTAGGTTGGAAAAGACCTCTGAGATAACAGAGTCCAACCCTGGACTGAATACCTTGTCAGCTATACCATTACACTAAGTGCCATATCCAGTGTTTTCCTGAACACCTCCAGGGACAGTGACTCCACCACCTCCCTGGGCAGCCCATTCCAGTATTAAATTGCTCGTTTTATGAAGAAATTCCTCCCGTTGACAAACCTAAGCCACACTGGCACAGCTTGAGGCCATGTCCTGTCATCCCGTCCCTGGTGCCCGCTAGCAGAGGCCGATCCCCACCTGGCTACAGGCTCCTTGCAGGGAGCTGCAGAGGCAAGGAGCCCCCTGAGCCTCCATGTCTCCAGGCTAAACACTCCCTCAGCCACTCCTCCTAGGACTTGTGCTTCAGACTCTTCAGCAACTTCACCAGCTTCCTTCCGTAGTCTTTACTGCAGTGATATTTGCGGTTAAAAATTATTTTGCTTTTTCACAGTGCTAACATCCCAGAAACTCGCTCTTTCAGTCGCTCTTGTCAAGATGCCCGAACAGTCCTCTCTCTCCTGCCAAGTGTTTCACGCACAAAATCACAGAGCGGGTCACGGAGGAAGGGACCACAGGGCTCCATCTGATCCAGCCTCCCTGCTCAGGATCATCCCAGAGCGCACGGCACGGGATTGCGACAAGAGGGTTCTCGGGTATCTCCATCGAGGGAGACTCCTCAGCCTCTCCGGACAATCTGTTCCAGTGCACGGCCGCCTGCACAGCGAAATTCTCCCCCCGCTTCAGGGTGGAACTTCCCGCACATTCCCTGGATCCCACCAGGTTCCCGCGTGCCGCGCGGCCACGCCCGCCGACATGACGTCACCACACAGCGTTCGCCCCGCCCCCAGCCACGCCCCACAGAGGGCACCGTCGCTTTAGCCCCGCCTCCTCGCCCGTGGTGCATCCAACTGCGCCTGCTCCCAGACCTCCTCTCTCTTTGTTCCGCTAACGTCAGGGAGAGGCGGGGCAAATGCCACGGTTCCCGGAGCCCATTGGCTGCCGCTCGGGCCGGCGCGGGTGCGCGCGCTGTCCCGTGCCCGCCTGCCCCTCCACCCCCCCACCCTGCCCGGGGGCTCCGTCCGGCGCTGCCAGGGGCGGCGCGGTCTCGCGCTCCCGGACCCGCCCTCCCCGCCGCGGGCGCGCGGGGGCCCCGCCCGAGCCGGGAGGAGCCGCGGCCGCCGGGGCAGCAGCGTCACCGCTCCGGTACGTCCGCGGCTCCACGCCCCGCTCCCCTCACCCTGCGCCCCCGGGGCTGCCCCCTGTCCTCCGCTACGGCCGTGAGCGGCCGCTCCTCCCGCCTCACTAGTCCTTAGCTGCGCGGCGGCCTTGCCGTGGGCGGCGGCGACGCGGCCGGGCAGCCCGAGGCCTGTGCGAGTGGCCGCGGGTAGCGGTGGATGCCGCGGGCCCACTGCGCGGTGACCGCGGGGCGGCGGGGGGTCACCGCAGCCGCGCAGAGCCCGCCGGTGGCAGGCGTCGCGGTGGTGCAGTGCCGGCTGCCCAGGGTATCGCGTTCCGCTGCTGGGCTCCCCTTCCCGAGCTTCCCGTCACTCTCCTCGTTCGAGACAACGAGAGCTGTCCGCGTCCCTGCGGCGGAGCGCGGTGCGGGAGGCCCCGGGGTCGGCGGGGGCTCGGTGTGGCGGTGGAGTCTCTGCAGACAGCCCCGGCTGCTTCCCTGCCCCGTGCGCCGCTGCTGCTTCCCTTCGCAGGCACGGGCGTCTTCTGGCCGCTGGAGCTGTGAGCAGACCCCAGTCGCACAGAGCGGTTCCCTGCCGCTTGTCCCTCAGCGTGCGATGCCCGAGCTGGCGTGCTCCTGCAGGCCGGGATGCCGCAGGGCCCCGTCTGCCTCTGGGTCTGAGTGCAGTGTGTGCTCGCCGTCGGGATTTGCTTCGAGTGCTGTCAGCATCGCTCCGTGTGCATGAACATTGTTTTGAAAAACTCGCCCTGCCTTCCCTGAAGTCTGTTGTGTAATTGTGAGAAACCATCGTTCTCTACAACTGCCTGAAAGGAGGCTGTAGCCAGGTGGGGGTCATACTCTCCTCCCGAACAAATGTGACTGGGATGAGAAGAAATGGCCTTAAGCTGTACCAGGGAATGTCTAGATTGAACCTTTGGAAGAATTTCTTCACAGAAAGGGTGATTAGACATTGGAATGTGCTGCCCGGGGAGGTGGTAGAGTCACCATCCCTGAAGGTGTTTGAGGCAAGATTGGATGTGACACTGAGTGCTGTGGTCTAGTTGACAGGGAGGTGTTCAGTCACAGCCTGGACTCGATGATCTCAGCAGTCTTTTCCAATCTAATTGATTCTGTGTTTGAGTTTCGAACACATGAAGATTTGTATATTCCATTATATTTCCTTCGACTTTCATGAATTATCAGTTAGTGTTTGTTTGTTATGTTTTTTGGGTTTTTTTCCAAGACTCTTAGAAAAACATTCAATAACAGAAATTCTGTTCTGTTCCAGCATAAGCCCCTTTAACATTAGGATATGGTGTACTGGGTTTAGTAGCTTGGAATGTTTTCCTCTTATCTTCCTACAGTTCTTTATAAGTTGTATGCACAAGCTATGTTGACACAAATATCTGTACTCACAAAGTGTGATATGAAGTCACAGATCTATTGCTGTGTTCAGGTTCCTTGTAAAAAATCTTTTATTGAAAAAAGTTCCTACTTGCTTGAGTATTTAATTATGAGCATGTGGTTTTGGCTACGTAGTTATTAGTTTCCCAGATGGATCTAATATTCTATAATTTGCTTCTTCATATATACCATTTAGCAGTTGCACTTTATTTTCTTGTATTTTATCCACAAAGTCTGTTCTTTGCCCAGGTTCAGTTAAGGAGTTGGATGTCCGTCTTGACTTAGGTTTGCAGTTAGTCAATATCAGTAAGACTCTACATTTAGTTTGCTTATTGGTCCCCCTGAAATGCACAATAACTAACTAAGGCCTCTTTTGCAAGCAGTTTGTATATTCAGGGCCCAGGATGCACAGTTTCCTGGGAAAATTATTCAATACTAGTAGCAAGGTCGTTGGGGACTTTGAAGGACAGAACTTGATAGCTTGGGCTCTAAACCATATTTTATGTAGTGGCAGCTTCAGACTAGCCCTGTGTCAAGTTTAAGTTTCAGCTCTATGTAGGCTTTGAAAGGAAGGAGGAATTTTATGTGTGTTTATCCCACTCCCGCCCCCATATCTCCTGTACTTGTGCACTTTTGTTTGCGGAGGTTTGTTTTGGTGTTTTTTGCTGTCTTCCTCCACCCCCATCATTAAGGATTCCCCTGCTTCTAGGTTTATATCTGTCCCACAAAATTCAGAGTAAAGAGCTCTGAAATGAAGCAGTCTTGTTGGTCTTTGTCTGTAGCTGTCTGGAAAACTTGTAAGATCTAGTACAAAACCATGGTTCGTGTCCAGCTTCGTGTGATGGCACAGGAGTAGGAGACCCTCTAAAGCTAATACTTCTGAACAGTTTGAGTGCATGGTGCATGTATTTGTGTCCCAGAACTTTGCACAGTGAAATTCTAGTGTGGCCATTTGATTTTGTAATGCCTGTTGTTGACTGATTTACTTCACCTTGCAGATACTGAAAGCACCGTTGAGAAAACAGCAAAATGAGCAGTCGTCGGAAGCGGGCACCTCCATCCAAAGTGGATGAGGAGAAGAAGAAAAAGCTCTGCTGGAATATGCATGAAGACCGGAGAAATGAGATGGTGGCTTTAGATGATGAAGTAACTGATGAGGACCATATTCCACTTCCAAGCACTTCTGCATCCTTCATTGTTATCAACGATGATAGCACTGATGAAGATCTTGTACAGAAAGAAGGCAGTGGCTCAAAATCTGTTAAGTTTTTGACAGTTAACGATGAAGAAGACTCTTATTCCATCTTGACTCCTGTGTCTGTACAGCTAAATATTATAGTCTTGCCATACCGTGCAGATAGGTCCTGGAAGGCTTTGTTGGGAGAATTTGCTCTTCGTCTGCCTTCTGAGCAAATTCTGTCTGATGAATTCCGCGACAGGAGCTTTACTTTAATGAAAGGAGACTCTGATGATGAGCTGCAGGTCTGTGTTCATGAAAGAAGTGAAGAAGAGTACAGCAATGAAACAAAAGAATACCTGGGTGCTTATGAACAACGTATTCTGGTGGAAGCAACTTTAAGTGGTGAAATATTGGAAGGTTTGAGATGGTTGCAAAAGAAAAAGATAATTGGACTTTATCAAAGACCTGGAGAGGCTCAGGCTTTAAAGGTATGCATTCATTATATTTGTTTTGCATTTTGAAAGTTCTTTTTCATTGTTTGAAATATAAAATAAAAACATCTGAACGAGTAAGTCTGGCAGCTACTCTGTATTTATAATGTGATGAAAATGTATAGTTTCTACATGCTTTGTAATGTTTTCAGTGTGTTTTTCCTATAAATATATTTTTATTTTTTCACCATTAGCAATGTATTACCTGAAAGAATCACAGAAGCTTTTCGCTGTATTTCCTCTACATGGTGTTTTTAGTAGATTTATTATATCTGTCTGTACCTGCTAATTTTCAAACCACTGTTATTATTTTCGTGCTCCTCTGATTATAATATTTTTGTCAGTTTAAGTATTAATTAAATTGTTGACTGTATAACCTTTTCACAGGTTGGAATTTACCTTCTTGAAGCTGGGCTAAGTAAACCAGAATTTCTCAGTGATGGAGGTGGAAGACCCAAAAAAGCTAATCAGATGATTCAAAAACTCATGGAAAAGTTCTACAGTTTTTTAATTCCAGGTAATGCAATAAAGTTGATTGTTGATGAACAGAAACAGTTTTGTCTTGTGTAGTAGTTGTAAATGTAAGGCAAAATAGTAGTTATTCCTGCCATCTGGAGCAACTCTTCTTTTCCAGGCAGTGTTATTAGGTAATTCACCCAATACTATTATCCAGTCATTACGCTCATTCTTTTATGTTGAAATTACAGGTGATAATCCTTCTCTACAGGTACTGAAGCATGTTTTTGAGTCCTTACTTTTTTGGAAGTAAATACCATTTTCACTGTTTTTCATGGGGGTAGTTTGAACAGATCTACAGTATCTTCTCTGAATTATACAGGAACAGTGTAAAAGAAACAGGAATTAAATTTGGAAAACTTGTTCCCAGGTTAGGGAACACAACTGCAGCAATAGATTTCTGTTTGTTTTATATTGTAAAGCAGTTACAATGTAAAATACTACAAAATTCAGCTTTATGGCAGTTTTGAGAATATACCATTGCAGATTGAGAAACATGGGCCTTCCTATCATTTTGGAATTAAAGGTATGTTTGCCAGGTTACACTTACTAGTAATACAGATTCACAGGGTGTTAAACAATGGCTCTGTGTTGTGATGTCTTAGGAAGCTTGTGGAAAAAACAAACAACACAAGCAACGTTTGTCTCGTTCCTGAGTGTAGAGTTGATTCAAAATTTTGACTGAAGACTGTAGTATACAGAGTTTGTGTTCTTGTGACAAAAGCTTAGCGCCCACCCCAAATAGGACTGCACTTAATTAGACAAGGCAGAGGTGTATAAAAATCAGGCAACTCAGGCTAAAGAGAAGCAAAAAGAAAGAGCTAACAATAAAATCTGAACATCCTTACCTGCTGCGAAGACAACTATGCAACTATGAGGAACGACTTGAGATGTACCAAGGGATGGGCAAATATAACTCAGTAACTGGGGAAGGTACTGCACGTAAGAAATCATTCCAAAACCTGAAGTCCGACTGACACAAATATGCCAGTTTAGATTTGAAAGAACGACAAATAAGATCCAAGAAGAGGTCTGAAGAAAAAATAGTTTAAGGTCTAGAAATGAATAGTAGTGGTTTTAAATCCGTTAGGAGAAGCAGAATAGTTGCCAGAGAATTCATAGACTTGAGATGTCTAAGGTATGTGATAGAGTGCTGAAATAAAAGTAATGCTATAGCAGAAAGCACAATTTCCTTCTCTGCGTATCTTCTCATTGTGGATGTGTTTGGGGAAAAAGACTGTGAAGAAAATTTCTGGTGACTTACTTTAAGGTCCAAACTGATTTTCTGCTGGAACCTGTGTCATTTGTCTTCAGTACACTGAAGGATGTGTTTATAGGGACTATCTGGTCCAGTGTAGCTAACAGGTGAAGAGGAACTTTCTGAAAGGGAAGACGTGCCTCTCAAAGTTTCCTGGGCAAGAATGTGGTCCTGAGAAGTTGGGTTGTCGTGCCTTAACTTTTCAGAAGCCCTGCAAGCAGCTCAGGGTGGTAAAGGAGCTATGTTGTTAGCTGGTAAAGATTACGACCATTTTTCAGCATGTACATTTTTATGTGCTGTAAAATAATAATAGAGTCTTGATTTCAAGCCAGTGAATGCCATGTAAGTGATGAAGTAAAATAGCTGACATGGAGAACAGAAATAAATGATTGCAAATCACCAGTTAAGTCCTACAAAGGCATGTGCAGCTTAATGTATTACTAACGCTTTGAGAAAAAGAATAATTGGTGTAATGGTATCAACAATGTTTAAGTGTATTATTCAGCATAACAGAGATGAAGAACAACTGAAAGCTTGCAAGCAGACTAGGCAATGGAGTTTCGGTAGAAATTCAGTAGATGAATAGAAAACAATGCAGAAGAAAAAAATTAATGGCCTCTCTCTTTGCTAACTGTTGCAAGCAGGGTTGCAGTTCAGTATGTAGGTGTATAGCTCAGTGAATGCATCAACTTAATGTTCAGTGTTAGTGAAACCAAATCAATAGTAAAGAATTATCCTGAAAGTGTTAGAGAACAAAACATGATCACTAAATCACTATAAAAGTCCATAGTGTGCATTATGCTCTGCTCTGAATTCAGAAAAAGCATGTCACAGAATTGAAGAATATTTGTGAAGGAGGACCTCAGGTGATTATGCACTGTGTTTAATTTCCTAACAGTTTTTGAGCACAAACTTACTGATGTGGCATAAAACAATATAGCCTTGATTCTGTGCTGATTAATGCATTTCCCTTAAATGTTTCTAACAACTTAGTTTAAATTCCACCTGGTTTTAAACAGAATTAGTTGAGGTTTTGTAAAATTACACCTAAGTATATATTCTAACATTTATCAATATCCATCTAAAGTGAAATCTATACAATAACATTCCAAGATGAGGCTTCTGGTTCCCCCCACTGATGATCAAACTCTCATGCTGATGGGGTTCTGCTCACAGATTTACACAAATAAGGGATATGACCTCTCTACTGCCACATTTAATTTAAATATATTTTTAACTTCACTCAGTTAATTCTGTTAATATCCTTCTAGATGTTTTTGAGACTTTTTGGCAGGAAGTTCATCTGTGTTATGGCAAGCATAGCATAGGTGCATTAAGTAATCTGAAAAAAATTGATAAAATATGTCATATGGAATCATTGAATCATTTAGGTTTTAACCCAGCACTGCCAAGTCAATCACTGAACCATGTCCCCAAGTGCCACATTTACATGTCTTTTAAATATTTCCAGTGATGATGACTCAACCACTTCCCTGGGCAGCCTGTTCTTATGCTTGACAACTCTTTATGGGAAGAAATTTTGCCCTGTTACCCAATCTAACTTTCCCCTGGTGCAACTTGAGGCCATTTCTTCTTGTTCAGTTACTTGGGAGAATAGACCAATCCCCACCTCACTACGACCTCCTTTCAGGTAGTTGTAGAGAGGACTAAGGTCTCCCCTTCATCTACTTTGTGTCCAAAAGACCTCAGCTGCTCCTCATAAGAGTTATGTTCCGGATCTGTTACCAGTTTTATTGCTCTGCTCTGGATATGCTCCAGCACTTCCATGTCTTTCTTGTCATGTAGTGAGGGACCCAAAATTTAATAAAGTAACCTCACAACATCCTTGTAGTCATGCTAAACTGCCAGCCCTTTCTTCCAAAGGTCATAAACTCTCTGTTTCCCCTAAGTCTCAGCCAAATCTGCCTGTTCAGGCAGATGTTCTCTGCTGTCTTACCTTTTTATCGTACACCATTTACCCTCAGTTTTCTTAAGAAGAATAAATTCTTTGTACAAACATGGTTTTGGTATTTTTTTGTTTACTACCATGTGTGACGCAACAAGTTTTCCATCTAGGCTGTTTTCATTAGATATTCATTAGATATTCATTGGATATTGTTATACTGCAGTCTGGAGAAGGAAAGATCCTACTGCAGATGCAGTAGCAGAACTGTAGTTCAGTCATCAAAGGAATTAAATACGGTACTTGAAAAGCATCAGAGAAACTGAATTTTTAGATAGTACAATGCCATCTGTTTCTCAAATGTAAAAAAGATTAAGATGAGATCTCTGTAACTGAATTACATTTTGAAATGGTTGAAAGCATAATTAAATATTCACTGTTTAATAAGTAACTGAGAGGGATAAACTTCCCTAGCATCCTTTTCAAAATCCCCATGGTAAGTAGAACCATTTAATATTGAAAAAGAAATATCTGAAAGAATGAGCAAAACATGAAGAGTGTGTACAGAAAAATTCAAATGCATTAAAAAAAATTTTGCTTTAAATTACATTGCAGTCTTTGCTCTCCTGTAGAATTATGGATAGACTTAGTTTATGTAAAAGTCAGTTTATTATCCTTAAAAATGTGAGATTTGAAGACTTATTTTAGCAAGTATAATGATAAGTGTCATTATATATGAAATTCTTTGATCAAAGTTATACTTTTCAAATACTCTAATTTTCTGTTCTTTTCCTAAAGTGAGGGGTATGTGTTAGAGGATCCCTTTGAATGGTTTCTTTACTATATAAAGCTGAGTGCTTTCTTGGGTGCTTTTTTTTTTTTTGGCTGGATCATTA
The DNA here is from genome assembly GCF_017590135.1 of Pyrgilauda ruficollis. Lineage (NCBI taxonomy): Eukaryota > Metazoa > Chordata > Aves > Passeriformes > Passeridae > Pyrgilauda > Pyrgilauda ruficollis. The sequence goes on along the minus strand of NW_024523648.1, from coordinate 16,421,940 downwards.
ATAACCCCACATGTGCACTCTGATTGCCTTCTTTACATTACAAGTCATATATATAGTTTTCATGAATATGTAGAAACTTAATGTCTTTCAGTATTCTCATTTCCCTTGAGAAGCTCTGGGATTGTTCCTTTGATTTAAAAGGATTAGGGGAAGGCACTGATGGCTGCCATATGTAGGTGTATAATTTCCTCCTTTTGTTTTGGAAATCATTCTTCATCCTCACCACCCATCTGAATGAAAGAAAGCTTTTGCTTTTCAGGAAAGAGAGTTCTAATACCAGCTTCTGAACATTATTTTAAGATTAAGCTTTCTGATTTTTGCCAGGTACATCTCTTCCTTGTAAGCCCGAGGCATCAGAATCAAAATCTGATTTAAGTGTGCCAGCCGTTTGCTGCTTTGTTAAAATGTTAAATATATTTTAAGGTTACTGCATGCTGAAAATGATAGCCTTGACTTGCTTCCAATTTTGGTGGTGGTTTTTTTGTTGTTGTTTGTTTGTTTTTAATACAAAAATTCTGCAGGGTGAGTTTATCTGCAATGCTAGGGTTAGAACTGGTCTGTATTTTTTTTTTTTATACCGAAGTTTTAATTTTAGGCCTAAAACACTGTAAAAACCTGGCTTGCAAGTATTTCATTCTCTCATATCTGTTTTCTAGAATGCCAACCCTTGAATTTTTCATGAATGTTCTACATTTTTTAAGTTCTGTGTATGCCCATATATCCAAATTATGTGAAAAAAATACATAAGCACAAGGCCTTCTTTCTTAGAGGGTAGAAAAGAAGGGGAGGCCTTCTGTCCCAAAGTGCGCTTACTTGTCTTGAGGTGGATTTTAATTTTGAAAGTATGCCTTGTCTGAATTTTTGCAGTGATGCAAGTGGTAAGAGTTATATTTTGTCCTACTGCTACAATTTTCTTAACCAGATGAATAAGTTAAGGTTAACTTTTCCTGTTTCAATAAGGTCATTTATTAATATTTAAGTCAGAAGCGTGAGATAATTGTGATTCTGTAACAATTGGAATTTTTTAGTGGAAGATGTTTATTAATTAAATAAGTTCTGGTCATTCTATACCTCAATTCTAAAGAAAGAGCTTTGTTGATTATATATACATCTGTGCTCACCATAGCATGTTAACTTTTAAGTGTCCTGGTTCCAGCTGGGGCAGAGTTTGTTTTCTTCTTAGTAACTGATGAGTGCCGGATGTTTGGGCTCACTGTGACAGTAATGTTTGTAATGCTGTGATTGGTTACTTCTTGCTGAGTGGTGCTTGTCCCAAGCCAAGGACTTTTCAGTCCTTACTCTGCAGGGGCACAAGAAGGGAGGGAGCATGGCCAAGACAGCCAAAGGGATATTCCACACCACAGAACAAACATCCTCAGTTTATAAACTTGTGGGAGTTGGCTGAGAGCCACCAGTTGCCGCTTGGGGATGGGCTGGGAGTTGGTCAGTGAGAGGTGAGCAATTGTTTTGTGTATCACTTGTTTCTTGGGTTCTTTTAATCTCTCTCCTTTTTCCTTTTCATTGCTATTACTATTATTACTACTGTTATTGTTGCAATGTTTCTCTTTATTTCGGTTATTAATGCTCATTGTTTACTACTGCTGCTAGCTGAGTCAGATGCAGTCATGGCATATGTTTAAATGACACTTTGCTTTGCTTATTTTCCTGTGTGTAAACTAAATATGTTGCTGCAAAATTTACTGAAATGTTGTCCCAAGTTGATTGATTATGCATGTCTTGAATTATTTGGTGTATGCAGATGACCTGGAGGAAGATGAGGAAGAATCTGACATGGAACTAGAACGACAAAATATTGAAGAGCTTTATGACTTTGTTCGGCACACCCATCAGCAGGATATCCAATTACTGAGAAAGGATGTGCAGCATCCTGCATTGATTCCCATTCTGAGGCCGTACCAAAGTGAGGCTGTGAACTGGATGCTTCACCGAGAGAACCACACAAGTACTCCAAGTAGTGGCAAGTATATGGATCTGAAAAATTTGCATAATTGTGGAAAGTGTCATTTGCATTGTCAGCAGTAATGTTTCCTTGCTGTTTGATTAGAAGTTTTGTGAGTTATTTCATTAGTATTTTCATAGAAGCTGTTCTTTGGGTCATACACTAAATGATAAGCTAGGTTTTGCTGAGCAGCAGTTGGTGTATCGTGTTGGTCATGAAGCTCTGTGGAGGTGGACTTCAGCTTTTTTTCTCTTAATGTCACAAAAAGGCTGAATAATTCTAAGGAGTGCGCTGTTAATAGAGAAACTTCATCATAGTAATGTGAGCACTTTCTCCATAGAAAACGCGCTGCACTTCTTATGGCGGGAGGTGATCACTCTGGATGGAATAAAAATCTACTATAATCCATTTACTGGCTGGTATGTTTTTATAGTTACTCTTTCTGAGGACATGTCAGGGTTGTACTTTGTGAAAACCATGTTGGTAGCTTTATCCTGCAGGATATAAGATATTCCATAACTTGTTTTTCAGTTAGCAACTAAAGAATTAGAACAATGATATCTTTAATTTGAAAAAAGAACAAACTCGAGGATATAATGCGCAGATAAATATGTAGATCTCAAGTTGAAGATGTAATTATTAAAGCTTTTCTTAAAGAAGTCAGTAATTTAGTGGTTTAATATTAACTTTTTTAATTTGGAGTATTGGAGGCTTTGATCTTCTGATCCAGTGTTTTCAAAGTCCAAAGGAAGGCAGCAGTATAAAGCTTTTTATTAATGCTAGGTATTGCATTAGTAAGCCTGTTTCTCTTTTCTCATTAATTTGGTCAGAATGGAACCTTTTGATTGCTAGTTTTTTATTTTTCCCTTGGTAACTTTCAGATCTTTTTCACATTGAATATAAAAATATTTCAAATTTTTTGGTACTAATGCTATGAAATGCTAAGGTTAGCAAGGCAAGGCCTATTAGGAAGTGAAAAATTCTAAAAATTCTGGCATGCATATTTGCCTTGGTCAGGTTCATACACCCAAAAAGCTTGCTAGTTTTTGTTAATCTCAGCTTAACTAAGAAAAGATAATGCCTCACCTTACAAACTTTGCCTTGCTGAAGCTATGCCGTGTGTCCCTGAACACACGCTTCTCTGTCACAACATTCTGTAGTTACTGACTTTGACTGGGAATGTACTTGAATTTTAGCATTATCCGTGAGTATCCAACTGCTGGACCCCAGTGGCCTGGAGGTATTTTAGCAGATGAGATGGGTCTTGGAAAAACAGTAGAAGTGTTGGCTCTTATTCTGAATCATCCTGGACCAGAGATTAAGCAAGATGATCTGACATTACCTGAGGTAAGGAAACCAGGTTGAGCATTGTTATGAAGATTATACTTTTCAGAATGAATGCAAGGGCATTCTCTTCTCTTGAGTTTATTGTTTTCTGGTTTATAGAAGTCCATATTTAAAGCTGTATTGCTGTGAAAGTTTATGATACTTGGCAGCATAAATGGTGGAATAGTTTGCATGAGATGCTGTTGATCCTTTGCCATTGTTCAATGGTTTTATTAGGCGACTGTTCTGTTAATATAGTTTGGGCAGGCTTCAGGAGTGTATAAATACATAATTTAGTTTACTATGTTGGAGGTCATTCTCCTTCACTTCATTGTATTGATGGGTATGAAACATCCATTAGACACATGTTGTGTGCTAAAATAGGGACAGTTTACATTCTAAATAGAGATACCTGCTCTCCCTCTATTTCATATAATAAATGAGCTTATTTAGCAACAGTTTTCCATCTTTTCACTTTCCTTATCATGCATACTGTGAAAACTTGGCACATCTACTAAACCCAGAAATTCTTTCTGAAGGGAAAGGACCATTATTCTTAAGTAAACTCTTAGCACTTTGTGACTTCCATTCCTTGGAAGTCATGGCAGCCAGTTTCATTGTACATTTATCACATAGTGATCTCCTGCCTGCTTGTCATTTTATCAGTTAAAAGGACTCAATTCTTAGAGAGAATAACATTCTTAAATATATGAGAGGGTCAGCACAGAGTAGTGCAAAGAGAGGAGTAGAAGCACTAAAGTGCCTGGACAGTGACTGACAACAATAGGTAGAGACCGGAGCTTTTGGAGGGCTGGAGTTACTGAAACTGTTTAATGATGTAAGTACTTGAGACAGGCATCTTAGCTAATATATTACTCTAATAGTAGAGTAAAATTTTGGGAGGCAATCCCTAAAAGGAGAAACATACTTCTTGTATAGCTGACTAGGGCTCTTCCTCTATATTGCTTACCTCCTTTTGTGTTTCTAGCTATATATTAAATATATATTTTCCTCCCCATCAGGAACCTAGATCATTTACATCTGTAGATTCCTGCAACTGAATACAAAAGTAGTGGAGGACCCAGAGGCTTTCAGAGCTGCTGTTTGTGTTTCAGTTAGGGTGCTAACTGAAACACTGTTTGCTAAGAAACGGAGCTGAATGATGTGTCACTCTGTACATTAAAATTGAGCTATCTGAGCAAATTAGTGAGATCAGAATATACATTTGTAGCAGCTCATGCTTACTTTAAAATGTGAGGAGATTAATGAAGGTCAGAGTGACTGTGAAGAGACATGAGCTAATAACTATTTAATGTTGTTTGCATTAGGGTAAGCTTGTGAACTTCTTTGTTCCACCTCAACCTTTAGAGGGAAATAAAAAGAAAAAAACAAAGGAAATGGAGCCTAAATTAAAGGAAAAAATACAGTATCCCAGTAAGTATTTCTGATGAGTTTTAAAATATGTTTTACCTTTAGCATTGTCTTATACTGGTCACTGACTGTGAGTTCAAGGCTACTCTTGACTTCTTCAGAATGAAATTATTCTTTTGCTGAGCCCTGTCATGTAGGACTGCATGCTACAAACAAGTGATCCACAGTTAGAAGTAAAGTTACTAACTCAGAACTCTGCTACAGATCTCCATGCAACTAAAAGTCTTTGTAAAGAGTTTATGCATTTAAATGAAATAAGCTGTATTTTTTTATGCCTCAGTAGGAAAATTGAGTGATTTATTTCTGTTGCTATCCAACATTGTTTTAGAATCACTGCAAAACAGCAATCTGTAGAGCTGCATCAAGTAAAAGCTTGTCAAAACTGCTGCCTATCTGCATTTTTTAGGTGAACACTATGTTTAGACTTCCCTTAGTACGTATTCTGTGAGGTAACTTCATTTCATCTGAAGCTGTAAGTTGTTTTGTTTTGATTCTTCATACAGGCTTACGAGTAATGATATTAGCAGCTGTAAAGGAAATGAATGTGAAGAAAGGAGCATCCATAATTGCAATATTTAAGTACATCAGTTCTATATATAGGTACGACACGCAGAGAAATAGACGGCTTCTCAAAAGAACTCTGGAAAAACTAATTGCAGAACAGGTGGTTGAACAAGTTAAAGGACATGGTCTGGCTGGGTCTTTCAAGCTGGGAAAGAATTATAAGGAACAGAAGAAGCGAGAAAGAGCCAAAGAGCAGGTAAAACATGCTGCTGTAGTTATTTCAAAGAATGTTGCAAAGGCTGTTCTTTTTTGCTGCCAATTGCTTGCTACTCTCAGCTGTATAGTCTATGTACACTAGCTCAGTGATACTGATCTAGTGTTAAAAATGAAGAAAACCTCAGCAATTGCTTTGACACTCATAAATAAAGAAGCAGAAATCATAAGTAGATAAAATTTGGGGCTAAAATATTAACTATGTCTGTCATAAGTCTTTTAAAAGCAGCATCTTGCACTTGGTCTTGTTGAACTGCATGATATTCCCATGGGCCCACTTTGTTCAGGTCCCTCTGGACGGCATCCTATCCTTCAGGTGTGTCACCTGTACCACTGAACTTGGTGTCGTCTTCAAATTTGCTGAGGGTGCACTTGATCCCTGTGGCTATGTCATTAATGAAGACATTAAGTACCACTGGTAGATGTTAAACATCACTGGGCAAGTCTGAATGTAAAGTCTGACATTCTTGGTTAATTTTACTTTGTAGGTAGCAAGGACTTCAGAAAGCACTCAGAAGAAGCAGTTGATTGATGCTAAAACTCAAACCAAAGAATCAAGAAACAGTGCTGAAACGTCTGAAAATGTCTTTAAAACTGCTTCACATGAGAATATTGCCATGGAAGAACATGATTATTGTACAACTAGTAAAAATAACAGGAAATCTGAAGCAGATAATGAGAACTCTGTAGAAGAGAAAAATGTTAAGCAAGAAACTGTGCTCCCAAAGTCTCCTGATTTTCATGGCAACCTCCTTGTCTCCAGTGACACGAGCAGTCATCCTGATGTTGATGTTTCTGAAACTACAGCTGTTATCCAGCAGGAAGTCCCAAAGGTCCAATCCTCACATTCCCAAGAACGTGCTGGCAGTAGCGTACAACATACCAGTTCTGTATTTCCATTTAATACCTCTGAATATCGTTTTGAATGCATCTGTGGTGAGCTTGGATTGGCTGACTACAAAGCTCGTGTGCAGTGCCTGAAATGTTACCTGTGGCAGCATGCCGAGTGTGTAAACTACAAAGAGGAGAACCTGAAGAGCAGGCCCTTCTACTGTCCCCATTGCCTTGTGGCAATGAAACCAGTTCCCACAGGAGCGACTCTGATAATTTCTCCTAGTTCTATTTGTCACCAGTGGGTAGATGAGATCAACAGGCATGTAAGATCATCATCTCTTCGAGTTCTGGTAAGCATATATATGGAGAGTTATTTTGTCAAGGCTCAGAGCTTACATCACTCGAAGTTCAGAGGTCTTTGTCCACTTTGCCAGAGCTCTACATTTCTTGCTGCTAGACCAATGCTTTGGCGTTATGCGGTGCATCAATGTCCCAGAAGGACAGTCTGCGATTAGTTCTTTTTTTTTTCTGTTTTAGTTGGTCACTGGGAGATAAACCAGTGGACTAGATTGTATTGCAGCTGAAAGCAAATTTTTGTGAGGTTGCAACATGTGGTTTCTGAGAGGGTAGGCTGTTTGAAAGACTACCAAGGAACTTAAAAAGGCCTATGGGTGTTTTGAGTGTTGTCTTGCTGTACACGTGCACTTAAGCAATTCTCTGACTGTTGCTCCTCTTTTTGTTCTAGATAAAAAGTGTTTCCATAGGTAAAACCTGTAGTTTTGCATTTCTGATTCTCAGGCTTTATAAAAGAAGTCTTGGGCATTGGTGTTTACTGAAAACAATACTGTTACAACTTGGCTGTTGGTCTATAACATCTACCAAATTGATTACTATGTTGCTTATTTGGATACCATGTATTGTCCTTTTACTTCATTTCTCATAACCCTGTCACTAGAAAAATCTAATTATACTTAGAGTAATAATGGCTATACAGGTCTTTAAAAATACTGTTATCACAGTATTCAAGAGTCTTTTATGACTGATGCAGCCAAGTTTTGTCCTTCGTATTTTTAGCAGTCAAGAACGTTTGTAATAATCAAGAGCTTTGAAAACCATCAGTCACTTGTATTTTGAACAGAGTAGTGACAGGCTGATATAACTTTGTATTCAGGGATATGTCTGGTACCTTTGGCTATTACGCATAGTTGCCCAATGTATAAATGAATTCTAGGCCTCCAGTGCTATTTGTGTGAGCAGTCCAATTGGATTTAATGCAGGTACTAACAAATGTGGAAAACTCACATGGTTTTTCTAGGGCCCAGTCCAAGTTTAATACCAGCTTTGATGAAAATTATCAGAAATAGATTTACATGGTAACAATAAACTAGTTTAAATACTGAATATCGGTACTTTAAACTGTGTGACATCTTCCATTCTGCAAATTGTTTTCATTTTCTTTTAACTGCCAACTGTGAGACTTGTTTTCAGTGTTGCTTCAAAATGAAAATTCGGTGTTTTATTTTCTGTTAAGGTAAAATGGAAGTAGTGGAGGTGTTTCAAAGAATAAGTTTCTCATGTTAACAACTTTTGCATTGCATGTGACATGTGTTTTTTACTCTTCAACTGCTTACAACCCATGGGAAATTCTAATGGTTTTATGTAATAGAAGAAGAAATTAAAATTTATCAGTAAGTCTTGCCTTGTGGCAGATTGTCTTTTACTGCTGCTGTGAAAACAACCAAAACTTGGCCAAGTTAAAAATCTCCAGAAAATCTATTCGTAAGTACTTGAAGAAGTCATTAGACTTTGGCAGCTGTTTGTTTCTTCTTGGTTATGTCAAAGAGCCTGCTCTTTTTGGTTAATTTGTTTCTTTTTTTTTTCCCCTTCCAAGCTCCCCTTCTCTCTTTAGTTTCATGTACAATGACCTGGGTTGCTCTGTTGTCCCACTTCGGGGCACAACAGAAAGAAATTATCTACAGGTGTTTCTTTCAATTGACAGAAACACTGTTGCCATATGCACAAATGGAGAGGAAGATTATTACTGGGAGAAAAAGTAGGGTTAAGAGTGAAATTAACAGTGAAATCATGTTCTGATCATCAAGGGGTAAAGAGCAGTTATTTTAATTTCTGTATGTTTCTAAAGGGATTTGGCTTAACATGATGAGGGAGATAAGAAAAGTACTTCTGATAATAGAACAAATGTCAGTATGAAGGGTTTCTGTTGATGCACAGGGACTGTATTTTACCTAAGGTTTTTTTTTCATGTCTTAAATCTCTGTAGGTAAAACTTTACTCAGAGTGTCATTTCTGGGTTTTTATATTTTAATGCATATTTCTGTCTTTGCCTAATCATCCATTAAATTTTAGTGGGTAAAGTTTTTGGAAGAAAGGTAATGATCTACAGTAAAGGAGAGGAGAAGGCTGAGCATGTAAGAGTGACTTGTATAATGTTGTTCCATAAAACATTACAGAATGCTTTATCTTCAAACAACTGTTACAACAAATAACTGTTTTAGAAAATAATGAAATCCTCTCTCCTTCAAAGGAGGAAATAAATGTTTTGCAAAGTCATAAAGTTAGACAAATTTTGCATCCATGACTGTATTGTATCTATTATTAGGTTACTCAGATGAATTTCCCACCATACTATTATATAAATACAGATTTTTATGAACAGTTTCATGTTATGTGAGCAACACCGCTAAAAGCTTGCACATATTAAACTGTACTGATATGTTAGCATTTTTATCAAAGTGTCTCTCACCTCCCTTCTTTGCTATTGCGCTGTTGCCTGTAAATCCCTGTAGGTGTACCAAGGTGTGAAGAAGCATGGCTTTTTGCAGCCACACATGCTGGCAGAGCAGGAGGTGGTTATCACCACCTACGACGTCCTGCGCACCGAACTGAACTACGTGGACATTCCCCACAGCAACAGCGAGGACGGGCGCCGCTTCAGGAACCAGAAGCGCTACATGGCCATCCCCAGCCCCTTGGTAGCAGTGGAGTGGTGGAGGATCTGCCTCGACGAAGCACAAATGGTTGAATGCACCACTGCAAAGGTATGACATTCCTGGGCATGCATTCGTTTAACTTGAAAATGTTTGGACAAGTTTATTGTAAATAATAGAGTCTTTCCTTCCCCCTTCTTAATGTTCAGAGTACACTCAGGTAGTTTGTCCTTGTCCCTTGTTCTTCAGAAGTGAATTTTCTGTTGGAGATACTTACTATTGAATGGTTCTTCGGTTGGAATTTTGGTAGATTGTGAAGAATATCCAGCTGAAAAAATAGTTAACATAATCTATACTGACAGTTTAAAGAACTAGGTCATCTTGTTGTATATGGTGTTTGATAGTTTCAAACAAGACACTAGCCTTGTTCAGTGATGTGATTCAGAGGCATAGATATGTCCTTTGGGTCTAGAAGCTAAAATAGTCAGCAGTCTGTCTGCAAACTCAAGGGATACAGTCTTCAGGGGGGATTATTTTAATTAGTCTTTGTCCAGTCTTTTTGTCTTCCAACACAGGAAGACAAAAATGCTACTTACATAATGCCTTACAGGCTTTAATGTTCAGAATTTTTTAAACATACAGTTTATTTTGCTATTTGTTTGCCTTCTGTAAACCCTTAATTGCACTTGATTACTTGGAAGAGGACATGGCTTTTATCAGCTTTCAGTTACCTTCTAAAAATATGAAAAATTTTGTATATGTTTTTATAATATATTGCACCAATGCTGCTTCTAGGTCTAAAGGTACATTCTAAAAAGATGTTCAGCCTTCTCAAAAATAAGATCCACCTGGTGTAAGACTGTGTTCCACTATGTTTTTCCTTTCCTACCATTGGCTCTATGTCCTTAGGCTGCTGAGATGGCACTCCGTTTGAGTGGAATCAATCGTTGGTGTGTCAGTGGCACTCCTGTGCAGCGAGGATTAGAAGGTGAGATTTTATGTAGTGGTGTAATCTCTGGGCTTTCATTATGCTGATAACTAGGAGAGGCTTTGAAGCATTTAAAATGTCTGCTAGTTTTGTTCTGAATTCACTAGGTACTCTAACTTCGTCAGCCATAAACTTTAAGCATGATAATAAAGCCATCATTCATGTATCAATATAAAAATCAAAGAGCTGAAATATTTTTGTCTCCCCGAGTTAGACAAATACTTTGAGGAGTGGAGAAGCTGTATGTCTAATAGCTGACTCAAGTGTGTTCTTCAGTTTTCACTTAGTGGAGTGGATAAATATTAACCCTTCTCTATAGCAGATAGTCTGCTCTGGTTGCAGAATCCTGTGAGCTGTCAAATACAGCAAGCAAAGCTGTATTTGCTTTTTGCATGGCTCTGTATGAACTACCGTGGGCATCCACTGCCATGAATATAAAATCTAAAAATCATGCTAAAGCTTATGAAACTGTCTCCAGTCCTTATGTAAGGACTTAACGAATTGAAACGTGTGGAGTAGGTAGCTGTGTGTTAACAGGTGACATTTATCTTGCCTTTTTTTTGTGTGATGCTCAGTTTCTGTAGACAGGCTTCAGACAGTGATAGAATAAAAGAAAGGGAGCTGACTAACTGCTTTGTCTCCATGTGTTCTCTGATGGATTTTGAAATATATGGTACACATTGGGGCAATGCATTTGAAAGTGGGTGAATTAGTGTAAGCATTTGTGGACTGTTGTTTGGATACTAAGTTGTAAAAATCAATATTTTAGATTAATTCATAATGGAATTTTGAATTAAATTTATAAATACATGTAATAGTTGTGAGAATACAGCATTAATAAAGCAAAGCTGCAGAAAGAAGTGATTAATTTTAGTGTCATGATGAACTCCTTCAAGGCCCTGTGTGTGATAGTGTTGATTTATTACATATCTGAAATGTCATACAGTCCATAATACATGTTGACAGGCTCTAAGGCAGCTCCCATCAAGTCAGGGATGAAAACTGCCGACTCATTTCAATCTGTGCCACTGCTGCTGTAATGCAGTGGGATAGGAGCTCTGGGTAAACAATTGCTTCTTGCATAGAAATGATTCCCAGAATTTTTCTTCCTCTGGTCTGTGATGTATTTGGTGAATGTCTTGATGCTTTCAGCTGAATACTGAATTATGATAAAGCTAACAGAATAAGGAATGTAGCCACCAGATTTTCAAGAACTAGAAGATATCATCGCATATCTCTGTTTCTGCAGTATCCACATGCAGCATTTAAATGTGTGCTTCTGTATTTTCCCAGTAAGATTAAGGCAGAAATTTAAAGTCAGTATGTCCTTAAGTTTCATTCCAAAAAGTGACAAGTTTCTGAATTAGGCAGAATTAGCAAGACCTATTCTCTCAATTAGCAAGAAAACAATTGAAGTGTCTTTTGTTAATTTCTTACGCATTAGTAGAGAAGTGAAAATTCTTCTGAATTGCAGCCCCTTCTAGGATTGTGGGCAGCAGACAGTTGGTGCACAGCAGGCTCTGAAGTAATGATGCTGAGCAATATTGGTCTAGAAAAACCTGGCAAACCCAGTTAACCATATGCAATCATGTAATTTCTGCCTCTTGTCTCTGCTCTGAATAGGTTTTAATTATTTGCTCTCTTCTGCTAAGCTTGAAATTAGGAAAGTGTCTCACAAACAGCTAAATTCTCTCAAGTTGTGTGGAAATCAAAAGCGAGCTAAAGGAGAGAATGGCCACCTTCCACCACCCAGTCCCCTGCCTCAAATTAAATATTTTGAGGGCGTGACTGGAAAACAAGTGCAAAAGATAAAGGCCAGAATGAAGATGGTTTATGCTTCATAGGCTTTGGTATGACAGTTAATTTTTTTGATACATATTGTGAAGTATTAAAACACAAACACTTTCTTTTCTTGGCAGATTTGTATGGATTAGTCCTCTTTCTTGGAGTTGATCCTTACTGGGTCAAACACTGGTGGGACCAACTACTATATCGACCTTATTGTAGGAAAAATCCCCAGCCTCTCTACAGTCTAATTGCGAAGATAATGTGGAGATCAGCAAAGAAGGATGTGCTTGACCAAGTAAATCAAAATTTTGAGTTTTAGAATTCCTTAACATCATTTACCCATAGTTTTATTTGGAGATTACTTACTTTCTTTTTTTAATTTCAGATTCAAATCCCCCCTCAGACAGAAAATATACACTGGCTTCACTTCTCTCCTGTGGAGAGACACTTCTATCATCGCCAGCACGAGGTGTGCTGCCAGGATGCATTGGCAAAACTCAGGAAGATTTCAGACTGGACTCTTAAGCTTAGCAGCCTAGATAGAAGGACTGTGACTTCTATTCTATACCCTTTGCTACGGCTCAGGCAGGCCTGCTGTCACCCACAAGCTGTTCGGGGAGAGTTCTTGCCGCTACAGAAAAGGTGAATTTCTGTCATTTCTTAAATGGCCTACTTTATCCAAAGCAAAACTCTGATTGTCTCCAGCAGTGCAAGCCTTTGTACAGTCCTCAAATAAGCCTAATTTAAGCTTCTTTAGTTAAATGTGTGACTATGGCACACCAGGGTAATTGACCTCAGAAGCTGAACAGGCACAGTGGGTTCATTAGTGTAGTTTTTGTGTTAAAGGACATAGTACTGAAGGCATTTGATTTGCCAGTGGCATTCTAACCTTACTATGACTAGAGTGTTGCAGGTAACAGATTGAGTATGAAACAAACCAGATTATTTTTTTGTTTTAAAATAAGCCCACTGCTTTTTTTTTTTTTTTTTTTTTTTTTTTTTTGTCTCATACAAAGCTCACATTTACGAATGAGAACAATGAAAGAATTGAATCAACAGAATGGAATAATTCTTTAGTTCAAAGAAAATGTTAATGTGAGGTTGCAGAATTTGTAAATATAGATCCAAACTTGAAAGTTGTACAAATTCTCTTTTATTTGCATGCTTTCACGATCATCTTTCCCACAAGTGCTCTGCAAGTATCACTTTGGTCTCAGTTTTTGTTACACCAAAAAAAAAACTATGTTGCCAGTCCTGTTGTGAAATGTATCTGCTACCTTTTCAGTTAGTCAGAAGAGTGGTGTCTATGTTTCTTTTTTAAGCTACAGGTAGCGAAGAACTTCAACTTTTAGCACTGCCAGTGTTTTTGCTACTGTTTCCTAGTCCATCCATTCTATTCAGACTCTTTCAATCCATGTTAGAAGTTTTGTGTCCTACTCCTTGCTCTTTGTTATACAGAGCACCTGCAGTGCCTAAGCAGCTGAAGCTGACTTTGCATTTGCCTGAGCAGAGAGCAATAGTTAGACACTGTGTTGTAGTACTTACTGTGGTAGTCTGCTAATGTGGAAGCAAGGGACTCAAACATAGGAGAAATCAATATTCCCATCCATCATACAAGATTATTTGCATTAAAATGAGCCAGTGTAGTATAAATGAAATATATGTAAACTGAGCAGAGTATGGTGGGAACAACTTCATACTGTGTTGATTTTGGTGGAATGGTTGCACAGTGACACCTGCATAGTAACTGATGGAAAAGCCAGCAATGAAAATTAAATCTTTCTTAAAGTCATGTGTACAAAGAAAAGTCAATTCCCAGCACTATTTACATACCTTTTTTTTGGGAACTTGACTGCAGCACTGACATTCCCTATGAATGGAGAGAAGATTTGGTTCCTGTCTTTGGAATAGAATAGAGAGAAGATTTGGTTCCTGTCTTTGGTTATATGTAGGAGAATAATAAAGAAATTCTCTGCTAGGACCTTTGATGACTAAGAGAAATTTACTGAAATAAGAAAGTTGATGCTGAAGCATATAGATAAGAGACATGGGCCTGAGTTAAAAACCCGAATTTGGAGCATATTCTGTTCTATGATAGATGACCTTTTTCTCCCGCCTGTGTAGTGAAGGCAGTAAATGATGTCTACTCAGAAAAAAAAAAAAAAAAAGCTCTCAGAAGAGATTTTTCTAGGTTCTCCTAATTTAACTGAGTAAAGACCACTTCTGTTTGCCTTAGTTGGTAGTCTCAGGCTGTATATCAAATTGCATATTTTATATGTACATCCTTCTGCTGTAACAATTTTTCTTGGAACTGCTGATGGTTTTGAAAATAAAAGGTAAGTAGCAATGGTGGAAGTATCAGCATATGTTATGTGTATTTACCGTTTCCTTTGCTGAATTCAGTAATTATGAATAGTGATTATATTGATTTAAAGCTGATTCTGGTGTAACACTGTACTATAAAACCAAGAATCGTTTCTGCAACTGGAACAATGTTGCAAGGAAGGTAAAATAAAAACCTAGGCAAGGGTATCCTTCTAGCATAATTTGAGCCCAGTCTGTGCAAGAGTTCAGTGCTCTGTTCCACAGTGCTGAACACCAAATAGTAAATGCTTCTCCTGGTGAATGAAGCTGAGGAGCAGGGTTTCAGTGGAGGGGAGAGGTGTCTGGTCTAACAGCAGCAATTGGTATTAGAAGCAGCCTCAGGTCAGCTGTTGTAGGCTGTTGCTATTGTTTACTCTCCTGTCTCTTCATATCAGTCCTCTGATTCTTTAACCTGTGGCTTTACTCCAAGGTATCCTTCAAGCTTCCTTCTTGCATCCTCCTCATTTCTGTTCCTGCTTCTCTCTTTTCTCCTAATTTCTGGTATTTTTATATGAAGCTAATTCTCTTCCAGTAAAATTCCTCTCATAATTTGCAGATATGACAAATGTAGAAAAGGAAGTTTAGAATGATTTTTGCTAGTCTTCTCAGTTCTCATTTCACACATTTCCTTCTTTACATTGACACTTCATGTGTTTTGTGTTTAGATTGTTAGCAGAGGGTAGAAGTGTAGTCTGTCATAGCTGTTCTCATCTGAACAGCTTTTGACAAAATGAGGTCTATTTTGCTTGTTTGCAGTTCACCACTAACAGAAGGAGAAAATATTTTGCCCCATAAATGATTATTTTACCAAGCTCAAATTTTCTTCTTGCTCCTTATTTCTTGGTGTTCCAGGAGATGGCAACCTCTGGATGCACTCAAGTTAGGGTAAAGCTCTAGCAGGAAGAAAATCTGACAGTTAGAGGTCTTTTAATAAGTAAAGAAATCTCAGAAAGCATTTGCAATATGTTGGATGCATGTAATGATCCGCTATGCTGCTCAGAATGACCCTCTTACTTTTCTAGTACTGTCATTTTGTTTCAAATTTGGTCTCCTTTTCAGCACCATGACCATGGAGGAACTACTGGCATCTCTGCAAAAGAAATGTCGAACAGAGTGTGAAGAAGCTCACCGACAGTTGGTGTGTGCTCTTAATGGCTTAGCTGGTATCCATATCATTAAAGGTAAGACCAAAGGGCTGTAGCATATTCTTTACTCCTTTCAGTACAGGAGTAAAGGATATGCTCCATCTCTGTGTACTGGGAGGTTAAAAGAAGTCATACATGTGTAATTGTACTTAACCTGCTTTTGTTTTACCAGTACTGCTTTCTGGGTTTCCCTTGTGCCCCCAGCCATGCAAACTGCTATGCTGACTGCTAAGATGCCTTTTGCTGCTCCTGCTAGACAGCTCTGTCAATGTTGATTTTGTCTGAATTACAGGGCAAAAAAAGCTTTGAAAGAGAAACAAAAATAATTATATCAATCTTGAGTGTCCCACAAAATAAAAATAAATTAAAATTACTCCATTATGAATGTGTAAAAATGCCACTTTTCCAAGCTCTTCTAAAGTTGACATGCTGTTTGAATTTTTCCAGTTCATGTCAGTCTTCCTCCAAAGAGAGCAGGCAAACTGCCTTTTCTCTTACTTGCCTCACAGAAGGATTATATTCATATTCTTTAATCTGTAGTTAGTGGGTTTGAAATACTTTGTTACAATTACAGCTTGGAGATAAGTGTTTCTGATACAGTTAAGTGCTTAAAAAGAGTTACATAAAGATGTAATGCTTCTGAAATGCACTAGTATCAAAAATTATGTTTGACCTATTTTGAAAACCAGATGGATAAAAATTTCGTCTGATGAGAAACAAAAGCGGGACAAAAGAGGCAGCGTTCTGGTCTGTAACTGTTCCCCCAGTGTTACCCTTACAGTCAGTCTTCTTTATGAGGAAGGGGGAAGCACACCTTACATAAAAGTGAGGCCATGAATTTAATCTTAGTATAATTGAAAACTTATAGGACTATTATTAGTCCAAATTTATTGCTACAGGCAAAGAAAAGAGTAACAATTGCACTTGTTTCTACTTGTCCTGCTTTTCTGCTCACCTTTCTACTTAGGCTCATCTGGACCCTAAGGTCAGTGGTTTTGTAGATGTGGTGGCAGTGCAATTGCCAGTTGTCACTACCTTCATCAGTAGGAATAAGATGTTTGTGTTGATGGTTTCTTTCTCACACAAGAGTCCAGTGAGGGTCATTTTTTATGTTTGCTAGCATGTTTGCATCTTTCTTCATTGGTCTGCAGCTCCATGAAAACGCCGAATTTAGTGGACATGATGCCTTTTATGAATGTTACATACTCTTTCTTTGTTCTCTTTGTTGCCCCTAAAACCAGTTTTGTCCAGCTCTAAGTCTGCATTTCTTTGACTGTGGGTGAGTTGTTTATAGCCATGGCTTTCTTATTCACTGCCAAGCCTGTGCACCATTTCTTAGCATCCCATGGCTCTACTCTACACTGCATCCTATATCTTTACTTGTCAATAGCCTCTGCTATTGTTACTAGGCCTGTATTTCCCTACACTACATCATTGTGGTAGTTGTAAATATCTCATTCTACATGGAATAACTGCTTGTTACTGCTGTCTATATAAAGCTGTGTTTGTACCACACAAAGATAAACAAAAGTTTAAAAACATACTAAAAATTAGCCTTAGACACCTAATAAATTACAGAAATTGCTGTCACAGCTAAGCCAAGTAAAAGGTTCAGGAAGGTCAAGAAAAATTCAAGGGAGGCCTGACAGGCTTCAAATTAGCAAATTCAGCACATAGCTTTTGGCTGGTTACTAGTAATTGCAATCCTGTATTGTAGGACTACACCCTTACAAATGCAATTCTTTCAATTTAAGAAGCAGCAAATCTTGTTGACATAGAATTGTTACACTTCCATTATAAATAGGATGATGTTTGTTGTTTTACTCTCTTATCTGTCTTTATGCATTTCTTTTCTCTGTACTTCTCCATGTTTTAAGAGTCTCTAAGAGTATTACTGGCTAAGTAAATTTCCATCAGTTGAGAAAAGCAAATTAAAATGGATTTATTTTTGCACTGCTTTTCCATACACAACTTCAATTTTGTATTTCTTTTTAATTGATATAAGCTATTTTCTGAGAAGTGATTGTGATGCTCGCAGCTTACATCAGTAGTTAGGCTCCCTGCATGTACCTAATCATTTCTGCATTTCTGAAGTATGACACAACTTTCATGGTTTTCACTGGAAGAGTGAATAATGCATTTGCAGTGCAAATTTAGTAATGCATCACTGCCATGAGTTGTAGATTTTTTTTAAAGTGCAACATGAGATTTTTTTTTTTATTTATGCAACCATGAATACATATTTTAAGATTAAGAGGTTTGCAGATCTTACAGTCACAAAAGATATTTAATTTGGAAACTGCATTATTCTTTGTAAAATATCATATTCTGTCTTCTACCCGTTTTCTGGGAGGAGGAATGACTAGGAAAGAATTGCTTGAAGACAGGCACTTAATATACAGTCTCTCTGAGAACATTTTAGTATGTTACAAGTAATGTAACACCTGTAAGGTCATAACTGTTTGTATATTTAAAAACCAACACAATGTGTCTGTGTTTTTGCTACTCTTTTTTAATTCAGGAGAATATGCATTGGCTGCGGAGCTGTACAGAGAAGTACTAAGATCATCTGAAGAACACAAAGAAAAGCTCAAAACAGATTCCTTGCAAGTGAGTGAGCATTGCAATGTAAAGAGACGTAGTTAAGAACTGGAATACTTTAGATTTAATTTAACAGGTCAGTCTTTTCTTCCTCCCAGTGGTATGCTGAATTACTCTTTCAGCCTGCTGTAATGATAACAGTATTTTGATTACAATCTTTAGATAGGAATCTGTCAAAATAAAAAAAAAGCTACTGTGTATCTATAAACCTGCTTGTGAGTTTTCTTGATGTCCCTGAAGCAGTGTATGATCTCCACCTGCTGTTCTGCAGTACAGTTAACAAGCTGAATTCCTAGTCTGGTGCCTGTGACTGTGACTGCTCACATTAAGTGTTATATTACATCCTGCAATTACAGAATGCAGGGTTTGCACTGAGTGATATTAAGGTGCCAGATGATAGAGAATAATAAAATATTTGCGCTGCAGAAGATAAAAGGGCATCAAAACATAGAAAATAATTGAAGTGCCTTTTCTCTTTGGGCATTTGATTTCATGCCTTTTGAATACTATTTAAAAATATTAATATATTTTCCTGGTAAAAAAGTCATGGTTCTCTAAGTAACATATTTGTAGTTCTTCAAGAACTATCGGTTCTTAATTGACCAAAATTTTCTTCAGCATAAGAGATTTAAAATGTTAGTGACACATAGATAAGTGATCAGTTGTCTGTTTCTTTACTTGCTTCTGTGAGCAAATTATTGTTTGATTGTGTTGCGTGTGGTCACATGATGTCTCTGTTGTGCTTCTTTGATTCTTCCTTTTCCTTTGTGACTTCCTGGTGGCTTTTTTGGCCTAGCATAGACGTGTTAGCGTAAACTTCTTAAGTTGCACATAGGTTGTTAATTAAATTGTTCTACTGGATTGTACAATCCAATTAAGTTTTTTTTTCCCCATTGAAATATATTCTGACTAATTCTGTCTTAGTGTAATACAATTTTACTTCTGTTAAGTTTTATCAGTTGTGTAGGATTAGCTCTTTGAGATAATGGCAAATCACTGCTGGCCAGCCCTCTTGAGTGACTGAGATAGTAATAGGGCAGAGGTGAAGAGAATCCGGGATGTGAGAAGGGCACAAGTTTATGATAGTGGAGGTTATTAGTATGAGTTTGTGGGAGCTGTGCAGGAAGCATAATATTATTGGTCTGGTTTGAGAAACAAAGGGTGAAGCCAGAGAAGAGGCACAGAGTTTCCTTATATTAATAATCAAATTTATTTTCCTTAAAAGTATACCAAAAGGTTATGTGTTTTTCAATATCTTTTATTTCAGAGAAATTGAAAATATGAAAAAATATTATAGCTCTTGGTATCTGGTCTTTTCCTCACACTTTATTTTGCTTTAGATAGGCTAAATGAATTGTTTCCTCAGAATATTCCAAAAGACACCAAAGAAAGTGCTCTAATTTGTTTTTCATAATAGTCAAGGGCTGTTTTAATTAGGAGGGTGAGTATGGCATAGGATCTGGTGACCTGGTATCACACTTACTTGCTGATTTGCTTTTGAGATGTTAAAGAAGGTCTTTTTAATATTTCATTTCCTATCTAAGTAAAATGAGGAAAGGAATCTTTCTTTTCTTTATAACGTGCTTCCAGATTAGCAGAGAAAGACAAAACTATTTTAAATGCATGCTAATTTCTTGCTGTAAGCCTTCATTGCTCTTTCCTGTCACGAATGTTCCAATGATTGCTCTTGACTTTGTGTGTATTTAGAGACTTCATTCTACACATAATTTGATGGAATTGTTGGCAAAGCACCCAGGAATTCCCCCGACTTTGCGTGATAGCCGACTTGCAGAAGAGGTAAACATCTTTTGTTTTTACATAAATATTGTAGAGCATGTTTTTATTTTTTGTCCCCTCAGCATTTTCTCTAACTAAAGAAACAACAATTATTTTCATTTAAAAAAAAATAGCTTTTGAGTTAACTACATACATAAGCCTTACTTGTTATTTTATGAGTAAGTTTTATATCTAGGTAAGTTCAATTGTCCTGTTCTCAGACTGTTCTGGGATCTTTTTATTGTTTGCTTATTCAACACAGATAAGTAAAAATACTGAGTTATATTCCAGTTCCCTTTTGTATTCCTATTGTGTTGTTTGGGCTTACCCAAAAGCAAAGTTGCACAGTTAGCATCTTTATAGTAATTTGTCTTCTTACATGTTTTTTGTGGCTTACTTATAGATGCTGGATTCTAGGGGAAAAAAATATTGGTAAATATTGCTTACAAATGAAGGTGGGTAGCACACAGATAGGTAACCACTTAAACGCACTACGGTAGTTGGGGAGTTTTTACATTTGCAGTATTCCTCACAGATATGATTTGTGCATAGTTTAAACTCTTATTTCCATACAGGCAGAACAACTCCGACAGCATTATATGAGTAAATCCAATGCAGAAGTTGCAGAAGCCCATCAGGCCTTACAGCCAGTTCTTCAAACTATTCGAGAACTTCAGAGAAAGGCAGGTACCTCTTAAATGTTTTGTCTCTGACTTTTGGCATTTTTAAAAAATAATGTTTTCATCTTTTTGTCCAGAACTCTAGCTGTTTATCTTATTTCACCTGTTAAAATTACAAGGTCACTTCAGTGTTGCTCTCTTCATTTTGCAGGGAACTTTGCTTTCTCTGATTAAATGATCTCTATCTCCTTTTGAGAGAGAGAGAAGGAAGAAATTTTGAGATCACAATATCTCTGTGTGGCTGTTCTGTGTAGATAGCCTTGATGAATCTGATTCTACTGAAGGAATATAAAGATGTAGAGAATGTAGACAGTTTCTTTGACACATCAACAGAAGATGGGGTGTTTCTCCAGTTTCTTAGTCATACATTTACACATCAACAGAAGATGGGGTGTTTCTTAATCACACTCATCCTCCACTTTTCATGGAATTAGCCAGTCTGTGTTTGACTGTGGCCTAAAGATCAGTATACGCCTCTGCTGCAATGAGTAGATTGGTTTTCTGTTGAAAGTTCAAGGATAAATTTCGTGTTTTTCATACAGATACATTCAGGTTCTCCTTGGTGGTTGGATGTCATCCAGACAGCAATACAGTATGCCATTGATGAGGAGCTTGTTCAACGTGTGCAAAACGAAATAACCTGCAACTACAAACAGGAGACAAGTAAACTCTCCATGGCAGAGAAGTAAGAGAATAACTGAAATCGGCTGTTAAATACAGTTAAATCTACTCAGATCTTCTTACTCATTTGTGCTAGCTGTTGCAATTAGATAGCAGACATTTTTGCTTCAGAGCATCTGGACTGCAATTATGTTTCAAAACCAGTCCCTGAAAAAGCACAGCTAGATAGACAACTTGGAAAGAAAAGCAGGAAAATTACTGTTTTCTCTTAGATAAGCATTCTTTGAAATGTTCTTCTGCATTATCTACTGTGGTTTTACAGTCTTCAGTACTCATGGAACTGCTGAGTAAGAAGAATTCAAAGTGTATTACATTAAAATTGAGTAACCTGTAAAAGAAATTGACTCACTTAAATGGAAAGTAGACAGACAATATCAGAAAATCCTTGTGTAACACCATAAAATAGCATCACTCTTTTTCTGAGCAAAGAATTTGAAGTTGGTTTCATGTTGAAGACAACAGCATACCATTTCTTTTTGGGTTCAGTTACAGAGTAATGAATTCAGAGGGGACATTCAGAGGTTGTTTAAATCAACCCCCATCTTAGGATCCAGACCCACATCCTTGTTCAATCCAGTAAAGCTGCACAAGGATTTGACCTGTTCAGTATCTGCAAGGAAGGAGATGCAATAGTCTCTGTGTGAAGCCTGTTCCAGTATTTGGCCCACTTGGTGGGGAAAAAAAAGACATTAAAATTATTTTACCTAGTTAATATTTCCTGTGTTGCATCATTTGTACATTGTCTGTTGTTCTTTTTCCAGGTGCCTTTGACAAAAGTTTGACTCAGTCTTCTCTGTATGTTCCAGTTAGATAAATACAGAAAGCAATAAGGTCGCCCCTTAATTTTAGGACTGAATAGACCCTCTTCTCCTAACCCCTTCTTGTGCATTCTGGATGAAGGTCTGTAAGTCCATCACAGAAAAGGGAGACATAGGAACAACAGTGCTCTGGTGGTTTAACTTGGGGCAATTTTCCCAGATACATGAACTTATGCTTTTAAATACAATCTTTCTGAATCATGTTGTAGTCAAATACATTTTTATTATATTTATGAAATATATAAATATACGTATATACATCTGTGTACAAGTTTATAAAATGCATATACATTTAAATACTTAAATACACGTATTTTAATTCCATGTGTAAAGATGTATCCTCCACTCTGACTGTTCTGCCATCACGATTCCAAAAGGCTGAAATTTCTTCTTGATGGAAGTAAATATATCTCTTATTTTCAGTACTTAACATAATTCTATTGAATAATTTAAATAAAGACACAAGACTTAACCTCCTTTTTCTTCAGCACAAGAGGCAATGGGCACAAACTGAAATACAAGATGTTCCCTCTGAACATAAGGGAATGCTTTTTTACTGTGAGGGTGACTGAGCACTGAAACAGGTAGCCCAGAGACATTGTGGGGTCTCCATCATTGAAATACTCAAAAGTTGTCTGGGCATGGTCTTGGGCAGCCAGCTCTAGGTGACCCTGCTTGAGGAGAGCATTTGAGCAAGATAACACCCTGAGGCCCCTTCCAACCTCAGCCAGTCTGTGAGTCTGGATGTGAAAGTCTCATGGTTCTTTGAGAATGATAGCATCACATTCTGGTCAAAATAAATATGAGGAAAGGATTGTTTCCATGTTCATGCAAAACTTTTATGCCTATCCATCCATTTGTATGTTAGCCTGTGTCACACTGATTTTTTTTTTCCAAATGAGGTGTTTAGAAAGTATCTTCTTAAATTGCTGCTTACAGATTGTATAACTTTGGAAAAGCTGTCTGTGACTAAACTTTCTTCTATAACACAGGGATAAAGCTAACTTCCTTTTCAATTTATTTTAGCATATGAGATAAAACTTAAAAAACAGTGTTGTATCAAGTTCTGCTGGTTAATGTTGGAAGCAACTAGTGCTTTGAATTGAGTACTGGATATGGTTAATCCATGGTATAGTGAGGGAAATTTTTATAAAGCTGGTATTATTTAGCAATTGGTGATATTAACAACAGATTTGTGGTTGCAATTTACATTTATTTTCAGACTACCTGGTTAGGCAGACTTTGTCTATGTTATTTTAAAATGCACAGTACTGAAGTAGGTTATATTGAATGCCAAGCTTTAGTAGTGTTAAACCTGTGCTTTGCTCTCTGCACTGTACAAAATGTATGTTTTGGATCAAACTTTCTATATTGTGTAGAACCACAGTCTTGTACATCAATGTCAGACCTTGTAGGAATGATGCACTTTCTTTCAGCAAGAGACTTCTGCTCTCAGGAGAAACACAATGTGGGAAGGGCTTAACTTGTGTTCCTGTTTGTGTTCATTACTGCAACACCCCTCCAATCAAAAAAGACAGCTAGGTAGCTAGGTTTTTGGAGAATAGTTTACTGTTATATCCATGTAATATATTTAACTTTGCTGAATGAAGTGTATTTTTGTGATGCGTGCATGTGTCTGTTGTGAATTGCAGAGGTGCATTCAAAATCATTTTGTTGGCCAGCAGACACAAGTAAGACTGTATGTGCAGTGGTTTCCATTTAGTAGATCTGCATTGTGGACCGAAATGTTGCAGGTTGGTGTTCACTACTAGTATTTGGCCACACCTCTCAAGTCTTGGAAAGAGTCTTTCTGTTCTAAAAATACCAGGCATCAGCTCTGGGGATACACTGGAGTGATTTCTGACGGCATTGCATGTAGTAGGAGTAAGCTTTTTCTTGTGGTACCAGCTTTGTTTGTTGTCCTACATTGCTATTTTGCTACTTCTCTTCTACTTTAAAATACTGAATTGGGTTTGGATTTTGTGTCTTGGTGTAATTTCCCTTTTTCTTTAAATCAGATTCCGTGACTGCAGAGGCCTTCAGTACCTCCTCACAACCCAGCTGGATGAAGTGAAGAAGTTCCAGAAGATCGTAAGAGAAGCAGTGAAAAACTTAGAAGGGCCTCCTTCTAAGCAGGTTATTGAGGCTGCCACTATCTGCCATTTGCGACCTGTTAGACTGCCACTTAACAAGTAGGTCTTGAAAACAGAAAATATAACTTAGATGTGTATTACTAGATTTTCCTTTATTTGAAATAACATACTGAAGCCTTTGTTATGTACTCAGGAGCTGTATGCACACAGTTATCACAGATCTATTTGTTAGACTCATGACCTGTGGTTTTATTTTAGTAAAATCTTCTGGTGTCAGCTATATTAGTGTACATATGACTGTTATTTTGTTATTTTTTTAAGAATTTTGTGTAGTTTTTTATGTTGGAATAGGGGTTTATGATAATTTGGTTTCTGAAATTTTGAGTGCATCTGTTTTCAATTTTCTATATTGCAGCTGTGTCTTTTGTAAGGCTGACGAATTGTTCACAGAATATGAGTCAAAGCTCTTTATGCATAGGTAAGTTCATAGCTTTATAAATTTCTCACTGTTAGAAAAAGTGAAAGTTGGATTGGTTTATGTTTTCTGAAATAAGTTTATGACCAAATGACAGAGACTTCTTGCTGATGGCTTTGATAGCAGTTCTGTTAGGTTTGATTTTCTATGTAAATTTCATTTGAAGAAGTGGTGTCCAATGAATGAATACATGCCACTTTCTCTCAAGCCACTATAACATGACCGTACATCTGAAATGAAGGGGTGGCATGTTCAGAAAGCATGTGTATGAATACGGTATGCTAATTTAACACATACTCCTATTTGTGCAAATATTTATTTGTAGTCCAGCTGCAACTGGTGTAATACCACCCTCATTCAGTGTTTCAGTGAGAAGAGATCTCAGACAGAATGAAGCTGAAAGAAGGGTGACATCAGCACGGGATGTCAGAAGTGCACATAGTGGGCAGAAAGATGAATTACAGCTCTCTGCATGCTTTCTTTTGGGCTTCTCTCTCTCATATCCCTCACAATGTCAAAATCGGGTTGAAAAGTCTTGAGGTTACTGAGAAAACGTTTTGAGACATCTTTACCAGTGGGGGTTATGTTGCTTCATGACTGCTGGAATCAGGAAGAATGGATTCTTTTAAAATTAGCATTATTTGTCAAGGAGAGAACTGGGAAGCTGTACTGTTCATTCACAGTGCCATACACAGCAAAAATTGCATCTGAGTTTAATTGTAACTCTTGCTTATATAAAATGTCAGAATTGAAATTTTTTAAATGAATGTGACATTAATAACTATTGAAAGATAATTTAGATATGTAAGCCTTTACAAAATCTATAGATGATTTGGGGCTGACAGAATGGCCTGAGGATTGGTTCCAAGGTCACTGTGTTCAAAGCAAGCTTTTGATTAGGTAATAAAACAGCTGTTTATATTTGCTTGGTTTGCATTATCCTTTAATCATATATAAGAAGGCTGAAATAGATGATGAATAAGTACAGATGGATGTGGAAGTACAAAATCAGTGCTAAGTGCTGTGTTTGGTTTGTTTTGAAGTGTTAAAGGCCAAATGGCAATATTTGAGGAGATGATAGAAGACCAAGAAGGGCTTGTCGATGACCGTTTGCCCACCACAAGCAGAGGGCTCTGGGCAACCAGTGAAACTGAGCGGGCTTTGAAAGCTCTTCTTTCCTTTGCCAAAGCTCACCGCATGGACATTAGAGTAACTGAGGAAGGGAGCGCATTCCTGGAGCTCTTTGAAGCATGGAAAAAGGAATATAAGGTACAGTAAATTACATGGTGATCAAACAGTTGTGTGATCCATTTAGTTTATTGTAAACAAATTGCAGCTGAATGTGATGCAGCACATCTAAGTCGTATTCCTGAAATTAGGCTTTGCCTACCAACCTTTTCCACAGTGCTTATTACAGGATTTGATTTTAAATGATTTATATGTGAGCTAATTGTTTCTAAAAGCTATACTGGCTACTAATCAAATTTCTAAGTAGTGTAATTGCATCTATTAAGACAATATAAAGATATAATTAAATGTGTTCATCTGTTTACTTGAATCAGAATGTAACAAGACTCAGCAAATCCAACACTGGTCCTTTGTGTAATTCAGGTTACCTTCAATTTTGTGAAGAAGGAACACAGTTTTTTCATGTGCCTTTATGTTAGGAAACAAAAGATGCGCCTAATATGCCAATGAGAATGAAGACAGTGTTATGATTCTGTCTGTTGTGACTTGGAAGTACTGATTCAGTGGTCTGTACTACTCCAATATACACTGAGCTACAAGAATGATACTCTGTGAAATAACTCTTTTTTTATTCAGCAGAGTGAGGGGTTTTTTGTTTGTTTTGCAAGGCATATTGTTTCTGAATTTTTAGTAGCATTAATTGTTGTAGTACTAGTAGTTGTAGAAGAAACGAGAACAGCTATTTCTAGTTGTTTATCCAGAGAGGCTGAAGAAGAGAGCAGACAAAATTATGTCTATCCTGCTTGTTTTCCATTATAATTAGTTGTTGTTATGGCTGAATGCTGTAAAGAAATATTATCTCTTCCTCCAAAAAGATTCTCACATTTCATTTTACCTTGTATGGCAGAGTCATGTAAGTGTAACTCAATTCAGTTCTGCTGTTCACTTGTTTGGGGTTTTCTTACAGTTACTTCATGAGTACTGGATGGTCCTTAGGGATCACGTGTCTGCTATTGATGAACTGGCAATGGCGACAGAGCGACTGAGAGTGCGTCACCCTGATGAGCCAAAACCAAATCCACCAGTGCTCCACATTATAGAGCCACATGAGGTAGGGTACTGGGCTTTTGAGAATGGTTTCTCTTTGAAGGAATCCACCTCCTACAAAAATAAAATCCACATCTGGATCTATGTGTAATGTCTATAATGTGTCTCTGTTTTCATTTCAGACAGGCTTGGTGGAGTATAGAATTTTTCTAGGTACATAGGGCCATTTTGAGCTTGTAACTGTTACTCTGATATATTTTTGTTAGCCTTCTGACAGAGTGGCAAGAGTCTGCTGTTCTTTCAGCAGCAGCTTCCTTTTTCTACAGTTGTCCAGTCTTCCAAGCTGGGTGGAAAATTAAGTTGACCTAATTCCTTACCCATATTGATACTTTTCACAAATACGCATATAAAACAGAAATAAGCACATCAAAGAAAAATATTTTTTTCAGTATTTTGAAATTTCTGAGCTATCCCTGACTCTGGTTATGATGATAGAGAAAATGCTGGGTTGATTTAACCTCTTAATTTTTTTTTTGCACCAATAGAAGTGTATTTTCTATAGACACATTTTGTGGGTTTTTTCTGTGAGATTAAGTTAGATAAAATTGCTTCTTTCTATAAGGAAATAAATTTCATCTCTGTATTGGAACATTTTTTAAAAAGGAGTACTTTGCTTAACAAATGCCTAATAAAGTCTTAAGATTTACGCATGTATATCCATAAAAGAAACACCCAGTTCTTTGGCCTTCATCCTTCAGGCGCCTGCCACTTTTGCAGTATTAAACTTCTCCGCTATCAGCTGTAATTAATCTTTAAAAAGTCAGCTCGATGTTTCTGTCTTTGTACAGGTTAAATCAAAAGTGGAAATTTCTAGGAAATATAAAGAAAATTATTGTCTCTTACACATTGTTTTTGGAACCAGCAGTTAATTTGGTGTATATATATGTACACAATTGGAAGAAAAGAGATGATAAATTGGAGGAACTTCAAAAGAAACTCCTGAAAATCTGGGTTATTTTAATTTAATTTTCTTTCTCTAAAGAGACAATAATGTAAATAAAACAATAAAAAGCAATTTTGTGTGTCTTCTGCATCTCAGCCCATTCACACTGCTGTGTTCATACTGGGTACAGGAAAGGAATAGATAATAAGTTTTGCTTGGGGAGAAGCACATTTAAATTTCCAGCATGAGCTGGTTTTCTATCTGTAACCAGTAAATTCATCAGCTGAATTTCACCAAAAAAAATTAATTTAAGCCTTATTGTAAAACTTAACTTTTTTTTTTTTCCCTTTTTAACACATATTTAATGTTGTTTTCATAGGTAGAGCAAAATCGAGTGAAACTTCTGAATGACAAGGCAGTTGCCAAATCACAGCTTCAAAAGAAATTAGGACAACTTCTGTACCTCACTAATCTGGAGAAAGTAAGATTAATGGTTCCTTGATCTTTACCTAAGTGCTATGTTTACCTGTGGAAGGGAAGAAACCTACCATTATTTTTATTTAAAGCTTCCATCTTAAATCATATTTTATGTGAAGATTCATTATATTTTGAAATTTGGTGTGCTGTTGTGCTGTTCTTTGTGTCACTGTGTGCTCATAAAATTATTTATTGCAATATATATTTTAGTTACTTGTTTAATTACATGCTTATTAAACTATGAACTGGTTTTAGATGTGTAGGGTTTTCATTAAAACTAACTGGGCCATGTTTAGTAGAAGCCTTATAAAATTATGTATGTCTCTGCATACCTTTGGTATTTTACTAAGAGCTTACCTGAAACAGGATAGTCACATCTGGAGTTAAAGTGAGTGTTAAAAAAAATAGCAAAACAGACAATCTGCATTTATTATATGTTATTTTAATCATAGTGTTTGAGTAAGTGTATTTATGTTAAAGTAAGCATAGTTAAGCAAAATTTAAGTGGTTTTGCAACAATGTGAAGCTGATAGAAAATATGTGGAGGTTCTTGTTTGAAGCTTGTATTTTACCATGATTTTTCAGAGCTGGTGTAGAGCTACAGATGCCATCAGAAGGACTGCAGAATGAAAAGTGCTCCTTTGTGCTCCTTTTGCTTACCATAAGTTACATATTTTTTAACTCCTCAAGATGGACTTGAGTACATGGATATGTTTTTAATTTAATCAGACAGTGTTTTGGTTTGATTTGGTTTCTTTTAAAGGCTTCATTATTTACTTTTTCTAGAAGCTTGTTTTAAATATAGAATAACAAAACACTAAGCTTATTTTTTTTTTTCTAATTGATAGTCTCAGGACAAAACTACTGGAGGAGTTAACCCAGAACCATGTCCAATCTGTGCACGTCAACTGGGAAGACAGGTAAGATACTTATTCAGCAGGTTTTACTTTTAGAACATCTTTAGCTGGAGCTGAGCCAGTTGTGTGTCAAATTGTCAGGATCTGTTTTTAAATGAATGTTGTATTGAAAAACAGGGCTGTTTCTGTAATGTACCAACCAGCCTCTCCCCTGAAGTAACATCTTTCGCAGGTGCAAGCACCTCTACTTCTTTTAGCTTTTGACATCTGCTTAAGTGTTACAAAAATGTGAGTTCATGATTGTTTTATAAATCTGAAGTTATACTTCTGACAGAAAGATTTATTTCCCAATTATTAGCTAACAGAAAGAGGAAGTAGGTAAACTTCTATTGTATATATTTTACTGTAATTGTTCTTATTGATAGTATTTTTTTCTTCTAAAGAAAAAGATATTACATATTCAAACAGTAGCAAAATCCAATAGAATAAATACTGGCAATGTGGATTTCTTTCCCTGCTGAAGTGCAGGAGTTGAAATTCAAGTGAGACTTAATCTACATCATAAAGTACAAAGCCATAGTTTAAACTTGACTTACCATGCATTAGGGAAAAACATAAAAGGACTCATTATGGTAAAACTAAATTGTCTCTTTCTTTTAGGGTAGCTGTTTTAAGGAGGCTTAGCTTCTCTTTGCATTATAGACATGTGTAAGCATGAACTGCTTCCTGCCATGTTTCCAAAAATCTCCTCTGTGCTCTTATTCCAAGGGTAATACAGGTTTTTACAGAGAACAACTGTTAGTCTTGTTAACTGCCATTATTCTTTATCTCAGAGATGGAAAAGCTCACTGAAAAGGAAAATAATCTCTTAACTTTATTTTTTCTTAACAGCAAGACTGCTTCTTTAGATGATAGCAGTTTTCATTCTATGAAAAGATGAAAGTACTTCTCATTCTAATTATTTTCAGTTGCAAAAAACCTTGCAAAGTCTAAAAGACCTGCTTGATAATCAGTGGTTTAGTCAATCTCTTTGCTACTTGGTCCCGTGAAAACTTCTAGTTTTCCCTCTTGGAATGGCCTAAAGAACAGGCTAGTACAGCAAAAGATACTATTTTGAATTTCAAAACTAGTGGTCTACAAATTGCTTCTCTATTATGGAACGTTCCAGCTGACTTGTAGATGCTCTAGGCTCACAAGGAGAGAACAGTTTCTGCAATACAATCTTGTTTCACATACATTCTGTCAGAGATTAAGAGATTAAGACACTGTATAAAATCTTTCTTCTAAAGGCCAAATATGCCGTCTTGGACTTACCAATAGGGAAAAATTAAAGCATTTTTTCTATCACTCATTAAATATGACCAATCTAATATGAATGCACAGATAAAGAATTGTAGAGAAGGCAAATCAAAACATTTTTGTAATTTTTAAAAAGTATGTAAATACTTGATCTGTGTTTACATAGAAGTCATTAAGAATCATCTTTCATAGAAATGGAAGATTGTAATGTCGTTCCTGAAGTTCAAAACTGAGAAAATGCAAAAACCGAACAATAAATTCAGAGACTTCCTTTAGATCATGAATGTCTCTATGCTGGAAAACTTTAAAATTCAGGCTTTTTAGCAGCTGGAGTGCAACAATTGTAAAATTCTTCTTTAATCTGATGAATATCATGAAAATAATGTAATTTCTCTATGAAAATGTAATTTATCATAGATTAGTACACTGTTTTTCTTTTGCACTGGCCCAAAACTGAAACTGTGTTGTGTTTGGGTTTTATTGTTTCCTGCACAGTGGGCAGTGCTGACGTGTGGACACTGTTTTTGTAATGAGTGCATAGCAATCATCATCCAGCAGTACAGCGTCGGCACCCGCCGGAGCTCAATTAAATGTGCCATTTGCAGGCAGACAACATCTCATAAAGAAATATCTTATGTCTTCACTGCAGAAGCTGCAAATCAGGAGGATGATATTCCTGTAAAGGTGAGTTGTTTGCAGGAGCTCTGTGGCCCAAACTTTCAGCGGCGCATATTTGTTGTGTTTTGTAGCGTACTGCATTTAGGCAGACAAGTGTACTGTATAGTTTTACAAATAGTTTGTCCTAATGACAAAACCTCTAGACACAAACATGTAGGAATTCAGTCCTGATTGCACTGTTGTATCTGCTTTTTTTACTAAAGGAGAGTTTTCATTGGATTAAAGAGACAGCATCTCCATGAGTCTTTAGCAATAGTGACATATATGTAGTGCATAGGTACATGTTTGCACTGCATGAATGTCTTGTAGAATTGTTTTGTAGAAACCAAAAACCTGTGTTTAGTGCAGTTGTGGAAAAAATAGAGGAGTCTGGGCTAAAATGCAAAGGTAAAATACATTGATAATACTTTGGTTTAGCTGATACTGCTGTCTTTTATTAAAATATTATTATGATACAGCTGGATTAAAGTATGATTGTAGTGCTTGTCATAATTTTAATCTGATTAGTGTAGTTAAATATAAGTTTAATTTAACTAAGTTTAAAGTTAATTTAATTTAAGTAAATTAATCTGATTAGTGTAGTTAAAAATAATTAGTTGTGCTGAGAGACTTCCATGATATCTGTGCAAGTCTCCTTGAACCTTGCACAATTTCTAGGGTTGCTACCCTGTATTGAAGACAATGCTACCATATTTACAGTAGTTATTTCAACCTCCCTGGACAAATGAAATTCCATTTTATGAGTAGATGATTCCTAACTCGAATTATTAAAGTAGTTGACAGTATGTGGCACCAGGGGGAGTAAATAGGCTGTGTTTTTCAAGTGCTACTTCTTAGAACACAACTTCATGCAGGGGCATTTTGCATATTAATTCCATATACAGTTTAGAGATATCACCCTGTTTCTAACAAAATTTCAAATATGTTTCATAAATTACATTAAAAAATAACCAGAATAACCAAATTTCATAAATATGACATTGAAAGAACAAGTCATTTGCTGTCCTATGTAAAGAGTTGTAGTGTTTTCTTGAAGTATTTCTGCATCAGAAACTTTGAACAAAGCAAAAATAAACCAAAATACGAATTTTGTGTGAATTTGCTTGAGCAAAGCTCATTTTTAGTTAATGAAAAATTAAAAATTTACACTGTAGCTTCACTGTATTTACTACTTAAACAAGCAACATTGTTAAAAAATTCTACCTCATATTCCTTTAAAGGACAGTTTACAAAGAATAACAAACTCACTATGGTTTCTATAGAATACTGCTGTTAAGATCAGTATCTTTCAGAACAGATATGAAAATTGTGTGATTTATTCAGTGTTCATATTTTAATCTGATCTTCCTCAATTCCTCCAGTCTCTTAAAGTATTCACTACCTCTCTTTCTTTCTAACTCTTTATTTTACTGACACTAACCATCATAAGGTAATGCCTTAGATGCAAAAGGACTACTGTAAATGGAAGCATTTTATATTGAGAGAGACATTACTGGCATCCCTGCATGTTTTGGTTTTGTAAAGGCTTCCTGTGTCTGGTCAGTATTGTAGCGGGTGTTGCCAGCCTGTCATCTGAGACAGAAATTGTTTGTTAGAGGATAGTTTTGGGTCTGATGTTAACTGTTCCATAATTCATTTGACCTAGCCAATTTCTTTATAAATACTCATCTCAATATTTAACAAAATTACAGACTATGGTGTAGGGGTAATGAGCAGGATACCATTTTTGAAGACAGACTGAAAAACAAGAGTGTTTCTGTCATTTTCATCTCTCCATAGAGAACAAAATTGAGATCTTTGTGTGTGCTGTGAGACAAAATTTTAGTCACTTGTAAGTTCAATAAGTTCAATAATATAGTTTACATAATGTAGACAGAGGGATGAAGAACTTCACACAGTTGTCCTGTTTAAAAAATAGAGCAAAAGGATTTTGACCACTTTGAGCATTGTGCTGTTCTTTTCTGCACCACAGTTCCTCCTACTGATCTTGTACAAGTCACCTTTGTGACACCCAAGACACAGGAATCTGAAGGGTGGAAAAATCAACAGTGGCTAAAGCTGCTATCTGTTATAGGAGGGAAAAGAACCTATGATAAAGTCAAAAACAGTTTCTGAGGACATGACAATTAGAACAGATTAGCCAGGATTGTCATCACTGAATCAGATATGAATAGTATTGGAAAAGCCATAAATGATCCTGGAATTATGTAGGAAGTCCTAAAAGCTTGTCTCAGATCTCCTAACTGTAGGCGTTTATGATTGGCAGGTGGTAGCCATAGGGCTGCAAATGTGTCATCCTTTCTGACCTGCCAACATAAGCATTTCTAATTGTACATCTGACTTTGCAAACAGTCAGATGGACAGTCAGTGTCTATCAGGTGAACAGAAATGACGTGGAAGAAATCTGGTTTGTTTCTATGTCTGTGACATTGCAGGGTTGGAATCACTGTGGAGGACCCTGGGTAAAAAATGGCACTGCTTACTGCAGCCTTTGGTAAAACAGTCTGCAGAAAGTCTTTCACATGTTAGCTGCCTAATGTGTGAGTGATCAAGCAGCCCAGCATTGGTTCCCAGCTTGTGCTGAGACTGCTGACATCCTTCCCAGCCAATTCTGCACGCAGCATGACTTCAGTAAATTTGATCTGTCATTGTAGTGAGCCAACATAGTTAATTCAATGTTCAAAAGACAGGTGCAGACAGAAATAAAACAGTATTTGTCCTGCTGAATCTAGCACAGTTTGAAATGACAATGTGTGTAGTAAGAAAGTAAAAGCTTTAAAAAAGACATGAGGTAAGATTGCTGTAATAGAAAGTACATACTGAAGGAGGTGGAAAAAGAATTGCATCTCATTGTATCCTCTGGCTGACCTAAGGGGAAAGGGAAGAGCACATAAATCAAAATGGACAAGATGTAGAATAAAGTATTGGATTCATTAAGCACTGAAATACTTCTGAATGCAGAATAGAAAGATGTTTTCATTGCAGCTCACCATAATTCAAAAATTAATTATATTTACAATTTTCATACTGTTTTAAGTATAATTAATGAGCTTCATAGTACTGAACATAAGTTTGATGTTGCCAGAATGAGAAACAAAAGCAACGTAAATAGCATTCGGGTAGGTTTTTTTCTTGGACCATTTTCAAAAGATGTGAAGGTAGGGAAATTTTAATGTGCATTTGAAAGATTCACTAAAGACTGTGCCACAAAGTTAAACTGCAGGAGGCCTAATGGGCACGTTTGGTGCCACTGCACTGCTTGGGCTGTCTGTTTTGCCTCATGCAGAACTAGAGGTGTGTCTGCATGGCACTTCATTCCTCCATGTGCTGCTCATGCTGTTATACACTGATAATCCTAGTGCAGTGTGTTATAAGGGAGAGGTAAAAGTAGTTCAGTGCTACCTAACCTGCCCTTCCTCAAGACTGATCATTGTTAACTTTGTGTGAGATGTGTAAGAGACGTAATATAACATCATTTACTAAAGCAGTGAATGTGGAAGGAGTTTTTTACTATCCTGCTTTACTAATGTGCTTCTTTGACTTTTCAAAGGGAAGTCACTCCACCAAAGTGGAAGCTGTGGTCCGAACACTGAAGAAAATTCAATTTAAAGATCCAGGGGCTAAGTCCTTAGTTTTCTCAACGGTATTAATCACCATTTTCTGTCTTGTCTTTGCATGTGTGTTTGAGCTAGTTTAGCTACCAAAATGTTGAATCACTCTGTACAACCACTTGATTGTTTTGAGGATTTGTAGGGCAAGTCTTGTAACTGGAACAAGAATAATGATCATAGTCAGCAGATGTGAAAGCTTGTTTCTCTAAAGGGCAAACACTTGGATTTGTATGGAAGCAGTAGAAATTCTAGATAATTTTAAATGTGATGTCCAGATGTTTTTGATACATGGTAAAACTGGTTTTGCAATGGCTACCAATTTCTTTTCTTCAGGTTGATCTTTCTAATTACTTGTCTTACTTAGTTTTGTGAAAGATTTGGTTTCTAGCACACAATTTTTTTTTAGAATTGCAAATCCTAGCAGTTTGAAAAGCTTTTAAATCTACTCTTTGTTAGGGAAGCTAATTATTATTTTTTTAGTTGTCATTGCTGTTCGTAATGTTGAGTTACTTTTATTGTGTTGTGTGGTTTTGTTTTGTTTTTTTTTACAGTGGCAAGATGTGTTGGATATAATTTCAAAAGCTTTGTATGACAACAACATGGTTTTTTCTCAGATCAATGGAATTAGTAAATTTCAGGTACATAAAGGATATTTTTCTTAAATTATTTTCAGTGGGAAAATCATAGTTCATAGAAGTTAATCTGATCCTTTTTACTTTGCTGCTTCATTTCAGAAACTAAAAAAGCAGCAAATTTGTATGGCAGAAGTTTTGATCTCTAACTTAATCATTCTAAATTATAATCTCAAAAAGTCCCAGTTTAAAGCATTTTGAGATAAACAGTACATTCACTTTTGAGAAAGATGCATTGGCATGGAAGTTAAGGATGAGACTCATTGATCAGTATTGCAAGAAGTTCATGCCTTCCTGAGACTGTCATGTATCTGTTCTGGGTTGACAGACCTGCAAAGATTGTCGATCTGGAGCCTGTATAAACTGCCACAATTTGTTGAAAATATAGTCTTGTCCCCCACACACGACATTGAGGAATTTTGTCACACTGCTGTGATGTTTGCCTTTTAGGAAAACCTGTCTGCATTTAAATACGATCCCAACATCAATATTTTGCTGCTGCCTCTTCACACTGGTTCCAATGGACTAAACATCATCGAAGCAACTCATGTTCTGCTCGTGGAGCCCATTCTGAATCCAGCACATGAGCTACAGGCTATTGGCAGAGTACATCGTATTGGCCAAACAAAGTAAGATTTACATTTGTGTTCAATGGTTTAGATATGGTCCAGAGTAGATCTGAAAAAACCTTGTTCAGCTGCTGGCCTATTTTATGCGTGCCACTGATGCCTTAGTTTTTAACTTTGGACTTCTGCTTGCAAAAATATCCAGAAATGTCTTGGCTTTGCAGGTCCAAGAAACTCATAATTTGTCGTATATGGCTACATTCAGGCATGGCCTTTATGAGTTTCCTTGAGAGGCTCTTTCTAATTGGGTCATTCTTAGCTCCAGATTGCATAAATTGTTAGGGGTTTTTTCTTTCCTTCTTTTGGGACATTTTTTTGTTGGGTTTTTTTTGCAAAAAGAAAGTTATAGCACACTCTCATTAGAATTGATAAGTTTTTAAATCACAGTTCTGCCCTCACCCTGTCTTTTTGAAGAAATTAATGGGTTTGCATGTCTCTTGTTTGTTTCACTGTTGTTACTCTGACACAGGTAGTACTGAACACTTGAAAAAGGTTTGAGAAAGTTTGTCCTCAACATATGAGATGTACGTGTTTTTTCTAAGGTCTTGTGACTTTATTAAAAAAAAAGTTTAAAGCCCAGTACATGAAGAAGAAAAATAGCTGCAGTCAATTCTGGAATAAAAATACTGTAGAATAATAGTGGGGATTGTGTTCTGGAAATGAAAGCAAAGAGAGAGGAGGACATGAAGGAGCATGTATGTGTAAGAATGTTTATGAACAAGTGGATATTTGTGTGTGTTGGTAAAGATTTTGAATTAACTGTGAGGGCATAGGAAAGACTGATTGCAACAGCCCACACTGCAATTCTACATGATGCTGGCACGAAAGGTGCAGCAAAAACCTTGCAATAAAACCACCAAGAATACATAGTACTTTTTAAGAATTAAGATTTCAGCTAGGCATATTTTTTAAAAGGGCTGTGTTCCAAGTACACTTAGCATTAGGGAATACTCTTGTTTAGTGTCACTGGTGCAACTATTACCAGTTCAGTTCTTATTTACTTCTCTTTTTTAGGGGTAGACCTTTGCCTGTGAATCCGAAAGCATTCCCCCTGCACTCTTCTGTGAAATGTTACCTGCCAAAGTTTCAACCTAAGACCTAAAAACCATCTAAGCATTTTCAAGGGTTCTTACCTTGAAAAATGTTTATACTGGGGAGCATGGGGTGCTTTTTCATTTTTATCTTTGGATCTGACTTTTGTCCATTTCACTTTCTGGTGCCTGTCACTTTTCTAAATTACTGCTTTCTTTTTTTTAATTTTATTTCATAAATGGAATTTTCATTTTGTGGTATGTTTATTGACATTTTGGGTTTTATATTTTACCAGTGTTTACTAACTACAGTTACTGACTTCTTTAAAAAAATTGTTATATTTTGCTGTCTTCAAAAATCATACTATTAAAACTCCGGGAGTTAGGTTTAATTTTCCATCACATTGAGCTCTTGTCTCTTGGAATAATTTGTGACAATGAATTATGAACATTGTATATAACCAGTGGGCAAAACTCTTTTTTCTTTGGGCTCTGGAGGAATGTTTCTAGTAAGGACACAGAAAGCAGAACTTTGCCCTGTATCTACGTTAGGATTTTAGCTAATGCAGCTTACATTCATTTAGTGTATGATCAGTAAAGTGAGTGTGTTTACAGGGAAGCACTAAGCTCTCTGAAGTGTCAATGGAAGTTGCCAATCACTTCTGACATTTATTTCTTAAAAACCAGAGGCATATTTTCAACACTTTTAATAGAATTAATATGAGATAAAATATGGTTATAAACTTTGGCAGTAAAAGTACAACTTCTGCTCACTTATGGTGGCATGTTCTTTTTTTAAACACATTCAGATCTACGATTGTTCATAGGTTCCTGATAAAAGCAACAATAGAGGAGAGAATGCAGACTATGCTGAAAACTGTAGATAGAAGGTATGTGTTGAATTTTTTTTAAATGTCATTATTGCACTGAAAATGGAAAGGTGGTTCTCCACCATACTTCTCTTGTGGTTAGGAATGTATATCTTATGTATAACCTTCAACTGTTCTTCAAACTGTTTTGATTGGCAAAACAGTTTTAAGACTTCAAAAGTTTTAACCTGGTTCCAGTAATGTGCAGCTTAAGGTATTTTAATTCTCTGGAAAATATTTTGGCTATGTTTTGTGCATTTTACTTCATAAAAGCCCAAGTAATGATTTATGTATTATGTTATGATTTATCTTTTCAGTTTACCTATTTTCATTGGTATAAAAACATTGCAATTGATGGAGTAGCACTAAGCCTGCCACTAGAGCAACAATGTGTTATAAACTCTTAACATAGGACATGGGTTCTTTCTTTTGTTATTTTTTTAATCCTACAAACCTCATCCAATGGTGCTGTGTCAACAGCTTGGTTTTGCAGTCCATGCAAGCACTGCCCAGATGCTAAGTCATATGTGAGGCTGGTGTGCAGACACAGAAAGCAGCTCTCACTGTGGTTTATCTTTCCAAAATCTATAAGCAGTGATGGATTGGAGCAGGACCAAAAATGCTATTTACATTCCTTATGCAGACAGTGTAAGAGGTTTGTACCTTTTAACCAGATGGTATACACATGACAAATCTAGGAGGAGGCCTTTGTTTAAGGAAATTTTCCTTTTTACAGATCATTAAACTAAAAATTACATGCACATCTTTGGCTGTAGTTATGAAAGATTTCAGTTTTAGCTCTTCAAGAATGATTTATTCTCCTTATCTGTGAAGTAGCACTACTTTTGCACATAAAATTCAGATAAGTGTACAGTGGTTGAATGATCCCATGAGGGCTAATGTTTTGAAAGTAATATTAAACCTTATGCTTGGCAGCTCAAGCAAATCCCTTAAATGTTTAGAGGTCAAAGTGCATTATCCCATGTTCTGCTGCCTTTGCAGTGTTTGGTGTTGACCACGTTTGGGGACAGTAGATGGACTCTTTATCTTACTTAGAATGTGCAGGCGCAGTAGCTGATGAGTGTATGCGTTTCCTGGACAGAAGGTGTGCTTTCCTGCTGAGCTTCAAAGCTGAGCAGGTATTGACTCTGAACTGTGTGCTCTGTCTTCAGTGCACACAGCTCATTTCTTACACTGATTCTTTCTCTGATGCCCACGTGCAATTTTTTCCCACAGCCACACGAGCTCTTCCATGAAACAGTCAGAAGCCTCAGTGTTGACAGTGGCAGATTTGGCTGACCTTTTTACAGAGGAAACTGAAGAACTTGAGTAAAAACATTGGTTTGACCTAATGAAATTGGAAAGTACCTGACCCAGTAAGCACCAGGATAAAATCCATTTGATCTGTCATTCCTGTAGGCATCATCTAACACTTGTCTGTAAGACAGCAATCGGAAATTGAGAAGTCTTAATTTTTACTGATTTATTCTT
The DNA here is from genome assembly GCF_017590135.1 of Pyrgilauda ruficollis. Lineage (NCBI taxonomy): Eukaryota > Metazoa > Chordata > Aves > Passeriformes > Passeridae > Pyrgilauda > Pyrgilauda ruficollis. The sequence goes on along the minus strand of NW_024523648.1, from coordinate 16,382,506 downwards.
TGGTGATGTTCATAGCAGCACACACTTCTGATGGCACTGGATAAAAGTTGCACTTTGCACATTATACAAAAACATGAATTTTTTTTTCCCCAAAGAGAATTTGAGCTGGATGCTGAAACCGAGATCTTGGACCTCTGGTTGAGAGGATTTTTACCATCAGGCTTGATTGGCTATTAGCTCAGTCTGAGAACAAAACTTGTGTGGGTGGTTGGGTGGGAAAGGGAAGCAGAAAAATACAAATCTAATTTTTTTTATTGTACAAAGAGTTGTTAGAAAGAATGACTGTAAATTAATATTCTTCTAGAAAAGGCTTGTTAGATTTAATGCAGAGTTATTAAGTGTCTTATTGTTAACACTTCAAATTACAAATGTTTACTAATAGTTTGGATATTTGTATTAGGCCTTTAGATATTCATAAAGACTTTTGACAGTTAAATATTTCATTGTTAATGCTTACGGCAAAAATATGATAATTAAATTATGCTTTTTGTATGTGTGTTGGTCTGGTGATCAGTTAAAGACTTGAACTTGCTGTACATTTTTTTCACTTGAAGCTGTGACTAAGTTAGTGCTCTGTTTGAAAAAACAAGAAAAGCATTTGCTACAGAATTTTCAAAAGGTTACACTGCTGATCACTTCATAATTATTTGGTGTTTCTGTGCATTGTCTCACCCTGATCTTTTTTCTAGTTCTTCCCCTTAAAGATTCAGCAATTTAAATATACAAAATACATGAAATTATGGTAGGCAGGCTAGTTATTAGGTGCCTGGTCTAAGTTAGAGAAAGTATGGAGAAAAATGGAACTTTTGTGAAGCTTCATCTTTAGATATGCAAGAACACTCTACCCCATCTTTGTTGACAGTAGATAGTTTGCAAAAGAAATCTAGGCTAACTTTCAGACTGCTGAAGGTAGGCACGATAAATTTTAAAACCTTTTGGCATTGCGTATGGATGTGCATTTACATAATATTAATTTTTGAAGGTGTTACAGAAGCCAGCTTATTAGCACAGCTGGTGTTAAACACAATTTTGTGTTTAGCGAGTGGGCAAATGTCTATGCATAAGCAACAGGCTACTTCTCTCAGTTTGCAGCAAGAGAAATGGAATAGATGGTAAGGGCTTTAGATAAGATTGATCAAGCAGTTTACACAGAAACTGTGACATCTCCATCCTTGAACATACCGGGAACTCAGATAACCCTAAGCAACCTGATCCACCTTCGAAGTTGGTCCTGCTATGTGTGGTGTGTTGGACCAGATGACCTCCATGGATCCCTTCCAGCCTAAATTATTTTACAGTGTACTGGAGATCATGCTGAACAGACAGTCCAGGAACTCTGAGGACAGCAACATTCCAATTTCCTCATCAGCTTCAGATAATTTTGGTATTATATGACACAATGTGACTGCACAAGAAGCTGCTACTCTGAGAAATTATGTATCTGTGCTACAAACTGTGGAAGCACATAGTGTTTACATTCATAGCTCCCATTTTAATTAACTAGACGTGGGAAGAATAGTTGGCAATGAATGTGAAGACAGAAAGGCAAACTGAAAAATGTAAGTTATGAGAGGTTTCCAAACCTCTGCATGTTTTTGGCTTGATGCCTTTTTCGGGCTTACCTAGAAACAGAGGCCAGACAAAGTTAAAAGGATGAAAGGGGATATATTTAATGAAGGGCCTTCAGGTACATTAAGGGCAGACAAAGCCTCCCCAAGGCTGGGGGTGATGGTCACGAGTTTTCCAGACAGATATAAGTTTGGTCTACTTGCAAATCAGGGGGTTAATGCTCCTGTTACAGCTTCAGGTAATGAAGTCACCTTCCCCCAGTCCACACACCCCCAATTCACTTTTCTTTATATTTTTCGGGGCTTGAGGCTGTAGGGTGTCCTTGAGTTTTAGGCCTAGAGGAGCTGTTTTGTCTGACCAAAATGTGAAGACAGTAGTTAACAGTTTATATGGAGTTTGGAGTTGTGCACTAATGCAGTACAGGATTTGAAAAATAGGAAGGCTCAAATCTTAAAGCATCAGGTTCATTTATATAAATATGATGCTTTCATTGATTATTTATAAATATGTGGCTTTTGAACTCCTAACCAAAAGCACAGCTTCTTATCAGGCACTGCATGAGTCTGTAGTCCTGGCTTACCTTGTTTCATGCTCATATAACAGCATAGAATGCCAGAAAATCTGTTTCTAGGTGCTCTCCTGACTGCCCTGGAGCAACAGCACCTAGAGCTCTGGATACATTACATTAAAATGTGCCATGAGTCGTGTTAAAGCACCTCTTGAAATTGGAGGGTTGAACCATTAGAGTATAATAGTCAGTGTCAGTAGTAAAATGAATTCTTCAAGTTTTACATAATACAAAACACAGAGACCAAATTTAATGCATTTTTTCTTTTTTTTTTTTTTTTTTTTGCAATATTTAGTATTTTTGATAAAGGTTTTTCTTTCAGACATCTTAAGAGACTTTTCATGAAATAATTTTTTTTTCTTTTTTTTTTTTCTGCTAAGGGTGTAGCTTGTACATCTGCAGTGCTTTTCTCTTATCAAAGCACAATAAGCTTGTTTTCATGGTACTGTCATGGTTTTGCTCTCTATCAAAACACGTTTGAAAGACAGTATCTTAGCTGAGAACAAAGTCTGCCCTATCCTAAGACTTCCAGTATACTCATAGAAATGGGATTTTCCACAGAAGACAGAAACCCATAAATACTGACTGCAGTGTTTGCATAACATTTGTGTGGACCTACCAGAGGCATGTACCAGATTCTCGTGTGTTCTCCTGCTAAAACATGTAAATGTGATCCAGGTTAACAGTATTCATTACCTGGTGAAGTCAGTCCCTTGAAAAATGAGGCTTCACCTGTTTCCAAACCTCAGTGCTGATTTTTAATCTTTTTCATTTCCATAACAAAGAATGTTAAGGGTTTTTTTAATTGTAGTTGGTGAGGATTTTGGGACAGGTTTTCTCACTGTATATAAAGTTATATATTGTATAACAGAGCTGTTATTTTGGTATCTGTAAAAGCTTGATGCAAATAGTGAACTTCCTTGAACCACACGATATGATCATCTTGGAAACTGAGGTGTTAAACTTGTGTTGTTAAATTGAGCTCTTTGAATGTCACTGTGGATCTTTAAGAGAATTTTTAATTTAAGATTCCCCCTTGCTCTCCAAATCAGCCTGTGCCAGGAATAGGTTTACATCTTAACCTGTTGGGTAACTTTTTAACATCCTAATGAAATCCAGGATAAATGGCAGTTTTCATTGTAGTGTATTTCAGGTCAGGTACCACAGAAGAATATTTACCTCAGTCTTCTCTTGCATATTCAAGTTTCATATTTAGAAGTGGACAAAGTTGATGATGCTTTTTGTGAGACAGGCTGTCCAAACCACGTCTGCCAGTGTGTGCAGATGTATTAGAATTATCTGTGATTCTAATTATCTGGGATTCTACAGAGATAAAAAATAATTGTGTCTGGTTAAACCCATAATTAGACATAAATCCTCTTGTAAAATTCTGTCTGGACTCTAGCTGGGGATCAGCTAACAGCTCTCTGACACAAACAGTGCTGTCCTCTTTCCATCCGTTTTTGCAGTCCTTATGACTACATTACCTCTTTCAGGAGTCACAGATTTATTTGTTCAGTTGAAACTGTGCTTCAGTTAATTTGGAGGGAAAAAGGTCTGTATTGTATTGGTCAATCTGGCATTGACTGGTGTAAGAAAAAAATTAACCTTGAAATTTATTGCTCTCCCAAGGTAAGCAATCAGATGAGATCAGATTTCTAGGAAGACCTAGAAATCTAAGGGTTTGTCCAGCTGTAAATAAAGCCTGTTTCTGAAGCATAATCTAAAGACTTACTGCTTAAAATCTGTATGTTGTGCTTTTCTCTAGACTGAAAGGCGATCTTCAAAGCCACTGTGCCTGTGCTTTTTTTCTTCCTTTTTTGGTTGCCTGAAACAAGTGAGATCTTTACAAGATTATATGTTATAAATGTAGATTAAATTGATTTCATAATGGAGAAAAAAATAAGGTCCAAGACATCTGTCTCTCCCTCTGCCTGTATTTTTCTCTTTTACTGTGTTGGTCATCTCATCCCACCCTCCACCCACCCCCAGCTTGCTCATATTTACAAAGAATGTATGTGTTTGGTCAGTGGAAGTAGAGTAAAAGAGTTACAATCCATAAAATGGCTACAGTAAAACTAGCTTACTGTATCACAGAAAAAGTATCTGAGGTAAAGAGAATTGTAGCCTGCAGGCACACAGTTTGTGCTGATTGGGAGTGGGGCTGCAGCCCAGCCTCATCCCCAATGGGCCACAGCTGTGGGAAGCAGGTGAGCAGCACTGAAGGCAATGAGACCTGGAGTGCCCAGGGGCACTGAGCAACCACCAGCGGGAACAGAGGGCACACAGGTGCAATGCATTAATGATGGGGGTATCAAAGGTTGGGCTAAACAACAAGAAGGGTCACTGCTTGCAGCCTTGTGAGGTGATGTGGTGTTACTCTGTAAGAGCAGGTGCTTGAAGCCTTCTGAAGTGGTAAGGTGTTGCTCTGTATGGGTTGAAGCTTTCTGAAATTGTATGATGATGATGATGATATTCTGTGTATGGTGACCATCTCAGCTGTAACATGTGCTGTGGCATATGCTGCAACAGTGGCCTGGTATAAATTCTTTCTTGTACTGATAATATTTTAGTTTTCTCATGTTCTTCACCACTGTAGAATCAGATACTGAATTTCAGTCTGTTAACTTTTGTATATCTGGTTGTATATTGTACAGCTGACACACAAAAAGGACCCCAGTATTCGACTTACTGAGTAAGAAATGAGGCTTGCAAGTTTTTACTTGCCAAGTCTATAGCTTTGGAATTCATAAAGTGCACCTGAACCACTGTCACAAATCACAGTGTATCCACTGACTTCTCTTCTTTAGAGAAGGAGGAAGGAATAGATAACTACTGATTCATAGTAGTATTGGATTCAAGTTCCAAGTAGGCACTCTGTATTCTACAGTCATACACGGTGTAAAGAGGACAGGTAGTTGAAACTGTAGCTTTCAAATGTTGGTAATTCAGTCACCTGGCATAGATGACATAGAGTTTCTAAGTACTAGAATAATTCTTAGACAATTGGATTGTGACATACCTGTAAACCTCCGCTTTGGCTTTCTTCTGTGTACAAGATACCAGCCTTGCAGGGCTCACTTCCAAGTTCCTTTGTTTTGTGTATTTATAGAGCTTACACAAGCAAGTGCCCAGCCCCATTCATTGAACTGGACACAAACCAAATTTTATCAGTTGAGGAACAGGTGTCATTGTTTCCATTGTATAACATCTCTTGGTTTGATAGTAACCTTCACATTGGGCAGAAACTACCTTTCCAAATGCTACCAAGTGTAAGGTCTGACTGCTTATAGGGTGTCTCAAAATGTAAATTGTTGGTGTAGGCTGGCTTAGATCGTTGTGGGGAGTTTAATGCTGCTTTTCTTTCTATCCTGTGGGAGCAAGTGAGCTAATGGGATTCATATTATGTTGTTATGAATTGTCATTTCTTTATGCTAACAGATGATCTTCATTTGTCAGACTTTCTCTTGACTATGTCATTTGTTTAAGGAAGAAAATCTAGAATGCCTTTCTTGTTACCTTGATGAAATTTTGGCTTGTCACTCTTGGAGCCTCCCGAGATGGAGGCTCACAAGTATGAGAACAGTGACTTTGCATTTGTGAATGCTGAAATTGTAAGGGACTGCCTGTATTGGCTGAGTGTTCTCAAGTTCATGGAGCCTGATGGGGTTCATCCCAGCATTCTGAAGAAGCTGGTGTATGATATGGAAGAACCCCTCTTGATCACCTACCAAAGGTCTGGGAAGGTCCCTGCTGACTGGAAGCTAACTAATGTTCTTCCAGTTTACAAGAACAACATGAGGGAAGACCCAGGAAACTACAGACTTCTAGCCTAACCTCAATTATATTTATTATACCTAGTAGTATTGAAATGTGTTGCTTCTCTTCTAGCCTTCTACAAAATCTTACTGCATTAACATAGGAGTTGTGTACATGATTATACCAAATAACTGCTGCCCCCATTGTTAGATCTTGTAAGCAGATCTGGTTAAAAGACATTCTGTCCGACAATTCCTGTTACAGAGATAGAAAGCCCAGAGCACTTCACCAGCAGCCAGAAAGGAGATGGAGGGGATATCTCAGACCATGTGATCCATTCATAGCTACTGCTGTTGTACATGCTGCAGTGGAGGTGGAATCTGTACTGGATGGAGTTGGAGGAGATGGGAAGAGGTTGGGGGGGACAAATGAGGAATAGTTGTAAAATGTTCCTCTGAGTGCCCTTCTGCTGATTTTTCTGTGGGAGGAATGAGTCACTGATACGAGCAATGAATAAACAAAGGGTGAAAGATTTCAAGTAGAGCCTATTCATTGGAGCTAAATGTTCATCTAAATGCAGTGGCACATTTTTGTGTTCCAGATTTGAGATATTAGTCACTTTCAGTAAGAAAGTTTTTGGGCTGTGAACACACAGGGCTTTGCAGTGCTTGAACAAATGGGAATATTGAAAAGTTTTAGCCCCTGGGATACATGTTTTAATGTGCACCTAAGTCAGAAGATTCCCTAGTCAAACGTTTGCTGTGGATTTGTGAAGGATAGTGGTTCAAACTTGTAATATATACTTTTATAGATTAACCTCCCTGAACCAAACAGGCAAATTTTGCTTAATAGAGGCAAGGTGATTAATCACTTCTGCTGTAAATTAACAAGTGTCTCTGAAGGGGCAAGACAGTGAACTTTGTAATTCCCACTTGGGAAATTCTGCACCTTGAGAATGTTTGCGGTGGGCATGAAAGGCAGTAAGCCCAGCCCAGTCCTCTTGTGCAGTGTTGTGAAATCTTGCCAAAGGTTTGAGCCAGCTGTGTCAAATGAGGGACATGCCATGGATATTTCTGGGGAATCTCTCCTTTTGTGTACTGCAATCTTCAAACATCTTGTAAGCATAGATTTCCTCTAAAGTTTCTAGAATTCTTAACATATGCTTCCTTCATCAACACAAGTGGGCGTGAAAGGCAGTAAGCCCAGCGCAGTCCTCTTGTGCAGGGAAATGAGTGTTGAGAAATCTTGCCAAAGGTTTGAGCCAGCTGTGTCAAATGAGGGACATGCCATGGATATTTCTGGGGAATCTCTCCTTTTGTGTACTGCAATCTTCAAACATCTTGTAAGCATAAATTTCCTCTAAAGTTTCTAGAATTCTTAACATATGCTTTCTTCATCAACACTCTACCACTGTTCAATAGGGCTTCTCTTTTTGCCCTGTGGAGCGTGTATTTCTTTTCTGTTACTTGTTCTTAACAAAGGTGAGTGACCCTGAATCAATTTACAGCTCTTATTAAAAGCCTCTAGAATAGAATTAGAGGACACGAAACACCAAAGTGAATGAGGTGAGGGAGGTTTTACTTCTGCTTACTTAGAGCTGCTGCTGCTGTAACACAGAGGACAAATGTGAGAGTGGGGGAATGATAGAGAGGGGTCTACAGCCCTGTCCTGGGGGATTTGATTCTAAAATAGAGAGGAAGGGTTTTCTGAGGAGTGTTAAAGTTTCCACTTGCTCCACACTTCAGGAAACCTGTTGTTGGGCACAGGACACCTTTCGGCCATTTCTTGGGGTCCTTGATTCTATGGAGAGGTTTTGAAATCCAAAGTCACAACCCTGGAATTAAATGTATAATTGCACACATTTTGATAGAAAATGTTTTCTTTTATATAACTGCATATTAACAGATATTTTGCCAGAAATTTGCAAGCAATTTCTTGTCCTGTAATTTAATTGTTCAAGTAACAGAACACTGAAACTAATCAGCTTTTGCAGCAGCAAGTTAGTGACTTTCAGAAACCAACCCACAGGAGAGAAGAACAGTGTTCAGTCATGTTCCAAAACTGAAATTCCTGGATGATAAACCAAGAAAAGAGTATTTTGATTACCTCTGTGTTTTTTTCTGCTTTATATAGCTATTGTAATTTCAATGAAATAATTTATTTAGAAAGTAGCAAAGCTAAATTTTTATTTGAAAATTAGCAGGTATGGATAAATGTACAACCTTGTGTTCTCTTGGTCTCTGAGTAAGTTAACATTCCCGTCAATAGCCTTTCTTTTGCATTCAGAGTTTGCTCTCAAAATTACATCATAGTGTCTCTTGAGCTTTGCAGCTATTTCAAAGCCTTTGTGAACACAAATTTTTGTCTTAAATTAACCTGCTACTGAAATAATACTGACTGGAGTAAAATTCATTACCTTTTTTTTCCATCTTCTTGGTTTGTGGAAGAATAGCTGGTGCCCCTTCTGAGAGACAGCGCTTAATCCTGTTCCTCAGTGTGTAACTGAATTGTCTGCTAGATGTTACCTGTTAAATAGTATCAATTAATGGGAATGCTCTGAAAATATGTAAATAATTGTTATTCAAAACTGCAATTACAATATATGTAGAAGCACGGGGGTCCAATCCAATGTGGTTGGTTGAAGCCAGCTCCAAAACTGCTGACTTCTGGAAACAGCTCACTCTTCCCTACAGCAGTTCTTCATTACAGTCTCCTGCTCCATGGAGACCAAGCCTGTGACTTCTCCTCGATAAAGTTATCTGTTGGATCAGTTGTATCATATTTTCCTTCCTAGAACTGTAAATCAGTCCTGGTCAATCCCAATATATACAAACTATTTTTAAGAGAGTGGTATAATTAGGAGACCTCTTTGGCCCTTTGGTATATTGCAGTTTATATGTTACTGTTTATAATTCCTTTTAAGATTTTTTCAAAATTTAATAAAATATTTAAAAATGTGCACTTATATCTATATATACCTAGATAGAACCTAAAGAATAAAGAAAATAGCTGATACATTTCATAAAACCAAACTTCTTGACAAAGCATGAGAAATTATATTGAAAAAGGTATCTTAACTGAGTTTTAAGACAGCGCTGCAGCAGGGCCTTATTTTTCCTGGCACTGCACAAGTGGGATATAATCTAAAGTACAAATCACAATAGGAGTGGAGTTAAATGGTCTGTGGAGCAGTTATACAGGGAGGGACAACCTGCCAGCACACTGCACAGAAGCTGCAAAGGACGTGAGGGTGGGGAAGGGACTTGCCCAAAGCCAGGTGGCAGCGGAGTGGAGATGGAGCCGCAGCCTCCCCCATTCCAGGGGGGAGCAGGCTCGCCCACCAGGGCCAGGGGCAGCCAGCGCTGGCACGGTGCTGGTCCCAGGCTGCCTGCGTGCCCAGGGCTGCTGGCACGCTGGTGTTGGAGCCATTCAGCACAAGCTGTCGCGCACGATGCCTGCTGGCACACAACAGGATCCTGTTCCTGCTCTTGCTGTGGTATTTATTGTCTATTGATGCAGCTCCACAGAGGCTCTTGTGAATTGCTGGGTTCCTTGCAACACTCCCCGCTATGGAGCATTGTGTGCAGGCGGAGCAGGATTGTCTTCCATGTCCCCCACACTCAGCTGACAGCTTTAGACAGCTGTCCTGCCCTGAGCAGCCAGACAGGCTTCCTCAAGAGGTGTCAGTTCTAGCAACAATGTGGAAAAAAGTGTGACCTTGGGAAAAACATCTCTTAACAGACCAGACCATGTTATGACCTGATATGCTAAAGTACTTAGGCATAAGTAGGCAGGAGATCAGGTTTTCCTATCAAAAAGGCAGTACATCCATCAAAATCATTGCAGCCATTGATCAAGGCTTTTGTACATCTGTTACACTTTGGAACAAACAAACAGCAAGGTGTGAAGGGTGTAAGAGGAAGGCACTAAGGCTCTCTGGGGTGCAGTTGTTAAAAGATGATTGCACAGAAAGTCCACAGTGGAGTCTTGTTGATTCAGTAGCTGCTGTGGGTGAGATGCAGGCTTTTATTACAGCGTGTCATGGTGGGAGCACCTTATGGCATCATCTGTACCAGCACTCGCACTAATGATGTACACCTACACCTTGCTGGAGAGAGAGATATCCCTTTGCTCCAAATACTGTAATATGATGTACTACAGGGTCAGAAAGGAAAGGTGGGATTTCAGTGGAATCACCCTGAAAACATCCATTTCATATTGAGGTTTGGCTGGGAAGGAGTCAGCAAGCCCCTCTGGCTTTGGGCAGGAGGGGATCTGTTACCCATGGCATATGGCTGAGTCCAAATCTGGTTCCTGAATTCCTCCTGGCTGGTATTGCACAGGATGGTCCCTGTGTCAATTCCACAAGCCCCTGCAGAGAGCCCCTGTCTTAAGGAACAGTGATTACATGACTGGGACCTGTAATCCTCATCCCGGAAGGATGGGAACAGGGATGTGTGAAGTAGAACTGCAGTAAGCGAAGTGGGAGTGCATGGGTAATGCCTGGGGGGAGAAACTTTTTCTTTCTAGCACACACAATAAGAAATTATTGCTACATCTAGTTTTCCTTTTCTTAGATATCCTGAATAAGGAAGATGGTGTGTTAATAGAGCAAAAATTGTTAAGGAAAAGGGAAAATCTGGACTTCTAACAATTAAAAGCCAAACAGAAGTGACAGCTGGAGTGAAAGATCAAAAGGCAAGGTGTGCTACTGGCCATTTCCAATGAGATATTCAAACAAGTGATTCCTTGTTTCAGTATCTAGGGACATGTCTTGCTGTCAGTCAGTCCACTGTAAATCTGGAGCTTTATGGAGTTTTGTCGTGCTTGTGCCAGTGCAACTGAGAGTAAACTTTGGCTCTGGTTACATCCATCTAGAGCAAGCTGCATCTTGCCTTATCCAGAGACGAATTCCTGTTGCCTTCATAGAAGTTTTTCATGACTTGGGACATGTGGATTTGGTACAGTAATACTTAACATTGTGATGTTGCTGTAAACACTAGGATGTTTACAGAAAGGAGAGACAGATCAGACCCCTGCTAACTATTTCACAGGAGCATAGGGTTTCTTCCAAGAAAAATATTTGAGCTCTCTAGGGCAGCATCTGCTCCCAGATTTCTGTTCTGCAGGAAAACCTACATTCACGAAGATTAAAATTAGCCTCCGTGGACTCCTGGAGTCAGCTTGAGAATTTCCTGTGTCTTGCAGTTTCTAATTGCACTAATTTTTCTAAGTGTCAGTGAAACTGTAATGGGTGCTGAGCAATTGTCTCCCATCCCTTGGGGGTTCCAGCCTCAATCTACCCAGAGCCATGGTGTACATCATTTGACAATTACAGGCTCAGCCTCTGTTCCAAGAGAACAGTAAGTGAACTACTATGAAAATTGAGGATGAAGATGATGAATATTTAGAAAGGGAAAGCTGTATTTTAGATGCACTTCCCTTGTACCTGGGCCTAAATTTTTGAGACTTTCTGAGTTAGATACACCATCTGGTTACATTTCTGTTTCTCAGCTGAACTCTTCTTATATACAAATCATCCATTCAAAGCAGAAATTGATTTAGCCTTTTTTTTTCTACATCCTGCAGCTCACAAGCCACTCCAGCATGTAAAGTTAAAACAAATAGCCACTGAGACAATTTGGATGACAATTAGTACATAAAAACCATCATAAACTGCTTCATTTACAGTAAGAACTGGTCCTGAACCAGCACGAACTTTGTGTCTGCAATGTGGGAAGAGCATTTGCAGAGCTCTGTGCCAGGGGTTAGCTGGCGGTGAGAGGGAACTGCTGCTGCCGAGGTGGAAGTAACTGGTTGCAGCTCCACGTAGATTGGTCAAGTTGATGTTAAGCTGGTGACTCAGTGGTAAACAAAGAGCTGGAGCTCTCCCTGTGCAAACTCTGCAAACACAAGAAATAATCTTCCCTTCATTTTGCAAAATACCAGAGGTTGTAGAAATAATTGCAAAGGTTGGATAGAAAGTATCAGGGTTTTTTCATCCTGGCCAATATAACTTAAATGCTGCCTGGCATGATCTCCTTCTTGGGATCATAACCTCAGCCTTGAACCAGAAATACTGCTGGATTTCTGTCCCTCATTTACCAGAGGGGGAAGTTCAGTACTTCTTCCTGGTGCTGTTTTCAGCAGCTCTACCAGCATGGCTTCCCTTGGTCAGGAACTGAGCCCCAGAGGATGTCACTTTCGAGTTAATCTCCAGCTCGTGGGGCTGGAGATCATCTCTTCCTCATCACCAACTGGATTTGCTGTTACAGCAGGTGAAGCTGAATATTGCCTGTCTACTACTAATGCAATACTCAGTATTTCCTTGTTACTTTTCCCAGAGAGTTCATATCTACACTAAAGGAAGTGGAAGACACAGCTGGATCTTCCTCTGTCAGATCATTTTTCAGCTTGAGGTCTGCTCTTTCCACTGCCAACAGGAGATTACTACAGTCTTCCATGGGAGTGTCTGTGGATCACTGCTCTGGTGCTTGAGAAGGTGTTTTTCAGATCAGCTCCTCTGGCACGTAGCTGTGGTTGCTCTGCTGCCAGTGCAGCTGTAAATCAGAGTGAGCTGCGCATGGGAAAAGGGAACTTTCAGGCCTGTTGCACACTGGTGTGGAGTCCTGTCAAGCCATCATTTGGTGTCGGAGCAGACACCTCCAAAGCCTTCTGGTTCCAGCAGCCTTACTGGGCAGTTCATCAAAATTCCCTTTTCACACTGAGGGGCAGGAAAGCCTCTTTGGTACACAGTCTGTGATAAACATTCCACTCTTCCCTACCCCATCCAAAGGTGTCAGTACATCCCAGTCCCTCAGTATCTATGCTTGACCCAGGTCACCCTTTGGAAGCTGCTGTGTGAGCAGCACACGCTGCCTCCAGCACCAAGAGGGTCATTGCAAACAAGAACCTGAAAAGCAAGCTACACTGCCCTAATACAAACTCCACATTAGGATTTGTTCCTTGCACTGATTGCTGAGGTCTGAGCAAAAGGCTCCTGCATCTGACAGGAAAAATAAAGGATGTTCTTTTCCATTCCTGCGGTTTTTTTTTTCTGGAGACATGGTGTGCTGGGCACAGAGGTGAGGGAAGAGGTGCTTCAGCTCTTTCACACAACACATAAATGTTCTGGATCTCCACCAGCCAGTCTCCAGTTCTCCAGGATCTATGTTTAGCAGCGCTAATGAAACTTAAACACCTTGGATTGCGTTTACAGGATTTTTTTTTCCTTAATCCCTTAACCATTCTCCAGGTTGCTGTACTGGTTCCCCAATTTGAATTCTAGAGCCACTTGATAACTGAGCTATGCCTTGATCAGCTGCTGGTCTCAACCTTAACTCTGTGCTGTGGCTGTAAGGCCCCTTGGTAAAGTCCAGAAAGAGGAACCTGTGCTATTACTAATACTGGAGCATAGGGTAGGCTTGATTTCTTGTTTAGTTGTTACTCAGAAGACTTTTGTTGCTCTTGTTAAAAAGACATTGGCATAGGAAATGTTTGCATTTCTATGAATTAATGTGATGTCCTTTATTAAGGAAAATTGTGGGTGGGAGGCTTGTGTAAGAAAAAAGAAGGTGTCAGGCCCAAAGAGTTGCTTAAATTATTTCCCAAAGGAAGTTTTTCAAGATTGCAGTTTTTCATAACTAAAAAATTGGCCTATGAAAAAGAAAAAAGAGTAACAGAATTGTTTTAATGATGGAGGTTGTTTGCTATCATCCATGAAAGATTTATGGAGTCTCTATTGCTGCCAGTGGAAAAGGTGCTGGGCTGGTTCCTGATTTCAGTGATCATTAACCACCCTGTGTGACGAGGTGTGGGGCAGTAATTACTGTTTTTCTGACATATTGTTCCAGCAATCTCTGAGTCAGGGAACTGCTAAATTAGATTAGAGCATGATAAAATTTCATAAGGGGGCTCTGAGTCACCCCCTCACAGAACAGGGATGAGAATTTCCAGGCTAAGTTTTGTCTCCTGAGATGTCCATCCCCACTGCATTAGTTTCCTAAAGGAAAGGGCTGCCAGGCAGGCAGCCCAACAGACCCAAGGAAATGTCCCTAAGAGCTGCTGGCTGCTCTCCTCGAGGGGTGCCTGTTGCACCACTGCTGAGAGCCGGGCACACACACACTTCACCTTTGGCCTTTGCAGAACAATGCAGAGCTCTTCATTAAAGCCCATGCTTGGGGTAGAAGACTGGTCTGAGCACGAGTCAAAGAGAAGAAATGTTTTCCTGAAAATTAAACCTGTACATGAGCTGGACTAGCTCTGTACTACAGACTGCATCACACGTAATTAGGGGCTCACAAGGCAATGCCAGTAGGTGGAGTGCAAAGTTGTTACTCTGCTCGGGTTACTCTGCTGACCTGGGATTTCTAGGCAAAATACATCTTAAATACAATACTCAGTTTCTGTAAAAGCTTTCCCTGAGTCATTCTCCTTTGAGACTGCTAGTACAAATGCCTCACATATCCCAGGGGCCAAGGTGCACTATGGGATTTATGGGAAAGCTGCAGTGAGTGGCAAGAGGTAGGTCACAGGGAAGGAAACAGCCTACAGGATGGAGTGGAAACATGAAGGGTTTGAGCAAGAATTTCACAATTCTGTGTCCTATTAGTTTAAAATAAGAACTATTCAGGTTTAAAATGTCAAAATATTTCTCTTTTTTTTTACAGTTTTGAATCGGCATTTTCAAAAATCTGTTTCATGGAGAAGATATTTTCTATTCAGGACATATATAATGCTCAATGTAATAGGAAATTATGAGAAATAGACATTCTGACTTTTCTGCCTTTGCTGAACTTATTTCATTGTACTTTTTGTGCCTGAGCCTCAGAACAGCTGTATTTCTACATTAATTTCAATCCAGCAATCTTTTGTAGATCTTTAGGTAAGAAAGTTATGGTAAATCTGAAACAGGTTTAATAGGATGAAGAATCAAACTGGCCTCAGCTGTATGAACTCAAATGCTTAATTTTAATGTTTATACAGAAATCATTGAAACCCTTGTCTGTGCCAAGGACCTGACTGAGGTGGAGATTGCAAGTATCTTTCTTTTGAAAAGAATCCTCAAATTCTAGGAAGTACTCACCCACACGAAATGAATAGGGTATTTTTATGCCTTCATCTGATGGGCTTTTTCCCTTGTAATCTGTATAATTTCATTTTATCTCAGTGACAATTACATATTCCCATAGTCAGACTCAGTAAATAATGTAAAACTTACCAAATCTGGACAGGCAGATAATGTTAGACTGTGAATGCTACGGAGAAACAGCTCCTGCAGTGCAGTGGGCTCTCTAGAGTTTAATCTGAATTTAAATGGCTCACTAGACATCCTTTTGTCAGAGGAAAGAGCAGAAATGACAAACCATTTTCTCTTTATTTCTTTATAATTCTTTCAGTAGTAAAGAAAATAGATTTTTCTTTTTGGAAATTAGAAATAGTGGTGGTAGCTCAAGGAGACAACTCCAGGCCATCAATGTGGTGAAAGACCAGAATGTTAGGGGAGAACAATGACAGAACAACATTTATCCCATTTCTTTTCTAAGTTCAGCTGCAAACCTCTTCTGATCATTGCAAGGACTTCACATGACACAAGACCTGTTTCCCATCAGGCACAAATCAGCAGAGGCTCAGGGAAGTCAGATGAGGAAGATCTTTCCTAAAGGCTCTTTCCTGAAATGATGAGAGGTTATTCTTGTCACTCAGTCATGGGTTTCTGAAGCATTGACAAGGAATCATCAGGCCTCTGTCACTGTCCTCTCCAGCAGTAGCTGGGAATCTTGCCTCATTCACTGTGAATTTTGATGGATAGCATGTTAAAAAAATATCAGGAGTCTTTAAGTACAAGAAACCTTGCAATGAAACTTTGGTCTTATTGTAGTTCTGTTAATGTTTTTGCAAGAAAAAGAGTTTGCTTTGCAATTCCGACCCTGGAATATTTTATCTGTCTCTTTTCTCTTACTTTCACATGAACAGATAACAATCTTTACATCCTGTATCACAAGTGACATAAAATTACACTTGGCTCAGTTTGTCATGTGAAAAATCCATTTTTTGTCCTATTTGAGTCAAATGGAAATGTGTTGATGGTTAAAAATATTCTATTTTCTCACTTTATGATGTATTTTGCTGAGCTGTGAGAGACTTGCATTCCTATTTGTTGCCTGCCTACCATCAGTGGTGCACAGTGTCTTACATTTCAGGGTGCAAGAACAGATAATGTGGAAAATAGCATGAACACAAGAAAATCCAGCTGTTCTTTGCATGTATCTGCTGGAACTGGATAAGAAGTACCTACATGGTGTTTACTGTTGTGCTTTTTCTTCTTATATAATGCTGAGCAATTTATTATTCTCTCAGACCATTAATCAAACCTAGTTGAAAAATTAATTTTTGCATGGTAAGAAGGCAGGGTTTTGGGCAGAAATGTAGAATTTGAAGGTGAATTTGGCAATGTGCCCCAGTTAAACCAAAGAGGACAGAATTATAAGAATACTGAAATATTTGATATTTTAATTAATTGTTTCATGTTGGAAAAGTAAATAAATTATTTCAATGCCTTCAGAAAGGCATATTTATATGCTATTTATATGGCTTTAAAAGTTTCTCATTTTGCAATTAATCTACAGGAAAAGCTGAACATTTGAATTGGTTCGAAATGTTCCTGTTTGTTGGCCTGCTTGTTTTGTCAGAGATAAACATCCATTTGATTTCCATCCAGACAATGTTTTGTTGTTGCTTTCTTTCTTAAGTTTGGCAGTTGATTCAAAAAACGTGTTTAGCTGTGTAAACGTGCTGAGATTTAAGCTCTGGGAAATGTCACCTGTTATGTGAGTGTGTGCTTTAACCCCAGCTGCCAACGCAGCCTCGGGCAGACGCTGGGATGGGGGAGAGAATCAGAACAGTGACAAAACTCGTGGCTTGAGATACACACATTTGAAGGGCAAAACAAAAGCTGTGTACATAAGCCAAACAAAACAAGGAATTCTTTCCCTGCTTCCCATGGGCAGGCAGGTGTTCAGCCAACCCCAGGAAAGCAGGGCTCCATCACATGGGTAGATTACTTCGGAAGACAAACACCATCACTTCAGATGTCCCCTCCTTGCTCCTTCTTCCTCCAGCTCTCCATGCTGAGCATGATCCCTTATGGTTTGGAATATCCCTGTGGTCAGCTGTCCCAGCTGTGTCCCCTCCTGACTCCAAGAGCACTCCCAGCCCCCTGGCTGGTGGAGTGGGGTGAGAGGCAGAAAAGTCTTGGCTCTGTGTGAGCCCTGCTGAGCAGCACTGAAAACATCTCTGAGATATCAGCACCATTTACAGCAAAAATCCAAACCACAGCCGTGCACAGCTACTGTGAAGAAAATTAATTCTATCTGAGCCAAAACCAGCACAGTAAGAAAATGTTTTGCAGCAAAAATCAAGCAGTAAAAGTGGAACAAGACTTATAGCTGGAGCTCCCTAAATCAAGCTCAGAGGATTTTATAATAGCTGCCTTCCAGTCCAGATGATCCAGGCAGATGATCAGACACAGGAGATTGGCTCCTTCCAATTCAACAGCAAAACTCTGCAGGGAGAAACCCAGTGCTTCTGCCTGCATTATTTCAGGGCTGTCTATGGAGCCAAAATGGGAGCTCTACTCAGCTACCAAAGAAATTCTGCGTAAATGAGGACATAAATCTCCTGCAATTCGGCATCCTCCATCAGTGCAGCTCCTAGATATCTACTGGGCATCCTGTGGGTGTGTGGTTCACAGTTCCCCATGCCATGGCTGAAAGCTTGATTCTTAGAAAAGACCCAAGCCCCTATTTCGGTATTTTGAACCTATGGTCTTTCTGCTGTAGAGCACATCTATAATTAATAGCTCCTTGTTTATTGTATTATTTAGAAATTAAATGTTTCTCTTTCAGAGCCTAGAGTACGTGTAGATAATGTAGCTACAAAATGAGCTGATGTTAGCACATAACAAGCTGCTAAAAGTTATTTCATTCCAGATCACACCTGAATGACCCAAATGCCGTGGTTTTGAAAAGGGAAAAATGTTTGTGTTCAGCATTAAAAACAATCTGACCAAATGAGGAAGAAGAGTGGCAATATGTGCCACAGCCTGCTCTCAATAAGAAACCTATTTTTCCCTAAATGCTGTGTTTATTTCTTCTGGTGCTGTAGATGGAATGGCTTAAACTGCAGAATAGCACATGTCTGCGGATTAGGCACACAGTTCTGTGCCTTCTCTGTCTTTTCTTCA
Organism: Pyrgilauda ruficollis; assembly: GCF_017590135.1. Taxonomy (NCBI): domain Eukaryota; kingdom Metazoa; phylum Chordata; class Aves; order Passeriformes; family Passeridae; genus Pyrgilauda; species Pyrgilauda ruficollis. The sequence goes on along the minus strand of NW_024523648.1, from coordinate 16,364,366 downwards.
CATTATTGACCTGTCCTAGTTTCTTTTTACTCATTTGAACATCCGTGAAGCCTCCTGATGTTTCCAGAAAATTTTATGACCGTGAAGAATTTGCGTAAATTTAATGCACCATTTGAATAACTAATATCAGTAGTAAGATATGAATAACATTAGGCAATGAGAGCAAGTATGCCTATTCTGCAAAACTGTAAATTTTCTTTAAGAGACTGACAGACACTAAGCAAGAAGCTGATGTTGCTCGAAGTCCATGGGAATAGATCTTTAGATAGACAAGAACAAAAACTTGCTATGTGGGCAGTTTCAGAACATACATTAAAGAAAGAATCTCACAACTATAAAGGTCAAATTCAGAAGATTTACTATTTACTATTTCAAAAGATTTTTTTTATATCTATTATAATTTGAGAGGAAAAAAACCCAGCAAGGCACAGCAGCTTTCTCCACTTACATTCCTTGGATTAATAGCCATAATCATAATTCACAGTGTGAATTATTAAAATGTGCAAAAAATCAAGACAAGCAGATGAGCCCTTTGGGGAATTGAGAAGAACAACAGTTTCCCAGAAGCCAGGGTACACTGCACGTGGAAGGAGGGGACATGTGAGTGAGACTGCCTGAATTCCAGGTTTTAAACACCTATTGTGGAAAAGGTGATGTGTACTTTTGGCTTCACTGCCTTACACAGTGTGAGTTTAATCATGTCTGGCACCAGCTTAGTTTGAAATTAGACTAATGAATGTTCATTTTCTCCTCTTAAGCTGCTCTGCTTTGAGAGCTAACAAAGCCTGTCTCCTTATGAATTTGCATGTCACCTCCCACCTCCACCCCGCTGCCATGGCACCAGCCTCTGTCAACCCCACCAGCCTCTGCCAACCTCTCCACCACAAAGTTTTGTTTCCTTTCAGGTTTTCTAGAGCATCTACCTTCTGCCAAGCATTTAAAGAATCTGTTCCAGAGCCCCTGGGCTGGAAGTGACCTGGCGACCATGTGGTCCCAGCTTCTGCTGAAAGCTGGTGTTCATCCAGGACCTCATCAGCCCAAGCTTGGAGTGTCCCTTCCCCTAAACGTTTGCACACTAATGCCTCTAGCTCTCTTTCACCCCCTTTTTAGTCCTTCAGCAGCACGTCCAAGAGCTCACCACCCACCCCACAGTGGTCTGTGGCTGGGTGGAAGGCAGCCTGGGGCTGTTGAGCAAGGTGTTAATTGAGCCAATGTGTCAGTGGGGCTGCCAGCAGCTCACTTCCCAGGAAGGGGAAGGGAGAGATGTGGCCCTTCTCCCTCTCAGCACTGACAAAACTTCCCTTCTCATCTGGACATTCCTTTACACGTGACACATGTGGCACCTTACTGTCCCTGGCAATTGCACCTCTGTCAAGTGTGCTTGAGTGTGGGCTGTAGGCTTGGAAGCTGCCAGTACCATGCTGGCAAACAGATGGTGTTGTGCTTCAGGGAACTCCCTGCAACGTACTGAAGTGCCACCTCAGAGGCACTAGGGTGATAATAGGGTGATATTAGGGTGAGAGCAAAAGCAAGCCTGGAGCACGTGCCTAAGGCTCCCCTCAAACCACCCCATTCCGAAAGCCAGACTCTGGAGCAGAGCAATCTCATGCCTCAGTGCTAATAAAATAAATGTAATTGCTTTTAACAATGATTGCTTTTAATGGAGCTGTGTGTGCATAAAGATGGAAATGTTCCCTTTATGGAGGTTTGTACAAACAGCAGCTGCTGACAAGTCTCCTTGTCTCCTAATATTTCTTCATTAACCTTCAGACTTCTGCTGGTGCACATACTGTCTTCAGGAACACAACACAGAGCAACATCTCCAGTATAATTGCAAGAACCTTTATCAGTATTGTGCTTGCTTGCCAACACCCATCCTATTAGTTATCTGTCACAATGGCCTGACAGGTAGAATAAAACTGCTGTTGTCATCAGGTAATTCTAATTTTCCCTTTAACTGGAGCTAATAAACTATTCTGTTTAAAGAGGCGGTAAGAGAAAAATTAAAGTCCAGGGATGTTCCTCACCTTAAAAGAGTGTTTTTTCACATGGCCTCTGTAATAAAGAATGAGGTTGGCAGAATGGGTTCTGGTCTGCTTCAAACAGTAAGATCTCGTAATTAACTTACATACATACAATGACTAACTGCAGCTGTGGCCTCTCCCCAGGCCACAAAGCCCTGCAAATTTTCAGTACACTTACTGGGATCCTACAGATAAAAGTCTCAGAGTCAGAAAGCTCTTGAGCTAATGCCTTAGTTTGCCACAGGGATTGTGACCAACACCTACAAACAGCTTCTCCCCTGAGGGGAGAAGATTCATGGGACTGGCCACATCTCCTTTTTCTGGGAACCTATTGTCCTGTGGTTTTGAGTGGGGAATTTCTGGTTCACACACTGGACTAATGTCAGAACCACCCTGCACCAAGAACGTGGAGGGGACACGCTCCTCCACAGACCCAGGGCTGATCTGACAGTATGGGCAGCTCTGGGCCAGCTTCAGCATTCCTGTGAAAAGTTCAGTGTAGCCTTTCCCACCATGGATCCCAATTCAGCAGAGCATTGAGCCTGTGCCCTAGTGACTTGAGTAGGATTTGAGTTTTAATTTCTGGCTTTGCTGAACTCAGTTTCATCTATCATCTGACAGAGAGTAGTATCAAAAGCAAGGCGTGTCTGGCACCACCGAAGTTTGAAAAATATACTGGCTTATGTTATTTCAAAAGCAGTATTTTTGTTTCTTAAAATAAGAGGCTATTCAAAGACACAAGAAGGCAAATAAAAACTAAAAACACCAAAATATGGATAGATGTAAAGCACGCAAAGAGTGATTTTTCAGTTCAGACATGGTTTTTATGAACTGTTCATGGACTGTTTCACTGGAACTATGTGACTGATCTGAATAGTTCACAGAATAATTACACCAAATATAGAGGATGGTAATTCCTCTACAGATGCAAATTTGAGGATATATAAACTGTTATGGCATTTTTAACTCTGAAGGACAAGCATTTTCATTAAAATCAGTTTGGTAAGTTACATGCTTATATTTTGGCTGTGTGATAAGCTTTTGATTATGTGGGGGGCTACAGAGGTGGCTTCTGTGAGAAGATGCCAGAAGCTTCCTCTTCCTCTATGTCTGACAGAGCCAATGTCAGCTGGCTCCAGGACAAACCCACCAGCAGCCAAGACCAAGCCCATCGGTCACCGTGCCTGTGCTGATCTGGGATCATGTATTTAAGAAGGGGGAAAAACCCTGCTGCACAGCACATGTGGAGAGAGGAGTGCAAATGGAGAGGAGCAGCTCTGCAGACACCAAAGTCAGTGCAGAAGGAGGGGCAGGAGGTGCTCAGACACCAAAGCTGAGATTCCCCTGCAGCCCGTGGTGCAGACCATGGGGAAGGAGCTGTGCCCCTGAAGCCCATGGAGGTCCACGGTGGAGCAGAGATCCACCTGCAGCCCATGGAGCAGCCCCATGCCAGAGCAGGTGGATGCCCAAAGGAGGCTGTGACCCTGTGGGAAGCCCATGCTGGACCAGGATTTTGGCTGTGTGCAGAGACAGAGAGGGACCTATGCTGGAACAGTTTCTGAAGAACTGCAGCCCCTGGGAAGGACTCAGGTTGGAGAAGTCCATGGAAGACTCACTCTCATGGGAATGATCTCACACTGAAGCAGAAGAGCAGGAAGGAGAGGCAGAGACAATGTGTGATGAGCTGACTGCAAACCCCCACTCTGCATTTCCCTGCGCAACTCAGGGGAGGAGGTAGAGAAATCAGAAGTGAAGTTGAACATGGAGAGGTGGGGGAAAGGTGATTTTAAGAATTGTGTTTATTTATCATTACTATATTCTGCTTTTAATTGGTAATGAATTCAATTAATTTCCCCCAAGTTGAGT